>NC_135525.1:10172442-10833553 GCF_051989575.1 Stigmatopora nigra
CAAGAAAAGGGCTGGAATGCTCTTCGCAGGATTATGCAGGAAGGCTGGCCATTTAGGTAAGGTATTATACATGGCCATTTTCTTGAAATTTTTGGTGCCAAGTCCTCATTTGGTTTGTAGTTGGTGGCATCTTTGTAGAAGTCGCGAAAAAGGCACACTGCACTCTTGACTGAGTCCAACTGAGCATACTTTAACAGGCAAAATTCCTTTTCTTTTGACACCATTTCTTAACCTGACAAGATAGAAAAGCCACAAACGAATTCTAGTATGTTTTTTTGCATTACCTTAGAAGAAGTTCTTGATGAATGGAGTGACCAGTTTGACCCAGAGCTTGACGTAGCGGTCCGGTTGCTCAAATGTCGATTGAGAAACCTCGGAAGAACGTCGGTACAATATTTCCTGCTCCTGTAACATTACAAAAGAATGCAAATGCCTAAGTAAAATGCCATTTTTTTTGTTACTGAAAGACTGACCTCCCGTAATTGCTCTTGTAAACGCTCATTTTCTGTGACGATGGCGATCTGGGCCTCCAGGTCGCGGTGAACGGAGCGGTAGCCGAAATTGGGGGAGCCGATGAGCGTCAGGCAAGGTCGATCTTGTCCGTAAAGGTAGTACCAAAGACCTGAAAGAGTCCACAAAAGAATACATTTAGAGTCATGGTAGATAGGTCCAAAATAGAGTTGTGTTTTTAAACTATCTATTTAACACAGACATGGGTGTTTTACAGCCCCTCTATCTTTTATTAAATGACATTTTAATATTTCTTAATCCATTCCTTTACTTTGTACTTTAGACTTTTGACTTTAATGATGAGTATGTTAATATTTGAGTGCCTTTTTACTGTTTATGTTTCATATGTACTGTTAACGGATGCACTTTTTTATATGTTATCGTATTTTGTGCTGACCCGGGCCATCTGTCAAATTTTTAAAGTCAATATGGCCCCCAAGCCTCTGATTTAACACCATTTGGACCTTCTTTTAATACAGTCTAAGTCTTGCCTTTCCCCCTCTTTGCTAGGTATTATTGTGGAAGCCTACCTTTGGCATGGAAGGTCCACTGCGGCCGGTGGTACTCGCGCAGTCGGATCCGCCCCTGCTGGCCCAGCTGCCGCACTCGTCGGTAGAACTGGCGGGCGATGTGCGTGTAAGCGTCGGGGATGGCGCCGGCCAGCCCCTTGGCGCCGAAGAAGCCGTTGACTTGGGGAGAAGCCGTGAGGATGTGGTAGTTGGCGCCCGTCCCCAGGACCAGGCGCATGTAGGCCCGGGTCAAGTTGAAGTAGCCCGACGTCAGGTAGACGGTGGAATCTGGATCGGCTTCTTGTAAGAGTCGCTGTGGAGAAGGTCAGAAACATTTAGTTTTGTTGCAATTATTGTATTTTTAAAATGTTACAATGTCATAAGAACACAAAGGATTTGGACTAAAATGCCTGTTTACCTGATTTTTTTGGATTTATATCAAGTGGAGAGGAACTATTTTCTTGGTGAGTACAATATTTGATTTTATATATGAACACTATATTCAGATATCAATACATTACAGTCTTTTGATATGCTAATAGTTGTAATATTTAATAAATAGACCGTTTTTGATCAATGTATTTGTGTACTTGTATTTATGTATAGGCACGAAAACTTTGGTCTACATTAAGCGCGATATTTGAGGGAGTACTGTAAAATGTAAAACTTTTCGTAAAAAGTATTGTATGAGATCCATTCATATATTATTTTTCATTTAAAGTGAATTTTCTTTTGTGAGCCATCATTTATAACGATTAATATTCCTTTATTGCTGTCGCTAATCAATGGTGGCCGGTTAAATTCCTGAGGCGAAGGTGCCCCCTAGAGGAGAAACGAATATTTGTGTCAAATTGAACAATTCCCCTTTAAAAAAGATTGGACTTCTAGCTAGTTGTGCTGATTTTTGTTTGGTTTTAAAATCTCATCTTTGTAGTCATTGTTCTGGTGCTTATTATAGGATGGACTAGGGAGTTTGGATAGATTTTACAAATAAATCCTGAGGCGTTGATGCACTCGTTTACATTCCACGGCGTTGGCAATTGTTGTTTGACTTGAAGCCCAGAAAATATGAGTAAGGAAGAGCTCAACTATTCCAGCATCCGTCATCTTGTTTTTTTAAAACTCTGTGAGTCATACACACGCACCTGCGTGACTTGTTGGTCCACCTGAATGCCGAGAGGCTTCATCTGGACTAACGGGAAGACCCAAGTGTCCAATTCTTGGTGGGAGGGTTGGCTAAGACGCTGGTTAAGGCGGGCGGCGTCCATCACCGCCATGATGCGCTTGCTCGCCGCCGTGGAAAAGTCCTGCCGGTTACCTAGGAGACAAAATGGCAGTGTGTATACAGAGAACAGAGAAAATCTGGAAAGTATTTGTAGCATTGTTTGAGCTCCCAAAACAGATTTACTATCTATCGTCACCCCCCTACAAAGACAATAGGAGTAAAAGTTATATTTGTTTTTGTTCTAAATAGAACCAGAGTAAAAAAACAACAACAAAAATATCTAAATACTGTTTTTTTCCAATATCCAAGTACTGTTTAATATCCAAGTACTGTTTAATATCCAAGTACTGTTTAATATCTAAATACTGTTTAATATCCAAGTACTGTTTAATATCCAAGTACTGTTTAATATCCAAGTACTGTTTAATATCCAAGTACTGTTTAATATCCAAGTACTGTTTAATATCCAAGTACTGTTTAATATCTAAATACTGTTTAATATCCAAGTACTGTTTAATATCTAAATACTGTTTAATATCCAAGTGTTGTTTAATATCCAAGTGTTGTTTAATATCTAAATACTGTTTAATATCCAAGTACTGTTGACCCCAGCTCTCAAAATTATAGTCATGAGAGAGTTTAATATCTAAATATCTATCATAAAGCAGCTTGTCTGAGGCCTTTTGGTATCTTTAGCTTAACTTGTCCAAATGCCAAGGACCCATTGAAGATGATATCTTCCGAGTTAAAAATGTTTCTAGCATGAGGAAACGTCAATGGCATTTTTCTCAATTAAGCACATGGGCGTGTGTTTCTGCGAATGTACGACGCCGTCTCCCAGGACGGATCGTCTTGCAACATAACGCTATTCCCGGCGCTGGCTTTTCGGCAGACGTGAGGTCATTATGCACCCACAACCCCCCCGCCCCCCAGCAGCGACATCTTGTAAGTCTGCACTCGGGTTACGGCTACGCTTGGTGGACTTTCCGTCAATTCCGACCGTACATTTTTTTGTGGAAAAGCTCAAATATCAATCTGAGTGATTGGTGCAACCCCAAAATACTTATTTCCAATGTCCTCATTTATGTGTCCACAGAAAAGAACCTTGAAAAGTCAAACCGCTTACCTTGGTAGGGGTGCACCATGCCGTCCCTCATGGCCACCGAGTCGTCGGACGCCAGCTGCAACGAGACGTCCCCGACGGCGTCCACCAACTCGGAGAAGAAGTCGGCCAACTGTCCGCAGTCTTCCAGTAGGACATAACGATCTTGCCGATTACTGAAGTACGACTCGCTCAGATTTGCCCTGGAATGGAAAACCACAGTTGGCGGCAAGTCTTCATTTTTATTTCATAACAAACATTTTTTTTGCGACAATTTGTCTTTCATCAGCTACCAAAAGCCAACAAGTTTATTTTTAAATCCTCCATAGGGCAATCAGATGCCGTCATTAGCAACTGGATGCTAGTTTTTCTAAATTGTAGTGGATTTTTCGACTATAACTATCAATAAAATGTTTATTCTCGCATATAAGCCACATGTCACTCAAAAAATCGAGAGAAATTGTAAAATTCAAACATTTTAAGGCAATTTTAAGGGTGCATCTTATATGGGAGGGCGGCTTATATGCGAGAAAATATGGTAAATAAGCTAAGGGCTTCATATATTATCACAAAAATTGAAAAATAGTCCTATTAGGACTATCCATATCCCTTTCAACACATGACAAACGCCATCCATTTGGGAACACCTACCCGCTGATGACCAGGCTGTCGTCAAACAGGTAGACCTTGATGTGCTGCACGCCGACCGTTTCGTTGAAGCGTGGCGGCGCCAGGAGCTTGAGGAGGCCTCTCAAATCGGGCGAGTGGTACAGCGACACCCGCATTTGGGAGTTGAAACGTTGCAGAAGAGGTAGCAGCATGGTCCGGGAGTTGATTTGACCTCGAGAGCCTCGCGTGTAGTCCAGCAAGACGGACACTCGGAGGTCAGATGACGGTGGCGAGTTTTCCAGGGCTTCCTCCAAGCAGTCCACCTGAAGAAAAAGAATGTGTGGTCAGTAAAAATTGATCTTTTTTAAAAAAAATTTAGACTAACTCTTGTAAAAAGTCATTGCAAAGTAGTGAATTTGTGATAAGTGAAAACGCACTAATCGAGGGATTACTGTGATCATATATTTTTTTTATTGTTTTTTGAAACCTTCCAAAAATGCAAACGATGCAAGAATTTCCAATTTTGCGTTTTTGTTGACCTTTTTTGATCACATCATTTAAAGGAAATGGTGCACTAAAATTCTACATTGTACACAAATACACAAATGTCAGCCATTGTGTAAACAAAAACGTCCCTCAAAAAGGCCGCAAAAAGTAATCCCATGTTAGACAAATTGCATTTGCAGTTATAAAAAAAAATAATAACAGGGCAATTAGTTGGCTATTTTCCGAAGAAGCGTCTTTGTGTTCAAAGGAATAGGCCCTGATTTTCCCTTTAAAAAACATGTTGTCATGAACGAATGGCGACATGGTTAGTTTGTTTATTTTCTTTTTGTTACCATGTTTTTAACATGTTCTTGGTGCAAAGCCAAAATTCCTTAGTCACGCCCCCTAACACCATACGTGTAATTATAAAAATTAGGCCAGTCTGTTCCTTAATTCTATTTATTACAATCCGACTGATTCTCGCCAAAGACGACGAACGAACGAGAAAGAGAGAGTGAGTCATTTTGGCAAATGGCTCCGACTCTTTTGGCCAAATGACTCAACTTCTCTGTGTGTCTTGGTGTTTTTCTAATAAAAATATCGGGAAAAGAGCAGAATGTGAGTGCCAGTCCAGACTGTGGTTTTCGCACTGGCCCCCCCCAGACATGAAAATGGCCTCACCGTCCTCCTACCCGTAAAACCTCGCCACTTTCAGTCGAGGAGGGGAACGTTTTCCTTCTTTCGGGGGGGAACCGTGACTCACTTTTTTCTGGCATCCCAGAGTATTTTTTTTTTTAAATTTTTTGAGTCGAGGCCTGTTTAAGTATGGCTGGACTCCCTGACCAAATTCAAAATGGCCGTTCTGCAGAGAGCGTGTGCCACTGGTGTCAAAAAGGCGGCCCGCGGGCCAAATTTGGCCCGCCACGTCATTTTGTGCGGTCCTCAGAGAGTAAATTATGGATTTTAGGATAAAATTCAAAATAAAGAATATAGATGTGTATTATATTTCCTGTTTTAAATTAATAATTGCATTTTTTAATTCAAGTTCAAAAGCATTTCATCTAAAAATAAATATCTAAAAATATTTTCAGTTTTCCACTTTAATATTGAACATAACTTTAAAAAAACGTCTTCCCATACTTAGGAAAAAAACTCAAATGGTCTAGATCTATGAAAAAAAAATATTTAGGGTTTTTAATCCAGTTCTTTTAATCCGATTTTTACAAAAATATTATATCTAAAATGGTCCAGCCCGCAAACCAACCCAAATTTGACCCCCTTGTCTCTCTTACCAGGTCTTGTTCCAGCGGACCCGTTCCAAGATAGAGAGACGCCAGGACCACTCGTCTTTTTGCCGTCCTGATGCGTGCCTGATGAGAAAGAAAGATTAAAAGTGAGTAGAAAAGCCGGCATGTGATTGGGCCTCATTTCGCAATTGGCAGAAGCAGCTGCAACACAGCTGGGGTTGTTAAAAGTGCCGTTTAAATTCTATTCTTTCAGGCAACAACTATTTCTGTTGCTCTCAATTTTCGAAGTATTTTTTATTAATTTTTTAAAGATGTGCTGTTTATTCAACTGGGAAAAAATGACAGCTAAAATGAACAAGCTGCATTCAAGATTTAGCATTTATTCCACATTTTTAAGATTAAAGATAACCATTTTTCTATCTTATGTTTGAAAAGAGAAAAAAAAAGAGACAAAAGAGAAAATTAAAATTAGGCCATCACAAAAGATGGAAAATTTCAAATTAGGCCCTCACAAAAGATGAAAAATGAAGGTTACACCATTACAAAGGATTGAAACACACCCACATTTCACACACCCTTTTGCCCCTCCTTATGAAGATCTGTACAAAAAGTAATGTATAATTGCGATTGGTCACCCGCCAGTCTAATTTCTTGAGAACAACCTTTTATTGAAATAATTGTATCGTAATTAACCTTCCTGGGAAACTACTGTTTCCTCCTCCTCTTTTAGTCAGTGGGAAAGGTAAAGAGAGGCCTAAAAATACATTTATGTATTTTTTTTAAATTTATTTAACTGACCTTTAGCGTCTGGTAGAACTGGTCCGGCGAGGAGATCACGTGAATCTGTTCGCCATTGACTCGAAAAGCCGGTACGTGCTCCGTCATCCATCTGAAGTTCGCGTGGAGATTGCGCGGGGTGTCGGGGGCGCAGTCTGTTGCAGGTTCAGCTTTGGCCAGCAGGGGCGCCAAAAGCAGAACGGAGGATCTGCGTCAATAGAAAATACATTTTTTATAGCATCATGACAAAAAAATGATGTTGGTCTAGTCGGTTAAGCTAATTCTCCTCGTTCTATTTTGTACATTTGATGGGCATCTAAAGCAATACAATTAGTGTCAAAAAGAAAATGGCCGTTGCAGAGTTTCCTTATACATGAAGTGACTATTTGGCTTGAGATGAGACGACGTTAGCGACTTGGCAAATCAACATTTCTTAACTGTCTCCTGGAAATGGCGCATTTGTTGTTGGTAAATTAGCCAAATATTTACATGTTGCTTGCCTTTGGTATTTCCTGTCACAGCTATGGATCTCTTCCAAGCCAAAGTTATAGTTGCAATTTCAGATAAGATCTTTGTGTGGCATCCAATATCTAAAGTTCACTGTACGTCATTCTAAAAAAAAAAAAAAGAAGACTTTTTTTCTCTTTTGACAGCCAGGCCATTTACAGTCATAGCTATATGTAATATCACTGTCTTATTTCTTTAATACAACATTTCAGGAATTATATTGGGGGGGGGGCTGAGAATTTAAAGAGCAGGTGTATTTTTGTTATCTATATTAATTAAGTCATTACAATGTTACTATTCATTCACTGAATGGCAGTCTGATGTTTACCGAAAACTTCCGGAAATAAACGAACGTCAATCCGATGTTTAACGAGAATATCCGGAAATCAACGAAGGTCAATCCGATGTTTAACGAGAATATCCGGAAATCAACGAACGTCCATCTAAGAATTAGAAATATTAAGAATGCCACGGGGTCTTCCAAGAGACACTACATACTCATTTGACTATGAGTGTTCACTTATTGACGAAAACAGAAGTATAATTTTGTAAAATATCCATGGGAATACTATCTGGTTTTGAAGGACGTTAATAACTCAGCGCTGGTATTTACGTCACACGCGCAGGCCGTGCGGTTATCATTAGCGTCCGCACGTTGCCATTCATGAGATGCCGAGTTTACAACACGAAACGTCAAATATTACCGTAATAGTCGTCCCTTACCCCCTTCGCCGGTCCCGTGTGCGGAAAAGCCGGTCAGAAATTCGCGTGAAAACGCCGGCCAAGGCCGGCGAATACACGGAGTGTAACAGCCTCCTCCACGACATGGAGGCCGCCATTGCTGCCATAGTCGTAGATATCACATTGATAAAACTAGATGCAAAACTCAGAGTCTGCGGCGTCAATACCCGACGGCCATCTGTAAATTGGGTGACTTTTTTCCCCATCTTTTCTGCATCTAGTTTTCTATTAATTTCATTTAAGCCTCACAGCTTTGTTTATTAGGAACTATTAAACTTTATTGACACGCAAGAAATAGTTACTGCTTCCAGCGAGTACAGTCAACATAGCTATTAGCAAAAATATTTAATCATAACTGGAACAAATATTACACGCATGAGATCTACCACAACCTGAAATACACGAGCAGCTTATTGCATTTTATTCACTAAATTGTGAGAGAATGCAAGTATCATGTAATACATGCACAATATATGACTTATTTTATATTATTCTGATATTGATGACCTCAGTTATGGCAGCTATTGAGTTTTACAGAATGATATCAAGATGAAGTAATGGATTAATTTATAGCACAAAAAATATTTTTAAATTATTTGCAGCCGCAGCTGTTGCGAAAGCACTATATAAAAAAATAATAATATGAGCTGAGCGCCTTTCTAAACCCTCTTTATGATAGTCCGGGTGTTTTGTTTACTATTGGCGACGTTACCGCAGGCAATGACTGGAAATGTTTGTAGAGCTTGTTAAACCTGGCCAACTAATTCCAATTCATTATGTGGCGAGTCATTTTTAACCCTCGACATTATTAAAAGTAACTTGTGTCAACTAGTTAAAAACTAATGAACTGTGACAGTTAAAAAAATAAAATCCAATTATAATAACCTCAACATAATATGCAAATTACATAATATATAGGTTATACTAAGATTTTTAATGTAATACTCCATCTGTAGGTTATCATTTTTTTCTAACATTGAAAAAAAAGGAACATATTATTCACTTTTTTTCCCCTGAAGAAGCTGAGGAAAAATCTATGAAAACACTCAATACCTAAAAAAAAAAAATAACAGTTTCAACTATTGGACCTTTGAGCGTCAGGATAGAAAGGTTCAAGTAAAAGGTCTGCCCCGTAAAAAAAATGCACAGCAAAACAAATGACGCACAAATGGGTGGGAACTAAATTGTCTGTCACCAAATATTTAAAAAAAAAAAAACTCGGAAACATTTTTTAGTGACGCACAATCACCAGCAAATGTGAACGAACATGAGTTTTGTAATTAGATCAGCCCACTTTGTGTCTCCACACTATGAGTCAACAAGCATTTTAGTCAAAGCAAACCACATTCTACTCAATATTAGTTAAGTATGGGTCGAGTAGATGTAACTTTCTTCAGCTTTGTAAATGAATGTATTCATTACAAATGACTTGTAAATGATTCATAATGAGCAACTATAGCATATATTTAATTATATTTGAGGCTAATGCGACTGATACTGATTGCGATCGACCAATCCCATATCGACATAACATTTTTGGATAAGAAAAAAAATCTATTTAGTTTCAATTGCTGCCAACCTTCCACTTCAAATGGATTGGACCTCTATGAGTGACAAAATAATTGGTTGTAGGGTGCTTATTTTTGACTCTATTGGCTGCCATTAACAGCATTAGACGTCCAATCTATTTGAAGCGGGACAGTGAAAGCACAAATTTGTGTATTACCAGATAATGACAGACATGATTATTATCATCAAACTACATCCTTGTTTTTTAACTTCCAACAAATGCCACTTGAAAATGTATTTTTCTCACCGTATCATTTAATGATTCTACTTTTGATCATGTTTTTCATTCAACCCCGAACAATTGAAGCAATCAACAAATTACCCTCCTATTGTACTAATCAAAAGCACACACAATGCTTCCTAGCACGTAATTAACTCCATAGTAATTACAAGACTTTCCACTTTCCGTGCGCGTGCACGAGCCTACAAATCCAGGAAGAAAAAAATGACCTAAATAGAGGCAAATACGGCAATCCATATTTCATGTCATGTAAATTGTAAAGTGTAAGAAGGGCTCGAGGGCTGTCAGGAAACGGGCCTCGCAGCAAAGGTCACCGCGACGATTTCCTGGCAAACAGCCAAAGCGCGAGCTCAGCGAGCACGCGTGTGCGCGTGCGCGAACCCGCGCGTTTACTGGAAGAACCTCAGGACTCAAAGGGGCGGGGCCTTACGATCGGCTTTACTCACTGGAAACAACCTCCGGTAACCTTCCGCCACACACAGACGGGCGCACGCATACGGCCGAGCTACCTCCTCCTTCCCCGCAGACGGCAGCAGCAGCCTCCGCCGCCGTTGCCGCCTCCTCCGCCTCCTCCACCTCCTCCGCTTCCATTCCCCGTCGCCGAGCCAGACGAGCGTCTCCCCCTTGCACACTTTTTTGGCGGAATAATCCGGCCGGGGGGTTTTAATGCCTGAGCTAACCGTCCTCCATTTAGCACTACTCTCGGGTAGTTTGCCTCGCGTGTCTTTTGGCGACGAGTTGTGGCGAGGAGCTGTATTCATCCGCAAGGTAAGTTCCCGAGTTAACGGCGAGGTAGACCCTCGCGAACGAGTCCCCGTTTCGGCCCGAATGGCGACGGCTAGCTTGAACTAGGGGGCTAGCCGGGGAAGCCCCCAACTCCCTTTTCCACAGTCCCTCCGGTTGACGAGGCCCCCCGTTTTCCTGTATTTGAAACTGCAGAAAGGGGGCCACCGTGGCTGGAATTGCACGGGAAATTGAAAGGGGACCGGGGGGACAGAGGGGTCGGTGACCCCGTTATTTTCGAACGTAATCGAACTCCGAGGGGCGAAAGTATTGCAAGGTGCATGCCAATGTCTTAACTCAATGTTATCATTTGCCCTTCTTTCTTAAATAAGATAATTTTTTTTCCTAAAGTGACACAAATGTAATAACTTAATATCATGTGTGTCTTAAAGTTACGTTATCTTAAACCATATCAAATGTCATGTCAATAAAGCGTCAAAATATACTTTCCTTTGTGTCTAAATCTGTAACAGTCCAAAAAAGTAGTAATAACAGTGAATGGGTTCACATTTAAATATCTACTTGTTTTTTTTGTTCATCAAAATATAAATAATCATTTCAAAAAAGAAAAAAGGCCATAAAAATCATTTTTTTTCTTAATCGGCTGGCATTAAGTGATTATAATTTACCGTCATTGTCGGTGATGGGCGACCAATCCAATTTGATTGGGCTCTCAGTCTGTCAATTCCTTTCAATGGCACCCAATGAGTTAATTTTTCCCACAATTTTGCCTTCAAGGGATTCCAAAAACGATTCCAACTATATTATTTGTCATAAATTATAACTATATAATCAAATTTTATGATTTAAAATGTTCTCCTTTTACTCCACAGGTGTTTCTCGGTGGTCTTTCCCAGCCCCTCTCTGGATGCATCCAGCTCCCCTGCCCCCGGGCCCTGGCCCCGGTGCGTGACGCCACCGCCGCCGTCCCCCGTGTCGCCCTCGGGGAGCGGCGCCTTCCCGCCGTCCGACCACTGCCCGGAGGCGGGGGACGGCGGCGGCGTCATGGTGGCGTCCCGCCGACGCGAGCCCCTGGCCGTGAGCGTGGGGGCCTCCACGGTGGCGCGGTCTGATTGGACGCCGCATCACTTCAAGCCTTTCAGCTCGCACGCGCACTACCAGCAGGTCGGTTTAAAATCTTAAAAACAAAAAAGTTTAAGATTAAAAAATACACTTTTATTCCTTAAATGTAAGCAAAACATGAGTTTTTACAGATAGATGTTAAATTTAAATGTAAACAAACAAAAAGGACACATGACTTTGTGGTAAGCCCGCTATATTAGCTTAGCCTAAAGGGCGGGCTAACAAAACTAGCAATAGTTTGAAACATTTTAACAACTCGGAAAATGTTAGCAACATTACACAATACTCTTAGGCATACTTTCTCCGAGCTTTGTGAAAAAATGACTCACGTTTCTACATGACGAGTATCCACATTTTATGCTAGAATTTGGGCGAGGTACGTCTCGGTAGTGTTGCACTGCCCCCTGGGGGCGAAAAATATTTCAGGCTAACATCCTAATGGCTTTTCCATTCATTTCAATACAGAATGATGATTGGAAATTTGAAGTCTTAGTGAGTCACTGACTTTTTATTGAAAAAAAATGAAAAAAAATCTAGTTAAACCCTTTTTTTTGTCAATAAATGACCCCAAATCCGCCCCCCTCGACAGGTGATGTGCGCTTTGGGTAAACTCCAGAAAAGTGGCTTCTACTGGGGCGCAGTGGGGGGCCGTGAGGCCGGCTCACTACTCCGCCCGGAGCCCCCCGGGACCTTCCTGATCCGGGACTCGTCGGACAACCGCCACTTCTTCACGCTGTCGGTTCAGACGCCCCGCGGCACCAAAAACCTGCGCGTGCACAGCGAGCTCAGCGGCTTCTTCCTTCAACCCGACGCTCAGTGCGCCCAGGAGCCACCGCGCTTCGACTGCGTGCTCAAGCTCATCGCGCACTACATGGGGAAGTGCCCCGCCCCTGGCCCCGCCCCCAGCCCCGGCCCCACCGCCTACCTGATCCACAGCGGCGGCGAGCGGATCCCGCTGGAGCTCCGGCGCCCCCTCTTTAACTCCCTATTGTCCCTGAAGCACATGTGTAGGCGGACCCTGAACAGCCAGGGACTGGGCGGGGCCGAACGCCTCCCGAACACGCTAAGAGACTTCCTGGAGGAGTACGACGCCCCCATTTGACGCCCAAAAAACGCCGACTCAGACGCCGAACACGGCCTCGTAGAAGACTCACCTGAAAAAGCGTCTCGTACGCGCCTTCCCATGGGACCAACCCCGCCCCCCTTTTCGGAATCCACAAAATACAGCGCCCTCTGGTGGCCGGAGTGTGCCGAAAAGCGACAAACGGGAGACTTTGGAAAGCGTTTTCGTCCAAAAACGAACAAACAAACAAAATGGACATGATCCTGGGACGCCCCGGAGCCGGAATGGCGTTAAGTCTTAAGTTTTTTTTTTCTTTTATTTGTAGTTCTCATCTCACACGCAAGGGGTCATCGGCCTGCCATTGCCCCGCCCCCTTCCCGTGCCATGACGGTAAAATATTTGTGTGAACACTACATCTCGAAAGCAATCCAAGGAGAAACGGTAAGCAAAACAGTCCATGACACGTTCTCATCTCAAAAGTGAGAGCGCCCCCTATAGGCAAGGTTCATGCACTCATTTACTGTTCGTATCATTAATTCATCGCGCCCGGGAGAATGACTTCATCAATGGCGGGCATTGATTAGTGGATTTAATACGACACAGTTGTTAAAAGGCCTTATGAAATATTAATAATGTAGTCAGATTTTTTTTTAACACCAAGTATCCTTTCTGCCATTTACCTCACATTTTTAATTATTTTCCACATTTCAAAGTTTACCATTAATCTAAAAATAGTCTATGACACTCTTTGACAGCCTCCAAATTAAAAAATATATATAATTTAAGTGCAACAAGATACTTTTTTCAAAATAAGGCGGCCATTTTGATTGATTCTAGTTCTTGTTAACCCGAATTGGACGCACATTGTCCAAAATTTGACATTTTGGAGGTTTAAAATGTCAAATAAAAATGATGTCTTTTAAAATAACCTTAAATTTTGATTAAATACTCGTCAAATACCGATACTAGTTTCAGTTTATTTCCAATACAGCGCTAAAAACATGGCTTTCAACCGCTAGTTGCCCTATCCAAGATGGCCGCCAGCTACGCACTCCATCACCCCCCCCCTTCGTACCTCACGTCTTCCTCTTCAAAAGATACACATTTTTCTACTTTGTACTTAAAAACTCATGTTTGCTATCCACAAAAAAGCCACTACTACCGTAATACCAGAAAAATCAAAGGCCTTACATTTATTATTATTATTTTTTTGTTTTTTTTGCGCACGTCTGGTGTATGTACGTGAAATCATTTTGTCTTTTATAAAGACTCGACTTAAGCGCAGCAGGCTTGGTGGCCGCTCCAGCTGTAATATCTCAACAACAACAACAACAACAAAAAACGCCGGAAGAATAAATGAGAAAAAAATGGAACCTTGCACATATTTATATTTCTAAAATATTTCAATAATTTATATTAAAGAGCACTATTTTTACAAAAGCCAACTGCCTTTGTTTGCCTGTTCCTTTTGCACAAAAGACACTTTTTCTTTCTGACTGGTGCATTGTGGGTAAATTCCATAAAGGCGGTCCTATAGGGAAGGAAAGAAGGGTGGGGGGGGGGGACAAAGGGATTACCAGAAGAGCCTTTATACACTTGGACACAGGCCTCAGTGTGCAAAAAAGCTCACTTTGGGCTGGATCTAACCGGAATGGAATGCGGCCCAAGTTTTTATACATCCCCAATGTTTTTTTTTAGTGTTTGTGCGGGTGATTTTGACCTTTTTGTACCCTAATAAGGCTGTGTTTAGCTATGAGGGATAAAGTTTTAATATTTTGTTCAATAATCATTGGATCAGGTTAAAAAAAATGGCCACTTTAACGTCAACTTGATTTCACGTGGACCATTTTAGATATAATATTTAGATTTTTTTTTATAAATGGATTAAAAGCCCTGAATATTCAGTTTTTTTATAGATCTAAAACAATGTTTATTTTAGTTTTTTTTAAAATATATTTTTAGATTTTACAATGATTTTTGAACTAAAAACACAGAAAGTTTGATTAAAAATATGACAAATATTGTTTTAAAATTGTGAAAATCAGAAAATTTAATATACATCTATACACTTCATTTTAACTTAATCCTAAAACAGAAAGTTGGCACTCATTATTTACTTTCCCGGGCCACACAAAATGATGCAACGGGCCAAATTTGGCCCGCGGGCCGCCACTTTGACACACTCAAGCTTCTGATGTGGGCCATATTCCATCCCATTTAATAATTTCTGGTGGGCCAATATAAACTTGTAAAATCCCCCTTTCCACGCACGTACGCCAGGTCAAATATGCGAAAGATCGACGCACTGGAGATTTACGTAAAACGTTTACCGTGAAGGTATAAAAGGGAAGCGCATGGAGAAAAGTGACACATTGGCTGGGGAGCGGGCCAGCCGGCGCTTCCCATTCCCTGCATACCTAGTGTTCTTTGTGTGACTGGCTTCCAGGAAAGAGGCACTTTAATTGAGTTGTGTTTTTACGGCTTGCCTGGTGTTAGCGTGTGTGTGTGTGTCTATGTGTGTGTGTGTGTCTATGTGCGTGTGAGTCTATGTGTGTGTGAGTCTATGTGTGTGTGAGAGACGGAGAGAGAGAGAAAAGGGAAGGAGGGGGGGGGACTTAGAGTGGAGAAAGAATACATTTTTTTTAGTGACGCAAAAAAAGGCCCTTCATTGCGGAGAAATGATGTCAAATGTGATGTGCGTTCCTGGCATTGAACCCTCAACCCTCCCCCAACAGGACTGCTCAATGGCATGTTACACACATGGAAGTGACTCTTAAAGTCAAGCCTTTGTCGTAACAGTAAGTTGTTACGCAAGGTCAGACTTTGAAGGGCGAGTTAAGACAAGGCTGTCTTTGGCCTTTTAGGGGTTGGTTGTTTATGTTGGGGGGTTTATGGTTGCTGTTAATTGAGGGTTAATTAAGTTGAACTGTGGATTCACCTGCCCAGGTCATGTGACCCAGGTGTTTATGATGGTTTGATTTTCAAGGCTTTGTTGTTGATGGGTCACTTTTTGGGATATTTTTCTTTTGCATTGTTATGTTTTGTATGGGGTGTATGCATAAAAATAATGAAATTTAATCCAGATTAAAACTAAAACTCATAAAAGAGTGGCTAGGAAGCAATTCAGGGGGCCCAAAATAAAATAAAAAGTTGGCATAAATTCAGGGTCCTAATTATAAAAATAAAATAATAATAATAATAATAATACATATGTGTCTGACAAGCAATTCAGGATGCTCATCATAAAAAATGTAAAAAAATAAATAAATAAAAAGAGGCTGGCAAGCAATACATGGTGCCCATCACAAAAAAATGTCTGACAAGAAATTCCAAGTACTCAATGTTGTCTCCAGCACCCCCTCTGAAGCGGCTCGTGCCACGAATGCTGGATGTTGACATTGTTTGGGAAAAGTCCATCTCCCACGCAGCTGAATATGCAAGGCGGGGGATGGAGGGGGGATGGGAGGGAAGATGGGGGTGGGGGGGTGGGGGGATCTCCGATCAAGCGCCCCGGCGGCTCTCTTCCAGGAAGAGGCTTTGCTGATTGTTCCTTCCAGGAAGGCTTTTTCCTCGGCCGATGGGCGCTTATAGGAAAGGGAGTTTGGGCCCATCGGCCAGTATTGTCACAGCCGCTTCTGATAAAGCCGGAGCTCCTTCCAGGAAGGCCCGCGTTTAGCCGCCGAGCATTCCATCATTCCTTCAGCGCCATCGCCGCCTGCGCCAAATCAAGGCAGCAAGGGGGGGGGGGGGGGGGGGGGGTGTAATAGCGAAAGGGGATCAATAAAAAACATATGCTAAGCACGCACGTACGTATAGACTAGGCCGACCTGCAAAGTCAAGGAAATGCTAAAATGCTAATAAAAAAGGAAAAAAAGGCATAAATCTGCTTTAATCGAAAACATAGCATTGTTTGGCGTAGTTAAAAATGAAAATATGTGATAAAAATTCCCTGAAAAATAACAATACTGCATTCACTTCACATCAGTAAAATGTAAACGTTAGCTAATAGCTAAAACTGGCTAATTTATAATCATAACTAACCAAGATATTAAATATATGAATTACTAAATCTATATAAATGCATAATGAGGTAATTTGTTAATCATTCAACTGTTTATATATTAATATTTCATGAATACAGCCATTTATTAAAAATAGGATTATGAAATGCTAATTTTGAATTCATTATTGTGCTAGTTTCGCGAGCCAGTCTATGGCTTTTTCCATCTGTATTAGCAGGAAGCTAGCTAGTATCATTAATGCAGACTTTTCATTCATTTTTTTTGCGTGTGTAGTTTTTAGGTGAACTTTTTTCTTCGCCAAACTCGACATCCGTGAACTTTGACCCCCACGTTCTTCAGACTGGATGAAAACGGACGGCCCTGCTGGGAACGCTTCCCAGTCGGACCCCCCCACTTTCTCCCGCATTAATAAGCAGGCCACGTTCGGCGTTCCCGTTAAATAAAAACGGGGGGCCCTCGTTTATAGGGTTCAACTTCGGAGAAGTCATGTGACTTCCTCGCCGGGGGATATGGGGGTGACTGGGTCAGGTGACCGAGCGTGGGAGGACTTTTTATAATGGAGGGTCGGGTTCACCTGACTTCAGGGAAGAGGATTGGCGGAGTTGCCCTGGAGGGCTTCTTCTTCATCCAGAAGTAGAGTTGCGGGAAAAAGGCTTCGAGGATTCCATGGAACGCAATTATGCAAATGAGCTGCGCTGTGATGCAACCTTCATCGAGTCCATTGCGTAACTCGGCTATTTATTTTGAATGAATTTGCTCAATGAGTGGGTGGAACGTGATTTTGTTTATCAAAAAGTTATTTTGATTTAACATCCTACTAGTAACTTTTTCACTAAAAAGGGGCGTGTCATGTTATTGTCTACCATTGACAGAGATTTAAATTTGATTTAAAAACACCAAAAAATACCCTCAAATAAAAAGGAAAGTGATTAAAAATCAACAGGAAAAATGCATCCATTTTTTTTTGGACTTCCCATAAACACTCGCTTTTGGGAAACGAAGGGTGGGCTTTATTTCAGGCCCCCCGGCAGACTTTATGGTTATTGCAAAGACATTGCCGTCTCATCGCTGCTTCTTCCCAGAACGGAGTCAATATTTCTCTCCCGCTTCATTTCTGCCTTATTCAATATTTTCCCGTGAAAGGCGCTGCGGCGGCGAGCGCGTGAGCGTCACGCGGCTGGAAAGGGCCGTCGCATTACAAGCAGACTCCCTTACTGGCATCGTCAACACACACACATACACACACACACTTTTATCAAGTGATTACAATCTCACAAGAGTGGGAAGTGTGTGTATTTGGGTGTGTATTTGTGTGCGGGTGTGGTTTTGAGACTGTAATTTGACCCAGTGGATTCGCCAATCCCACATCGTCGGATATTTTGACACGTTTAGCAGACGAGGGTTTCGTCTGCGTGTTTGTCAGATGCGGCTCGTCAAGGGACGCCATTGTGGATCTTCACCTGTCATGTTCAAATATAATCAAAATATTGACAGTGGAAGAAAAATATGTTGAAATATCTTATGTTTACGAATGATAAGTATCCCGTTTTTAAGTTTAAGTCGTTGCTTTTGTTCACTGTAATTCAAAATGCTAGCTACCGAGCATTGAGCTGCTATGGTGGTATATTTGCTTGAGCTAGCTAGCTAGTTAGCTAGCTCAATGCGAACGACTGTGCTATCGAGCTAGCTTGCTAGCTCAATCACATACCACCATAGCAGCTCAATGTTTATGGATGTCTATACAGTAATATGTCTACGTTCTGTCTCTTTGATAGCATATACGTGGTAAAATATCAACTAACTGGTTTTGTCAATCTTGAATGGCTCGTTACTTTACGTTTTATGTCTTATTTTACTTTTACTTTACTTTCTTTTGTCCATAACAAGGTGAGTTTGGACACATTAACTGTTGGTGAGCCTTCATCCTTCATGGCTTCTCATATATTGAAAAAAAGACAAAATGGTGAGTAATAACATGATCTTTTGGTTTCATATATGTTTGATATCCTTCCTTAAATAATAATTTGTATATTAGAATGTACAAAGTGTTGTATTTAGTATACTAGAAATATAATTGTAATGCTGCTTATAGGCTGTTTAATATTGTTTTGTTAAGTAAAGATAAATAATGCAAGTAGTATGTGATAACGGTACTGTAATTATAGTTTGCTCAAATGTTACTATAATTACGTTTTAGTTCCTTTTTAATTACACATTGTTATGCCAGTCTAGCGGCACCCAGTGGACATATTGATCATTATAGTTTTTACTGGCTATTCGGTCATCCATTAAAAAACCTGCCCCCAGGCAGGGCCAGTCAATGATTATCGATTTAATCGATCTAAAGTTCAATTCAAAACGCAAGCACTTGGATGTATTCTTTGAAAATATGTCCCTTAGAACATTGGCTTCCAAGTTCCATTTTCGGACCCTCGTCTTTATTCAACGACATGCCGGTAAACGACATTATTACAAGAGCGGGGGGTCGATCATCTCCGAGCCGGGGCAGGGTGCTCACGTCTGGGTCGTGGACCTCCGCAGTGACACGGTGACCAAACCCGGAGCGGCGATGCGTCGGGCCATGGCCGAGGCCCAAGTCGGGGACGATGTCATGGGGGAGGACCCCACTGTCAACGGTAGTCTCCAATACTAGCCACTTACAGTTAGCTAATTAGCTAACACTATAACCTAGTTATATCAAGTTATGCATTCTTTTAACGTCGTTTTAACAAAAATACAGAGCTACGCAGTAGTTGTAGTATTCATGTTTTATTTAATACACACGACTGTATTTATAAAGTGAGTTTTAAAGATGTTATTTTTTTATTTTAGTCAGGCAGTTTAGTTTCAATATAGAAACTTCTATGTGTATTTTTTAGTGACGTCATTCAAAAGTTAGATTAAATAGTACTTCATTTTAACTTTTGAAATTAGATTTGATAACTTTAACTTGTATAGTAAGAATTTGTGAAACTCCTGGATGAATATTTTTCTCGAATACTTTTTTTTCATAAAATCATTTTCCCTTTTTCATAGGAACTTTCCTATTTTCAAAATAACATTTTCCTCTTCCTTGCAGAGTTGCAAAAGATGGCAGCCGACATGTTCGGGATGGAGGCAGCCCTGTTTGTCCCCACGGGAACCATGAGCAACCTCATTGCAGGTCAATTCAATCATTTTACCCGCCTTTTCCTCAGCTAAAATTCAAGAAACATCCTATCTTGATCACAACAGTGATGGTCCACTGCAGGGAGCGCGGCGACGAGATGATCGTTGGCGACCTCTCCCATCTACACATCTACGAGCAAGGAGGCAGCGCACAGGTTAAATGGAAACTCAATTTTTTTCTGTCAACATTTCCCATTGTGCTCCACCTGGGTTTCACATTGACGTTTACGCAGTTGGCGGGCGTCCATGCCACTACAGCCGCAAACCTCCCGGACGGCACCATGGACCTGAAGGAGCTGGAGTCCAAGATCCGCCATGGCTACCCGGACCCTCACTACCCTCGCTCGCGTCTCATCTGTGTAGAGAATACACACAATATTCAGGGAGGACGTGTCCTTCCGCTACGCTTCTTGCAGGACGTAAGGACGTCAATTTTCCACATTTTACATAAAAATGTCCAGATTCAGATTCGATTTTTTTCAAGAATTGCTTAGCTCATATTGATCTGATATTTTAAGACCGATAAAAGTAATGCAAGAAATAATGTTGAACAATTGCATTTTGTATACAGTGCCTTCTAGTGGTAGCTACTGGAAATGCTGTTTACAAATATTTCACAATGCTATTATATATTGCTATTATTGTATTATAGATATTGACCCTGACCTAATGAGCTCCTCTTCTCCAAAGGTCCGATCTCTCGCCGATAAACACGGCCTTTCAGTACACATGGATGGCGCCCGTCTGATGAACGCCGCTGTGGCGCTAGGCGTGTCGGCGGCAGACATATTGCAGTACACGCACACTGTTAGTGTGTGCCTTTCCAAGGTGGGATGTTTCATTATGCACAAAATTTAATTCCACAATGCCAAATTTGACAAGAAATAATATTTATTCCTATACAAATTTTCACAACTCAACACGATGATTTTATGTTTTACTGCTAATTAGGGTATGTTATCATGATATAATGTGATTATTATGTTATAGTAATACGTTTTTTCTTTGTTTAGGGACTTGGTGCCCCAGTGGGAAGCGTGCTAGCCGGCCCCAGAGATTTCATTTCCCGAGCGGTGAGGTGCCGCAAAGCTCTGGGCGGCGGAATGCGGCAAGCCGGCATACTCGCAGGAGCGGGTAAAATATCTCTGCTGGAGATGGTGGAAAGACTACAAGAAGATCACGACAACGCCAAGACCTTTGCTCGAGGTGAGGTCCCGCCCACAATGGCCATGCATCACCATTATTAACCACTTGTCCGGTCTTGAATATTAAAAGCCTTGCTCGCCTACGAGCCGTCGCTGTTTGCCGTGGATTTAAAGGCCGTGGAGACAAATATCCTGCGCTTCCAAGTCCGAGAACCTGCCTTGAATCCAGTGGATTTCTGTGAACGTATGGCCCAAGTGGGTCAAGGGGAGGAGGAGGAACTGGGCCAAGGGGTACGAGTACTCATGTACCCTCATTTTGGCAACTCGGTGAGAGCTGTGTGGCATCTTGGGATATCGCCGGAAGACACACAGATGGCCATTCAGAAAATGCAGCTTGTCGCCCGTCAATGTTTAGAAAATAAGCAGTAAATGGACTAATCATCTATATCACACTATAAGTATCTTATAGGAATTTCATACATTTTGGATTAATTTATTTTAATAATGGAAACGGTTTTAAAGATGGTTTTTCAAATATTTACATATTACAATGAATGAATTAGGCTGTTGAATGAGACAAACTAATTAAAATATATAGAATTGCATTCTTTTTATTATCTTGGTTTCAATATTGGATCTATAAAAATTAAGGATAATAGCTACGCTGCTATCGTTTGGATACGTTTATGGTAAATATAAGCTTAGTTTTGAATGCCCAGTTTGGGAAAAAAAATATCTTTCAAAATGATCTGGCAGCGGTGGGATTCGAACCCACGCCATCGAAATGACTGGAGCCTAAATCCAGCGCCTTAGACCACTCGGCCACGCTACCGTGAGACTCAATCTGCGAAAGCGACGTATTTAGCCACAGAGCTATTACACAAGCGACATACATTGAGGAGAAGATAACCTATGAGAAAGGCAGACAATTTACTTGATAAAAAAATGACAATATGGGGAAAGGACATCACTTTTAAGTATAAGATTTCTGACAAGCTGTTCCTCAAGAATGTCTTTGAAGTCGTCCAATATTGCTGTAAACGCTTACTTTCGTTCAAGTGCAAGGAGGTGCATTCAAATACACTTCTTCTGCATTGTGATTTATTTATATAGTTACAATTGCAGGTGTTTAAAATCATTACTAAGCATTAAAATGTGAAGACTTTATTATTGCTTTTTGTCAATTCAACTGTTGTGTATTTTTACTCCAACATTCAGGGGCTTTTATTTTCACTCCAACATCTAGGGGCTCATCGTGAAACATTGACATTGCCATTTCCGACAGGCTGGAAGGCGGCAGTCCACGCCGGGCGGGGCTTCCACCGAACACTACTGGTCGTATTACGTGCAAACGGACCGATTCGGTGTGGCGGCTGGCGGAGCCGACACGATACTAAACCCTCCCTTCAAACCGCTTGCCTTCGGGACCCGCAGGGCTCGCTGGAGAGGCGAAGAACTGTCAAACTATCCACGAGCAGACGTCAAAACCAGCTGCAAGGCGTTTTGTCCGACAATAAAACAAGAGGAGAACGTTTGTTTACACTCCTGCCACTCAGTGTCAAGAGACAGGTTTGCTAGCTTCATTTTAATGCATGCATAGCATATGTTGACGGTTATAGCTTGTTTGCTATTATGGAAGCAGGTGGTGTGTGCAATTTAATATAACTCCCCCATGACAAGTGGGGTCCTCCTCTGCAGGAAAAAAAACATGCAGAATCAGCGTGCAGAATGGTAAACACGTTGAGTAGTGAGCAGTATTTATGCTCCGGAATGTTGTGGTTGATGTTCAAAACTCAGCTTTATTCACTGGCATTGTCAAAGAGTCAAGGAGTTTTGAACAAACTCTCACCACCGAGACTTTCACTTCCACTAAAATATCATTATTCACCGCCAGCATTCCCCAGGTTCATTAAAATAAGTAAATCCTGTTCAATCTGAGGTCAATGACCCCATAATTGTCATTTTCTAGAAGCAGTCGACGCTATGGAGGACGAGCTAATGTTTAGCATGGACAACGAGGGCAGCGGCACCCGACCCTCCGTGCACAGAAATCCGCCCAAGCAGCGCGTCTCCTCCCTCACCGACAATGACGACGACGACGAAGACGACGAGGCCTTCTCCTGCTCCATCTTGGACGACCCCGCCCGTGAGATCTGCCACTACATGCAGAATCTAGCCAACAACCGCCAGCTGTCCGACTCTTTGCCCAAGAGCAACTTCTCATACCAGGTATGGCCTACAGTTCCCAAACAATCTCTCACAATTTCATTTTAAATTTTGCACATGTTGTCAGCGCTTGTATTTGTCTTTTCTGTCATTAACGACATGTTATCGTGCGCTATGCTAACAAAAAGTGGCTTTCTTGACCTTCTCCCACTTAGAATCAAAGTGAGCATTTGGCGGAAGGTTCGTACCAGGTTTTGTCTGAGAGTGCACGGGTATGTTTTACCATTTTAATTATTATGCTATAACCCCGCCCCTTTCACTACCTCCACTGTTTTGGACTGTTAACCTGAAAACCAGGGGTGACAAAGGTGCGGCCCGCGGGCCAGAAATGGTCCGCCAGGGGTTTCAGATCCGGCCCGCATTTTTTTTTCTGCTTGTGGTATTTTATTAGCGTGTCTCTAAAGTTTTTTTTAAATTACATATGTTAGGTATAGGTTTGTTTGGGGAAAGTTTAACATAAAATAACATTTTTGCAGATGGGAAAAACATATTTTACATTTTTATGAGCTTAGTGGGGCCAGTTTTTCCTATTTTAATTTGATTTCTTGCTCCAGGAGTCGTGGATAAACGCGGTGAAAAAGGCCAAAGCTATGCCCGACCCTTGGGCCGAGTTTCACCTGGAGGATAAAGAGACGGAATCGGGTTTACGCTACAGGTGGGAATAATTTCAAGTATTAACATTTATTGCCATTGACGGCAATAGACGTCCAATCCACTTTGATTAGTTTGCCACTCAAACTTGAATTTGAATTCAGACTGACCAGTTTTAGTTAACCTGCGTTGAAGCTAACATTTTTTGTAGGTAAAAAAACAGCAGCTGTTAGCTTGCTAGCTTGCGGGAACTCAACTCTCGTATACATCTGGCTTCTCAGACACGTAGCGCCACGTTACGCCTTTGGCAGACGCACAATGCTGGATGTTTTTTTTCTTTTTTCGCTGAGTTTACTATTCACATTCACTCACTTATGTAAACCACACAGAGAAAGAGCCAAAACAAAACAGAGTGAGCACTAGCTTACTCGCATGCTAATTTTACACTACTACTCTTCTTTCTCCTCTACTTGTTGCTAAAATGACACAAAATGGAGTCTTTTCCTGCTATTGACAATGTTCAATATACTCAAACTAGCTGTGGATGTTCATCTTAAACTCCCATTTTATTGAGCATGAGAGAAATTAATGTAATGATTTTGAATGTATGGTAGGTATAATGCTATAACAGGCGAGTGGGGCCAAGACCACGTCCACATCAAAATGGCTGCCCAGGTAGGAGCAGTTTTTTTGTGACTGAAACTTTGCACTGTGGGTTCTATTTAGGGCGAACTATCTTTATCTCTTTCCCACAGCCTTTTGGGAGAGGAGCCATGAGGGAGTGCTTCAGAACGTAAGTCTTTTGCCAAGTGACTCCGACTAGCATTTTAAGAATTCCATACCCAGGAAGCTAAGCTAGGCTAAGATAAGCTATCAAAACATAATCATAAAAGAGTGATTTTAATGAAGCAAAAAAAGCAAAACACATCACAAATACCTTTTATTCACTTGTGTAAGGTTACATTAAATGGTTATAACAACTATTTTTACATAAACTTGGTCACTCAATGTGACAAATTGAGCTATAAGCTAAACTAAACTAAGCTAAATTATCACAACATTATAATCAAAAAGGGTGATTTTAATGAAGCAGAAAAATTAAGCTATTTGACTTCTAATTGGTCAAAATTTACATTTTGTTTGACTGCGAGGTTTGTTTGAATAGTGTAAATATGGAAATATTGTAAAATATAATGTTTATGTATATTTAAGGATCATTTTGTATCTCAACTCATTCATTGCTATAGCAAGTGATTATATTTCACTGCCATTTACGACAAGGGGCATCTGCACTTTCAAATGTCCTTTTTAGGAAAAAGCTGTCCAGCTTCTCGCACAGCAGCAACTGGAAATCGGCGTCCAACTACGTGGCCAAGCGCTACATGGAGACGGTGGAGCCAAGTGTCTACTTTGAGGACGTCCGCTTACAGATGGAGGCCAAACTGTGGGGGGAGGAATTCAACCGCCACAGGCCCCCCAAACAGGTATCGCGGAGAAAGACGGACCGGCGCCACCTTGGACCGCTCGTAACCCTGGGAAACGCGCCGGTCAGGTGGACATCATGCAGATGTGTGTGGTGGAGTTGAGCCAAAGGCCCGGAAAGCCGCTCTTCCATCTGGAGCATTACATCGAGGGAAAGTACATCAAGTATAACTCCAACTCGGGATTCGTAAGGGACGACAACATCAGGCTG
Organism: Stigmatopora nigra; assembly: GCF_051989575.1. Taxonomy (NCBI): domain Eukaryota; kingdom Metazoa; phylum Chordata; class Actinopteri; order Syngnathiformes; family Syngnathidae; genus Stigmatopora; species Stigmatopora nigra. The sequence goes on from NC_135525.1 coordinate 10,197,740, forward strand.
ACGCCACAGGTAAGATCTTTTACCATTTTTTTATGCAGATAGTGACCGTATTTTATGGACTATAAGTCGCACAAGCCAAATTATAAAGAGGAAAAAAATAAAAAAACATGAATAAGTCATATAAAAATATAAAAAGTCACGTCCTAACAATCTAAGATATTGCACAGAAGGGGTTGTGTGTCGTGCTAATAAAAGTTTAGAGTCAAAATAGCTGTGGGGAAAAAACGGTCCCTAAGTCTATTTGTGTGTGCATTAACATATATTATTATAGTATATTAACTGTTTTTCCCCCTTTAGGCATTCAGCCACTTCAGTTTCGAGCGTTCGGGCCACCAGCTGATTGTGGTTGACATCCAGGGCGTGGGTGACCTTTACACCGACCCCCAGATTCACACAGAAAAAGGAACTGATTTTGGAGATGGAAACCTGGGTATGCATTCTTTTATCATTATTTTGACTAACTTTTTTCTGCATAGTCATGCATAGAGAAACTATAATTTTCAATAATAATTTAATATTTTTTTGTCACTAGGCGTTCGAGGCATGGCACTTTTCTTCCACTCGCACTTGTGCAACAAAATCTGCAAGAGCATGGGCCTGACGCCGTTTGATTTGTCCCCGGCCGAGAGACAGCAGCTGGACTGTACCAACAAACTCTTGGTAGGTAACATATAATTAAATCTTGTTAAAACTTCCCAAATTGATTGTGTATTGTTTGCACTATAAAGCGCAGCTACAATAAATAGCCTATGATCAAATTATTTTTTTGTATATAAGGCGCAAAAGATTATATTAACCAAAAATATTTGCGCACCCCTGTAGTATTTCATGTGTGATACTAATGCACAAAAGTGGCGGGTATGTGCAATCAGTGGATTGCAGTCAGGTGCTCAATTCTGCCCAACCCCCGCTGGTTCAACTTTGTGGCCGTGGAAGGAAAAGCTTCACTTGGTCTGGAGGACTGCTGCTTTGCCCCGCCCCTAAATTCTAAGTAGATTGTGATTGGCTCATTGAAAAGGAGCAAAAAAAAGCACTACATGGAGTTGTAGTAGTATCAATAATAATAGTAGTGGTTTGTTGTTTAATTTATTTACGGTTATGATCTATCTACTTATGTTTCAGGTTATATTCTAATTGATTTTGAGTTCCAGATATGAAGAGAAAAGGTGCTTTTGGTTCATTTAGTACTCTTTTTTTTTTTTTTTTTTAAAGGGAATTACACAGTCACCTCTAGAGCCAGCCCTTATTGTTATCCATAAAAATGATTATTTTTTTGGTGATTCTAGATTCAAAGTATTCCATCAAGGGCCACAGTGGGTGCAGGGTTTCAAAAGAGGAAACCTTTCCACAATACTAGTGTCCTGCGAGTGCAATCAGTGGATTGCACTCAGGTGCTCAAGTCAGACCAACCCCCGCTGGTTCAACTTTGCGTCCGTGGAAGGAAAAGCTACACTTGGCTTGGAGGACCGCTGCCTTGCCCCACCCCTAAATTCTAAGTAGATTGCGATTGGCTCATTGAAAAGGGGCAAAAAAAAGCACTACATGGAGTTGTAGTAGTATTAATAATAATAGTAGTGGTTAGTTGTTTGATTTATTTAGGGTTATGATATATATACTTATGTTTCAGGTTATATTCTAATTGATTTTGAGTTCCAGATATGAAGAGGAAAGGTGCTTTTGGTTCATTTTCTACTCTTTTTTTTAAGGGTATTACACAGTCACCTCTAGAGCCAGCCCTTATTGTTATCCCTAAAAATGATTTTGTTTTGGTGATTCTAGATTCAAAGTATTCCATTAAGGTCCACAGTGGGTGCAGGGTTTCAAAAGAGAAAACCTTTCTACAATACTAGTGTCCTGCGAGTGCAATCAGTGGATTGCACTCAGGTGCTCAAGTCAGACCAACCCCCGCTGGTTCAACTTTGTGTCCGTGGAAGGAAAAGCTACACTTGGCTTGGAGGACCGCTGCCTTGCCCTGCCCCTAAATTCTAAGTAGATCGCGATTGGCTCATTGAAAAGTCGATCTTGGAGCAAAAAAAGGCACTACATGGAGTTGTAGTAGTATTAATAATAATAGTAGTGATTAGTTGATAAAAGGTGCTTTGGTTAATTTAGCACTATTTTTTTGACTAAACAACACAGTCACCTCTAGAGCCAGCCCTTATTGTCATCTCTATTTTTTTTATTTTTTATGATTCTATATTCAAACTATTCCATTAAGGTCCACAGTGGGTGCAGGGTTTCAAAAGAGGAAACCTTTCCACAATACTAATGTCCAACCAGTGCAATCAGTGAATGGCATTCAGGTGTCAGCCCAACCCCCGTCTTTCTTGGAACGAAACGCTGTGGCTCTTGAGGACTGCCTTGCTCACCCCTGTTGTAGTAAATGACAAGTGGTGTCAAACATACGGCACCCAGGCAGTGTCCATTCCAGGTTCTGCCTGAAAGGCAATTTGTAGCCCATTCATACTCTATGAAAGTATGCTGCTTTTTTCTAAATTTAATTAATTTAGCACTCTTTTTAAAGGGAACTACACAGTCACCTCTAGAGCCTGACATTTTTGGAATTTCATATAATGTTTAGCCAATATAGTCTTATTTGCATCCTATAGGGCGGAAAATATGACATATTTTGAAAGGTTTTCTTCTTCTCCATGATAGAAATCGGCCAAGACGGTGCTGAGGGGCTGCGAGGAGCAGTGCGGCTCCCCCCGCGTGCGCACCATATCCGGGAGCCGGGCGCCGCCGCAGCTGTCTCGCATGTCCGAGACGTCGTCGGTGGACGAGAGCATGAGTGACGCCGATTCCATGCCGTGTTCTCCACTGGTGGCGCCATTCGTCATGGCTAGGTCTCCAGTTGGTACGTATGCAAACTCAATAAAAAATAGTGATGTCATTCTATGTTTGTTTTCGTCTTGGAGGTTGCCAGATTACTTAGTATTGTTTCATTACAGGTTTATCTTTTACCGGGATGCATGAACACGAAAATGCAGGGGAACACAGGGTACGGAATGGAACTTTTTGAGTGGGTGAGGTCATAGTTCAACCAGCTGAAATGTCACTTTTTTGTGGGTCTGTTTATGTAGGAGTCGGACAGCGGGGGGGATAGCGGATACCCCAGCGAGAGGAGGAGTGAAGGGGACCCCAATGACCAGGCGGATGGGGTAAATAGTCTGAATACTAAATATGTTTATTTGTATATTCCTAAAGTATTATATCATGTAGGGTAAACACATTTAGACCTGTTAGCTTAGCCAAACTAGCCAGTTTATTACCATATTAATAAACAAAAGGCAAAATGTCCTCCAATTCTGTAATGTGTATTTTTTGTAGTACTTTGATGATGCATGTTCTATCCCGACACGCTATAGGCTCGCCACCGCTACCAAAGACATTATTCCGAGTCGGACGAGGACAGTGTCAGACGGGTAAAGCTACAAATGAGACGTCGTTCTGCCATATTTAATCCATCTAATCATCACCAATGGACAAAAGTTTTGGGTCGTAGAAATCGATAAGTTAGGAAGTTGCAGCTTGATGGGAATTGGTCGACATGAATCATTTTTTATGGGCATATTGCTTGTTAGGTACTTAATCCTAAAGCTTTTGTCCTTGCATCATATCAAAAAATCCAAGGCAAATCAACCCACTGTGTGTGCGTGTGCTTTTTTTGCTTTCCGTCAACATAATCAGAAGTTAGCTTGTTTCCTAGATGCTAACACCATATTTTTTCCTTCCCAGCTAACCGAAGAAAAATGGAGTTTCTTCCACTCATCCCGAGCTCACGTACACAGATCTTCCTGCGTGGCTACCGAAATCGAACGACTCGATTCTCTCATGCAAAAGCGACTCGGGCAGTCCATCCTGGGGAAGGTAAGAACAAGAAAAAACTCAAGTACACGTCCTAGCAAACATTTTCACAATTTTTGAACAATTCAGGTGCACCTAGCCATGGTGCGCTACCACGAAGCTGGACGTTTCTGCGAGAAAGACGAGCAGTGGGATGAAGAATCGGCTGCGTTTCACTTAGAACGAGCGGCGCAATGTGGCGAGCTGGAGGCCATCGTAGCCATTGGACAGTGTTGCCTACAGCTGCCCCATCATATCCTACCTGACATGACCCTAGAGGTAAATCTTTCCAGGAAAGATCATCCCGATGTCTGAGTCGTCATGTCGTCTTTCAGGAAAATGCTGGAAACAAAATGAAAGGCTTTAAATATCTCCTCATGGCTGCCGAAGCGGGCGACCGATCTTCTATGATCACTGTGGCCCGAGCTTTTGATACGGGGGTTAATCTGTCAGCAGACAGGTGAGTTGGACTTAAAATAGGAATTGTAAAGTTGTTTTTATCAAATTCGTGTTTTTTTTTAACATCTCAATAGGAAGCAGGACTGGGTGGCGGCTATCCGCTGGTACGATAAGGCGCTAAACATGGTCGAACACGACGAGGGAGGCGAGTTTGATGGCATTCAGGATGAGCCTCGCTACCTCCTGCTGGCCAGAGAGGCCGAGATGTTCCTGGTGGGGGGGTATGACCTTGCCGCTGACCCCCAGAAAGCAGGTAAAGAATCCATGACAGTGAGGGCCAAGTGTTATGTCTGCAAGACTTGCTATATTCTTTTTCACCACTGGATGTCGACAAAGTAACATTCACAATTTGTTGGTTATTTTGTGTTTTGTAGTGAGTAAATAACCGTTATTGCATGAATGACTAACTTACCCCTTATAATATTGACCCTAATAATGTACTTTTGATTCATAAAGTATCTTAGAAATAAAATAGGTGATGATTTTTCTTAAGTAGTCTACTTGGTGCATGCAATTCTGGTTGTGACATCACAACCAGAATTCATGGCAGATTGGAAAAATGTGTTTTGGAGTTTTGTTTTTCATTATAAAGTATTTTCTGGGACTTTTTGGAGTGGAGTTTTGACCCAAAAATGATCTGTTACCTTTTTAAAGACTTTTAAAGTAAATTTGAACTTCTGTGTAGGTGACCTGTTTACCGAAGCAGCAGAAGCTGCCATGGAGGCCATGAAAGGACGCTCGGCGAATCAGTACTACATGAAAGCTGAAGAGGCATGGGCGCTGATGGAAGAATAACTTCATCTTTACCTCTAAAAAAGACCTTCAAGTGTCCCTAGACGAGTGGCGTTTACATCTTTTTTTATACATAAATAGAGCTAATGGTGCTTTGCATGTTTGCATGTCCAAGCCTTCCAGTGTCTTAAGCTGAATCAAGTTTTCTGTGCCAGATTCTCTATTTTTTAACGAGTTGCTACTCCTATAGGAGTTTGTTTTGAATGTGGTCTGTGGAGCCAAAAAAATCTATTGTTTACCTAACATTTCAAATGAGTGTATGCTTTAAGAAAAGTTTACAGAAAAACTCAAAAAAATGTTTGCTTTGATTTTTATGCGTATAACCTCACTGCTTATGTTTTGTAAAATTTAATAGGATGTCCTCATTGATTCTTTGAACTTGGGGTCTGATCCGTATATTTTCAACCATAAATAATGCTGAAAATTAAAAATAATTCATGCTATCAGGTATACATGTCATTATTTCTCTTAAAATCAACCTCTAGACTACGAGACAGTTGAGGTGGTGCAGTGTGCATAATATTCAATTTCAATAGGATTTTAATTAATATTCTATTTGTAAAGCTGAGTTCTTGAACACAAAATAGCTCTCATCGTAGCCACAAGGTAGCGTGGCCGAGCGGTCTAAGGCGCTGGATTAAGGCTCCAGTCTCTCCGGAGGCGTGGGTTCGAATCCCACCGCTGCCACATCTTTTAACTCTTCAAACACGCAAAAACGCTAAAATTTTCATCAATATGTCCCCGTTCATTTCAACTAAGTGTCAATGAAGTCTAATTCAACACGCAATGTATACTAGTTGTATATAATACTCGCTTTGCATTGTGGGCTTGGCCCTACTTCACACGTGTCTAATGTCGCTCTGAGTCAACATGGTGTTCACTTCATGCGCGTTCCTGCGCCTTCCACTTTGCCCAACTGATGTCACGCCGATGAGATAACCTCCACACATCATCAACTTGTCCAGGTAACATTCCCTACGTGTCTATTCCCACATTTTGTCGCAATTCTTACGAAAAACCCACCCGATCGCAAACTCACTGTTTTATCAACCGGCATGTGGAAATCAAAGCTAGGCTAAAGCTAAAGTTGCTAAGGACCGGCTACTTCAACCTTAGCTCACTTCGTCACGTTGACGTGTGTTTTTACCCGATATAGTTTACTTCCCCTGGGTGTTGAGGGGTGGATTTTGAAATCCACAAAGTGCAATTTTGTGCTGCATTTGCCTGATTCTGTAGTTTATCGTAGGCCTGTCTGAAAGAATTTGCTATATGTTTGGCTAGCAATGCTAACAAACCCCGAAAAGGTCTTAATTTACGGAAATCGCATGTAGCAAAGTCACTAAAAGATGCAAAAGATGCTGCTTTGACATGTGAGTTAGTTTGTTTTATTGTGTACACGGTTGGCAAATCAATTTTAATTCGATTTCGCAGGCTTGCATCACCTGGTCAACCTCTTCATGATTTGTTTACATGCCAATTTTTGCTATTTTTGCACGGTCATCGCATATCCGATTTAAAACTTAAATGCAACTTTCCAAATGATGGCAATTCATATTTTTCTTTTGGATCCACTGTGCTTCTGCCAATATTTTCAAATAAGTGCAATGTTACTTGGAGTTACAATTTCATTGATTCCAAATCATGTCTTCTTTTAAAGGTTGGATTCGTCCTCGCTTCACCTCCTTTTTTTCCCCTTTACACCGCTTGCTAAAATATGGCCAGCGGGGATGACGACGACCCCATTATAGAGGAGGTATGTACTTTTATAATGATTAAACATTCTTGGTCCTGATGTGATCATCATGGAGTGTTTTTTCCTCCCATAGATTGACGTCTATCTCGCCAAAAGCCTTGCAGAGAAGCTTTATTTACTGCAGGTGAGTGGGCGTTGTCCATGCAAATGAGTTGACCTTTGGTAGAACAAAAAATGAACTGATTCAGCTACTTTAACTCTTAGCTAAATAAAAGCTAACCAGTAAACACAAGTTTTTGACCCCCTTAAAAAACTCTTCTATTCCAGTACCCCGTACGACCATCCAACATGACCTACGACGACGTCAACCTTTTGGCCGCTAAGATCAAACCTAAACAGCAGCGGGTAAAAACAAAACCTTTCTTATATTTTACTGTATTTTCTAACAGTTCCATTCTTAATTGTGTATACCTTATCACTAGGTGGAGCTACAAATGGTTATGGACACCAACAGCCCCAACTACTGCCGCAGCAAAGGGGAGCAAATAGCGCTGAACGTGGACGGCACGGGCTATGAAGAGAACAACACTTATTCGCTGTATGTTAAGCTACACTTATTTGGTTCAGAGTATGTTAAGCAGCACTTATTTGGATCTGTGTATGTTAAGCTACACTTATTTGGTTCAGTGTATGTTGACCAGCACTTATTCTGTGTATGTTAAGCAACATTTATTTGGTTTGGTGTATGTTAAGCAACACTTAACCAGTGTATGTTAAGCTGCACTTACAATCAAAAAATGCTGCTCATGAAAATTTCATCTAAATATCTTTTATTTTTAATATTTTTGCAGGAAAATGATGGACAATCAGACCTTCTCGTCTATTCAGGCCACCACCAGCACTTCCCGATACGCCGCTGCCATCTTTCGAAAAGGTTTTGACTTATTATTTTACTAAGAAATATGTAACTAACCTGTGTGTGTGTGAAATAATTTTTCCTAAATTTCTATTTTGTACACAGGTGAGCTGCACATAACTCCGTTGACAGGAATTTTGCAGATGCGCCCCAGTTTTGCATACCTAGACAAGGCGGATGGCAAAACCAAGGAACGGGAAGCAGGCAATGAAGGTGCATTATTATTATTATTATTTTTTTTTTTTAACATTCCCCACATTTTTCATCTGACCTCACCGCACTTTGTCACAGGCGGAGATTCGTCCCAGGACGAAGCCGAGGACGAAGCCAAGGCCATTTCGGTGAGAACTCTTTCTAGTCAACTCATGGTTATTTTCATATTCATCTCCACTCATCCACTGCGTCGTTCCCTTTCAGGTGAGGTTCGCCCGGCCCGAGTCGGAACAAGCGCGCCAGAGGAGAATCCAGTCGTACGACTTCCTCCAAAAGAAGCAAGCCGAGGAACCATGGATCCACTTGCAATACCACAGCTTAAGGGTAAGTCATCTTCATCAGCCCTCTGCGACTATCTCAATGGTTGCCTCCTTGTGAGCCGCCATTTTGGTTCTTTTCAGGACGGTCGCTCTGAACATGAAAGGCAGTATTTGTTTTGTCAGCACGTTGACTCCTCGGATAACTCTGAGCTGGTTAAAACACCCAAGTAAGTTCTCTTTATTATGATTATAAATGGTTATTTTTTGTTAAAAAAAAATGTAAAAAAAATATTTTTGGGGTAAAAAAAATGTACCAAAAAATATTTTTGTAATTTTTTTTAACCAAATAAGACTCTTTTTGATGATCTAATATACTTTTTGTCATGGTGTTGCAGGGAATACCTCAGTATGCTGATGCCTCCGCTAGCAGAAGAAAAAGTGTAAGTATTTCATTTTTTTCCCCTTACTAATTTGGACACATTTTAACCACCGTTTCTGCCTCGCAGTGTCAAGCCCGTGGGTCCGAGTAACGTGCTGTCCATGGCCCAGTTGCGCACGCTGCCACTTGGCGAGCAGATCAAGACGCTGATGAAGAACGGTAAGCTAACAATGAATACATTTGCCAAAAAAAGAGGTTAGTTATGAAAAACAGAAGTAAATTAAAGGAAAACACACTTATCCATCAATGCACATTTTATCATAATCTTTTCTAATATAATAACAATATAATTTTCCAAAACCTTGCCTGGAGTTTTAAGTACACGATCACCATGACAATATATGACTACAAATACCATTTTTTTTGTGTCTCCACAGTCAAGGTGATTCAGTTCGCCAGCCTCATGGGCCTTCTAGCTTCCGGCACCGATGCCACAGCGGTGCTTCGCTGCGTCCAACAGGTGGCGCTTCTAGTCCGGGGTAACTGGGTGGTGAAGAGGTACGAGGTGCCCACAACCGCCCTCCGTCAAATCACTTTTCGGAGTCTTATATTCTGTTTTTGTCTCCCTTTAGCGACATCTTATACCCTAAAAATAGTTGCAGTCCTCACAGCGGCGTTCCATCCGAAGTTCTGTGTCGGGGAAGAGATTTTGTGGTGAGGAAACCTCGCCAAATTTACAGAATAGTCAGTTTTTCATAATTTTTTGGGGATTTGCAGATGTGGCGGTTCACTTTGGAACGCTCGCTGATGCGGAAAGAGATTACGGCAATAATCAAGGTAAGATTCTGTGTTAGCTAATGCTAATGTGACCAGAAATCGTAATGTTGTTGTTGTTTTTGCTCCTTGTAGCTTCCCCCGGAGGATGTGAAGGATTTTTTGGAGCAGGTGGCCGTACCGCGAGTCAACCGTGGATGGGAGTTCCAGCTGCCTGCCGATGTGGAATTCGTCAAAAGGCACGCCGACGTGGCTCAGCGCCAGCAGATGTTGTGGCTGGGCATTCAGAGCAAGTAGGTTTTTACGCATATATATGTACAGAATTACAGTAAGTAATTGTCCCAATTAAAACCTGTTCTTACTATTTTTCTTGTCCTTTTTTAAAGATTAGAAAAAGTCTTCAAATTCTCCAAGGACGACTTCATGCCGAAGAATTCTCCACTACCTGGTAAATAATCATTTGGATCTGACGGTATTATGGTAAAGATCTTGTACGAGTACGTATATTAAAGTAATTTGTACTCCGTCTTTTAGAAGCGGTCCACATCAGCGGGACTCAACGCCTCAAAATGGCGCAGGATCGTGCTCAGGAGAAGCAGGCTTCTCTTCAAAAGGACCTAGACGCCAAAAAAGCCTCGAGCGGCGGCGTTAGTGTCAAGAAGGAGCCACTGAGTGACGGCGAGGCCGAACCCATGGACACTTCGGCACCCCCGCCGTCCTCCTCGGGCTTGACCAATGGCTCGCTCAATGGCTACCCAGGTGGCGATCATGCTAATGGCGGCAGCCCCGCTAACGCGCCCTCGCCGCCATTGCTGGACTTTGTGAGCGCCACCTTCGGGAAGAATCCCGTGCTGACGCTCAATGAGCTCAAGAGGCTTTTTAGCCTCCACTTGGCCACCATGCCGGCCGGCCACATCCCTTTTGGACCCGTTTCCGATCACATGCTGCAAGACGCCGTGTTGATGAGCCGTTGCAGACAGATTCTGGTGCCTGTGAGTAGATTTTTCTTTTTAATTCACTGAGATTTTAGATATAATATTTAGATTTTTTTTTAAATAAATGGATTAAAAGAACTGGATATTAAAACAATGTTTATTTTAGCTTTTTTTTTGTATATATTTTTAAATTTTACAAAATTATTTTTGAACTAAAAATGCAGGAAAAATGGATTAAAAATGACAATTATTGTTTTAAAAGGAGGAAAATCCAAGAAATGTAATATACATATATACTCTTCATTTAAATTTGATCCTAAAACAGAAATTTGGCACTCATCATTGACTTTCCGGGGCCAGATTTGGCACCCGGGCCGCCACTTTGACACACGTTTTTTTGAGTCTTACCGAGTTTGAAGAATGTACTAAAAATTTAGTACATTTTCTTATCCAAAACATATTTTTTCCTCCCTCAAATGCAGTTTCCCGCTCTGACCTCTGCTTCCGCCGACGAACAAAAAGTTTTTGGCTTGTGGGAGACCGGAGAAGACTTTGACAAGGTACATTTACACCACCCTACATAACCCATTCACATTTTTCCTAACCCTAACACACACCATTCTCGACAAAACCCACAGCACCGCCAGATGCTCTACGAGATGTTTACCAAAAATTACCGCCTGAAACGGAGCGCCGTCCAAGCTCGACTCAGCGAAGAATTGAGCGAAGTCTCCAAGGCCGACTTGGACCGCCTACATAAGGTGGGTTGATGATGAGGGGCGTGGCTTAACAGCGTTTTTTCAAATTTTTGTCATTTTTTAAAATATATATACTTTTTTTTTTTTAGGAATGCTGCAGTAGCCATGGCGGAATGTGGTACCTGAAAGGAACCGTTCCGTCTTGACCCACACAAGCGCCCCCCTGAGGGCACCCTTAGCCAATCACTGTGTCCCGATGGCGCGTGGCCGAAGTGAGAGCCGGTCGCGGCCGGTCACGATAACGTCCGCCGCTTGGTAACGCTAAAAAATAGGACGTCTGTGAAGGGGAACATGCTCAAAACAGAAATGCCTCCATTTTTTTCCCTTTCATTTCCAAATGGACCGTTTTAAAAAGCCTTCATTTCGTTAACATTAACGTAATGGACGCCATTTTTCAAGCAGAAACGCATAGTCTCGATTATGATTTCACGCCACGGCACTTTTTCTTCCGTTAAGAAAAACTAACAAGCAAAAACAGTACTTATTTCAAACTGGATGTTTTTTTTTTTTTTTGATGGAATGGCATTGACCATAATAGGAGTGGTTTTTAAATTGTGGACAAATCTTGGGCTGCTATATTCTGTTTGCTTTTCATCCAAATGTAAAAAAAAAAAACGAGGAAAAAAACGGTTGTGGATGATTACCAATAAATACTTTGATGAAAATCACCATTTTTTAGCGTTTTTTATTGACGTTGATTTTAATATATCATTGGTTTCCACATTCCAAGCAATGGAAAACTAATCATTTAAAGGTAAGTCGTTTACTTTGGATGATTTTCTTTAAATGAATGTGATGAACATGCAATTTTTCTCTTGTCCAAAATAATTCTAGCAAAGATCCAAGCCCCAACATCAGTGTTTTGGCCAGAGACGACATTCCAGCCTCCGTCAAAACCCGAATAATGTAGACCGAACGTCATAGGGTAAGTCAATTCTATTTTAAGCATTGACAAGACACGCCATTTATTTTATTTTTTCAAGCTTTATTACATGTAGTCATTTTATTTTAATCATTCAAAGTTGCTAGCAACATTCTTGAGTTTCACCCAAGCCAACAATTCATTTATTTTTTCCATTTAATTTACAGCACCATCACGTTAAAGTGAGCAAAAACATTCAGTCTGTCATCTGACAAAAAAATTTAAGTGCAACTTCACATATATTTGAAGCACCAGTCTGTTTCCCATAAGACTTCATACAACCTTTTTAATTTACATGCATATGTGATAGTGATAATTAAAGTCCACAATGGAACGACTGTAATAAGAATCCTGTACAAAAAACTAATAATTATGAATGATGAAATCATGAGTTCAAGTTTTTGCTTCCATTAAGACAAAACTACTTTTTTAACCTTTATCCCCACAAACAAGACAATCTATTTAACCTTTCCAGAGGCAATTACTACATCTTTCTACCTGAAATATACACGCTATGTATAATATAATAAATTATTGATCATTCAAATGCCCTTTAAGGATTGTGGTGATATACAATAGGACCATTACATTATTTATAAAGCGATATTCCTTTTTTTAATGCATTTAAAGGCCACATCGCCCAGCTTTAATAAATACAAAAAGTAACAAATAACTTTTTCCCATTGGAATTAACAGTGTGATAGTAATAAATTAAAATAGTGCTGAAAATAATTTAAAAGATGTTATTTTTTTCCTGTTTAGGTGTTTCGAGGTCTACTCCGGTTCTCCTCCAAGTCATCTTTGGTTTTTTGGATGCGGGCAAAAATCTGCCGGAAAAGTTCCTTGTACTCTGGTTGGTGGATGACGCCGTTATGGTCGGCGGTCTGGACGGCTTTGTGGCTCCGCCTTTCCGGCTCGTCTCCGGGACGCCGTTGCGATCCAAGGTGCTTCCGTAACTGCTCGTATTTGACTTGCAGGGCGCTGTACTGCGCGTCCACTTCGTTGAGTAGCGAGATGCCGCCACGCTCCGCCTGGCGGCTGCAGCGGCATTGGCCCGCCGAGTCCGCCTCAAGTAGACGCTCGCTGGCCCAACGCTTGAGGGGCCGCTTTCCCCGTGGAGATGGTCCGTCAAGGTCCGGCTCGTCGCCCTCCTCCTCTGGAAGTGTGTAAGCGGCGTCCAGCCGGGAGAGGGATTCCCACTTCCAGAGTTGGCGAAGTTCCTCTGCCTCCCGCTCCAACTCGGATACTCGTGTCTGTGGATTGAGTTAAGTGTATGTTGATCAGAAATAAATCCATATACCTAAATATAAGTGTGTGTATAGTAAGGCTTTTTATTGGGAAAAAATGACATAGTATTGTATGGCTTTTTTCTCGTAAGAAATGACATAGTATTGTATGGCTTTTTTCTTGTAAGAAATGACATAGTATTGTATGGCTTTTACTTTTCAAAAATGACATAGTATAGTAAGGCTTTTTTTCGTTAAAAAACGACATAGTATAGTAAGGCTTTTTTTCGTTAAAAAACGACATAGTATAGTAAGGCTTTTTCTCTTAAAAAACGACATAGTATAGTAAGGCTTTTTCTCTTAAAAAACGACATAGTATAGTAAGGCTTTTTTTCGTTAAAAAACGACATAGCATAGTAAGGCTTTTTTCGTTAAAAAACGACATAGTATAGTAAGGCTTTTTCTCTTAAAAAACGACATAGTATAGTAAGGCTTTTTCTCTTAAAAAACGACATAGTATAGTAAGGCTTTTTTCTCTTAAAAAACGACATAGTATAGTAAGGCTTTTTTTCGTTAAAAAACGACATAGTATAGTAAGGCTTTTTTCGTTAAAAAACGACATAGTATAGTAAGGCTTTTTTTCGTTAAAAAACGACATAGTATAGTAAGGCTTTTTCTCTTAAAAAACGACATAGTATAGTAAGGCTTTTTTTCGTTAAAAAACGACATAGTATAGTAAGGCTTTTTTCGTTAAAAAACGACATAGTATAGTAAGGCTTTTTTTCGTTAAAAAACGACATAGTATAGTAAGGCTTTTTTTGTTAAAAAACGACATAGTATAGTAAGGCTTTTTTTCGTTAAAAAACGACAGTATAGTAAGGCTTTTTTTCGTTAAAAAACGACATAGTATAGTAAGGCTTTTTTTCGTTAAAAAACGACATAGTATAGTAAGGCTTTTTTTCGTTAAAAAACGACATAGTATAGTAAGGCTTTTTATCACCAAAAACGACATAGTATAGTAAGGCTTTTTTTGTTAAAAAACGACATAGTATAGTAAGGCTTTTTTTCGTTAAAAAACGACATAGTATAGTAAGGCTTTTTTTCGTTAAAAAACGACATAGTATAGTAAGGCTTTTTTTTCGTTAAAAAACAACATAGTATAGTAAGGCTTTTTTTCGTTAAAAAACGACATAGTATAGTAAGGCTTTTTATCACCAAAAACGACATAGTATAGTAAGGCTTTTTTTGTTAAAAAACGACATAGTATAGTAAGGCTTTTTTTCGTTAAAAAACGACATAGTATAGTAAGGCTTTTTTCGTTAAAAAACGACATAGTATAGTAAGGCTTTTTTTCGTTAAAAAACGACATAGTATAGTAAGGCTTTTTTCGTTAAAAAACGACATAGTATAGTAAGGCTTTTTCTCTTAAAAAACGACATAGTATAGTAAGGCTTTTTTTTCGTTAAAAAACGACATAGTATAGTAAGGCTTTTTTTCGTTAAAAAACGACATAGTATAGTAAGGCTTTTTCTCTTAAAAAACGACATAGTATAGTAAGGCTTTTTTTCTTCAAAAAACGACATAGTATAGTAAGGCTTTTTTTCGTTAAAAAACGACATAGTATAGTAAGGCTTTTTTTCTCTTAAAAAACGACATAGTATAGTAGGGCTTTTTTTCTCTTAAAAAACGACATAGTATAGTAAGGCTTTTTTTCGTTAAAAAACGACATAGTATAGTAAGGCTTTTTTTCGTTAAAAAACGACATAGTATAGTAAGGCTTTTTTTCGTTAAAAAACGACATAGTATAGTAAGGCTTTTTCTCTTAAAAAACGACATAGTATAGTAAGGCTTTTTTTTCGTTAAAAAACGACATAGTATAGTAAGGCTTTTTTTCGTTAAAAAACGACATAGTATAGTAAGGCTTTTTCTCTTAAAAAACGACATAGTATAGTAAGGCTTTTTTTCGTTAAAAAACGACATAGTATAGTAAGGCTTTTTTCGTTAAAAAACGACATAGTATAGTAAGGCTTTTTTTTCGTTAAAAAACGACATAGTATAGTAAGGCTTTTTTTCGTTAAAAAACGACATAGTATAGTAAGGCTTTTTCTCTTAAAAAACGACATAGTATAGTAAGGCTTTTTTTCGTTAAAAAACGACATAGTATAGTAAGGCTTTTTTCGTTAAAAAACGACATAGTATAGTAAGGCTTTTTTTCGTTAAAAAACGACATAGTATAGTAAGGCTTTTTTTGTTAAAAAACGACATAGTATAGTAAGGCTTTTTTTCGTTAAAAAACGACAGTATAGTAAGGCTTTTTTTCGTTAAAAAACGACATAGTATAGTAAGGCTTTTTTTCGTTAAAAAACGACATAGTATAGTAAGGCTTTTTTTCGTTAAAAAACGACATAGTATAGTAAGGCTTTTTATCACCAAAAACGACATAGTATAGTAAGGCTTTTTTTGTTAAAAAACGACATAGTATAGTAAGGCTTTTTTTCGTTAAAAAACGACATAGTATAGTAAGGCTTTTTTTCGTTAAAAAACGACATAGTATAGTAAGGCTTTTTTTTCGTTAAAAAACAACATAGTATAGTAAGGCTTTTTTTCGTTAAAAAACGACATAGTATAGTAAGGCTTTTTATCACCAAAAACGACATAGTATAGTAAGGCTTTTTTTGTTAAAAAACGACATAGTATAGTAAGGCTTTTTTTCGTTAAAAAACGACATAGTATAGTAAGGCTTTTTTTCGTTAAAAAACGACATAGTATAGTAAGGCTTTTTATCACCAAAAACGACATAGTATAGTAAGGCTTTTTTTCATTAAAAAACGACATAGTATAGTAAGGCTTTTTTCGTTAAAAAACGACATAGTATAGTAAGGCTTTTTTTTCGTTAAAAAACGACATAGTATAGTAAGGCTTTTTTTCGTTAAAAAACGACATAGTATAGTAAGGCTTTTTTCGTTAAAAAACGACATAGTATAGTAAGGCTTTTTCTCTTAAAAAACGACATAGTATAGTAAGGCTTTTTTTCTTCAAAAAACGACATAGTATAGTAAGGCTTTTTTTCGTTAAAAAACGACATAGTATAGTAAGGCTTTTTTTCTCTTAAAAAACGACATAGTATAGTAGGGCTTTTTTTCTCTTAAAAAACGACATAGTATAGTAAGGCTTTTTTTCGTTAAAAAACGACATAGTATAGTAAGGCTTTTTTTTCGTTAAAAAACAACATAGTATAGTAAGGCTTTTTTTCGTTAAAAAACGACATAGTATAGTAAGGCTTTTTATCACCAAAAACGACATAGTATAGTAAGGCTTTTTTTGTTAAAAAACGACATAGTATAGTAAGGCTTTTTTTCGTTAAAAAACGACATAGTATAGTAAGGCTTTTTTTCGTTAAAAAACGACATAGTATAGTAAGGCTTTTTTTCGTTAAAAAACGACATAGTATAGTAAGGCTTTTTATCACCAAAAACGACATAGTATAGTAAGGCTTTTTTTCATTAAAAAACGACATAGTATAGTAAGGCTTTTTTCGTTAAAAAACGACATAGTATAGTAAGGCTTTTTATCACCAAAAACGACATAGTATAGTAAGGCTTTTTTTGTTAAAAAACGACATAGTATAGTAAGGCTTTTTTTCGTTAAAAAACGACATAGTATAGTAAGGCTTTTTTCGTTAAAAAACGACATAGTATAGTAAGGCTTTTTTTTCGTTAAAAAACGACATAGTATAGTAAGGCTTTTTTTCGTTAAAAAACGACATAGTATAGTAAGGCTTTTTTTCGTTAAAAAACGACATAGTATAGTAAGGCTTTTTTTCGTTAAAAAACGACATAGTATAGTAAGGCTTTTTATCACCAAAAACGACATAGTATAGTAAGGCTTTTTTTGTTAAAAAACGACATAGTATAGTAAGGCTTTTTTTCGTTAAAAAACGACATAGTATAGTAAGGCTTTTTTTCGTTAAAAAACGACATAGTATAGTAAGGCTTTTTTTTCGTTAAAAAACAACATAGTATAGTAAGGCTTTTTTTCGTTAAAAAACGACATAGTATAGTAAGGCTTTTTATCACCAAAAACGACATAGTATAGTAAGGCTTTTTTTGTTAAAAAACGACATAGTATAGTAAGGCTTTTTTTCGTTAAAAAACGACATAGTATAGTAAGGCTTTTTTCGTTAAAAAACGACATAGTATAGTAAGGCTTTTTTTTCGTTAAAAAACGACATAGTATAGTAAGGCTTTTTTTCGTTAAAAAACGACATAGTATAGTAAGGCTTTTTCTCTTAAAAAACGACATAGTATAGTAAGGCTTTTTTTCGTTAAAAAACGACATAGTATAGTAAGGCTTTTTTCGTTAAAAAACGACATAGTATAGTAAGGCTTTTTTTTCGTTAAAAAACGACATAGTATAGTAAGGCTTTTTTTCGTTAAAAAACGACATAGTATAGTAAGGCTTTTTCTCTTAAAAAACGACATAGTATAGTAAGGCTTTTTTTCGTTAAAAAACGACATAGTATAGTAAGGCTTTTTTCGTTAAAAAACGACATAGTATAGTAAGGCTTTTTTTCGTTAAAAAACGACATAGTATAGTAAGGCTTTTTTTGTTAAAAAACGACATAGTATAGTAAGGCTTTTTTTCGTTAAAAAACGACAGTATAGTAAGGCTTTTTTTCGTTAAAAAACGACATAGTATAGTAAGGCTTTTTTTCGTTAAAAAACGACATAGTATAGTAAGGCTTTTTTTCGTTAAAAAACGACATAGTATAGTAAGGCTTTTTATCACCAAAAACGACATAGTATAGTAAGGCTTTTTTTGTTAAAAAACGACATAGTATAGTAAGGCTTTTTTTCGTTAAAAAACGACATAGTATAGTAAGGCTTTTTTTCGTTAAAAAACGACATAGTATAGTAAGGCTTTTTTTTCGTTAAAAAACAACATAGTATAGTAAGGCTTTTTATCACCAAAAACGACATAGTATAGTAAGGCTTTTTTTGTTAAAAAACGACATAGTATAGTAAGGCTTTTTTTCGTTAAAAAACGACATAGTATAGTAAGGCTTTTTTTCGTTAAAAAACGACATAGTATAGTAAGGCTTTTTTTTCGTTAAAAAACAACATAGTATAGTAAGGCTTTTTTTCGTTAAAAAACGACATAGTATAGTAAGGCTTTTTATCACCAAAAACGACATAGTATAGTAAGGCTTTTTTTGTTAAAAAACGACATAGTATAGTAAGGCTTTTTTTCGTTAAAAAACGACATAGTATAGTAAGGCTTTTTTCGTTAAAAAACGACATAGTATAGTAAGGCTTTTTTTTCGTTAAAAAACGACATAGTATAGTAAGGCTTTTTTTCGTTAAAAAACGACATAGTATAGTAAGGCTTTTTCTCTTAAAAAACGACATAGTATAGTAAGGCTTTTTTTCGTTAAAAAACGACATAGTATAGTAAGGCTTTTTTCGTTAAAAAACGACATAGTATAGTAAGGCTTTTTTTTCGTTAAAAAACGACATAGTATAGTAAGGCTTTTTTTCGTTAAAAAACGACATAGTATAGTAAGGCTTTTTTTGTTAAAAAACGACATAGTATAGTAAGGCTTTTTTTCGTTAAAAAACGACAGTATAGTAAGGCTTTTTTTCGTTAAAAAACGACATAGTATAGTAAGGCTTTTTTTCGTTAAAAAACGACATAGTATAGTAAGGCTTTTTTTCGTTAAAAAACGACATAGTATAGTAAGGCTTTTTATCACCAAAAACGACATAGTATAGTAAGGCTTTTTTTGTTAAAAAACGACATAGTATAGTAAGGCTTTTTTTCGTTAAAAAACGACATAGTATAGTAAGGCTTTTTTTTCGTTAAAAAACAACATAGTATAGTAAGGCTTTTTTTCGTTAAAAAACGACATAGTATAGTAAGGCTTTTTATCACCAAAAACGACATAGTATAGTAAGGCTTTTTTTGTTAAAAAACGACATAGTATAGTAAGGCTTTTTTTCGTTAAAAAACGACATAGTATAGTAAGGCTTTTTTTCGTTAAAAAACGACATAGTATAGTAAGGCTTTTTATCACCAAAAACGACATAGTATAGTAAGGCTTTTTTTCATTAAAAAACGACATAGTATAGTAAGGCTTTTTTCGTTAAAAAACGACATAGTATAGTAAGGCTTTTTTTTCGTTAAAAAACGACATAGTATAGTAAGGCTTTTTTTCGTTAAAAAACGACATAGTATAGTAAGGCTTTTTTCGTTAAAAAACGACATAGTATAGTAAGGCTTTTTTTTCGTTAAAAAACGACATAGTATAGTAAGGCTTTTTTTCGTTAAAAAACGACATAGTATAGTAAGGCTTTTTCTCTTAAAAAACGACATAGTATAGTAAGGCTTTTTTTCGTTAAAAAACGACATAGTATAGTAAGGCTTTTTTCGTTAAAAAACGACATAGTATAGTAAGGCTTTTTTTCGTTAAAAAACGACATAGTATAGTAAGGCTTTTTTTGTTAAAAAATGACATAGTATAGTAAGGCTTTTTTTCGTTAAAAAACGACAGTATAGTAAGGCTTTTTTTCGTTAAAAAACGACAGTATAGTAAGGCTTTTTTTCGTTAAAAAACGACATAGTATAGTAAGGCTTTTTTTCGTTAAAAAACGACATAGTATAGTAAGGCTTTTTTTCGTTAAAAAACGACATAGTATAGTAAGGCTTTTTATCACCAAAAACGACATAGTATAGTAAGGCTTTTTTTCGTTAAAAAACGACATAGTATAGTAAGGCTTTTTTTCGTTAAAAAACAACATAGTATAGTAAGGCTTTTTTTTCGTTAAAAAACAACATAGTATAGTAAGGCTTTTTTTCGTTAAAAAACGACATAGTATAGTAAGGCTTTTTATCACCAAAAACGACATAGTATAGTAAGGCTTTTTTTGTTAAAAAACGACATAGTATAGTAAGGCTTTTTTTCGTTAAAAAACGACATAGTATAGTAAGGCTTTTTTTCGTTAAAAAACGACATAGTATAGTAAGGCTTTTTATCACCAAAAACGACATAGTATAGTAAGGCTTTTTTTCATTAAAAAACGACATAGTATAGTAAGGCTTTTTTCGTTAAAAAACGACATAGTATAGTAAGGCTTTTTTTTCGTTAAAAAACGACATAGTATAGTAAGGCTTTTTTTCGTTAAAAAACGACATAGTATAGTAAGGCTTTTTTCGTTAAAAAACGACATAGTATAGTAAGGCTTTTTCTCTTAAAAAACGACATAGTATAGTAAGGCTTTTTTTTCGTTAAAAAACGACATAGTATAGTAAGGCTTTTTTTCGTTAAAAAACGACATAGTATAGTAAGGCTTTTTCTCTTAAAAAACGACATAGTATAGTAAGGCTTTTTTTCTTCAAAAAACGACATAGTATAGTAAGGCTTTTTTTCGTTAAAAAACGACATAGTATAGTAAGGCTTTTTTTCTCTTAAAAAACGACATAGTATAGTAGGGCTTTTTTTCTCTTAAAAAACGACATAGTATAGTAAGGCTTTTTTTCGTTAAAAAACGACATAGTATAGTAAGGCTTTTTTTCGTTAAAAAACGACATAGTATAGTAAGGCTTTTTTTTCGTTAAAAAACGACATAGTATAGTAAGGCTTTTTCTCTTAAAAAACGACATAGTATAGTAAGGCTTTTTTTCGTTAAAAAACGACATAGTATAGTAAGGCTTTTTATCACCAAAAACGACATAGTATAGTAAGGCTTTTTTTCATTAAAAAACGACATAGTATAGTAAGGCTTTTTTCGTTAAAAAACGACATAGTATAGTAAGGCTTTTTCTCTTAAAAAACGACATAGTATAGTTAGGCTTTTTTTGTTAAAAAACGACATAGTATAGTAAGGCTTTTTTTCGTTAAAAAACGACATAGTATAGTAAGGCTTTTTTTCGTTAAAAAACGACATAGTATAGTAAGGCTTTTTTTCGTTAAAAAACGACATAGTATAGTAAGGCTTTTTCTCTTAAAAAACGACATAGTATAGTAAGGCTTTTTTTCGTTAAAAAACGACATAGTATAGTAAGGCTTTTTTCGTTAAAAAACGACATAGTATAGTAAGGCTTTTTTTCGTTAAAAAACGACATAGTATAGTAAGGCTTTTTTTGTTAAAAAACGACATAGTATAGTAAGGCTTTTTTTCGTTAAAAAACGACAGTATAGTAAGGCTTTTTTTCGTTAAAAAACGACATAGTATAGTAAGGCTTTTTTTCGTTAAAAAACGACATAGTATAGTAAGGCTTTTTTTCGTTAAAAAACGACATAGTATAGTAAGGCTTTTTATCACCAAAAACGACATAGTATAGTAAGGCTTTTTTTGTTAAAAAACGACATAGTATAGTAAGGCTTTTTTTCGTTAAAAAACGACATAGTATAGTAAGGCTTTTTTTCGTTAAAAAACGACATAGTATAGTAAGGCTTTTTTTTCGTTAAAAAACAACATAGTATAGTAAGGCTTTTTTTCGTTAAAAAACGACATAGTATAGTAAGGCTTTTTATCACCAAAAACGACATAGTATAGTAAGGCTTTTTTTGTTAAAAAACGACATAGTATAGTAAGGCTTTTTTTCGTTAAAAAACGACATAGTATAGTAAGGCTTTTTTTCGTTAAAAAACGACATAGTATAGTAAGGCTTTTTTTCGTTAAAAAACGACATAGTATAGTAAGGCTTTTTATCACCAAAAACGACATAGTATAGTAAGGCTTTTTTTCATTAAAAAACGACATAGTATAGTAAGGCTTTTTTCGTTAAAAAACGACATAGTATAGTAAGGCTTTTTTTTCGTTAAAAAACGACATAGTATAGTAAGGCTTTTTTTCGTTAAAAAACGACATAGTATAGTAAGGCTTTTTTCGTTAAAAAACGACATAGTATAGTAAGGCTTTTTCTCTTAAAAAACGACATAGTATAGTAAGGCTTTTTTTTCGTTAAAAAACGACATAGTATAGTAAGGCTTTTTTTCGTTAAAAAACGACATAGTATAGTAAGGCTTTTTCTCTTAAAAAACGACATAGTATAGTAAGGCTTTTTTTCTTCAAAAAACGACATAGTATAGTAAGGCTTTTTTTCGTTAAAAAACGACATAGTATAGTAAGGCTTTTTTTCTCTTAAAAAACGACATAGTATAGTAGGGCTTTTTTTCTCTTAAAAAACGACATAGTATAGTAAGGCTTTTTTTCGTTAAAAAACGACATAGTATAGTAAGGCTTTTTTTTCGTTAAAAAACAACATAGTATAGTAAGGCTTTTTTTCGTTAAAAAACGACATAGTATAGTAAGGCTTTTTATCACCAAAAACGACATAGTATAGTAAGGCTTTTTTTGTTAAAAAACGACATAGTATAGTAAGGCTTTTTTTCGTTAAAAAACGACATAGTATAGTAAGGCTTTTTTTCGTTAAAAAACGACATAGTATAGTAAGGCTTTTTTTCGTTAAAAAACGACATAGTATAGTAAGGCTTTTTATCACCAAAAACGACATAGTATAGTAAGGCTTTTTTTCATTAAAAAACGACATAGTATAGTAAGGCTTTTTTCGTTAAAAAACGACATAGTATAGTAAGGCTTTTTTTTCGTTAAAAAACGACATAGTATAGTAAGGCTTTTTTTCGTTAAAAAACGACATAGTATAGTAAGGCTTTTTTCGTTAAAAAACGACATAGTATAGTAAGGCTTTTTCTCTTAAAAAACGACATAGTATAGTAAGGCTTTTTTTTCGTTAAAAAACGACATAGTATAGTAAGGCTTTTTTTCGTTAAAAAACGACATAGTATAGTAAGGCTTTTTCTCTTAAAAAACGACATAGTATAGTAAGGCTTTTTTTCTTCAAAAAACGACATAGTATAGTAAGGCTTTTTTTCGTTAAAAAACGACATAGTATAGTAAGGCTTTTTTTCTCTTAAAAAACGACATAGTATAGTAGGGCTTTTTTTCTCTTAAAAAACGACATAGTATAGTAAGGCTTTTTTTCGTTAAAAAACGACATAGTATAGTAAGGCTTTTTTTCGTTAAAAAACGACATAGTATAGTAAGGCTTTTTTTCGTTAAAAAACGACATAGTATAGTAAGGCTTTTTCTCTTAAAAAACGACATAGTATAGTAAGGCTTTTTTTTCGTTAAAAAACGACATAGTATAGTAAGGCTTTTTTTCGTTAAAAAACGACATAGTATAGTAAGGCTTTTTTTCGTTAAAAAACGACATAGTATAGTAAGGCTTTTTCTCTTAAAAAACGACATAGTATAGTAAGGCTTTTTTTCGTTAAAAAACGACATAGTATAGTAAGGCTTTTTTTCGTTAAAAAACGACATAGTATAGTAAGGCTTTTTTTCGTTAAAAAACGACATAGTATAGTAAGGCTTTTTTTGTTAAAAAACGACATAGTATAGTAAGGCTTTTTTTGTTAAAAAACGACATAGTATAGTAAGACTTTTTTTCGTTAAAAAACGACATAGTATAGTAAGGCTTTTTTCTTCAAAAAACGACATAGTATAGTAAGGCTTTTTATCACCAAAAACGACATAGTATAGTAAGGCTTTTTTTGTTAAAAAACGACATAGTATAGTAAGGCTTTTTTTCGTTAAAAAACGACATAGTATAGTAAGGCTTTTTTTCGTTAAAAAACGACATAGTATAGTAAGGCTTTTTTTCGTTAAAAAACGACATAGTATAGTAAGGCTTTTTATCACCAAAAACGACATAGTATAGTAAGGCTTTTTTTCATTAAAAAACGACATAGTATAGTAAGGCTTTTTTCGTTAAAAAACGACATAGTATAGTAAGGCTTTTTTTTCGTTAAAAAACGACATAGTATAGTAAGGCTTTTTTTCGTTAAAAAACGACATAGTATAGTAAGGCTTTTTTCGTTAAAAAACGACATAGTATAGTAAGGCTTTTTCTCTTAAAAAACGACATAGTATAGTAAGGCTTTTTTTTCGTTAAAAAACGACATAGTATAGTAAGGCTTTTTTTCGTTAAAAAACGACATAGTATAGTAAGGCTTTTTCTCTTAAAAAACGACATAGTATAGTAAGGCTTTTTTTCTTCAAAAAACGACATAGTATAGTAAGGCTTTTTTTCGTTAAAAAACGACATAGTATAGTAAGGCTTTTTTTCTCTTAAAAAACGACATAGTATAGTAGGGCTTTTTTTCTCTTAAAAAACGACATAGTATAGTAAGGCTTTTTTTCGTTAAAAAACGACATAGTATAGTAAGGCTTTTTTTCGTTAAAAAACGACATAGTATAGTAAGGCTTTTTTTCGTTAAAAAACGACATAGTATAGTAAGGCTTTTTCTCTTAAAAAACGACATAGTATAGTAAGGCTTTTTTTTCGTTAAAAAACGACATAGTATAGTAAGGCTTTTTTTCGTTAAAAAACGACATAGTATAGTAAGGCTTTTTTTCGTTAAAAAACGACATAGTATAGTAAGGCTTTTTCTCTTAAAAAACGACATAGTATAGTAAGGCTTTTTTTCGTTAAAAAACGACATAGTATAGTAAGGCTTTTTTTCGTTAAAAAACGACATAGTATAGTAAGGCTTTTTTTCGTTAAAAAACGACATAGTATAGTAAGGCTTTTTTTGTTAAAAAACGACATAGTATAGTAAGGCTTTTTTTGTTAAAAAACGACATAGTATAGTAAGACTTTTTTTCGTTAAAAAACGACATAGTATAGTAAGGCTTTTTTCTTCAAAAAACGACATAGTATAGTAAGGCTTTTTTTCGTTAAAAAACGACATAGTATAGTAAGGCTTTTTTTCGTTAAAAAACGACATAGTATAGTAAGGCTTTTTTTCTCTTAAAAAACGACATAGTATAGTAAGGCTTTTTTTCGTTAAAAACGACATAGTATAGTAAGGCTTTTTTTCGTTAAAAAACGACATAGTATAGTAAGGCTTTTTTTCGTTAAAAAACGACATAGTATAGTAAGGCTTTTTATCACCAAAAACGACATAGTATAGTAAGGCTTTTTTTGTTAAAAAACGACATAGTATAGTAAGGCCTTTTTTCGTTAAAAAACGACATAGTATAGTAAGGCTTTTTCTCCTAAAAAACGACATAGTATAGTAAGGCCTTTTTTCGTTAAAAAACGACATAGTATAGTAAGGCTTTTTCTCGTCAAAAACGACATAGTATAGTAAGGCTTTTTTTTCTGAAAAAAATGACAGTATAAGTATAAGTATTTTTTCTTAATGAAATGATGTAGTAAATATGGTTTGCTCTGCTTAGTAAGCTTATCTAACTTTTCCCACTTAAAGGTACAATAAAGTACTAAGTATGATCTGGAAGTGAAAAGAGCAAAACCACAAATACTACCAACTATTCTTGTAGAGTGGTGGCCCAGTGGTTAAGTCATCAGTTTCCCACTTCTTTGGTCTTAGGTTCAAATCCAAGTGCTGGCAAAGATTTTCTCAATATTATTCAGGTAAATGAAGGAGACAAAAGTACAAGTACTACTGCTTTCTCTCACAGGGTGGTGGCCCAATGGATAAGTCATCAGTCTTCCACCTGTGTGGTCCTGGGTTCGAATCCCAGTACCTGCAATGATTTTCTCAATATTATTCAGGTAAATGAAGGAGACAAAAGTACAAGTACTACTGCTTTCTCTCACTAGGTGGTGGCCCAATGGATAAGTCATCAGTCTACCACCCGTGTGGTCCTGGGTTCGATTCCCAGTGCAGGCAAAGATTTTCCAAATATTATTCAGGTAAAAGAATAAGTTAAAATGTCTAAGTGTTTAACTATATAAGTATTCAGTGGTGGAAGAAGCATTTTGACAAAAAAATGACTAAGTGTTTCACCCCATTTCCAAAGATAATACGTTTCAACACCTATGTATAAGTGGGGCACGAGTTGGTGTAGTGGGTTGCACACTCGCCTTTGCACCGAGAGAACGTGAGTTCGCTTCCCGGTGTCGGCGGTTCACTGACCAAGCAAGCGGTCGAGGGTCGGCCGAAGGCCGACCCGAGAACGCCTTTCGCACATACAGGTCCATCAAGTGTCTTCCGAACTGCCGAAGGCAGTTCGGAATATAACCTTTTGCTGAAAAGTATGACTAAGTGTTTAATATAAATTAAAAACTTTTTTCTTTTTTTTTCTTCTTGTTCCATTTTCCAGACTACTTGGTTCGGTGATCAGCCAAAGGTCGACAGCGGGATTCGAACCCAGGTCTCCCACACGGGAGTCCTGTGCACTAACCTCTGCACCATCCAAGTGGCTACACTTTCCTTAGTAATCATTTCAGTGTCTTTCCAAGAAATACACAGAAACAACTAAGTGAAAATGTGTCCCAACCGGGAATCGAACCCAGGTCTCCCAGACAAGAGACTAGTGAGTTAACCTCTAGGCTACACTTCCTTAAGTCATTGTTGGAAGCTCTTGACTACAAATACAAGAAAAACAATCAAGGGAATAAAAGTCTTACTATACCATGTAGTTTTTTAAAGAAAAATAGCCTAACTATAATATGTCGTTTTTGAAGCCAAAAAGCCTTACTATACTATGTCGTTTTTATTTTTACAAAAAAAGCCTTACTATACTATGTCGTTTTTTAAAGAAAATAGCCTTACTATACTATGTCGTTTTTTAACGAAAAAAAGCCTTACTATACTATGTCGTTTTTCAACGAAAAAAAGCCTTACTATACTATGTCGTTTTTTTGAGAAAAAAAGCCTTACTATACTATGTCGTTTTTTTTGAAGAAAAAAGCCTTACTATACTATGTTGTTTTTTTGAAGAAAAAAGCCTTACTATACTATGTCGTTTTTTTGAAGAAAAAAGCCTTCCTATACTATGTCGTTTTTTTGAAGAAAAAAGCCTTACTATACTATGTCGTTTTTTTTGAAGAAAAAAGCCTTACTATACTATGTCGTTTTTTGAGAAAAAAAGCCTTACTATACTATGCCATTTTTTTGAGAAAAAAAGCCTTACTATACTATGTCGTTTTTTTGAAGAAAAAAGCCTTACTATACTATGTCGTTTTTTGAGAAAAAAAGCCTTACTATACTATGTCGTTTTTGTGAGAAAAAAGCCTTACTATACTATGTCGTTTTTTTGAGAAAAAAAGCCTTACTATACTATGTCGTTTTTTTTAGAAAAAAAGCCTTACTATACTATGTCGTTTTTTTGAAGAAAAAAGCCTTACTATACTATGTCGTTTTTTTGAAGAAAAAAGCCTTACTATACTATGTCGTTTTTATTTTTACAAAAATAGCCTTACTATACTATGTCGTTTTTATTTTTTACAAAAAAGCCTTACTATACTATGTCGTTTTTTTTTTTGTTGAAAAGAAGGCTTACAAATTTAATTTAAAAAACCACCATGTTTATTTAGGTTTTAACACATAGTAAGTTGGCATATGGTACCTTGCACGTCTCGGTGCTCAGCAGCCGCTGTTGCATGGCCGCTTTCTCCCTGCTCAATAGCTCCGCCTCCCGTTCGGCTTCCTCCCGGCGGGCGCGCTCTCCCGCAAATTGAGCCTGGAGGCTGCGCAGTGAGCGGCGTAGCGACGTCTGCTGCTCCTCGCGCCACAGTTGCACGTCTCGCGGTTCCGCCATGGATCCACGTCCCTCCGATTCTCCGTCACAAGTTCTGTGTAGTAAGAAATTCAGATATAATGTCGGCTCCAAAAGTACTTTGAAAAACCATGGAGATATACAATAAATACTATGCATACAGTGCTATTGCTAACTGAACAGAAATTGTAGTATTTATGACAAATAAAAATATTTCTGAATTGTTGAGTCCATTTTCTTTGTATTCTGTATATTTTAGTGTACTATAAGCCCCAAAACTATTTAGGAAAAAGTAATTTTACAGAATATATAAACACGATTGCATTAAAAAAGTATGCTATAATACTACATATGCTCATAAAATATAGAATAATAAGAAAATGATGAAAAGTGGTCTATATTTGTACTCTGTTCTGGTTCTTCTTACATTGATGTAAAAAATAGTAATAAAAAATGTCTATCAGATTTTAAGAAATGCTTCTGCAAGTAAAGGTCAAATGTAGAAAGATTATGTAACGCGCTTAATAATTTTCATTGATATCAACAATATTCCATCTGCTCATTATCTTATCTTGTCTTATCTTAGCGCATGCTAACCATCAGGTGATAAAATGATGTAACGTTTCAAGACTATTCAACAAAATTCGGATTATATTCAAAACGTTACTAACCAAGAATATTAAAGTTAAAGTAATACATTTAAACTAAACCATGTAAACCTATGGACACAAAACATTTTTTAGTGCTATAACTGTTTCTCCATTTTGCACTACTTCTAACCTTGAGCATAATCCCACCATTTTTAATCTGTGATTACACTCACGGTTAATTAGTCAGTCACAGGTCGCTTAAAAGTGGGCAGCCAATCGGCTTCTAAAGTCAAACCTGATCTTTTGCAGTTCTTCCAGACTTTGGGCTCCACGGCCCCCACGGGCCAATGGCGAGGGTCCCAGCTTCATGTCGTCTACCTGGATCTGCAGTTCGTCTACGCGGGTTTGCAGAAATTCCACCGTTTCCGTGAGCCTGCAACGACATAAACCACGTTAGAAAACTGTGACGTCTAGGAAAGACTACGTCGTTTATGGTGTACGGCATCAAACCCGCGGATCTTGTGCTGCGCCGCACGGTTTTCTTGAGTCAGCCCGCGGTTGCTCTGTTCCAGTTCACGGGACGCCACGTCCAGTTGTTCGTAGACTTTGGCGTGCTGTTCGTTGACCTGACGGAGGAGATCCACTTGCTTTCCCAAATGCTGCAAAAGAACAGATTTTGTAAACAAAAACTAAATCCACAACAATAGAAAAAATCACCCGAACTAAAAATGCAGGTAAAAAAATCCAGTGATCCAGTAAAAAAATAATCATTTTTTGCAGCCAAAAATGAATTAAAGAAGCTATAATAAAAATCAGCCAAAGACGCTAAAAAACTGCAATACGTTGATCATTAAAATTATACTACCAAAAACATGAAAAGTTGATGTATTTTGAGGTGAAAATCTTCATAGTTTTATAGAAGTCATTCAAATTATACTACCAAAAATATGAAGAAATGTTGATGTATTTTGAGATGAAAATTTTAATAGTTTTGTCGAAGTCATTTAAATTATTCTACCAAAAACATGAAGAAATGCATTTTGAGATGAAAATCATATTAGTAGAAATGTGATATTGAAATAAATAATTAATTTTGGCTTCCAAATCAGGGCTAAAAATCAAAACAAAACTAAAAATGGTATTTAGATTTTTTTTGTTAACGTTGACTTAAGAGTAGTCGTAAGCAGACATATCTTATCAACGAAGCAATTAGAAGCCGTTGTTGACGAACATTGCGCTCTGACAACAACACCACCTCGAACGCATTAACGCTTTTGTAGTGACGTCAACACGTCGGCGCCCCGGAGATCTTCCTTCCTTCTCAGACACAACGGATTTGAGAACATTTAAGTAATCCACAAGCCCAAACATTAGGCTAAATATTGACTTGTGTTTTTTTGGAAAGAAGAATTGACTATTATTCTCCTGGATTGAAATTGTACCCGTAAAATAATTAGGTAAAAGAAATAAAGACAAAAAATATGCTGGTCGGTCCGATTCTTACCTCAATCTCCAACACTTGCTCCTGATTGGTCGAGCTCATCTGCTGCAGGCCTTGTTCCAGCTCGTGGTTCCTCTCCAACAGGGACTTGCCAAGCTCAGCAGCCAGCTGGAGGTCTACAGAAAGAGATTTATTTAATTGTTTACTTTGGAAAGGCTTAAACTTGGGGGTGCTCGGACGTTTGGTCCCCGGTCTTTTGGTCAAATGGTGACAGAGTTTACTGTTGAAGCCAGCACTCAAAATTATATTCATGAGAGAGTTTAATATCTAAGTACATACTGTTTAATATTTAAGTACATTTGACAGGCGACCAAAAGACCGGCGACCAAACGTCCGATCACAAAACTTGGGGGGCTCCAAAGCGGTCCTCAATGACCACCTTGGACCCTCCCTGGTCTTTGTCCCAGCAATTTCTGCTGAAGCAAGCACAATCTGACTGCAACCAACCATTGCACTTTTCAGATTCATAATAACTGAAAATGTAATACTACTACTAGTACTACTACTATTACTACTACCAAAATTAGCCCCAAAGGATGTTGTTAAAAAAAATACACACAGGTGACCTTCCAAATAAAACACCTTGAATTCAACATCCAGCATCCTCAATGGAAAAATGTTAATTTTTAAATTCAAATCAACGCAAATAAAGGTGAAATTTAAAGTATGCATGTGAAAATGTGTATATTTTTGCAAGAAAAAAAAGGGGTAAACGTTACCATGTTCAAGGTCCTGCTTGTCGTACCAAGGCTCTTCCTCCTTCAGCTCAAACTCCTCGTCCACGCTCATGTCTGTCAACATCTCGGCTACAAATGCAAGATCTATTCGATTTAGTTAGCTTCTTGAGAAATAGTCTTTTGAAGGAAGCATGATGAACGCAGCGTTTAAGGTTCCTTTTGGGGCTATTGTTCTTATTAAAGACACGCCAGGGGAATCCGCTTGTGAGGTACAAACATCGAGCTGGTGCCGGTGTATCAATTCTGAACTTCCAACATAAACACTGCCGCACCGGAAACTCGAATAGCAGACCTTTGGAGTAAAATACTCAAGCTTATGAAACGATAGTAAACACGAAACAAAAACATGTATTCATCAGACAATCATCAAGACATATGTTATATAGTTTTAAAATGCAGATAAAGTAATCTATCCTGTCTTATTACACAATGTAGTTAATTGGAGAGGGTATTACTTTGAAGTGACCTAGTCGGAAACGGTGAGCTCTGAGACATGGAACATTTTAATTTCTTTATCCTGTGATGCTGTTAACTTGATGGCGATTAAACTTCATTTTGTGATTTAATGGCCAAAACAGGACACATTGAGACATTGTAAATTTACCTGGATTGTTATTATTATCCATTGTTGTTGTTTTCAATTATGTTTGCTTGGAGCAGAGATAAATCATACCATGCAAAATTAAAAAAAGGGAAAATATATATATATCAAATGATTTGTGGCTCAGTTATTTTCGTTTTATGATAATGAAAATACATTTGCAATAAATAAAAAACACGCACGGAATAAAGCTTTGAGTTCTTCATTCAAAAAAGTGACGTGTCTAGATTCGGCCACCAGAGGGCGCGTAAATGCAATAAGTAAAAATGCCTCAATGTAATAATTCAATTTTAGAGCAACTGTGTCCAATAGTGTAAAACAACCAAAGCTATCATAAAGTATTTGTTCTATATATGAGATATAGTACTACATCCATTAATCTTCCATACCCTTATCACTACAACGATATTGAATTAATGAAAGCATAATAAAACCAATATTTTTTTAAATTATTTTTCCTAAGCATTATCATTAGGCCTATTTATGACAACTAAACCAACTACTTAATTTAAACCACCGTTTGTAAGAGATTAACCCAGAAACTGGAATTGGTTTAACAGGTTAACTCAAGAATTGGATTAGAATCAGGCCGTGTTTACACTACCAAAACAAACTGTAGAATAAAGCTAAATAGTACTCCAATTTTAGTTATCTACAGCCATCTACTATTAAAACTAAGAAGTGTAATGTAGGTTGTATTTAAGCTACTTGTGCATGATATATTTGATAATAATTACAGTTTACTGAAGGACTATGAAAATACTGTACCGAGTACTTCAAACCTGATCTTCCATGGGATGCTTGGAAGTCTGACGTTGTAATCCAATCATGGCGGATTGGCGCTATCAGGTGATCAGATGAAGTGGGATGAAGAGCAGTGGGACGGTAGCAGTCACTCATTTGATGCCAAACTCTTGCTAGGACGCCTCATCTTTACTTGTTGGGGATCCCCGCCATCCAACAGGTAATATTAGGAACCTCCATTCCATTCAATGTGATTGACTATCTTGATTGAGTCATGGCGGACTTCTTCTTGCAGTCAGGATGGCTCGGGACATGTCCGATAAGGAGATCCTGAAGATGGAATTGGAACAGCTCAAGAAGGAGGTCAATACGCCAAGGACTCCGGTATGTCATTTTTTAAAACCCTATAAGGCCCAAAATCTTTTAAAAAATCTTTAAATTCTTACCCCAAAAAAGCTACAATTCATTTATACTTCATGATACATTAGTTTTTCTTTCATTGGGTCAAATGTGATCAATTTAAAAAAAAAAATCACTCTAAATCCCATTTTTTTAACCCTTAACGTCTCAAAACCACTAAAAAAATGACAGAATCTTTAAATTCTTACCCCCCAAAAAAACTACATTTCAATTATACTACAATAGTTTTTCTCCTATTGCGTCAAATATGATCATTTTTTAAATCCACTTTTGTCTGTTCATTTTATTATTATTTTTAAACCCTTAAAGGCCCAAAACCACCAAAAAAATGGACTTGATCTTTAAAAATAATCTTTAAATTCTTACCCCCCTAAAAGCTACAATTCAATTATACCTCATGATACATTAGTTTTTCTCCTATTGGGCCAAATATGATCAATTTTTAAGAAATAATTCACTCTAAATCCCCTTTTTTTAGGTGGGTGCAAATGTTACAGACACAATCTCCTTTGTGGAAGCTCTCCTTCCCAACGACCCTCTCATCAAAGGCGTTCCCGATGACAAGAACCCTTACAAAGGAGACAAGGGAGGCTGCCTCATAACATAGCACTGGCTTTTTTTTCCAAGCTGGCTTTAAAAACCAGCACGGAAAAATGTACAGCGTCCAGTGTTGGTCATGTGGAGCTATTTTGAAATAAATGTCAGTATTTGGAAAGCAAAATGGTGGTCAGTTGTCATTTCTTTGTTGAATGGTTTTTGAGTTGAAGATGCTCAAAGAAGGTTAATCGCTTTAGTCTAATTCTTAATGGGATTGGCTGGCATGAAGGCGCCATATCCTGCTTTTACACTTCATCCAATTATTGCCTTTTCAGGTCAGGTAGTCTTATTATGAAGGTTTTTTTTTAAGGAAAATAAGGACAAAAAGCCTTTGTATACATGTTATTTTTTGTGGGGAAAAATAGCCTTACTATAAATGGTCATTTAAAAAAAATAAAATAAAGCCTTACTATACATGGTGGTTTTTGTGAAAATAAAATACATTGTCTTTTTTAATTTATTTTTTAAAAAGCCTTAGTACCTAAAAGCTTTGTCATTTTTTGGCAGAATTAAAAGCCTTACTATATATTGTCTACTTTTAAATTTTTAAGAACTTACTATACATAAGACTTTTTTTGTGGATACAAATAGTACAGCTTTGCCATCAATTGCACTTGAGTCGCCCTAAATTTAAAACGAACCTATTTTTTTGCCGCAAAGTTACATAAAAAAAAAAACCTGACCAGTTCCTTCCTGTTTTTAGTCCTTTGCCCTGCTGATGGCAAATCAGCACCTTTACGACATATTGCCCCATCACCCCATAAATGATTACAGTAACTTGCATGTTTCAAAACATGTAATTGGGTCAAAATTCCTCATTGTGCCATAACCAACCAGCCTGACTATCAACCCCCCACACCCCTCCCGCTCCTACTATTGCGACCACGTCACGCCTATCGGCGTAAAGTCTACCATTTTTTATCTAAATTGCCTTATCAGATAAGCCCAAATGAAATTGTCGACGGCCGCTTTTGTTTTTAATCCAAAACGACGTCCTGCCGTTACGGTTTTAGCGAATGTCAGAACAACCCGACGATACGCATATCTTTACGATCGTCGATAACGATGGCTCTGCCCCCTTTGCCGAGACCTTTGCTTAGGCCTTTTATATCTTAAAAAGGAGGCTCGGCGGAAGGTTTTGGTCAAATTCTGCCATGTGGCTCTTTGTGTTGGTAGCGTGTTTTGTGGCGTGGTTGGGGTTCACCTACCGGTATCTCTTCGGGAAGGGGCGACCCTTCACCCTGGAATCGGTCAGGCCTCCTGGACCGCGAGAGTTTGACCTGAAGAAGAGGGACAAGGTCATCAAGCAAGGTAAAAATTGGCCCAAATTTAGCCTAATGCTAATTTGGGGCGAAATAATGCATTTTATTAGATAATATTCACTATCAAAGTGTTAATATATTGCTTGGTGATTGATGTAATGTTCATTTTTACAAGAGTTTATACTTGGTAGGGGTGCTGGAGCCTGTCCCAGTCAACTATGGGCAACAGAGAGATAACCTGAAATGTCAATTATTTGCAGTTATTTTTAATTATTTTGGTGCAAATAATGTTTTAAAATCTGATTCAATTTTTGGGGTTTAAAAATGAAGTTCTGCTTATATTTTTAATGTTGTGATGATTAAAAAAATGAATTGTTCAATTGTCTGAAAACTGAAGGCTAACAATTTTTTGACTGATTTTGTGCATTTTTGGGGGGATTAAAAATGAAGTTCTGCTTCCCAGGGAGAACAACAAAAAACTCGAACCGACTTGGTATCGAACCCTCGAGCCCAGAACTGCAAATCCGCTTTGCTAACCACTAGGACACCGTGTCCAAGTCCGATTTTTTTTCAACTTGCCCACTTTGTTTAGTCACACATATGTTAAGAAAAAAAAACACAGTTGGACTATTTGAGCAGACATTTTGCACTCTGGTGGCAAACGTAAACTTGACTTGTTGGCAACATTGTGTTAGAGTGTCCTGAAAATATGACTTCATCTTTTTGGATACAAAAAAACCCACAGAAGTTCTGCTCACATTTTTAGTGTAGTGATGATTAAAAAATGTTAAATTGTCTGAAAACCGAATGCTAAATACTTTTTGACAGTTTTAGTCCCCTTTTTTAGTGATTTTTCTTGCCAAAACAAGAAAATATCTGTAAAAAAAGGCACAAAAACCAGTCCAAAAATACTAAAATTTAGCAAAATGAACCCACTACAACTATGAATGCTAACTACAATTACCCTACACATTTTTTCCTAATAGCCTTTTCCATCAAAAATCTCCTAAAAACTAGAACAACCTTAAAACCTTAACATCATTTTACACTAACCTATCAATATCATTCCCACACACCTTACATAACCACAAAATCTGCCCAGGTTTCAGCCTAGACAAGGTGCCCCAGAACTTGGATGTCATCGTCATCGGTAGCGGGATCGGCGGACTGGCGGCCGGCGCCACCCTCGCCAAAGCCGGCAAGAAAGTCCTGGTCTTGGAGCAACATGACCAGGCCGGAGGATGCTGTCACACATACGTAGAAAAAGGCTTTGAGTTTGACGTTGGTAAGCACACCTGCAAAACATTGATGGCGAAATGTTGACGTTGAAACATTGATGGCGAAACGTTCTTGCCCCTTGGAAGGTCTTCACTACATTGGTCAACTACACGAGAACAGTCTACTGCGGATCATCTTCGACCAACTCTCCGAGGGTCAACTGGAGTTCCAAGAACTGAACCAGCACTTTGACACCATCCAGATCGGGCTAGGCGACGAACAGAGGGAGTACACCATGGTCTCGGGGAAAAACCAGATGAAGGCTCACTTGGTCAAGCAGTTTCCTGATGATGCGGAAGCCATTGAGACGTTTTTCAAGATCATGAAGGTATAATGTTTGACTTCCCGCTGTTTTTCGGACCCAACCAGTTTTTTCTGTTCTTTTGCAGATCTCGGCGAAGAAGACTCATTACTTGGCAACCTTGAAACTCATCCCACCTTGGATTTCTTCGTTCCTGTTGAAGTCGGGATTGGCAGACCTGTTTTCGCCGGTTTTCCGTCTAAGTGGGACCTGTGCGGCGGACTTAGTGAATACGCTGACCTCCAATAAGGACCTCCATGTTATTTTTTCCTACCTTTTCTATGGTAAGACCAAAATAAGGATCTGAATACAAATAATATACTTTAAAATCTGATTTTCTACATTCCTAATCTCTAAATTTAGCCATCATTAAAGAATTGATTAAAGAAAAAAAACATTACAAGGCATTTGAAAAAAAATTACTTAACCATGGGCGGATCTATGGGGTGGCATGGAGGGGCAACGGCCCCCTTAAAAAAAACAATGTAAACAAATAAATCTGCCATATGTTGACACTAAGGTTATAATTATTAATTTCTGTGGATCAAACATTTGCTAAACACAATAGAAATTAAGTTTTTATTGTTTAAATTAAGTTAAAAAGTTTCCTCTTGAAGAAAAAAAATATTTGCTGCCTCCCACATTTAAGGATTTGGACTCCTGATAAACTAATTTGAACAAAAATCAGAACCAAAGTGTTTGTTTTAATTCCCAAATGAGTAAAAATCTTGGTCTATCTCCACATTAGGAGTTCCTCCAAAGGACTCAAGTATTTTGATCAACGCCCTCCTGATCCACCACTACAAACGAGGGGCTTACTACCCCAAGGGTGGCGCTAGTGAGATCGCCTTCCACATCATCCGCACTATTCGCAAGTATGGCGGCGATTGCCTGGTGCGGGCGCCCGTCTCGCAGATCTTGGTGGACGCTAAAGGGATGGCCTATGGTAAGAACCAACATTCCACCAAAAATCCCAGACTCAGACTCAAGAGAGTACCTCCCTTCAGGTGTAAAGGTGAGGAAAGGTGGTGAAGAAGTGGAGATCCAGGCACCAGTGGTGGTTTCAAACTGCGGTATCTTCACAACCTTCCAGAAACTTCTTCCACCCGAGATCCAGATCAAGCCAGGTGCTGAAAAATAACGGGTTTTTGGTGGTTAAGATTTGGGCTTGAAATGAAAGAAGTGTTATCCTATTTGCAGATATTCAAGAGAGGGTCGGCATGATGAAGCACGGCAGAGGATCCTTTTTGGTCTTTTCCGGTTTTGACGGCACAAAGGAGGAACTCGGGTTGGAGTCCACCAACTTCTGGTTGTTCAAAAACAACGACATGGACAAATCGTATGTGAATTTTCTAGAATACTTATTTTCTTATGAGCTGAAGTAACAAAACCAGCCACTAGAGGCAGCTGTCGTATAGAAATAGCATTTCTTTCTTGACTGGGCGCTTTCCCCAAAGTTTTCCAGGATACACCAATGGAAAGTAAAAGTTAAAGTATTTTTCAACGTCGCTTTTTATTAGGCAGCAGTTCATATCGGCTCCTGCAGGTGGCGCATACATTGAAAGATTTGAGATCGACTTGCGTTTTATTTTAGGATGGAGGACTTTTTCGCTTTGGACAAAGAGGAAGCACCGGACAACATACCCATGATGTTCATCACCATGCCATCAGCTAAAGACCCAGAAGCCCCCAAAAGGCACCCTGGTACAAAACCTTCCATTAATTATTAACCTTCTAACGCAAAACCCAAAAAAGTGGATTGGGCGCTATGTAAGCTAACATTAGCTAACATTAGCTAACATCCACAGGTAAATCTTGCATGACCATCTTGACCATGGTGAAATACGAATGGTTTGAGGAATGGAAGGACACCAGCGTCCGCAAACGTGGCGACCAATACCAACGCTACAAAATGAGATTCGCCAACAATCTCTTTGATTGGGCCTGCCGGTTGTTCCCCAAAATCAAAGACAAGGCAAGTTCACCATCCACTACCGCACATAGTTTTGTTTTTTAACTTTTGAGTGCTGGTCCTCCAGTTGGTCTTCCAGGACGTGGCCACGCCCCTCACCAATTCCCATTACCTGGGCGCCCAACGTGGCGCCATGTACTCCGCCGAGCACAACCTGGATCGCTTCAAATCTGAGGCCGTGGCCAAGAACCGCTGCCACACTCCGGTCAAGAACCTCTACCTCTCTGGTAAGGACAACCCACCAGACCATAGAACACTTCCAAACAAAACCACCAGGGACTGGCGTGGCTATGGTCTTTTGGGGTTCGGAGTATTTGTGGGGGGTGCTGGAACCTGTCCCGTTAGACTTGGGGCACCAGACAGGGGACACCTAGAATTGGTGGTCAGCCAATGGCAGGGCAGAGAAGAGACAAACAAGCAATGACTCGAAGCTAACGGCTATTTAGAGTGTTAGCCAGCTAGCTTAGATTGCATGTTTTTGGAGATGTTGGACAAACCTAGAGAACCCAGTAAAAAATCCAAGCAGGCCCAGGGAGAACAGGAAAACTCCACAAAGAAGAACCAGTCAGGGTTCAAACCCAGGACCCCAGCACTGCAAGACCAAAAACCTACCTGTGCAAAAACATTTTTCCACTGAAAAACACTCAATAAATACGTAAACAATGCGATAGTTACTACAAAATAAGGATTAAGTTGACAGATTTAGACTTAATACATAGATATAAAATGTCAATAGTTCCACTTGAATATTAATGAGCTGAAAGAATAGGAATAAGTCCATTGTGTTACTAATGTTAACTCACTTGACGCTTGACATTTTGAGAAGCATTTTGGCTAACGGCGATGTCACCCCAAAGGTCAAGACGTGTTCAGCTGTGGAATCGCCGGCGCCCTACACGGCGGCGTCTTGTGTGCCTCGGCCGTTCTGGATCACATCGTCTACATCGACCTTCTCTTCATCAAGAAGAAGCTGAAAAGACGCAAGGCAAAGGAGTTAGCTATGCTAGCCCACAAAAAACTGGAATGAACGCCACTTTTTTTTTATAGGGAGGAATTTTCCAGTTTTATAACTTTTCTTATTTGTGGACTTATTGTTGTCTATAGTTTCCAAGTACGGCTAACATTTTTTTTTTAAAGGGGGACGGGTGGTCGTAGTTCATTTGAACTTGTTGACCAATAGCCAGCCAGCTGCTAGCCAAAACATTGTTTATTATTTTTTTCTTGGACTTCCATTTTGTTGTTTTTTGTCCATCCTAATGATATTTACATTAGGAATGAATTTACTATTTAAGAGGAATGCCTTATTTATGAATCATTTGATGATATCAGTGAAATTAAATATTTTAATAGCAAAAAAATGACATTTTTCTATTTTGTTGGAACGCCAATGTGAGAAAATGGCGGCTGGGGGTCCACACCTGTGTGGTCGCCCGCCACCTGTCGTCTGGAGCTGGCCGCTGTTTGCTCAAAGCGGCAAAATCAAACATTTGGAGGGAAACCTCAGACTTCCCGGGCCAAGTGAACATTTCCTCGCTAAACGGCGAGCGGCGAGAGGGGATGAATGACCCCTTCTGTACAAGGGTGCCGGAGCGCCAAGTGAGCTCCGCTATTGACACTCGCTTAGGTTAAACGTGCCCGTCTGGAAGCTGAGCTGAAGACAAAACGTGCAATTAGGACATTCCCGAAATAAACTTCCGTAACAACGTTCCCACAAAAAAAAATCTGAGCTGTTTTGTGTCGAATCACTGACCAGTTTTTGCATTTTTTTTTAAAAAAGACAAAAAATTAAGATGTTTCTTAACTAAATGATTGTAATCAAGTTAAAAAAACATTCAAACGACGCGGCGACCAACTTGAAACTTTTGTTTCTTAAATAAACGGCCAAATCAGGTTAAAAAAATGAAAAAAAAATGACATTCATTCATATTTTGGGGCAATTTAGTGTTCAATTAGTTTAGCATGTATGTTTTTGGGCATGTGGGAGTACCCAGAGAAAACCCACAAAACCTCAGGGAGAACAACAAAAAACTCGGACCGACTTGGTATCGAACCCTCGACCCCAGAACTGCGAATCCGCATTGCTAACCACTAGGACACCGTGTTCAAGTCTGATTTTTTTTCAACTTGCCCACTTTGTTTAGTCACACATATGTTAAGAAAAAAAAAACAAAGTTGGACTATTTGAGCGGACATTTTGCACTCTGGTGGCAAACGTAAAGTTGACTTGTTGGCAACATTATGTTAAGAGTGTCCTGAAAATATGACTTCATCTTTTTGGATACAAAAAAACCCCCACAGAATTTATGAAATGTTAAGTTTGTTGATGAAAGATTTGATAAGATAGACAGTATTTGAAGGACTGGAAATGGTAAAGAAGTTTTTGTAGCTTGAGTGGAGTCAAAAGCAAAATACTTCAATACTCCAGAACAATTTTCATTTTTCCTTCCGAGGCTTTTCTTTCCAAAGTTGAAGTCACTGAGCGCCGCTTTAAATGATTCCAGATGATTTTTTTTTCTTTCTCTCTTCTCTCTAAAATTGGGACTCACATGGAAGTAAAAGTTATTCCTCCTCATTCTTATTTCTTTCACTCTGACCGTATAAATATGACTATAAAAATATGAATCAATGAAAATATTGCTAAAAGAGGGAACGAAAACACCAATCATTTAAAAATCTAAAATATTTTGAGGAAAATAAAGTGCCAAAATAAAGCATTTTTTAAAATATACCCCCAAAATATAAGTTAAATTATTTTAAAAATATATGTTTAAATATTCCTAACATCACCATTATTTATTAACCGTATTTAGGGGAACAAAAAATACAAAAAAGGGGAAAAAAATGTTTTTTTTTAAATATACAACAGACAATCACTTCCATTCCATTTTTATAAATATGACTAATTAAATCTTTTAAATGGAAAGTAAACTGCTAAAATGGTGTTAAGAAAATAACAATGAATTTCAAAAATACTTATTTTGGATAAATTAAAATGGCAAAATAAAAAAGTGACTTTCCAAATATACAAAACTTAAAAAAAAAAGAGTCATTTCATATTTAAAATCACCACGACTGACTTGTTTAAAAAATGTAAACGTGCACCCTAGCATCATAGACTTAGTGCTCCGCCTTTGCTCTCTTTTGTGGTCTTTTTTTGGGGGTCTGCCTACATTTTTTCCTCATCTAAGCACACTCCCTTTGTGGATGTGGCAGAGCTGAGAAACAAAAACGCCAGAGTGCGCCTCCTCTTCCACTTGTAGACGTGGAAGAAGAAGAAGAAAAAAAAATGACAATAATTTAAGGAGCTCATGTGGGAGTGGAAAAGAAAAACAGAAAAAAAAACAAGTCTATATCAGTGCAAGACCTCACTATTGTCTAAAAAAACAAATAAAACACCAATCAAATCCAATCAAAGTGATTTATGGGAATAAAATTGAAGTTTACTAACTTTTTTGCAAGCTCGTGCCGACTCTCCAACGTTCGTGACCCCGTTATTTGGGCAACAGGCGGCAGCCAATAAGGAGCCAGCATAGTGAAGCCCACCCCTCGTCACTAAATTTGCTCACCACCTCTGAAAAATTAGAATAAGAGATTAAAAAAATATATAAATATAAATATCCATGTCATTTTTTTATAGTGGACTGCATGATTACAATGTACAATTCTTACTTATTCCAAAATAATTTTTATTCCTAATTAGATTTTCCTCTACAAAAAATGCTTTGCAACATATACACACTTCGTTAGCATCCTTAAAACCGAAAAACTACAATAAGAGATAAAAAAATATAAATATCCATGTCATTTTTTATAGCGGACTGACTGCATGCTTACAATGTACAATTCTTACTAAATCTATTCCAGAATTATTTCTATTCCTAATTGGATTTTCCTCTACAAAAAAAAATTAGCTTTGCAACGTATACAACTCGTCAGCATCCCATAAAGACAAATAAGATCCGGCACCCCGCGTTTACGGGTAACGGCAGCAAATGGAGCAGCGGGGATGGACTTTTTACACGCTAACTTTTGTTCCTGCTAACCATTAGCTAGCGGTGGTCGGCCTCTACGTCGAGAAGAAGCCAAAGGGCCAAACCCAGTGGCCGCGTTCTTTTATTTTTTTCTTCTCTCCAGCAACCCTCTAATTTGACTTTTATTTTTGGAAGACGTTTATTCAACGCTCTCCTTTTCGTCTGCGCAAAAGTCCAAACTTTTACTCACTCGCTATGAGAACAACTACAAATATGAATTATTATTATTATAATTATTTATTACTTTACCTTTCCAGTATGCAAGTTACATTAACTATTGTTGAGTAATAATTAATATTTTTTTCTCATTATATATACATATAGAATATATAATAAGGATTTAGGGGGTGCTAGAGCTGATTCCTGCCAACAATAAACCGTGGATTATATGTTAGCCAATTGCTGTAATTATTGATCGCTTAAAGAAAAACATAATTGCAAATATTTGATTAAAAAAAAAAATATATATATATTTAGTCATCTGAATGGCTTGCCTTCACAAGGCTCGCGGGGGTGCTGGAGCTTATTCCAAGCAACTATGGGGTAAATCCGCAATTGTTTGTCAATTAATCTGAGTAAAATCATTTTTAAAAATAATCATAATTGCAGTTTTTTTCTTCATGAAAACTGCTTATCCTCCGAAGGGTCGCGGGGGTGCTGGAGCAAAACATGATTTAGAAAAGGCCTAAAGGTCAAATCTCAACTTTTGTATACTTAATTTTGAAATTGTTTATGTCTTATTTACACTAACTTTTAATGGTAAAAGAGTATTTTGTTGCCGTGGCGCTAAATTCGAGTTCCCAAAGAAAATCCACGTACTTGATAGTGAGGGAACCTCCCCGGCCCGGGCATGCTGGGAGGGGAAGTAAACACGGGCCACGGATGGGGAAGAGATGGCGAGATGTCGTCAGCGACATGTGAAAAGCGTTAGCCCAGCAGCGTCCATTTTGGCTCCTCCTACACTTGCTTTTGTAACATGTGGCCGGCCAGCACCAGGATTCCTCATCACGCCTGGAAAAAGAAAACCAGTCAAAGACACAAAGATTGTCACTAAAAACCATGGCCATTTAAGACAAAATACCCCAAAGAGTCAACAAAAAAGGAAGTCCTATCAACTTAGTGGATCTCCACAATGTTTACTCAAAAGGGAAGTGACAATTTGTGAAAAGATTCCTATAAAAAAAAGGGAAAGTTTTGTGTTGCACACTGTAAGAAATGTCCATTTTTTTAGTCAGTTTCAAGGGAGGGAGAAGAGACCGCGTTGCATTCTTCCTCATTGAGGTCACCTTTTTATTTTTTCTTCTTCTTCACGGCAGCAGTTTGCTTTTTCTTCTTCTTCTGCACATGCTCACAAGTTGTTGCTCGCTGGGAAATAGGCAGAAGAAGAAAAAAAAACAGTCATTAAGAGCTTCCTGGCAATTTGAATTAAAATGCAGTTTGGTTTTGTGAGCTTTAAAAGGCCACAAAAATGTGAATGTGTCTGACTTTATTGCATTGGGGATCTATTATTAGGGATCATGTGAATAATATATGTAAATAATTTTTGAAAGACAAGTTTGGCATGCATGTTTCTAATGCTGACATTTTTTTGTCCTGAGAAGCAAACATACTTGTTCCCTATCGCGCGTTCTTTTGGAGAATAGTGAACCATAACAGCCACGCAGAGCATTTCTCCTCACACGTGGCGAACAGATGATTCGTCCGTACTGACTTTGAGCTCAAACTGGCGAAAAGGATTCAAGTCAACTTATTCTGTTCCTCCTTTCCCATCATTTTAATACTTACTTACCATCATAACGTGTCTCCAACTGAGGATTCCTCCGCTAAAAAACATGTCAATTATGTGCCAACTCTGTTTATTTAACTAAAAAAAATGACATTGTCTGACTTTCAATGTAAAAAATAACGTTTTACATATATATACATACATATATATATATATACACATACATAAATGTATACACATACATACATACATATATCCACACATACATACATGTATATATACATACATATTCACATACATGTATACATACATACATATATACATACACATATATACTTATACATACATATATATACATACATATATATACATACATATATATACATACATATATACTTATACATACATATATACTTATACATGAATATATATCATATAGATCATTTTTAGGTCCCAAAATGCACAAATAATGTCAGTACGTAAACTTCTACTAAAATGTATTGATAAAGTGCGTTTCTAAACTTTAGTCCACACTGCTTATGGGATAGCTGAGAGGAGAAGGTGAGTCATCCATTTTTTCTTCCATTTTCAGGCCCCTAGTTTGAATTCACCTGATTTCTTTTTTTTTTTAGTTGCAGAAATGACTTTTCTTCTTTTTTTCTGATTCTACTTCAAGTTGAGCCACGCCACTGAACTCTCTCCCTCTCTTTTCTTGTGGACGCCACCTCCTACTTGCAAGTCCACGTATGGATGTTGACGACAAAACCAGACCTC
Organism: Stigmatopora nigra; assembly: GCF_051989575.1. Lineage (NCBI taxonomy): Eukaryota > Metazoa > Chordata > Actinopteri > Syngnathiformes > Syngnathidae > Stigmatopora > Stigmatopora nigra. The sequence goes on from NC_135525.1 coordinate 10,241,996, forward strand.
AACTCACAATAAGTCGCCTTTCGCTCCATAGTATGCTTAAAATCTAGATTTTTTGGTGAATTAACAGTGTTAAAACGACTGTCCAAACTGATCAACTGTACATATAAGAGAAATGTTAGGGTTAAAATTGGGAAGCTCATTTTCAACTTTACCAGATGTGGGAAACGACAACCCGCACTAAAAAAAAGGAAAATTGAGGGTCAGAAAAAAACAAAAAATCCCCTGGGAGCCTAAAAAATTCTTTAAAGTTGTTGATTAAAACTCTCAAAATGCTTACCACGTCACCAAAATGAAAATATATGGCATTTAGAAATACTGCAATATACTGTGATACTTTTTTTTTTAGGAAATTGTGAAAATTTAACCTATTTTTTTGCCAAAAAATGGACATTTATTCCCCAAGAAAAACTCTGCAATGACTTAATTATTTTTAAAGGTTCAAAAACTCCTTAAAAAAATCTAGAGTGGAAAAAAAGTGAAAATTCCTCCCCTGAAAATGGCCCTTAAATGCACCACTGAAAGTGTTCTATGTCAGATATATTTTTTTAAAGTACTTAAAAGGTTGAGAGATTTTTTTTGTAACATTCCTAATATGAGGAAATCCGACACCCTGAATCCCACCCACTCCACCGTGTTGCGTTCACGGCCCACTTTCGAGATAGATAGCCGTAAACATTAAAATTTCACGACTTTTTAGATCGTCTCTATTTAGTTCTTTTGAAAGCGGCACATTATCGGGGAAGGATCCAGTCACATTTTCCATCTGGGTTGTCTGACTGGATGTCTGTGGAAGTTGTGGAAGGGGACTGAGAGGGGAGGATGGGAGAGAAAAAAGGGAGGGAAGGAGGGAGAGAGGGAAGGAGGGAGCCTGGATCCACGAGATGGGGGCTGGGATGGAGGACGCGGCCAGACAGTAAAAGAAAACCAGACCGAGACGTCATGAAAAAAAATGGAAAAGTATAAGGGGGGAATGAAGAAATGCCACAGAAGGCATCAGGACGATGGGATGAGTTCACGTGGAAGAACCACATTGGCAAAATGGCCACTTGGAGATAGTTGTTTGAGAGTCACAATACTTTTAATTGAGAATTTGTGTTTGTTTAAAGCATGGAATGACAATAGAATAAAATTGGAAATGGAGAAATGGAAAAAATAGGAAAGAGGGTATAGTATATGCTAATTTGAGGCTAGTTCTATGGTTATTATGTTTTTTTTTTTTGGAAGTCGTGAAAATGTGAGAATAGTATTGTTGCAGTTGAAAGAGTTGTTGAATTAATTTGTTAAATCTAAAGTTTTTAAGGTACTTCATGAAATATGCGTGAAAGAATGACTTGAAGCCCAAAAACAGACATGTATAAAGTCATTAAAATAAGGTATGAATTTTTTTTTGGGGCGTTCTAAAATGTCCAAAGTCATAAAAATACATTATGACGATTTTTTGGGGGGGTTCTACAATTTCCAAGTGTCAGTAAACACACCCATTTTATATGAAGGGCCAACATTCAACAATAATAATTTAAAGTAAAAACCTATTTGAAGATACTGGGCTATAATTGGTCTAATTTAGTGTATTTTTCAATGCATAATATTCCCAACCTTGTTATTTTAGTGATCTATATTGAAAAAAAAATGTTTAATGAAGAAGCAGTACATCAAAGGTGATATGAAATGCCTATTTTTGAATATTCCCACCAATAATGGCAATCCTATAGCAGTGTAAACAGTGAGTGTGAAGGGAGGATCGGGTCCAAAACTACAAGTAGGAACACGTGTACACTGCACCTCACAGGCTTGCTGGGAATGTCAAATTTGCTCTTTGCAGGTAGGCCATGAATTAAGAGACAGGCTTCCTACCGTCCATTTTAACTCACTTTGAATATTTGGAGATTTTATATTTGGTTTTCATGTTGTCCCACAATACAAAAGTATTTTTTTGTGGGCTTTGGGCTGCTGGCGGCTCACCTGCCGGCCAATCCCGTGACCAGAGATCTGTTAAAGTATTCTCTCCTTGTGAACGATCTTGAGAGCTTCCGCCTAAAAGAAGAAGGCAGGGAGAAAAAAAGAAGAAAGGCCACAAAACTATGGGTTAGCGCGAGGCAGCGAGACTCCATCCTGAGGCACAGAGCAGAAAATTACAAGTTGCAGAGCTTTGGTTGACTAGTGGAACTTTTCTTCTTTTGTACCAACACTGCAAGGTCACATGTCTGACTCCGCCCATCTTTGACAAAGACCACAGCGACTAGTACTACTAAAGTTAAAACTCCTACCACTCCACCAACCCAAAATGGATCTTTAGCAACTAGTACTGATGGCAACAAGTACCATTAAGACTACTACAACCACTCCACTACTAAAACCAGGATTACATTCACAACTCCTGCAACTACAACAATCCAAAATACTACCACTCTCCTTCTTACTAATAGTACCACTACCACTGCTACCACTACTACCACTACCACAACAATTCAAACTACTACCACTCCACTTATTATTAATAGTACCACTACTACTACCACCACCACTACTACTACAACTACTACTAACACTACCACCACTACTACCACTATTACCACTACTACCACTACTACTACAACTACTTCTATGAATCCCCTACCTGCGTTCAAAACTGTGAACAAAAAAATGAACTACTACTTATGTTAAAACAATAAACAGGCCTTATGGACAGCTATTATGAATACCACTATTAAAAATATGACTACTTCAACAAAAAATATTCCTACTTCTAATCTACCACTACCACTGTAACTAACATTATTACCACCCTCAGTAAAATTACTCGACTAATACCACAAAAATAAATAAAAATCCCACCATTGATTCTGTTTATTTACTTCTACTAAGTAGCAAGTTCACCTCCAATTACCATCTGTAAAAAAATACAATAAAATAAATGCCACCACTACAACTACCAATATTGTAATGACTCTTAATTTCGTTTATATTATTAATCTGACCACAAGAACTATTAATAGCACTCTCTACAACCATTTCTGGCCTCTTCACCCACAAAAGTACATCCTATCACTGGCCCTAAAAGTAAAACCCACGAATCCTACGTGTACGAGGAGACTAAAACATGTGATGTGTTCACATCTCTTATTGATCCCAGACTGCTCCTCTTCTCTCTAAAGAAGGAGGCATCGGAGATAGGAGGAAGAGGAGGAGGAGGAGGAGATTGAGAGGTCAGACTGGGCCAACGTGTCGAAGCTGCAACGTGTCCACATTTTCAGGAGGCTGCAAGCAGGCTTTGTGGAACCTGCCAGCTTCTTTTCTTCCCTCCTAAATCAAGTCCTGCAAAGTTGCACTTCCCAATAAAACCAGTGTCTTTTAACACATCACATTGTGCATTTTATGCAATACTTTTTACGTATAAACATACACCCTAAACCTCATTTCATAAATGTTCTCCAGAAGACATCTACACTCCATCCAAAAATGTTTTCTTCTAAAAAAATCCCATCCAAAATGAAGACCCCTCTCTTAAAGAGCATCGAGCCATTCGACGTTCCTCACCATCGTCAGGCATCCACTTTTTTTTTCTCCCCCCGCGCCTGGGATGTGTTTAAAGCGCACCCACCCGGTCCTTTAGCCCCGCCCCCCTGCGTCCACGCTGGAAGGATGGGGTCCCTCCCCGAAAAAGTTTGGCCCCATATAAAAGCCCCGCTAAGTGATTTGTTGAAGCAGTAGGGAGTTTCTGCTGGGGTCTGGATTGGAGTTACGCACACAGACCGGACCCTACCGTGTATGAGTGGCGTTTGAGGAGACGGAAAAAAAAGGACCCCCCCGTGCCGCAGAGAATCTACATGTCTAATATTTAGACATGTTCAGCTTTGTGGATATTCGGTTAGCGCTTTTGCTCAGCGCTGCTGTGCTTCTGGCGAGAGGTCAAGGCGAGGATGACAGTGAGTATGAAGTTTTATGATGCTGTTTTGGGGTTGTGAGGGGATTTGGGGGGTCCCGGGACCTGTGGGGGGACACATAGGGGCCCCATCAGGACTGGACGGATTGCTGGAAAGAGAGAGGATGTGTATTTGAGTTTTTTTGGGGGGGTAAGAGGGGTTTTTTGGAGGTTCGTGTTTTATTTTGGTGGCGTGCACGTACACGCTCATGGCGTGCCTTCCTTCCAGAGGGGGGGTGCAGCTGTATCTGCTCCGTCTGACACATGTTTAGGTTCAGAGGGGCCAACAGGAGAAGGAAAGTTTGCACTTTTAAAGGAGTGGATGTGGATTTTGGTCAATTTGGGAGGAGGAGGAGGAGGAAATTTTGGGATGATTGACAGTTTAAAGGGGGGGTGTTTTGTAAAAAAGGGGGATTTTGTTTATTGGTACTTATTAATTCCACTAAGAGAAGTTCACTGCATTATTTTTTTGATGTGGAAAGGATAAAGGGGGTTTAGAGTAAAAGCATTTAAATTGGTGTCGGGTAAAAGTATCGGAATGATTAAGTTGGTCGGTAAAAGAAATAATGTGATGTGGAAAAACTGTCGGAGTTTGTAGACAGCTGGTAAAAAAAAGGAGTGGAGACAATGGAAAAATTGCTGAGACGTGACGTGGATAGAGTCAATTAATCAGAGTTGGAGGAGGGGGTTCGTTTATGCGACGGCAGTGCCCTCTAACGGACGTTCATGGTACTGACATATTTGTCATTTCAAAAAAGGCCCAGTTGGGTTTGCTATTCATTAAATCACGCATATTTAACTGTTTTAATTAACTAAAAAACACAGAAATAGGAATATTAACTCCACTAAAATAGTTTTTATCACCATGGGCATCATTTTTAATGATAACAAGTTCTCCAAATCCCAAGAAAAAAACTTTTTGACTCTATTTGACAGTCATAAGTCGCCACATTTGGTCAAACCTGACGGTTAATTTGTCGTCCATAGGCACATTCGGCAGCTGCACGCTCGACGGACAGTTGTACAACGACAAAGATGTGTGGAAACCCGAGCCGTGCCAGATCTGTGTTTGCGACAGCGGCACGGTGATGTGCGACGAGGTAATCTGCGAGGATACGTCTGACTGCGCCGACCCCATCATCCCCGAGGGAGAATGCTGCCCCATCTGCCCCGACCAAAACGGTACGACTTACCGTGCCAATTTTCAACAACATTTGGGGGGATTTATGTTGACTTACCCAAGTTCGTAGATCGGACGGGTGGGTGTACATGGGGGTGCTATGGATCGATTCCTTCCTAGTTTGTCTTTAGTCTCCTGAGGAAGGAAAAGATGGCTTTATTTATTTACTTTGTTGAGGCAATGGAGCTAAGGTTAATGTTTTGTTAGCGAATAAATCAAATAAGAGACGATTTTATGAAGTTAGCAATGAAGATTTAGTAAACAACTACTTTGGAAAAGAGTAATTAGTAAAAATGTGATGATCTGTTAGAGGTTTTTCAAGTAAAAATACACAAACTGTTCAGAACAATACATTGAATAACTAAAATTGTAAATGGAGATTAACACATTTTCATCAGTTTGTAAATTATGGAGAAAGAAGACATTTTACACAGGATAAATATAAAAGTGACATTAGTTAAAGTTCCATAGTTCTGTGATATAATCAAGTTAAAACCCCCATTTGTTAGATAACAGTAATTTATTACATTTTTAAATTTCCCACTTTATCCAAATAATTTAACCAGTATGACAAAGGAATTGAAAAAATAGCATTGAGGTCCCCATTGGTGAATTCTTGATGTTTTCCATTTTTAAATGTAAACAAATCCGGTTTTAACTTTTGTTTTTTGAATTCCTTTCTAGGACCCTACAGCCCTCAAGAGGTATTTCCCACTTTTAATCCACTTCAAAAAATACTAATGCACACAAGCCCTTTACGCATATGTTTACATGTTATCTTTTACATGCTATATACATACCCGAAAAATCTCACTCTTGTGTTTGCCCATAGGGAAACAAGGGAGAAGTTGGTCCCAAGGGAGACGTGGTAAGTCATCAATTCATCTTCATAACCTTTAACATCTCACATAAACATTTAATCTTGGGGACAAAAATCAACTTCTATCACATTAGCAGCCACTAGTGGTCTGGTTATGTTAAAACATCACTTTAGGAACATTTTGACTCCATTAAATGAGCATTAAACTCACATGCTATATGCTAGCAGGCAATGAGATTCAGGTTCAAGGGTCAAAAGTTCATTGGGTCAATAAAAACAATGTTTTATAGCTAAAGCCTAGTCAATTGAACCCAATTTAAATAAGCAATACATGTACATTTTGTAAGAAACCAAAACCCCTAACTTTGGGTGTCCTTGCAGGGTGCCATGGGTCCTCCTGGAAATGATGGACGCCCCGGACAGCCTGGATTCCCCGGCCCACCTGGACCCCCTGGCCCCCCTGGCCTTGGTGGCGGAGTACGTTGATTTAAAACCCAGTCCTGCTAAATGACTTGATCTGATTATTGAATTTTCCTAACCTGTTCCTTCCTTCTCCAAAGCCTAACATCCAATCATTTCCCTTTTGACAGAACTTCTCTCCTCAAATGAGCTATGTGGACCACTCCAAGTCCAGTGGCGGCCCCCAGATGCCTGGCCCAATGGTAGGAAAGCTTTCTTTTCCAAATCAGGAACCCCCCTTATCTTTAAAACCTGTGTTGACTTTGCACCCTTCTTCATCAACAGGGCCCAATGGGACCCCGTGGTCCTGCTGGACCTCCTGGATCTTCTGTAAGTATTCTTTTCAACAGCCTTCAAACAAGTCTTCAAAATGGATGCCGTTTGGTTGACCTTCAATATTTTTTTATCTCCACCAGGGTCCTCAGGGTTTCACTGGTCCCCCCGGTGAGCCTGGTGAGCCCGGAGCTTCTGTAAGTACCCTCAACCCTGTTTCACTTCAATAACCCATGCAAACTAGCATCATGCTAACGGGTTCACTACAATGTAATGGTCTTTTTTTGGGTTTCAGGGCCCCATGGGTCCTCGTGGACCAGCTGGTCCCCCAGGAAAGAATGGAGATGATGTAAGAGGTTTTTTTGGACAATTATTCAAAGTCTTTTGGCATCCCCAACGCACAAGCTAATTGTTTGTCCTTGTCCAACGACGATAGGGTGAGGCTGGCAAAGCCGGACGCCCCGGTGAGCGTGGAGCCTCCGGCCTGCAGGTGGGTAACCCCAACAGGGTCCATTATAAAGTGACACCAGAGTCCACGTTGACACTTTCCTCATACTTCAGGGTACCCGTGGATTCCCCGGAACTCCCGGACTTCCCGGCATCAAGGGACACAGAGTGAGTCGGCAAAATCCGCCACAAGTTTGCTATCTTCGGTCTCTCATTCATGCTAACGTCGCATCTCTGATTACGCCTACAGGGATTCAGTGGTTTGGATGGCGCTAAGGGAGATGCCGGACCTGCCGGACCTAAGGTAGGACTTAAACAATTCCACGGAAGATCCCTTCAAATTTGGTGCCTGAAATCCCCTTCTTGTCCGTCAACAGGGAGAATCTGGTGCCTCTGGCGAGAACGGTATCCCCGGAGCCATGGTGAGTTGTTGTCTTCCAGGCCATCATTGAGATTGAAATCCTGGAGGCAGTCTGGACTAAACCAAACCTAAAATATTCTTTTAGGGTGCCCGTGGTGTTCCCGGAGAGAGAGGCCGCCCCGGACCCGCTGGCCCTGCTGTAAGAGCCATGAGCTAGCTTGCATGCTTTTAGCATTGGTATTCTTTGTTTGATTTGACCTAAAAAAAAATCCCTTCTTCTTTGCAGGGTGCTCGTGGTAACGATGGTAATTCTGGCCCTGGTGGACCCCCTGTGAGTACTTGTCATCTCATTTGCAGATATGCTGTACGCTTCTTTAGGATTGTGTGTTAACGTCCCATGTCTTGTTGTGTTTTAGGGACCTACCGGACCTGCTGGACCCCCTGGATTCCCCGGTGGTGCTGGATTGAAGGTATGTCACCCTGAAAAGAGGGTTTAACTGTAATTTGTTAGGTGTTCCGTGGGGCCAGGTGTGCTGTTCCTTGACATTGTCAGCACCCTCAGTTTCTATTTAGTACAACAACAACAACATAACATTCTTGTGTGTGGTTCCAGTTTTTTTACCTTGGTCTACAATGTCTTCTGTGTCTCTCTTGCTACTGCAACCACGAAAGAAGTTCTAATCTAATCAAAACATTTGTACATCTAGGGAGAGACTGGTCCCCAAGGTGCCCGTGGTAGCGAGGGACCCCAGGGAGCTCGTGGAGAGCCTGGTAACCCAGGACCTTCTGGAGCCGCTGGACCTTCTGTGAGTTTTGTTTTTCCATTGTGTTGCTCAGGCCACATTTTGAGGAGGAATCTAAATACGGTGGTAATAATGGCGCTACTTTTCTAGGGTGCCCCAGGAACTGATGGTGCCCCCGGTGCCAAGGGTGCAACTGTAAGTATAGGATAAGGCAATACTTGGTATGATCCCATCCAGATCTTGATCAGGCCCCTTCTTCTTGCTACTCGACAGGGTCCCGCCGGTATTGCTGGTGCTCCCGGTTTCCCCGGAGCTCGCGGTCCCGCCGGAGGTCAAGGTGCCGTCGGTGCTCCCGGCCCCAAGGGTAACAATGTACGTAATCTACGGACGACGATATTCTTTGTCTGGGATCGAACCCAATACTTAACGGCTTGTATTTCCGTCATCAGGGAGACCCCGGTATTGCTGGTCCCAAGGGAGAGCCTGGTGCCAAGGGAGAGACTGTAAGTTTCAAAATAGAAACATGCAAACCCAGATCTTAAACAATAACGTATTATGTAACAGGATAATGAAAGTTGTCTGCTACCTTTCTTTCTAGGGACCCGTTGGAGTTCAGGGACTTGCTGGCCCATCTGGCGAGGAAGGCAAAAGAGGACCCCGCGGAGAGGCCGGCGTTGCCGGAGGCCGTGGACCCTCTGGAGAGCGTGTACGTAGCTGACTCGTTTTCTTCTTGGCTTTTAAATTATACAGAAGTCTGAGCATGCAATCATGTTGTCAATTTTCTTTTACCCAGGGTGCCCCTGGTGCTCGTGGTTTCCCAGGAGCTGATGGAGCTGCCGGCGGCAAGGTGAGTCCGAGAATAACTTCCCGCGTGGTTCCCGTTCTTGTATTACCGGAGCAAAAGTTGAATTTCAACCTCCATTGTGTTATAGGGCGCCCCTGGTGAGCGTGGTTCAACTGGCCCCTCCGGACCTCAGGGAGCCACCGGTGAGTCCGGTGCCCCTGGTGCTCCTGGCGCACCTGGATCCAAGGTGAGTCCTGCTTCGCTTTAGTGACTTACTTTACTTACTGAACATTTTGTAACGGTGTGGAATTTCTCCACAGGGTATGACTGGTAGCCCCGGAAGCACTGGCGCTGATGGCAAAGTTGGACCCTCTGTAAGTTCAAATTTCACTCCCAATATGCTTTCAGTAGAACTGTTCCGCTCGAGGCTAGAATCCGATCTTGTTTTAGGGTCCTTCTGGACAAGATGGACGTGCTGGACCTGCTGGCCCCACTGGTGCCAGAGGACAGCCCGGAGTCATGGGATTCCCCGGACCCAAGGGAGTTGCTGTAAGTGTAACACTTGGAATATTTTTGTCCCGCAATTGAAGTTAGTCTCCAATCAGATGTTGACATGTTTTGGCTTTCTTCAATAGGGTGAGAACGGCAAGCCCGGTGAGAAGGGACCCGCTGGTGCCATGGGCAGCGTTGTAAGTTGGAAATCTTTCATTCTACTGTAGCAAAGTCTTTCCACTTGGACATCTACACAAACTAAGTTGGACTCTTTGGTGTCCCTCAGGGTGCTGCTGGCAAAGATGGTGATGTTGGTGCTCCTGGACCCGCTGGCCCTGCTGTGAGTTCAATTCCATGTCCTATTGTGGAAGACCGAGGACAAAAAAAATGAGAGGTTTCTTATCAAGTATTCATTCCTTCTTTAGGGACCTGCTGGAGAGAAGGGTGAGGGCGGTCCTGCTGGACCATCCGGATTCCAGGTGAATACTAGAACTTTGCTGGAACTATTTGATTTTTGGTCCATACGTTTTGGGACGAGTCTCAATGTTCCGTTTCTTTTTTGTAAAATAGGGTCTTCCCGGACCCCAAGGTGCTACTGGTGAGACTGGCAAGCCCGGAGAGCAGGTGGGAGTCACATGGGATTAGAATGGTACCTCATGAGAGCTCAGTATTATGAAGACTGCTAACCAATTCTTCTTTGGTCAGGGTGTCGCTGGTGAGGTCGGACCCGGTGGTCCTTCTGGACCCAGAGTGAGTATCTAGCAAGTCACCTATATATGATGTCCTTGGTTCCTTAACTGATCGCCAATCGTTCCCTTCTCTCAGGGCGATAGAGGTTTCCCTGGTGAGCGTGGTGCCCCCGGTGTCAATGGTCCTACTGGACCTCGTGGTTCCCCTGGACCTGCCGGTAGCGATGGAGCTAAGGTAAGCTGGAGAAACCCTTCTGCGTAAAGAATAGAATTTTGAAGATGAAGACCTTCCTTAGAAAAAGAGAAGCAATGTGTCAATAAGCTGTTACTGTTGAATGATCAAGAAAATGACAACCCTTATCTTGGTACAGGGAGAGTCCGGTGCCCCCGGTGCCAACGGCGCTGCCGGAAGTCCCGGTATGCAGGGAATGCCTGGCGAGCGTGGAGCTTCTGGTCTGCCTGGAGTCAAGGGAGAGAGAGTGAGAACCACTTCTTAAACCCTTTTGGTATCCTGTGATGCTGCCAGATCGGGACCAAATCCAACTTTCTCCTTATAGGGTGAGACTGGTGCCAAGGGAGGTGAAGGCGCACCTGGCAAAGATGGCGTTCGCGGTATGACCGGACCTATCGGACCCCCTGGACCTCCCGGTCCTCAGGGCGAGAAGGTGAGACACTTGACTTGGATACAAGTAGAGCTGTACCTGAAATATATCCTGAAAAGTCATCAAAAGCAAAAACAGAAAAGATCTCGATAAGTACAAGAACTGATTTCATCTCTGTTGCTTGTGGTTTCAGGGTGAGGTTGGCCCAGTCGGAAGTGTCGGAGCCACCGGCCCTCGTGGTTCTTCTGTAAGTTTGTATTCATTTCTTCGAAAACAAGATGCATATTTAATGTTTTATGGGCTTATAGTTGTAACTTTTCATCCCCAAAGGGTGAGCGTGGAGAGGCCGGCCCTGCTGGACCTGCTGGATTCGCTGGACCTCCTGTAAGAAGCTGACTCTGTCAATACTGTTCATGACGCATGACGAGGAGTTTGTGCTAAAGTCTTGTCCTTCAAATTTAGGGTGCTGATGGTCAAGCTGGTGCCAAGGGAGAGACTGGAGCTACTGGACCCAAGGGAGATGCTGGTGCCTCTGGCCCCGGTGGACCCGTTGGACCTGCTGGACCCCAGGTGGACTTTCTTTGCAATCACAACACTTTTACTTCTGGTCTTTGTTGTTAAAATGTTCTTCCAGTCTGATTTTCTTAAACGTATATGTTCATAGGGACCTGCTGGTCCTCCTGGAGCCAAGGGTGCTCGTGGTGGTGCTGGATCTCCTGTAAGTATCTACAGAGGTTCTGTATATTTGAAAGTTGTATCCAAGTTCCATGTTTGAACGACCGTGTTTTTGCGCAGGGTGTCACTGGTTTCCCCGGACCTGCTGGAAGAGTTGGACCCGCCGGTCCCCATGTAAGTGTCTCTTCTGGTTCGATTGTGGGGTACTGTCATCTCAGCAGTGACGCTAATGCGACTTCTTGGCATTTAGGGAGCCGCTGGACCTGCAGGTCCCGCTGGCCCCGTCGGCAAAGATGGCGCAAGAGGAAACCGTGGTGAGACCGGCCCCGCTGGTCGCCCTGGCGAGCCTGGTGCTGCTGGTGTTGCTGGACTTGCTGGCGAGAGAGGATCTCCCGGTTCCGATGGTGCCGCTGTAAGTAGACGCTGTTATTTGTCTGAAAAATGATTGGCTGTTGTATGTTGGCCTGAGTGACCTAAGCGTGTCCTCCTTTGTAGGGTGCTCCTGGTATTCCCGGACCTCAAGGTATTGGTGGACAGCGTGGTATCGTAGGTCTCCCTGGACTGCGTGGAGAGCGCGGTTTTGGTGGTCTGCCCGGACCTGCTGTAAGTTTTTTGACATATTTGAACTATGGAGATCTGTGAATCCGTCCTGCTCTTCTAAACTGTACACAAATGTTTGGGAATTTAGGGAGAGCCTGGAAAGCAGGGACCTGGTGGACCTGTTGGTGCTCGTGGACCCCCTGGACCTTCTGGAGCTCCTGGTCTTGCTGGTGCTCCCGGAGAGGCTGGACGTGAGGTAAGATCCCAAAGCTGGTGGCTTGCTCCTAATTAGAGTTGAGATCAATTTGGTATTTAGAACCTACTTTGACCATCAAACATGGCTGTGTTTGGACAGGGATCTCAAGGACATGATGGTGCACCTGGCCGTGATGGAGTCTCTGGACCCAAGGTAAAGACATTTACTGACATTGCTTTAAACAGACTTAAACGTGCCTGAGTCCTCCAACTAAATATTTCCTCCACAGGGAGACCGTGGCGAGTCTGGTATTGCCGGACCCCCAGGACCTCCTGGTGCTCCCGGTGCCCCCGGAAATGTTGGTCCCTCTGGCAAGTCTGGCGAGCGTGGAGAGCCTGTAAGTCTTGCTCACACTGCAATATCCTCATCCTCTGAATTTTGTCAGCGATCAAAAATTACATCCTTTTGTCATCGCTAGGGTCCCGCTGGTGCCTCTGGTGCTTCTGGCCCCGCTGGTCCCCGTGGTCCCGCTGTAAGTTCCTTACTCTATTTCCTTGTTTGCTTGGACATAAAATGATAGGTTGACTTAACATTCCGGTTGTTTTTGGCATGCAGGGACCCGCCGGATCTAAGGGAGATAGAGGAGAGGCCGGTGAGGCTGGAGAAAGAGGACACAAGGGACACAGAGGATTCACTGGCATGCAGGGTCTTCCCGGAACTTCTGTGAGTAGCGGCCATGTTGAACTTGGGGAGGACTTCATGATGAGTCTTGGCTCAAGGTGGCTTTTTCTGACTTCAGGGTGCATCTGGAGAGAGAGGACCCGCTGGATCCTCTGGACCCGCTGGACCAAGAGTGAGTACAAGTACTAAAAAGTGTGCTGGTCTCGTATTCTGCCTTTGGGGAGATCTCAAGTGTGGGAATTTTCTTTCTTCTTGGCTTTATAGGGACCTTCTGGATCTAATGGCTCCCCTGGCAAAGATGGCATGAACGGTATGCCCGGACCTATGGGACCTCCCGGACCCCGTGGTCGCAATGGCGAGATGGGACCCGCTGTAAGTTGGATCAAAAAAGGCTTCAAATTCCAGTTTTAGCAGGACATGTTTGTGAGCTCCTGTTCTGCTATCCAGGGTCCTCCCGGACCTCCCGGACCTCCCGGACACCCCGGTGCCCCCGGTGGTGGATTCGACTTCATCAGCCAGCCTATTCAGGAGAAGGCCCCCGATCCCTTCCGTTCCGGCCACTACCGCGCTGACGACCCCAGCGTTCTCCGCGATCGCGACATGGAGGTTGACACCACTCTGGAGTCCCTGACCAAGAGAATCGAGAGACTCACCAGCCCCGACGGTAGCCAGAAGAGCCCGGCCCGTATGTGCCGTGACCTGAGGATGTGCCACCCCGAGCTCAAGAGCGGTGAGTAGCCATCTTGACCTCGACAGAGAAAGAACCCTGGGTATCCACAACGATCTGAGAAATGACCTTCCTCCTCTTCCAGGCACCTACTGGGTGGACCCCAACCAGGGCTCTACTCTTGATGCCATCAAGGTCCACTGCAACATGGAGACTGGCGAGACTTGCGTCCTCCCCACCCAGTCCACCGTGCCCATGAAGAACTGGTACCAGAGCAGAAACCCCACCAAGAAGCACGTTTGGTTCAGCGAGTCCATGACTGGTGGATTCCAGGTATGAAACTCTCTAATCCAGACCACGTGTTTAGCGATGGCTAGTGGCTAAACAAATGCTTCTTACCCCTACCCCACAGTTCCAATACGGCGTCGAGGGAGCTGACTCCGAGGATGTGAGCATCCAGATGACCTTCATGCGTCTGATGGCCAACCAGGCTTCCCAGAACGTTACATACCACTGCAAGAACAGCATCGCCTACATGGACTCCACCACCGGCAACCTCAAGAAGGCCCTGCTTCTCCAGGGATCCAACGACGTGGAGATCAGAGCCGAGGGCAACAGCCGCTTCACGTACAGCGTCGGCGAGGACGGCTGCACGGTAAGACTGTTTTTTAATGAAAAGAACAAGATTTTAAAGGCAAACTGTGGGTTTTTTGGCGTATTTCTGAGCATCTTTTTCTGGTTTCCATCCAACAGTCACACACTGGCTCATGGGGCAAGACAGTTATCGACTACAAGACATCAAAAACATCCCGCCTGCCAATCATTGACATTGCTCCTATGGATGTTGGTGCCCCTGATCAGGAATTCGGCGTTGAAGTTGGCCCAGTTTGCTTCTTGTAAAAAAGAAGAGGAAAAAAAAGGAAGAAATATGGACATGACCTTGTTGTTTTTTTTCTAGCAGTCATCTCTAAAAAAAATCCTACTTTTTATGCATTGAAAAGTCATTCGGCACTCAAACCACTCCCACTCAAGACAAAAGTTTTTGGTTTTGTTCCGGTTTTCGGGACTGCCAATCCACGAGGACAGAAAAAAATTGAACAAATCTATGCGTTTCACACGGCAACAAGAACGTATTTGCTTGTGTAAAATATCCCCCTTTTTGAGTTTGAGAAAGAAATCAAATTAACGCAATGAAACGCAGGTGACTTTTGCCGTTTTCCACCACAACTGCGGAAGGACTTTACAAAGCAACAAATGATATGTACCATTTTTTCCTGGTGTTAAATAAATTGTAAAAAGTGCGACCTGTCTCCTTGTTGTAAAATTGTCACCTTCATTGCTTGTATGGCTACCTCATTCCAAAAAAAAAGCCATTTTGTTTTTCTAATCAAAGAAAAAAGGGCCATATTTTACACAACTTTTTGGTGCTACAAAATTGACCTCGTTTGTCTTGTTGCAATCTTCTTTTTCTGTTTCATCTTCACTAAAAAAAAAAATAGCACGCATCTCCTGCCCTGTTGTTTATGTTGTTTATTGTTGTCTCAAAAAGAAAGAAAAAAAAATCAACTTTTCCCGGGAGCAGAGCCACTTTTATGATCGAAAAAGAAGAGATTGTGTACTTATGTTGTACATGTATAATAATAAATCGAGATGTTTTTAATTATTGCTGGGTGCTGAAATAAAGCATGTCAAGTGGTTCTAATTAGTGGGAGACTTTTCACTGGTCTGTCTTGCAACTGTTGTGAAACTTTGGACATATTTTTAAATGAAATATGACAGAAAAAGTGGCTTAAATTGTACACCAAGATTTCCACAGCAGTTGCACTTGTGGTTCCCACCAAGAGCAGTGAAAACAAAGTTAACTCATTTATATTTTAGATGAATTATAATTGCTTTTTTGGGCAAACAGAAAATTCAAACGACCGAATAATTCAATAAAAAAATGACAATCATATTTGTCATTTTGAAGTCAACCATAATACGTGCATGCGAAATGTAAGTAGAAGTCTATTTAAATTTAAACCCAAAGATGTTACCAAAATAGCATAGCAAGGGGTCATAAAACTAAAATAGCAATAATACTATTACAAATAAATGCAAAAGGGTACCTTAAAGTTCAGAAGATAAATCACTCACAAACTCTTAACAACACACTCTTTTCTCCAGGATGTCCACTCCATCGATTCTCTTATTTCCTATGGACACAAACGCAACATATTATGCCTTTGAATTGGCATTCAAGAGTGCAGAAATTGTCAAACAAGAGCGACGTTGTCACCTTGGCAACGAGTCGACATGGGGGTCGCTGTGAATATGAGAAAACACAAAAAAAATCAAAACATGCCTTCATTTAAATAAAAGGCAATTTATATAATTAAGGTTCTTACTGCTGAGCCATGATGAGGGGCATACGGGGGCTATCCGAGGGCGTGGCCCGGCCCCCGGTACGGCTATCGAACATGGGGAGTGTAGACAGTGGCGGGGGGGCCCCTCGGTGGTGAGCCATGCTCCTCAACTCATCAGTGTTATCCAAAATGGTGTGGTGGTGGTACAACTGGATTCTGCGACCCCAAGAGTCAGGACAGTGAGACCCCACATTCAAACTGATTGATAAATTCCCCATCTACTTACTGGTTTGTTTTGGCGTTCCTCTTGTCACTGTAAGGAAAGATAATATTTTGTAGTTGACTTGGGAAAAATAAATGTACGCTAGAAAGCAATGTTCCCTCTAATTTTTCCACGTAAACGGCGCCACCATGGGGAAAGAGGTAAAAAAAATTGTTTGGATTTTATTTACTGCGCCCCATATGATTGCTGCTGCGCAGAGAAGACGCATTCGCACAGCTTAGAAGGAAAATTGCTAAAAAGCATGTTTTTGTACATATTTTACGGACATAGTTTTTCCCAATTGCGGTCATTCTCATACGTACACGCCCTCGCGACGTCCAAACATGACATAGGCGAGCAGTAGGAACAGGATGAGGGCCAAGGCCAGTGGCACAATGACCGTCACCAGGTAGTCCGGCAAAAAGTCACGGTCTTCGGGGGACTCTGGGGGGTCAAAGTCCATGCCGGCTTCCAGCACGCCTGAACCCGGGGTAGGTGCGGGTGGACTCGGTTCTTGCTGGGACAGATCGAACTGCAAGGGGTTGGGTTATAACGGTTGCCAAGCCACAAGATACATTTCTTAGTGGTGTAAGTAAATGTTGGAGATGAGCAATTGGTGCCTCCCAGTCACATTTGATTGGACATCTGAAGCTATCAATCTGGGACGTCCAATAGAAAAAGAGTCTTACCAGCTCGGCACTACACCAACTGATGCAGTTGCTGGGGATGCTGCAGAAGTTGCAACCGCCTGGCACCTTGACCTTAGCGCCCGGTGCGCACTGCCGCCGATGCGCCGGCGTCTGAGTCCGCCAGAGGCACGAGGAAAAGTTCTGCTCCGACCCCACCTTTACGTAGACTCTGGAAAAATCCTGGGATCAGACCATGAACCTCCATGATGGAGCCGACTAAAAAAAACAACGTGGAGCTCACCCTTCAAAATGTCCCGCCAGTGGGAGTGGGACGCGTCCACCGCGGTCTAGCGCGTTGGAGATGTTGACAATATCCAAGGCCTCGGTATCCCATAATTTCTGGAAGTCTTGCTTAATCTCATCCTGAACAGTAGGGGGCAGCACTTTCTCGATTTCACGTAGTTTGATGAAGAATTCCGCTTGGTAGGGTGGGCTTTTCGCTTGAGTGGGTGAGAAATGGGAATTAATTAAATGAAATGAAATAAAAATAAATCCAACATATGAAGACAATTTGTACCGGCGTGTACGTTAAGGACGAGAATTTGCTTGGTGGTTTCGTAGCTTCGTTTGTTGACTGCGTAAATCTGAGAAAAAAAACGGGATGATTTGATCTGGCAACTTGAAAAAGTCAAATTTTCAAGTTAATTTGTGAAAAGTGACCTCAATGACGCTTTTCCCCGGAGATGCGGGTGTCCCGTAAAGAAATCCGTTATCGTAGGGATGCCTCTGAGTGAAGCGTAGCCACTCGGGGAGATCGGGAAAGTACTGCTGGTTGCATTTGAAGACCAAAGGGTCATCGTAAACACGCCCCACTGTTTTGGGGAAAGTTGCCCGAATCAATAAAGACACAACAATACACACATCCACAAAAAAAGAGGGCGGGGCCACTCACGGTAGAGTTGGAGTTGGGATAGTGACTCAAATTCACTCTGGAACGTCTCCCTCATCAACTCATAGGAGAAAAACTTTCCTGCCGGGATGTCAAATTTGATCTCTGCTTGAGCCAAAATGGCGGCTGCTGTGAGAGGAAATACGACAATAGAAACATTTTATACATGAGAAAGCAGCCATGGAATAAAGTGGATAGTATACTATAAGATCAAACTTGCCTGTGAGAAAGAAGAAGCAGCTGTAGTAGTAACCTGCCATCTTGGTTTGGCCTTTGATTGACAGCTGCAAGTGCATAGGGTTATTTTGGACTGGCCCGCCTTCATATACTATCTGATCTTGGCTCAATGTGGGAGGGAAAAAATGCAAACAATCTGTTAAATAGTTATAAGTATATAGTAATGTTTTGCAGTATTCCAATTACTTCACATAAAATGGGGAATTTCAAAATAAATGTGATTGGAGAAAAAAATCCAGGTAGTTAGGAGGATATAGTAATATGAATAAATAATAGTCAACATAGCTGGGAAAAGAGTAGTATGTATTAGTTTGCACTACCAAAACCACCCGAAGAGGGCAACATTGTTTCACTGGAAAAAATGACAGGCATCAGCTGGCAGATTTCAACAACAACAAATCTTCAATAAATAGTAGAGCGTTGTAACCAAACTTGATACGAAAACAAAGATTCACAAAATGAGGAAGCCACATTTATTCTTCTAAAATTCAATGCAATTTTCAGTTGGTGATGAAGACGATTTGACCATTCATAAAAATGTCACATTGTAGAGTGGAAATGATGATTGTGACTGAGGGGGGCACTAGGGCCCAGAGGAGTCTTCTCCTCCTTGCAGCA
This sequence comes from Stigmatopora nigra, assembly GCF_051989575.1. Classification (NCBI taxonomy): domain Eukaryota; kingdom Metazoa; phylum Chordata; class Actinopteri; order Syngnathiformes; family Syngnathidae; genus Stigmatopora; species Stigmatopora nigra. The sequence continues at coordinate 10,260,567 of NC_135525.1, forward strand.
TCGGCTCTCGCCTCGCCTCAGAGAAGCAGGCAGAAATCTGCTGCTCTCCACAAGGAGACGTCCAAATGATGCTGCCTTTAAAAAGGGATTAAACCGTAAGCAATCTGTCTTCAGCCGCGCTAAAGCCTCGCGTCTCGTCTCGTCTGCCTTTGCTCTCTCCCCCTCTCTTTCTTTCTCTCCTTTCTCCGTCCGATTTTGACTGGAGCCATCGGATGGCTCGGATGTGCTCGAGCTAATGACAGATGCATCGTGCTCGCTCTCCCCATAGCAGAGCGTGACACAGACCGCATCGGCAGGCCTCGGATGCGAGCCCTTGTTTTTGTCTCCATCCACCTGCCCGCAGCAACCCGGAGGCGGACCACGCATCTCAGGCACCGGGGGTCAGGTTGAGGGAGGTGGCGGTGGTGGGGGGGTGGGGCCGAGACATGCCGTCGGGGAGCCAGTGAGCGACTGAGCGAGCCACCATGATGAAGAGCGAAGCCACCCCCAAGAGCGCCGGCTCCACGCTCAGGAGCCCATCCCCACACAGGAGCGCTTACGAGGCGGGGTTGCAGGCCCTGAAGCCCATGGCCGACAACCCCGCCAACGGCGACCTCCAGGACGGGCCCCGGGGGCGCCGCTACGGCTCCAACGTGCATCGCATCAAGAACATGTTCCAGCAACTGCAGACCACCACTGCCGCTTGCGCCGACGCCGCCGCTGACGCCGTCCCAGACGTCGTCCCCGAATCCGAGGAGGACGCCAAGGGTAGCGACAAAGGCGTGCGCCTGTCCCTCCCTCGGGCCGGGAGCCTGAACGAAAACGTGGACCACAGCGCCCTGCTCAAGATGGGTTCCAGTGTTTCTGAGCGGGTCAGCAAGTTGGACAACAAGCCGGAAAACGGGCACCGGCGGGCTTCGTCGCCAAGCTACTCGAAGTTGCAGGAGACCCGCCGTATCTTCGAACAGCAGCAGCAGGAGAAGCTAGCTACTACCAGGGTTCTCCTCAAGGCCGACAAAGCCGGCGGGCCGCCCGAGGGCCGGCTGGACGCCATGGCCCGCTTTAACGGCAGCACCGAGTCTCTGGACAGCTTGGACGCCGGCGAGGCCGTCTCGCCTACCGTCAGCCAGCTCAGCGCCGTCTTCGAGCGTGCCGCCGAACTGCGGAACAACCTTAACCGGCTCTCGTCCGCGCCACCGCTGCCGTCCAGGGGCGTGAGCGCCAGGGTGGGCGTCTTGAACTCTAAAATAATCACCAAGAGGGCCACCACCGCCGCCGCCCCCCTTCAGGAGGACAACCGAGAGGGGCCCGCTGGTGGTTCTCGAAAGGCCGAGGCGGAAGAACGCGGGGTCAAGACGGTGTCGGACGCCGGCGTGGAGGCCAAAACTGAGCGTCTTGGGGAAGCCGGCGAGGCCCCGCGCTTTGAAAACGGAGACCCGGGCGAGGACGACGAAACGGCGGGAGACGACGGAGACAACCGTGAGGAGGACGAGGAAGAAGAGGACGACCGCTACGAGGCCGAGTCCAGTTGCGTGGAAATCGCCGGGCTACCCGCCGAGGAGGACCCGCCGCCATCCAGGAAAATCCATTTCAGCGTGGATCCCATCAAGGTGAGTCTGAGATGGCGTTGACTCAAAAGGTCACCTGGGGTCACACTGAAAAAAAAGAGAGTGAGTCATTACATAAGTTGGCTGGTGGCAGTTCACTGGATGAGTGGATGATGAGTGGGCACACACACAAACACATTTTGCTTTACAGAAACAAAACAGGGACACAGAGTGACCTCGCCGATTATCTGGCACAGACTACGCGAAATGCCATCCGTGTCCGTATTTTCACGACTAAAAGGCGCACTTAAAAGTCTGACATTTTCTCCAAAATAGACAGTGCGACTTATAATCCAGTGCGCCTTGTATATGGAAAAAAATTTTAAATGTGTCATTCATTGAGGGTGCGCCTTTAAATGCAGTGCGCCTTATAGTCGTGAAAATACAGTAATTATAATTGGTAATATGCTTAGTCATTTACTGTCTACAAAAATTGTAAATATATATATATATATATATAAATATATATATATATATATATATATATATATATATATATATATATATATATATTTTTTTTTTTAATCAATTCTATAAAAACATTTAATATGTTCACTTAATGTAATGATCCATTTAATTAAATTAAACAGCCCAATTGAGCACTATTAGCCAATAATATTTAGGCTTGGCCACATTTAAAAAGACTCAACTTTTTTTGGATTGGACGGCTAGCATCCTCAACGACAATGTGCAATACCATAAATACTTTAACATATTACCAGGCTCCACAACCACCATCTATTTCTAATTTAATGCATTTAAATATTGACGCTAACCTACAACTATTTAAAAACATATAACAAATAGTCACATTAAATATTTTAAAGTATCAACCTTGTCTACTGTACAAGCCCCAAGAATCAATTAAAAAAATACAAGACACTCCTATGATCTTACCATGTTTCCTCCCCAAAAAAAACCTTAACACATATTTCAACTATCTCATGGGAAAAGAACATTCCTGACACTCTTATCTCAAATCAACATGCCCAAATAATGAACTGCTCCTCCATTCCAACTGATAAACCTAAAAAGGCCAAGTACTATCTTTCCAAGTACCATCTTTCCAAGTACTATTCTCAAAGAGGGGCCTATAGCAGGGTCTGATTTTAGCATCTCTTTGTTAGCTACATTCAACTGTTGTTTATCACTCGCAGACAAAACACACACACACACATTTGGACTGGTTAACGTCTCCAACTCGCCGCAATAGTGGGCCATCCCACGCCGCCGCCGTTGCCGCCGCCGCAGAGGGAGGAGGGACTTTTCCTGGCCATCTGTTGGCTCCTCTGACCTACTATCTGTCACAACTGGAACAGCGCCCTTCTCTGGCACACATAAGCAAGCAAGCAACCAATCCCCTTTGCCAATGGGGAGCAGTCGCCGGGCTGTCTCTAATCCTACTGTTTGTCTCCCAAACACGACAACAAGTCTGTAGGCCGAGGCGAAAGTGCCACGTCGTCAATTAGACGCGCCATTGGTCGTTGACTTCAATACTTTATGTCAGCGCCTTAGATCAGGATGCCACAAAATACAAAGTTAGGAAAAACTCAATGTTTGTGGATTCTGGAAACAATATTGACCATGTGCGTGTGTGTGTGTTTAATCCAAATGTTTTTAATCCTGCTAAATACAAAGGTAACCTAAATCAAAAAACCTCAATACACAAAAGCTTTCACTTGGGCTTAAACCTTCTGAAGGGGGGAATTTATTAGCTGCCATTGACGGAGAGACGTGTCCAATCTGTTTTGATGATGGGCTGCCTGTAAAATGTTAAAAAAAATAGATATTTTCTAATATACTTACAGTATTGAAACAAACCTTGCAGGAAAGAGAGGGTCCACCAACAGCTAAAATACATTTTCTTTTAAAGTCAAGAAATCACAACAAAAATATACCAATTCACAACAATGGGTAAACTATTAATTTTGCTGTAGTATTCTACAAAAAATAAATAAATGAATTAGTTTGAAACCTTATTTTGGGACTAAATGAAATACCAATATTTTTAAATTTTAAACAGTCCATTTTTTACAGTGCTTGAAAGTCATTAGTATTTTTATTAATTTTGCAATAGTATTTTACCCCCAACATTTTTTAAAATTAGTTTGAAACCTTATTTTCCTACTCCACAAATAATTTATAACAAATACAAATTTAGATGACTCAAACTTGGCCTTGCCTGCAAAAAAATACACAATCAGGGCATCGATAACAAAATGAGAAACAGATATTTTTTATTTAAAACTGTCCATTTTTTGCAGCACTTAAAAGCCATTGATATTTTCATTCCTCACACGAGTCACGGGGGTGCCGAAGTCCATCTCGGCTACCTATGGAGAGGAGAAGGACTTCATAGCCCCTGAACTAGTGCCCAAGCAGAGCCCCATTAGAAGCTTTTCTCAGCGCTAAAGTAGATTTCAATGAAGAAGCAGAGCCTTGTTGAGTGTTCAACGATGCAAGCAAATACACCCGTACTGTAACTCTCTGTAAGGAGAGGCGCGGCTAAATCTCAAGCGCTTGTTAGGTCGCTATGGAGACGGAGAGTGCGGCTCGACGCACTTCGGAACGAGAGACGTGTGCATACAAAGTGAACCAACACCAAACAAAGTGTGAACACGCCGCTGGAGTGGGAAGAAAATTGAGGAAAAATCAGGAGTCGCTCGGTGGTGTGTGACTAGTCGAGCATGCCATGTGCTGCATGCATAATCGCCTCCTGTCTTCAGTGTGTGTGTGTGTCAGTGTGTATGTGTGTGTGTGAATGTGTGTGTGTGCAGCTGCAGGAGGCCGCCATTGACATGCTGCAAGTGCTTATGTAAACGAGCACACTGTTTAAAAGAAGCAGAATGAATGTGGCAAGTTGAAATACTTTCCATTGCGGTTAGTTGTTCACCTGAATTAAATATTGCTATTTGTTATGTGTTTTATTTCATACATTATAGGTTCCATGTTCATTTTTTAAAATGTATTTTATTTTTTATAGAAATTACTGTATTTTGCTAACTACAAGGTCCCCTTAAAATCCTATATGTTTAGCTAATATTACCATTTAAAAGTCCTAAAATTGATTTATATTTTGGCTGATTCCCAATTTTAAGCCCTATATTCATGGTTTTAATAGGGAGTACAAATGTCTTACTTTGAAGGGAAAATCTTAAGAAAAATTATTGCATCAATATAAATAAGGATATTCTAAATTCATCCAGTAATGGATCTTACTGCAAAACAGAAAATAACCAACAAATAGTAAATGTTAATTTGCCAACATCTACTGGCATAAAGAGTATATAGCCAGTCATCATTTTTTTAATACAGTAAAACATTTTCCTAGTCTTTATGTCCAACTCCTTATGCAGTATTTAGAAGAAGAAAATTCTTCTACTAGAGCAGGCAGAGTAGTACAAAGGACCCTAAATATAGCTCCAAACTTTCCCATTGCCAAAACCGTCTTTCATTTTTTTTTTTTTCAGTAGCTTCCGCTCTGCTCCCAGAATTCATTCTTTGTGCAATCGTTATCAGCGAGGACGCATTTTTACCTTCGGGAGATTGACGAAAATGCTTTTACGTCTCGCGCAGGTGTTTGCCACTTACCCCAACGAGGACTACGACCGGCGTAATGAAGACGTGGACCCCATGGCGGCCTCCGCCGAATACGAGCTGGAGAAACGAGTGGAGCGGCTGGATCTGTTCCCGGTGGAGCTGGAAAAAGGTGAACAATGATGTTAGATAAGCTTAAAAGCCTTTTTCCCTATCTCTAAAATCACAATTTTTCCAGCCTGCAAAAACTGTCTTTCTATGAGGAATCTGAGCTCCAACATCCCTCGACATGGTGGACTCATATTTATAGGAAACTATATTTAGATGTAGACATGCCAACAAAATGGGACTTAAAAGGTTTTTCCTTCTTACCTGCAAAATAGGTTGCGCTGACAACAATGGAATCACTTGTCGTAATATTTCAAGTCATAAAGTAAAATAAATGGGGGAAAAGTTGTAAAATTAAAATGTGGGTTCTTACAGCTGTTCTTGTAAAAAATGTCAAACCTCATACTATTGCAAGAATTTTTTCCATGAAAAATCTGACCTCATTTTCAAAACATTGTGGCTTTTTTGCTTTAAAACCCCAGCTTGTTTTTTTTCCAATAACCATATTCTTGAGATTATGAATAATTTTCCGGAGGAAAATTACATAAACACTAAAATAGAGTACACCTCCATTTTGCCAACCATGCTTTTTATTTCTCTCAAAATTATATTCACCTGGGCGACCAAACATCCAGGTGACCAAACGTCCAAGTGACCAAATGTCCAGGCGACCAGACATCCGGCTACCAAACGTCCGGTCACATTATTTTCTAGCCTAGGTTGATCTGAAATGAATGAAACTTTTGTCAACTTTTAAGAACAACAACAACAAAAACAACAAAAAAGAAGCCGTACCTTTGAATTAAGCAGTTTTTTTCTGGTTTCCAGATGAGGACGGCCTTGGCATAAGCATCATTGGCATGGGTGCTGGGGCAGACATGGGCCTGGAGAAGTTAGGCATCTTTGTCAAAACGGTGACAGATGGCGGAGCGGCACATCGTGACGGCAGGTGCGCCCGTGTGCTATGACATCACTGCATCAAACTACCTTTTAAGATAGCTTCAATGTGACATAGCTTTATGACATCACTCATTGCGGCCCTCCTCACAGGATCCAAGTGAACGATCTGATCGTAGAAGTGGACGGGACCAGCTTAGTGGGAGTCACCCAGAATTTCGCCGCCTCCGTGCTCAGGAACACGTCGGGAACTGTCAAGTAAGATAAAAAAAGTCACCTTTAAAATATAGTATAGCCCATGTCTAGGTTAGCGTAATTTTAAGGTCAATAGTTCAAGCTATTTCCCTGGCAATAAATGATAACCAACTGCATTTTGCAGGTTCTACATTGGGCGTGAGAAGCCGGGTGAGCAGAGCGAAGTGGCCCAGCTCATCCAGCAGACTCTGGAGCAGGAGCGCTGGCAACGGGAGATGCTGGAACAGCGTTATAACCAGTACATGGAAGAGCAGGAGGTCCATACATTGTTTTTTTTTGCGCAATTAAAGTGTACGCTCGTCATTGTGGAATGTGCGGCGGGGCAGCGGTTGCGCTACGCCGAAGCCACCGGGGGAAAACGCTGAGTAATCCAATTTCTCACCCCTCCTTTTCGACCCTTCGTTTTCCCCCTCCCCCACCGACTCGGATTCAGCCTGCCTCTGAGTCGTTTCATCAATATTTATTCGGTATTGCTTCCACTTTGGGGGCCCGATGCATTTGTGTGTATTTTTATACACGTGGCGAGATCAAAACATCAGGCGCGCTAAGTCGAGCGAAAAAGCCCTGGACAAAAATGCAGCCTGTATTTATTCCCTACGATTGTCTAACTGGGTTCGCATTTGGCTGAATGAGGTCAGCTAGAATGTAGAAAAGCCTCTTTGCGGGACATCTAACCTCTCCGGCAAAATGGCTTCTCCGCTTGGCGCCGCCTTGGTAGGAAAATGGTCGTTTCAGTGCGGCACACGCACATGGAAACGACCTTTTCCATAGTCGACAACAACAGGAAGTGTCTCTATTCATCGAGAGTGGGTGGTTCTTGAAAAGCATCAAGAAATTGTGGAAGATGGGCCTTGGGGTGAAATGAAGATTTCATATAACAGCTGTTTTGCACCATCTATGGGTTATTCACTGTACTTCACCTGTTTTTCCTGTCCATATTAACCCTTCAAAGAAGAAATTCCTAGAAATGGACTTAACTGGTTGGAAAACTACTATACTTATGTACTACAAATGTACCTTGAACACGCTAAAAAAAATATGAATGAATCAGTATTTAACCAAATCTGCAAAATTAGCTAGAAATAGCTTATTCAAAATTTCTTACCACTTGTCTCATTAGGGTGGCGAGTATGGCAGTGACGAGGAGGATGAAGACGAAGACATCAGTCCCCAGTACACGGGAGCCATCGAAGTATTCGACTTGGCAGAAAATGAGGATCTTTCGCCACTAGAGACTGATCCGGAGAAACTGGCACATAAGTACAAAGAGGTGCGTATGCCTGCCGCCATTGAAACGCTGTAAAAACCAGAAATTTTTGAAATAAGATTGACAAGCAGCAGGTCTAATGTACTTAGATATTAAACAGCACTTGGATATTAAACAGTAATTGGATATTAAGCAGTAATTGGATATTAAACAGCACTTGGATATTAAACAGTACATGGATATTAAACAGTACTTGGATATTAAACACTACTTGGATATTAAACAGCACTTGGATATTAAACAGTACATGGATATTAAACAGTAATTGGATATTAAACAGCACTTGGATATTAAACAGCACTTGGATATTAAACAGTACATGGATATTAAACAGTAATTGGATATTAAACAGCACTTGGATATTAAACAGCACTTGGATATTAAACAGCACTTGGATATTAAACAGCACTTGGATATTAAACAGCACATGAATATTAAACAGTACATGGATATTAAGCAGTACATGGATATTAAACAGTACATGGATATTAAACAGTACATGGAAATTAAGCAGTACATGGATATTAAACAGCACTTGGATATTAAACAGCACTTGGATATTAAACAGTAATTGGATATTAAACAGTAATTGGATATTAAACAGCACTTGGATATTAAACAGCCCTTGGATATTAAACAGTACATGGATATTAAACAGTACTTGGATATTAAACAGTACTTAGATATTAATGTATTACCTGCACATTCTCACACCCATCTTACCTTCAGCTCCAAATAAAACACGCCGTGACTCAGGCCGAGATCCAGCAACTGAAGAGGAAGGTATGGCGATCAGGCGACAGAAACATTTCCATATTTCTTCCATTGTCATGAGGGATAATTTTATTTCTACAATTCCCCCTGTAGCTGCACCACGCCGAGCAGGACAAGCAGCGCTGGCGCATGGACAAATTACAGTTGGAGCAGACCCTGCAAGAGAACAAGGAGCGTATGGAGAAGCTGGAAGGCTACTGGATGGAGGCACAGAGCCTATGCCAGGCAGTGGATGAACACCTGAAGGAAACACAGGCGCAGTACCAGGCTCTGGAGCGCAAATACTGCAAGGCCAAGCGTCTCATTAAGGAGTTCCAGCAGAAGTAAGACCATCCCATTGAGTACTTCTCTTCTTCCTGAATGTTAACCTGTGATACAATCTGCAGGGAAATGGAGTACCTGAAGAAGGAGACTCAACGAAGCGCCCAAGTCGGGGCCGAGGCGTCCATCCTCAAGGAGGAATCGGGTCAGCTGCAGGAACAGGTCAGCCCAATCCATCCATGAAAATCAGGTCGTCCTACTAAGGATGAAGCTGCAATCTTGGTGTTAGTTTGCTTGCGTTAACAAAAATGACCAGTGGAGGATTTTGATGTTTGCAAAGATCTAGGCTTTGCTAAGTTAAATTATATTTAAAAAAAAAAAACATGTACACAGTTTTGTCAAAGGCTTAAGTTTTTTATTTGTACTACTTGAAATTATAGGAATTGAGCTACTGATAATCTTTGTAGGTTGGAGTGACTCCTGGTGGCTTACATGGAGAATTTCAAAGGCAAATCACAAACATGATTTGGATGTGAATGAAGTCAGAATTTCCACTTCAACAGGAACATAAATACGTTAACAAATGACGAAGTAGACAAAATAATACAGATAAAAATAGCACTCTGGATCTTGTGGTTCCACATTTCTTCTGATATACAATTAGTTTCAGCTAGTTTTTCCGTAGACGTGATGAATATCTTTTTGTCCGCAGGTGGCTGACCTGGAGTGCCGAGTGGAGGAGCTCAAATCAGAACCTTTATAAGAAGCCTTTGTGGGGGAACATAAGGAGAGCACAAGGAGGAGCTGCAGGGTATCTTGTTCACTCTTCTCGTAGAACCCATTTTCTTTCACACCTGGAGTGTTTTATCCCCTAATTTTGTTATCTTTCACACATCGGGGGGTCTAGCGTTTTTCTTCTTCCCTTCCTCTTTCCAATTGCCAAACAAAAAACAAACCTTCCTCTTTCTAGTTTGGTGACTTTCCAACGTGTCCGGATGTAACTACTGTATAGTCGTGGTTTAAGCCGTTTTCAAGTCATCACATTTAAAAGAAAAAAACATCACGCTAACTCATTTAAGATGGAGGGTCATCGTGGTGGTAAACTTGATGTGAGATTATCGACTGAGGTGCTTTGCCGGGGGATCAAAAACTGGACTGATTGTATCCATGGTAACCACCTGCTGCCTATAAGTGTTTGTGTATTTAAAAAAACGGGAAAAGAACTGCGTACGTAAAGTTCTTGAGTTAAGAAGAAGCCAAGCCTCCGTTCATTGTGACTACTGATGGAAATGGCCAGTACCAGCAGAGGACATTTTAAAAAGTCTGGAACCAGCAGCTGCAGCACCACCAGGAAAAATAAACAAAAAAACAATCGGACAAAATACATACACTGCCTGTATTAGATGCCGCCATCTTTGTAGAGCTGGGCTTCTATTTTGACTTCGTATTTATAAAACTGGCACACCCCAAGCGAACAAATGTTACGTAACAAAAAGTGGAATCTGTGCGGATGACTAAAATGATGGAAACCAGGCATGGTTGTGAGTATTTTTCCTAATAATAATGATTAAGGCTTGTACGGTGCACATGCTTTGCATTGTGTTTTGTGGATTAAATGGTCAACAGTGGTGGGCTAAGTGTTTGTTTTTATTTCAACTTTCTAACAAAAAAACAAACAAAAAAAGACAACATTGTAACAAGAAGACCCTGTAGTTGGTATACAGTCATTTGGCTGTGTAAATTCACTTGGAATTGTAAGTGAAACTAACCGAGAGGAAGAATAATGGAATGCTGGGTAAACCTATTAGAATGCTAGCTATGATGTCATAAATCTGTCATTGTGATACTCCATGCGTGTCATAAATATGAATGCCTTTGACAAGTGTGCTAACCAAAAGACATTTGAAACAGTGTCAGAACTGTCAAATTGTTGAATGGAATTTTCAAATGTGTTGTCGTTAAATAACAGGCTTACATAGATGAACAAAATATGATTTTTAGACCAATTAAATTGTATTTTGGCAGCATACCTCAAGACCTTTGACGTTGTACGAGTTGAGGATCCCTGCTTAGATGGCAAGCCTGAGATGGAAGGAAATCAATAGCGTTTGGAGAGGGTTAGTCAAAAAAATAGCGTCCATCTGCAGGTAACGTCAACACCTGAACAAAAAGGCGATCTGAAACGCGCCTGCTTTATTTAAACCTACCAGTTTGTCTCACGTGTGCATCTTGAGCTGGTGCCTTCGCAGGTGATAGTTCCTGGAGAAGCTCTTTCCACATTCCCCACATGTAAACATGCGCTCGCCCATGTGCAGTAGGCGATGCGCCTTGAGGCTGTGTGGCCGGCTGAAGCTTTTGGGGCACATTTCACACTTGTGGGGGCGCACACCCGTGTGCTTGCGCTCGTGTCGCTTCAAATCCCCCGACTGGCGGAAGCTCTCGCCACAGTGCGTGCAAAGATAGGGCTTCTCGCCCGTGTGAGTGCGCAGGTGCACGTTGAGCTGCCCCGAGTGGGCGAAGCTCTTGGCGCAGTGCGGGCAGCCGTGGGGCTTCTCGCCCGTGTGGGTTCGTTGGTGCTGCTTAAGACCATAAGGGTTGCTGAAGCCCTTTCCGCAGTCGGTGCACAGCGAGAGTTCTTTGGCCTCCTGGAAGCACGAGTGTCCCTTAAAGGTTTTGGCATCACCGAAACCCACCTGGCACTTGGGGCAAGTCAGCACCTTGTCCCGTTCCGGTTTGGGCTCGTCTTCCGGGACCTCGTCCAAGTACTCTTCCAGTTGGTGGTGGCGGCGGACGTGTTTGGCTAGGAAGCTTTTGGTAGTGAAGGAGAACTGACAGTGGGCGCAGGGGAAGACTTCGGCGGCGCAGTAATGTTTGCGGCAGGTGTCGGCGCGCCGGTGTTGCTCCAGGCCGGCGGACGAGGCAAAGTCCTTTCCGCAATGCTCGCAGCGCCATTCCGGCTCGCCTGGGTGCTGGGTCCGCTCGTGGCGGCGCAGGAAAAGCAACTTACCAAAGGTGGCGCCGCAAATCACACAGGCGTGTCGCCGCCCGGCGCACTCGTGAGCCCGCAGCTCTTCCGGGTCACCATAACTCTGCTTGCAGCGATTGCAGCAGAAGCGCTTGGCAACCTCCTCGCCAGCGCTATCAGGGTCTGTTTTTGTCACAAGGCGGGCAATGTGGCGCCGCGGTCTCGCGTGGGGAAGGTTTTCATCCATCCCCTCCGAGACCTGCGGGACAAATTCTGGGAGGTTCTCTTCGCCTCTCTCCTCTGCGTGACTAGAACGGACATGAAGTTGGAGGAGGTCCACGGTGGAGAAGTCAAGTAGACACTCTGCGCAACCGAAGGGCATGTCGGCGGGCGACCGGGGAGGAGCGCGCACCCTGGGGCGGCCTTTGCGGCGCGTCCTATGGCGCTGTAGGTGGCGGGTGAGGTCGCTGTACTGTCCGAAACAACGTTTGCATAGGGAGCATACATATGGGTGAAGCCTATCATGTACTAGCGTCTTGTGCTTTTTCAGAGCCGCTTTGCTGCGGGCGTTTTTCCCACACTCGGAGCAAATGTACCGTTGCTCGTCTGCTTCCGGCTCCGCCCCATTCGCCGTGTCTTCCGGCAGCTCTGCCCTCGTTATGTCTAACGGGTCAGGAGCCTCTTCTCTGGATTCACCGACCGGCTGGCTATTTTCTGCCGCGTTCGTCTCATCTGGCTTCCTGTGAACGGCCTGGTGTCGGATAAAACCAGACGCCTGGCTGAAGCTACGCTGGCAGAGCGAGCAGCAGTATGGGCGTCTGTTGCCGTGCACGGACAGCTTGTGCCTCCTTAAGTGAGACGCCTGCTTGAAAGTACGGTTGCAGTCGGAGCAGACCGCGGCAGGTTCTACATCGGGAACGGACACTTTGGGATTTTCCGCAACAGTTTGGTCCGGATGGGATTCAGTTTCCAAATTTGAATGGAAATAGTCAGCATGTCGCTGGAGGAAAGCCTCCGTGGTGAAGGTCAGCTGACAGTGGACGCACACAAAGAGCTGGGTTGCAGCAGGGGAAATCCTCTCTGCATTGTCAATGAGAAAATGGAGGCATTTTTTTTCAACTTTTTGATCATATGAAATTGTATACGCTGTATAACTTTTGCATGAGATTTTTTAAAGTAAGTTTTTTTGTCAAACCAATCAAGTTTTACCCATTTTGGCCTTTTCACTATATAAGTATAGCGTGTCAGCAAGCAATGTACACAGACAGTCAAGCTAATATTTCAAGACATTTTTTTTCCCAAATTTTAAATTTTACATACCTACAGTCTGGAACTTGGTCAACCACATTTGCCTCCAGGCGTCACTAAAGTGGGCCAGCAGTTTCCCACCGGGCCATACTAGCAACTCGTCCCCAGCTTGTACGCTACGACAGCAGTGGTAAAGGATACTATCTTTGTACTGCACTGCTAGCATATTGCTCTCATCCCTGTTCCGAGCTCGGTTGACATACCTGACAAAAACAAAACAAAAAAATAAAAACTTTAAAGTAGCTGTATTTTTTTTTTATGAAAAAAAAAACATTATTATTTTTTAATATACCTCATCCAGTTTGCCAGAGATTCTGAAGAGGCATCAATATATTTATAATCATTCAGTTCTTTGTAAATCTGCAAAATAAATTATATTCAGTCTGTATATCATTACCGCAACATAGTCATGAATATTAATGTGGTGTCAATAGTTTATGGACCTCCCAAGAGTAATCGCTAGCTATAGCATCCTCCATGCTAGTTTCTTCGCCCTCAAACGGTCCAAAATGCATTCCGGGAGCGAGTTCAGCCCCGTGATTGATGACCCCGACGCCTGCGCCGGGAATACTGGAGCGGCCCACCACCAGGCCGTAGGGCAGCGTGATGAGCGCCCTCTCGGGTGTGCCCGTATTGGTGGGAAAGTCCAGTATAAAAGACGGGACTCCAGCCTTGAACAGGTCGCCTTGGTCTTCAAAAAGAGCGAGACATTCGTCGCAACCTGGAAGATAAAATAAAAAATAAAAAATGTTAAAATTAAAAAAAAAGTTAAAATGGAGAAAATCATCAGGAATAAAAAGCTTCAAAAATGGCCTTTCTTACAAAAACCTTCTTCCGCCTCGCCATTGTTGACCAGCAAATTCTGGATTGATGGAATCACTATAAAATAAATATAGAGAACATATTTATGATTATAATTCCTTTGGCCATGGCTATCATTGCCTAGCAATTCATATAAAAAATATTTTTGAATGTAAAAGACTTTCACAAAATGGCCGCCGTATCACATGAAAAGCAGTTGAAAATATTCTTTTCTTGCTTTTTGACGAGAAACCACATATTTGTAGCTTTATGAATATGTAACAATACCACAGTTTTGTTATTATTATGTATTGATTATCTATCTGCTGCTTGTTTGTTGTTGTTATTCGTGAAATTCGTGGTTACGTTTTAAATCCCATTTGTATTCAATTCAATGCAAATGGCGGCTGTTTAATTCTAGTAAATTAGGTCCAGCTGCTCTTTATTACCGGAATGGAGTCAACTCAGCCTTAATGTTGTTTTAATTATTGCAGTGTAATACAAAGTGACTTACTAAACCAGTTACAAGAAATACACAAATACGCAAATTAATAAACAAAAAATGTATTCCGCTCGACACGTGGAAAGCTAAAACACGTCTATTTAAATTCAAGAATAAAATTGACAACAACTTAAGACATGATGAAACATTAAAAGGCATTTTTTAGACCGTCTTTTGAATGTAATTCACGAGGAAAGTGAATAAAAATTACGCACGTTATTTGAGACAAATAAAAAGATCTTAGGGAAGAAATTAAGCGCACCTGCGGTTTCGATGCTTCCAGTCGGCAAACAGTCGTTTATAATCACAACCCGAACCTGTCCGGTTGACTCGCCCCACTCCACGGCGTCCTCGGTGTTAGCCGACATCGAAGTTACGCACTCTGGGGGAAATAAAACGTATATTTTCGGTCCTTTACGACGAAAAACGGTCATGCCGAGCTAATTTACCTTTGATCTTAGCTAGCATTATTAGCTACGTCGTCGTAGAATGACCAACTCATTTCAGACTGACACAAAAATAGACAATTCCGTAAGTGATAAAATGACACGTGATAGCACCATGATAAAATGATTTATAAACACAACACATACCTTAGTTTTCCGCTTTAACTGTGACTTTTAAACTAACTTTACATTTTCAACTGACTACGCTAATCACAACACTGCGTAGAGAGTTAAACTCTTGACCGGAAAAGGACGTCTTCTTCGCAATTTTTTTAAAGGTAGACTAAGCGCATGTATCGAACTATACTCCCCCTTGTGGTTATTGAGCGAACAGACTAGTATAAAAAAAACAACTTTTTTTCAGCTTCTTTTGTCTTTTATTCAAAGTTATTCACATTAAAACACAAAAGGGCTTCAGACATTTATTTTATTTATCCACAGAAAGCAGTAAACTAAATAAAACATGCAGGACAATCTATGCAAATCCATAACAACATATAAACAATCTGGTCCTCCTAGTGTAGATCTACTTTCTAGTCCTTAACAGTCAAATTAAAACACAAGAGCATTTACTGTAATATATTTAAATATATCAAATGAGCTGCCTTGTTTTTAAAAATATGTAAACAGTTGTCAAATCCAACTTTGTGTAAAAATACAAAGCAAAAAGCATTTTACAATCAGATAAAGGTATGGAAGACCAACGTTTTCAGGCTGGAGCGTCTGGGGTTGATCCCACTTGCCGTCTTAGAGCGCCTCCCAATACTAAAGAAGGGGAAGCATCGAGTGGGCCGTTTACTCTTTTGAAAGTTTAAGAAGGAGGCAGTAGAACGTTGCACCAGCTCCACACTGACAGCATACTGCGCGGGCGCCCATCGGCACACTCGCACCACGGTCACCGAGGTGACCAAGCCACACTTGCGTGGCGACACCCCGCAAAAGATACACTCCCCGGGTTGGGCGGGCGTTCCCCGTTCCCACACCATGCCGGCTTCTTCCGTCACGCTCATGCCGCTGAGGTTACAAAGGGCCCGGAGGCAAACCTCCTCCAGGGCCTCGTTGCAGGGGAATCGCAGGAGGACGGCGACGAGCCGAGGAACGGCCCCTCGGCGTAGTAACAGCTGCTGATGCTTACCTAAAGAAAGTAAACATGTAAATAACAACTCAACTTGAGTGTTAAGACTACTGTATGCATGCCATGTACTACTATGTGTATGCTTTTCTTTGGGATACTCACAACTGTCATGAGACACCCGGGCAATAGCCTGGACCGCAAGTCTCAGCAGATTCTGGTCCCCACAAGTCAGAACTGAGAGCAGAGCTGTAACCAGGCCAGCATCTCCAAAACCTTTACGGATCACCGCTACAGAGACGGGAAACAAATCGTTGCTAACATGCTTCTTTGGGCCAAACTATGTTTTGTATCAATTTTTGCGAACTGCTATTTACATTCCTTGGCGAGCTCGGCCACCAGTTGGGCAGTCAGTAGTACCAGAGGCCCCCTGTCCCGCAGCAACAGCGCCAAGATCGGAAGAATCCCGCTGATCACCACTTGTTCGGCGGCCCCTTTGTCTGTAACAATAGGTCAACACAATGTAGGCCCCTTGAAAACATATTAATAGCAATGAAAGACTGTTCAAAGGGTCTTGAGAAGACTTACTCTTCTCCTGAATGGTCAACAGAACAGTACACAAGTGTGGTTTCAGCTCAGCTTCAATTCGCTCAAGACCCAGCACCCTGATGGCGCCCAAAGCGTTGTGTAGGTTGTCTGGGGGAAAGGGCCAGAAAAACCATAAGCCTGAGCGTGTGTAGATAAAAAGTGTGGTATACACTAGGTAACATTTTGAAGGGAGTGGCTAGATCAGACTTGGGATTTTGTCTATGAAAGAGTAGAAAACAATGCTCTTGGTCTTGGTTAGGTTGAGTTCTCTTGGTTGAGAAAAGTTTAGTGTCAATCAAAGCTATGAGTCGGAAGATGGATGTAAATAGTTACTTAAAAAACACTTACCATTGGGCGCGTAAGGTTGAAGTTGACTGGTCTTCCGTTTGTCCTTATTGGAACATGAGTATGTCAAAGTGAGCGGCACGTTGGAATGTCCCATCCTGGTCTTTTATTCCTTTCGCTTTCTAAGGACATTCCAGTCTTGGTGCGAGTGGCAAAGGCGTCAAGTGTTTTTGCTGTCTCCCGTCTTAACGCAAATCCCCACGCCCTCCCAAATCTCTTCTCTGGCCATCTGTGCGCATGCAAGGTTTGGGTATTAGCGTCTCCCACGGAGCTTCGGAAACGTGAGAACAGGCCATGTGACATGTGGCAAAGAAAAAAGAAGCTGTTGAAAGTAGATCTTTATTGTTTACTTTCAAATCTTTGAGGTTCATGGGTAATACAGAGAAAAGACCTGCAATTGTGCACAGTTAACAAAATAACAAATACATCTGGGTGGGCATTTTCAGACTTTGGCATTTTCGGTATTACACCAGTTTTTACTGAAAAGCCACAATGGCTCTCATATCCGTACCTTTAAAAACTGGTGCACAGGTAGTATGTTTGGGTTCAATTCCTCGATGAGTACACTTTCCCCAATAAAAAATACAAAGATAAATGTGTATATTGTACAAGGAGTCCAAACTAGCTAAAGTTAGGACACAAAAAATGACTGAGATAGTGTTATTTTGCTAAAAACTGATAACAAGCGGCTCATGACTGTTTTTAGTCCTTCCATTAGAGCAAAGATGGCGTCCTGTCAAGTCTGTGTAGAGCCCAGACCAGTAGAAACTGTTTCATAACCCACAGACACCAGAGTTAACACATTCTCTTGCACGCCATCAGTTTTGCAGGTCTCCACTTCCGCCATATTTCCCTGAAGTCCTTTCTTCTTGGCTCGGCTCCGCCCCTTACTTTTCAAGACAGCCTTTCCTTGCTCTTTGATTCCAAATGGCGTCTTATGACAACGTCGTTGTCGCCTACGGACACGTCGCGGCGTCTCGCTGGACTCTGACGGCTCGGTGGAGGCGGAGCCTGAAAGGATGCGGATTTGTTGCTCGATAACCGCCACGATGGAGTCCAAAGCCACGTCTAGCATTCCCAATCCGAGGCCGTGGGTGGCGCTGTCGAACGAGCCGCTGTTTGTCGGATCCTTGAAACTTCTGCGCATGTCTTCAAGGTGATTCCTGGAAAAATAAATGCTGTTTCACATATGGGTATCATTGAATAAAATGGTATTGGGACATACTTTGTCTCAATAATTTTGGACCAGTGTTGGACGGTGTTTGTGTTGGGGATAAGCTGCTTCGCCATGTTGACATAGTCGATGTAGTCATGTGAAAACTCCTTCATGTCGTCACACAATGCTCTCGTGTCACCTGAAAACACATATGCACTCAGCTACCATATTTACTCGCATATAAGCCGCCCCACGAATAAGCCAACCCCTCAAAATTGCTTTAACATGGTTGAATTTTAAAATTTCTCACGTATAAGTCGCATAAGGAATTAATTCATGCAGCTGCAAAACAGAAAATAACTAACAAATAGTAAATGTTACTTTGCCGACTACTACTGGTGAAAAAGAGTATAGCAAGTCATTTTTTGTCACAAATATGGCTAAATGTAAATGTAAAAATTTACTTTTCCTACATATATGTCTATAATGAATCTTTTTATGACCATTTATGATTTTTTCTTCAGAAAGTAATAATGGTAGCAAACCATCACTTAAATACAATCAAATTATAATTTATTATTGACTAGCTAACATGTATTTTTCCAAAGATTTGGATCAAAAATCTCTCTCTTGCCTTCAGTTAGTTTGGAAAAAGACGATGAAACGGACGTAGTGGTGCTGGGTGTGAGCCCCAGGACACCCAGGGACTCTAACAACGTCTTCTTGCTCGCTGGGCCTCGGCTCACCCGCGTATAGGCGGCCAATGAACGTAGCGACATCTTCTCTGGAGCCTGTAGGCGGCGCTTAATCTCATCGTAGGAGATGAGATGTTTACCTGCAATGCGCATCAATGACTGACTCATTGGAATTCAATTAATTTTTTTCACTAACGAGGCAACTTACGAGCTTTGGAACCTTTCATGTTGGGATCCAGCAGCGATGATACCTCAGCAAAAGGCATTTGTGTAGAGAACTCTTCAGTGGTGCTGGAGTTTTGCACCACCACCTGATTTTGAATGGGTTCCTCAGTCTGTACTTGGGTAGATAGCTCCATCTGAGGCTGAAGATGAGGCTGGATGCTATGCATCTCCACCTGGGTGCTCTCTAGTTGGACCTGGTCTTGAGGGGGAGGCAGGAGTAGTGTACTTTCAGCTAAACTTTGCAGACCCATTCCCCCTTGGGTCACAGTTTGGTCTGAGGTGACCTGAAATATTCCCATGACAGGCTTGACCATGGTGAATAGCATGTTGCCCTGAGCATCCAGGCCAACCACCCTTGTAGATTGTTCCATTTTGTTACTTAATCAATGGTTTTGAAGTGACTACTGTATGGTGTACTTCTTTAGTGGTTCATGATCACTTTGGGAAACAGCAGGTCCGTCCTAAAAGAAGCACCACATTAGTTTTGATGTAAAAAAAAAACAACAAAAAGCATCATAAATTGGACTGTATACACCTGCATTAATCCCCAAAAATGGCCGCCCATGACAGTTATCATAACAGGGAAGAATTCTATTGACTAAGATATGTTATCTGATTTATGCAAACGAACAAATATGGATTAAATATTATCCAATGTCTCTTATATTGCATGAATTATGATTTTTTAATGAAGACGTGGCAACCTTGGCTAACTCCTACTTTGAGAGAGTACACGTAAGCTTTCTTTCCATTATTATGGCATTTGGAGATCGGTCAAAATGGCTGCCACCGACGAGTTGTTTTGTTTGCTATTGTGGTATAGACATGGCAAATGTGTGAAAATGTGAGTAGAAAGGCCCCTAAAACGACAACAGTGTTCCAAAAGTAACCGGTGAGTGAAGGTGGTCCCACTCACCGGCGTTCTCGCCTAATAAGCCGCTACTGATCCTAGAACGGTCCTTGTTGGGTCGAGCGACATTTTCTCTTCTTTGCAAGCGAGTCGGCGGGTTGCAAATCAGCTCTTCTCGGATCCTTGTCGCGTTCGAGTAATCCAGTCGCTCATTGGTCGAACATCACGTCATTCATTTGGAAAGTGATCAGCCATTGGCTGAAACAAAATGTCAACAAAGAACAGGAGACTGTATACTTCCCACTTTTGTAGAGTTGTAAATATTATTCCATAACTTTGTACACCGTTGTAAATTAAATGTTAGTTTGAAATTTTATTTGTATAACAATAAAAAAATAAAAATAAAATAAAGCACATACAATTCAAATGATTAAAACCATATCAGTGCCAACAACTGCTAAAGAATGAAAATAAAATCTAATAAATAAACACAGTTTTACTCCAGTAATGAAGTCAGTAGTCGGATGAGCGTTTTGTGGTTGATTTTGAAAAAAAGCCCTGCAGTTCAAACAATAAACAAGTGCACAACAATCCAGATTTTATATACACACGTGAGACGACAACAAGACAAAAATTGGACCCCTGACAATCTTTGGCGTTTACGGTTGGATGACGTTTTTACTCGGTCATCATCCCGACATTCCGGCGGTACGTCTGCTCTTTTTCAAGTCAGAATGGGCGCTCAGTGTCGGCGTGTTCGCTGCTGAACGCCCAATGCGCCCGGGATGGTGATGTAGACTGGCGGCTGGGGCTGTCGCAGGAAAGGGATGCGTTTCAGATGATTATTTGTCTGGGCAGTGTCCGAGATTGGCCCTGGAGAGAAATAAAAATGACAAAAAACGTCATTTCTATGTTGTGTAAGTCATGAAAGTTAGTAGTGTGTAATTTGAGTTATTGTTGATGTATTACCTGCTTGCTGGCTGCTGACTGGTACCCTGACTTTGGCAAGAGGCGGGACTCCTTTGAATAGGGGGCGGAGCCCAGGGATGTGAGACTGGCCGCTGATATGAAGGTGAGCCTCGGAGGTGCTGTCCAAAGGGCGGAGCCTTGTTGTTGTATTCCTTTTGGAGTGAGGTAGCTAAACGAGAGGAGATTAGAGTCATTTTATGATAATTGCTATACAAAATTGTTATTGTCCAATCATATTGGGCGGTGATACTGACACCACAGTTGCAAAATGTCTTCTGTAATCTGGTATTTGTTCGCTTACTGCTTGTCCGGTGACTTCAAAAGATCGGGAGCGCCTCTTCTTGCGTCTCGCTTCAAAGTCGGCGTCTCGGTGACTTTGGTTCTTCCCTGTTAGCTTGTGGTTCCGCGTCCAGGTAGCGTGAAGGCCGCCCCCCTCGCCGGTGCTGCTGGACAAATTGTCATCTGAGGTGGCGTGCCGGAGTTCGGGGCTGGGCTGCCTGACGCGCCGTGCCAGTGGACCTCCCTTTAGCTTAGCGGGCTCTGAAGGCGAGGGCGCTAAATGGGAGGCTTCTAGTTCTCGGGCTTTGGAGCGCCGCCTCGCCGCCTGAACCGAGATATTCCGGACGCCTTTGAGGAGTTCTTGCTTCTCTGTGGACAAGAGAAAATTGTTGGTGGGGATATTTTTGCGTGAGTTTTGGGGGTCTTACCGTTTCTCGAAAGAGGGGCGTCCGCTCCTGCCTCGCTGCTCTCGGGGGAGGAGTCTAGTTGGCTGCTGACGCTATGGCTGAGGTGGCTGTAGCTTAGTGAGTTTAGGGGAACCAAAGGCTGAAGCTGAGTGGATAAGTCAACTCGTTAGAATCCAAACTGGCGATTGTGTGGTTGAAGTTTTTGATTTTTGCACTCACCTCTCTGTTGCCCTTCCCGTTGATGTGGATAGGGGGCGGGGTCATGATGGAGGATATTTTCATATGTCGTGAGTGGGCGATGTTTCGGAAAAATCTCTCGCTGTCCCTGATGTTTGAGAGAAAGAAAACCAATTATTTGTCAGGATTTTTGTGGGTTTGCGGTAATTTTGTACTCACTGTTCAGGTTCGGGCAGAATGGGAGGCAACGTATGGCGCCGCAGTTTAGCCTGTCCTGGACTTTCTTTGGGCCGTGCTTTCTCCTGGTCTGAATCTGGGCCTTGAATGGCATCTCCAATCTTGGGTGGAGAGCCTCCCTGGAGAAAAAAATGGATTAGTCTTTCTATAGCTATAGACATTTTGAGGCAATATGGTCTATCAAAACCTGTTTACCTTTCTAGTGTGATAGTTGTTGGCCTTATCCAGAGCCACGGCCCGGTCCAGTTTCCTCTCATCTCGTTCTCTGGTGTACATATCGTAGAGCTCCTGTAGTTGGGGCGGCACCAGCAGACTGTGTTCTAGAGTAAGAACAACCCACTCAGTCGACTAGGACCGCACGAGGTCTGAACGGATGCGGAATTCCACACAAACCGTCAATGAACCGCCTCTGCTGTCGGATGAGCTCGTCGCAGAGATGGCGGTGCATCTCAAACCGGCGGACCACAAAATTCTTTTGGCGGATGACATTCTCCTTCAACAATGCCAGCGACTGCATCTCGGCGTTGTCGATCTCTAGCTCGTGGACTTTACACAGAAGGCCCAGGATTTCACGTTGGTCTTCTGAGCTCACCCGACGTGGGAGGAGCTCCTCAAGGTGGCGTGCCTGGTTGCGGACTTCCAGAAACCGGCGCTCCAGTAGTGCCTGCAGACAAAAAAAGGGCAATTTATCACATCTCCATGCAGATTACAGTAGTACAATTGTGAAGACCTTCTGTTTATGGAGCTTCTTCTGTTCCATTACGAGGGCTGTGAGGTTATCTCTGGCCACGCCCACTTCTTCCGTCTCAGGTACGTCGGGTGGCGACTCCGGTGAGTCGGAGTCCTTGTCGCTGTCATCTTTGCTAGCGCTTTCCTTGCGCTTTTCTGATCGCCACTTATGACGTCGCCTGCTTCGTTCCTGCTCCCAGCTGGGGACGAGACGTTCCATGAATATGCTAATGCTAAAAATACATATTTTTGGGAGGATAATTGAAGACAAACTGACTCTGCGATGGTAAGCAGCTGCTTGGAAGCGTCCAATTGGATCTCTGTGTTGTTGGTTTCCAGTTCCATCAGGTTTCTGCGGATATCCATCTGCTGACGGAAAGCGCTCAGAAGCTGCTCCCTCAGCTGGTCCATCTCGGCTCGACTTTGTTGGCAGGAATGTGCTTGCACCTCGGCTAGAATGGAAATAGTCAAATTGTAATAGTGGTTAAATGACGTTTTGATCAGTTATGAGACAAGAAAAGATGGATGAAAGGGGCCTCACCCTGGACTTGGCGGATGTCAGCCCGGTCAGGCGCCATCTGGCGGCCCGCCTGCTCGGCGATCTTCTTTTTGAGCCGCTCGATTTCACAACGGAGATCCGAGATGATATTGGTGTATTGGGCAATGTGGTAGGACACATTGATAAGGTTCTTCTTTACCTGTGTAGGGACAAAATAAGAATTTTTATAAACACAAAATAATTGTATTCTTGTTGTATCATTTTAAAATGTGTTTATTTTAATCAAAATAACGGTTTAAATGAAAGGTTGGTCTCCACTGGTTTCAGTAGCAAAAGCAAGAAAAAAAAAATCGGTGCATAATATTCTGTTACCACAGGAGGGCGGTATTTCATCCAAAAATAATCTCAACTGACTGTGACTTTTAAAGTCAGGTCATTTCTTTCAATGATAATAAAACGGAATGTAATTTGATTTGTATACTGACAATAAAATTCAATTCATATTTTTGCAACTCACCCTCGTGCGAATACTTTTGGCACGGTCGGCGTAAGTCAACGTGTTGCGGGATTCCTCGAAAGCCACGGACGCGGGACTGATGTGAGCTATCATGACGGTCCTGCTATTCCCACCTAAAGAATCCTGCCAATCCAAAATATTTTTCATTCATTTACTGGCTAAAAAGAGCCCTCAAAAAGGGTTTCCTACCTTGAGTAGTCGAGTCAACTTGCTGTCTCGATAGTTGATATATTTATTGCCATTCTTGTCGCTCAGTGCATTAATACAGTTGCCCAAGGCCAAGAGAGAGCGATTAATATGAGCGCCTTCTTTTAACCTTTGACCTCTGTTCTGCGTCTGATTGACAGGGGGACAAAAAGAGACAAACTTTTGTTCCACTTTCCGCTGAACAGTGGTAGAATATGTACGTCTACCTGGGCCGCCCGCTCCGATCCGGCCAAGTCGATCATGAAAAGTCGGGCGAAGCGGACCTCCTGTGAGACGTCCCGGGAGCGACTCTGTTGCCTGACGGCCACCTGCAGGACGGCGTGGGAGCGAGATGACGTCCGGTTGGCGGCGGTGGGCTCTTGTGTTCGTTGCTTGTTGCCCTTGGTTAGCAACTCCATGATCTGTGGAATGCGCACATAGTGTCACTGGGGGTTTTAATTGGATAATTTGAAAGGAAAGTCACCTCTTGAGCGTTAAGGGTGGACACCTCAGTGATGCCCGCAACCTGAATCTCTCCTTTGGCGTCCTCCCGGAGGTCCAGGAAACCCGAAGATGGGTTGAGGAGGTCTCGGATCATCTCGTTGTAGATCTACAATAAATCACATTTTGGAAGTTTTGAAGACATCTTGGGAAGACAAATCTGCTTGTAGTTTTAAGAATATACATACAATAAAAATAAAATTACTTTTAATCTTAAAATAGGTAACATTATACACAATTGGGAGACATTTAATGGCAAATTCACTTAAAACTGTCCCACCTCCAAATAGGACATGGAGACATTGTACATCATGTCATCGCTGCTTTCCTCGATGGCCCGAAAAAGATCGTTGAGGGTGCGGACGTAGATTCCGGGTTCCTTGTCAGTGCCCAACATGGTGTACGTTTTACCACAACCTGTATAAATACCAGAAATATTTTTTGGAATCAAGTAATTCCAAATTTTAGACATATAATGTAAAAAAAATGGTGTCCAACCTGTGGGTCCATAGGCAAATACAGTGGCATTATAGCCTGAGATGAGACCCTCGATTAGGCCTTTGGTGGTGGCCCGATATACTTCTTCCTATCATGGGAAGGAATAAAAAATGAAAAATTAGCGGGAGGTTCAAATCCAAATGTTTATTTATTGTGGCTGACCTGATTGGCCGAGTAATCAAAAGCTACATCGAACATGTAAGTCTTCTCCCTGGATCGGTGGGCCCTTAAAGGGTCGTCGGGGTCCTCCATGGGGTCCATCAGGATCACCATCTAGAGAGGGGAGATAAAAATGAGAGGTTGAAATGTAGAGCAAAATGCAGAACAAAATACATGCAGAATACACATTCATTTGTTTTAGGTAGGTTTTCAATGTGTTTTTAATGAGAATAATTGATATTATTATATCACCCATGACTTGTCAAATTATAATTGATTTCCCAAAATGGACTTTTCAATTAATTTAGGCATTTTAGCTCAAAAATATGATTATTTATTATTATTATAGCCTATTGCAAAATGAATGGGGGCAAAAAAGCACTAAAATTGGATGTTTCGTGGATCCTGATTGGCCCTCAGGCCGCAAGTTTGAGACCCCTGCTCAAAACAAATGAAAATATGTGAGGAATCATCATTCCAGTTAACCCATTAAAGGGGACCAGTACAAAATGGGAATGCAATTTGTTTGCTGAAGGGAAAATTATGACTGGCACGCTTTGCTCAATGAGTGGATGGTGAACAGCAGTTGAGGGAGATAATGTTCTTTTCACAAAAGGTCAAACCCCATTCGCGTCATCCTTTACGACTCCGCCTCCTACGCTTTTATGACGTCGGCCTCTGAGGTCACGGGGTCACCGGCGCCCCTATTTTTTTTCCTGGCATGCGCCGGCAAGATTAAGACGAGCGCTTTTGTACAAACGTTTGTTTTGCTGTATCAGCCTGTCCATCCGTCTGTCATTTTATTCCCATGGAGATGCAGTGTCTTTTAACCCGGCGCGGTTTGGAGGTTTTGGGTTTGAATCTCATCTGCGCATTTTTTCCGAAATGCGACCGAGAGGTCGTCAGAAAGTTATCGGTGATCTGGTGGAAAGTCTGCCAGCTGCCATCTGCCCCGTCAATGCCAGCCTGGATGGATCTCCTTTCAGGCGCAGTGTCGTCTCGCCGTGGTGACGTAAGACGTCTCTGCCTTGGCACTTTTCCCTTCGCCGTAAAGTCAACGCAAGCAACAATCAAAGTGGCGACAACAAATCATACCCGCTGTACAAAATAATCAAATTCTGGTTCTTTGCTTGTAAAATAAGAAAATGGACCCAAATGGTTTTGTTCCACTACCACTACTACTACCATTGTCAGTCACTATTATTACTACTAAAACCACTACTACTAATACCAATAGTATCACTGCCACTAACACTACTACTACTACTGCTACTACAACCACTACTACTAATACCAATAGTATCACTGCCACTAACACTACTACTACTACTACAACCACTACTACTAATACCAGTACTATCACTGCCACTAATACTACTATTACTACTACCAGCAATATCAATGCCACTACTACTACTACTACTACTATCAATGCCACTACTACTACTACTATCAATGCCACTACTACTTCTACCACTACTACTACTACTACTACTACTACTACTACTACTACTACTACTACTACTACTACCACCACTACTACTACAACCACTACTACTACAACCACTACCACTACTACTACAACCACTATTACCACAACCACTACTACTACAACCACTACTACTACAACCACTACTTTGTTCAGGTAACTCGGCATGGGTGCAAAAATAACCGATTAGGCCACCCCGGGTAAATTTGAAAGACAAACGGTGCGAAATGAGCCACTTCGGACAGGAGAGGGAATGAGCAGAGGGGAGATTATCCACTTTTCCAGCTCAGACTGGCTATTTGGAGCCACTTGCAACAAAAACAGCGTGAAGCTCTTGCCTGCTACTGCCTTTTGCTAGCCTCTCTTGTGCCACCTATTCAAACACTCATAAAAAGAAAAAGTCAAGGACAGAGTTCCCTTTTTTTCCTTGACCTCAGAGGTCATTGGGACAGCACTAGGTCACATTAACATCTTGGAAGGGGAAAAAGTCAAGTTGTGCGACCTGAAGATGTCTCCTTTTGTTAAAAAAATATTTTTTTTATGTGGGCACACCTCTGAAAAACAAACCAAAAACAACACAATGATAACATAATAAGCCCATAAAAGAAACCTATGTATTAAGAGGCACAAGAATGACCATTTCTTACAGTGAGAAGACCCCACCCTAACACCAGATACTCCATCCCGTTGTACACGTTTCCCCCCTCATTAACCCACGTGAGGAGGCGTGAAATAGAATAGAAACCACACACAATGGCCCTGACCTCGTAGACGGGTGTCTCCATGGTGACCAACCTTGGCCATAAAAGCCTCACCCATATTGTGCCACTATTAAACCCTGTTTGGCCACCTTCCCAAAAAACGCTACCTAAACAAAAATGACCATCTCATTACTAAATCCTTAAACTATGATTGGTCAACAAGTAGCAGTTTTACAAAGGAGCAGGTGGCTAAAAAAGGCTTACTTAACCTGAGCCCCAAGACGTCCAATCAGCTCGTTTGACCAAGGCGGCGAGATGAAGGCCGGCCCCCCCGCGGGTACCCCCTACTCCGACATATCTTAATCTGTCTGAGCGCTACCTGCGCACCATATGGCCTACGTGGCCTTGTGTATTTAGTGGATAAGGTTTGTAAACAGAGCGCTAGGTGTCATGTTTTGCCGAGGTGTGTGCAAAAGTGCATTCAAGAGGAGAAATTGTACAAGGCGACACCACACAGGCTTTTAATGGGTGTCAAATTTATACTAAACATTAGCCTCCAGATTAACAAACCACTACCGTATTTAACGGACTATAGTAACACTTTTTTATAGTTGGATGAGCCTGCAATTAATATTTTTTTTGTTTGTTTAGGCTATTGTTATCTGAAAACTGTTGCTTATTGAGTTTGTTATTTTCAAATTTACCATATTTTCTTCAATATGTCACAAAAAAAATGACTGAATCGAGGGTACGGCTTATATGCGCATAAGACGAAACACCAAAACGTGAGCCAATGATTTCAAAATAGAGAAAAAATAAACAAATACAATTTATTTAGACATTCTATGAATGAAATTCAAGACAAAAAATGTATCTTGCATAAAACATGGAAAAACTCACTTACTTGTGCCTGCCATTGCGCACTCAAGGCGCCGCCATCTTACCTGGAGTTGACAAAATAGACGGCTATGGACACAATTCCTGGTTGTACTGCTCATCTGACTTCCTTTTTGAAATTGTTTACATGCAGGCAACAATGTGTAACACATTTATACTCCATTTAAGGCATTTTTAAGGGGGGCGGCCTATACGCGAGTAAATAAGGCAACTACGCTATGACAACATTATTCATGCGTAACGTTGTTTATCCTCTTCATTCACGCTGTCCGCCACCTTAAGTACTTCTCAAATCCAAAGCCCACAATCCCCTACTAAGATAACAAACAAGCGCGAGTAGTCTAAACCGTGAACCCTCACCCTTGGAGAAGAGGTCACCAACAGTCTGTAATGGCGCCCAATACTATTTTACGAGGGTCAATTTGGGCCAATGTGGTTCTTGATTATCTTCCACTACTCTTTGGCAAGATACCATTATTTAATCCACGAGTTTGAATGGGTCCTTGAGGCCAAACATGAGCTTTCCAAAGCGGATGTATTGTAAGTGAGCGCCCAAGTGGGATCTATAGCCATGTTATTCCCATTGATGACAATAATGATGTCACCATGCTTCTGTTGTCCCGGAGCCTGGCGCTAATTGAATTACAAGGCAGGATACGGACAAAGAAATGCACCTGATCCCGAGGGGAAGTGGGATTATCCCTTCCTGGAAGTGCTCTCCAGGCCGCAAGGACACCCATTCGCCATCAGGACCATGATGGCGGGGAGTGGCCCGCGAGAAACGACTAATATTTCGATGACATTAGCCCCCATGTCGACATTCGGGGTTTCTTTTTCCCAAGAGAGGCCGTAATGATGTCGCCAAGTCAACTGTCGTCACGCCTGACGCCGTTCCCGGCGCCAGTCGCGACGCTCATTATCGCCGCCTCCTTTGTTCATTACGTTCGCACCACACACGAAACCCGCGAGGGGACGGCGTGGAATTGACAACACGGCAGCCCCAGCTGCGTCCGGCTCTCGTACGACGAAAGTGTAGCGCTTCGAGTGGGCTCGTGCTTGGGATCAATTCCCTGAAGGCCACTGCTGTGAAAACAAGGAGGCGGGGCGCCGGTAGTGTAAAATTTCTTCTTAGCGCAAGCTAGCGCTACACTGGGGCTTCTTGGATGATTACATTTCTCATGTTCAGGTTGTGTGGTTTTTTTCTGGGTATTCCAGTTTCTTCCCACAACCCAAAAATGTATACAGCAGGTTGATTGGTTGTCCATTATGTGCCTTACCATTGGTTGGCTAACAATTGACGTGGCTGTGATAGGCTCCGGCACCCTCCGCGGCCCTTCTGAGGATGGACGAATTGGAAAATGTAAAAAAAAACATGTATTTTTTTAGAGATAATTGTATCCAGGTTCACTATTTGAGATCAAGTTTTACAAAAATAAACAAAAGCTAAATTTTTACTATGTCAAACTCGTATGACACGTTCAGCCATTTTGAATTTGTGTTAAAGTGGACACTCATTTTGACACCCGACCCGTGCGACTTTTCATTTGACAGCAAACACATGACACTTGAAGTCACCAGCAGCTGACATCTTATCCTGACGTAAGATGACCTTTGCTTCCATCCGACCATGGAAGAACCTCAATGCACCTTCACCCGACGTCCGATGCCCTCACCTGTTCGTCCAGCCGGTGCGCCACGATGGTGGCCCCCTCCTCCTGCTCTCCATCGCTGAGGGGCCGAATCCTCAAGGCCACCTGAAACCATTAATACAAAAAATAAACATTAGACAACGTCAGAAGTAGCAAGTAAGAAGATAAATATGATCTCTAATAATATAATACTTTTGAAACATTGAGTTAGAGGATGATTGAATGAATGGAACAGTTGGACTTTGGTTTATATTCTTAAAAAAATCCAAAATGAAGTCATTGGTTTCCACTATGCATAGGCAAACAGCAGAAAGCTACATTTAAATGACATTCTTGCGGTCAGTAGAAAGTGTTTTGGGAGAAGCCGGGCTCCATTACGACTGACACGAGTACTTCAATAATTCACGTGGCCTGCTGCGCAAACCATTAATCATGCGTCCGTTTATTTAGTATTTCTTTTGAGTAGTTTTTGTTTTTCAAGTTGAAGCATTATAATGAAACAATTAGCAAATGCCTAAAACACATTCACAGTCAGTTAACCAATTAGTACATACATACACTATTACCTACATTTGGAATGTTGCTAATACATTTTAAATAAATGAGTTTACGTAGAAAAAAAACAACAATTCTTAATTTCAAACCCCATTTTACCTTGAAGAGTCCGTCTTAAAACCGTCTTGAGCTCATGTAGCTTTTTCTGGGAATTGTTAGCGTACATGTGACTTAATAAGTTTACAACAGTGTAAATACAATAAAGAATTCCAATATAATGTGGCTAAAATACTCTTAAAGTGAATGAGATACTACTACACAAACTATTGTCGAGTTAAATTAATTAAGTTAGTAAGTTAGCAAGCTAGTTAGTCGGCACTTACGGTAAATTGGTGCTCCTTCGACTCGGCGGTGTCTTTCATGTTCACTCGGGGTGCATCAGTCCGAATTTATTCGGACTCTTCGGCATGGCCCTTCCCTTTGAAATACACCTGCTATGCTTTATTTATTCTTTTATTTTGCCTTTATCTTTCTTCCTCCTTTCCGAGCCACTTCGGCGGCCTCTCCGTCGAGTTACAGCCGCCTCCAGAGCGTCGATGTCCGGCCGCGGAAGGCTCGTTGAGTCGTTGGCAGGTGCGCTGCTCACCGTCTTAACTCACCGCTGCAGTTGGGCTGACTGTTGCTCGACTGGCGCGGGGTGTGCGTACGCATGCGTACTACAGCGTCTTGGTGCACGCGCACGTCGCCCCTGGAAACGTGAGCGCGCTGGAGTAAACTGCCCCCCACCCCCCTGAGATTTGTAGTTTTTACTTTTTAAAATGGTGGTGTGTTATTTTAAAAACGTATATATATAATAATATCTAAATCCACCTATTTTCAAGTTATCTATTTAAAGTTATGTATATAAGTGGATATTAAAATGTAAATATAACACGACAATGTAAATGAATACATCCTCCAAAATCGAAGATATATTCTAAAATGATTATATCTGAATGAGATTAAAATATAATATAATAATAATGCTGTATCAAATTAATTCTATTCACATACAAAAAGCAATACAAAAAAAATATTTATTCAACACAAGGTTTTTGGCCCCAAAAAGAGAATCGGGCATTAATTTCAGTGCCTCTACACAGTGTAACATGCTGAAAAAAAGTTAAACATTGCATCAAATATTATTATTTATATTAATTATCAATAGCCAAGTTCTCCAACAAAATCATTTGCCTCAATGCAGTGGTTAACGACAGTTGCACAACAAATTTGGTGTTGCGCTTACGTCCAGTTTTCAATTAGTCGATAGGCAACGAAAAAATGACATACAAACCCAAATCGGCCACCACGAACAAAGATCATTAAAAAAAATAAGTTGTAAAAATCATTTCCAGGTGTCCCAACGTCAAAGTGAAAAAATCTGCATCGGGCATGCAGATTCAAACAAAATTGTGTCATCGTTTTGATGAAAAATCAGGTCATAAACTGTGTTTTCTTGGCTTGACTTTGACTTTTTTTCCCAGCTTCTGCGCAAAAATGTCTTTAGGACCTTCAGGTATTCTCGTTGAACCTCCCCCAAAATGGCCACGCCCAGTTTACGGCACTGGGAGTGTGTTCCAGTCGTTGTGGCGCCCCCTTGGGGTAACAATCGGAAACGTTCACGCTTGGAAATCGTTGCCGAAATGTCGACGTTGCTCCTCGGTCATGGACAGGTAGGTGGCCCTCATGCTGGGAGAATACTGCACGGACACAACGAGAAAGAGACATTTAGCTCAAAAAACCAAATGCATAATCCGGACTATAAGGCGCAATTGTTGTTTTTCCCCATTTAACCTAGCAACTGGTTAGCTTGCGAGACATCCATGTGAAAAAGTGCACAGAGAAGAATGTGAAATAAAGGAAGGATGGAAGAGTTGAAAGAAATGAAGACTTACTCGGTTTCTATAGGGCTGAGAATATATCTTCGAAAGTTGACGAAACAAAAGAAGCAGAGACACCACAGACAAACGAGCAAAAACAAAAAGCAGAAGCCGTTAGCCGAAAAGCAGCGAGCACTTTCGAGCGGGAAGGAGTGAATGAAAATCCAAATGTCAAATGGACTTTTGTCTCTTTTAAAAAATCCAGACGGAGGCAGCTTGGCTATTTTTTGTCATAGAATAGCAAAACATGCTTTTCACTGGTCGCCTCCTGGGGGAATTTGACGCTAAACGATGTTCACGTCCCATGAAATATTAAATGTGTTACTTCCCCTCCATGCCATCTGCTCGTGAGAATGGCTGCACAGACTGATGTGGCAGGCCAGATTTGGCCCACAGGCCGTCACTTTGACACCATGACTTTAATTTTTGCTTTGGCAATTGTGATTATGTGAATTCTACTTAGCAACAAGTGACTTTTAAATATAATGTGTGAAAATTAATCATCATTGGGAGCCATTTAATGCTAAATTGTGTGATTTTGGATTATTCCTGGAAGTGAAAATTCCCAATTAATGAATAATTTAAAAAATAATAATAATTGGATATTCAAATTTAAAGCAAGACCTACCGAGGGTGGCGGCGAGCCTCGTCCAATCAGAGGCACGTTTTCGAAACGAGGGTTCCCACCGAACAGCGCCGTCTGATTCCTGAGAAAAACACAAAAGGACCAGTCAAAGCCGGATCGGTCCGGACACGAGGCCGCTTTGAAACCCTCACATGTAGTCGCCCACGGGGGCGCCGGAGAGGGGGACCACAGGGGGCTGGAGACTGTCATGGCTGCCCATACTGCTGCTGTAGCTACAAAAGCTGGGCAAAGTGCTGTGGTTCTGGTTTTGGGAGCCCATTCGGTTTCTCCGTGGGTTAAAGGGGTCCTCCTCGTCCATGTCGTCATAATCCTGCTCGCTGGGGGGTGGAGTTAAGGATAGAAAATGATTGACATCCAAACATACAAACTCTTAGGATTCTAACCCCCCTCTCCCCCCATAAGGGGAGCAACTATCCAACAATGTATTTTCCGGATCATAAATCCCAACCTTATTGACATACCACAGCTAGCACACATTAGCATCTTTAAAAACCCAACGCTAAGTCATTTTTAAACGTTTTTTCCCAAACACTGACCTGTTAGCAATCTGTCTCCAGGCCTTGGGAATGGCGCAAAGCATGATGGTAAAGGCACATGCCGCCAGTATGGAAAATAGGCACAGGTAGAGCACCCCCTCCACTCCGTCATAACAAACGCCCACCATGGCGTCCAGGTAGTCCTGAGAGTTAACCCGTTTTTGTTATGTTAATCTACCGCTTTGCCGTTAGGTGATTGGGCTCCGCCCTTTTTTTTGGGTGGGTACCTTGTTGAGGCCCCGGCAGTCCAATAACGCCGTCAGCTGATGCAAACTGGCCTCGGACGAGTTCAGAACGTGTTGAATGCCCACCAAGTCTCTCTGCGGGGTGGTAGAAAGAGAAAATGGCCGACGTTCATGGTTGGCGAGGGTGTTAGCGGGTTAGCATGTACCTCCGCTGTGGGGAAGAGTGGCACGGCGAACAGGAGCAAACTTTGGATTTGGATCTGCATGGTGGTTAGAGATCTCTGGAAAAGTGTCAGAGGCTGCAAACAAAGGATGAAAATGCCATTTTTAAACCTAAATATGCAATTTGAGATTTTAATAATTTCATATTTTTGCTCCAAAATGGATGATATCATGATTATTTTCATTTGTGGCGAGCATTTTGGATGACAGATGACTTTTAGGGAAGCTAAAACTTCTATATTTGTTGTAAATCTGGAGGGTGTAATAACACATTTCTACCGCCAGACGGCAGAAAAACCCAAATATTACACTACTTTAAAAAGAGCAGTGTTGGCTTAAAAAGGCAAACTTGGCCTACTTTTAAACCTTATTTTCATCTAAATGAAGCCCTGGGCCATTTTCTGCAGCTGTTTTTTAAACCAATCTTTTAGACACTAACCCAAAAATATAAAACTATATTTGAGAAACGAGAGGTGGAGCTCGGGCCTTCTCCATCAACCAATCAGCGACTGCTCATACGGACTTTGAACAGTATGTGTGCCTTTCTAACACACTTCCTAAAGTAAATAACACAATGGAAAGCTGTTTTGAATATTAAAACTCACTTACTCGGTCATATTTATGACTATTAATATCAATTTACCTGCTGGTAAGGGTTGCTCAGCGTCTGGTTGCAGTAAACATAGTAATGAACGATATCTGCAAGACAAATGAGTGTCCCAGTTCAAATGGATTGGTCGCCTGTCAAAAGCTGTCAATTAGTGAAGAGGCTTTATAGCCAATGACGAGTCAGTGATCTCACCTGTGCCGACGACTCCTTTGATTTGGCTCAGGATGAACTTGTCAGGCGCCACACAGAAGTCGCTAGTACCCTAAAAATAAGCACACAGCACCCTCAAAAGGAGGCCAATCTTCAACCTAGTTTGAAATATTACTTTGAAAAACTAACTTTAACGAGCCAGGCTTGAAGAAATGTGACTACCTCTACTCTAATTGGTTCCAAGACTTTTTTCGTAACTTGTAAATTTAGTAAGTAGAAGTGTACTTTATATGTAAATTCCCTAATTCGTTCCAAAGTCCTCGCTAATGAGACCTTTTTGCTCATTGGAGGGATTATCTTTTCCGGGTCTGGTTAATAGCACAATAATGGGATTAATAATGATATTTAAAAAATCAATAATCTTCAAATGGATTAAAACAAAAACTCACCACGGCGGCGGCCATCTGCGCCCCCAACGAAGCCCAGCTGAGTATCAACGTCAGCACCCCGCACAGCATCATCCTAATGGAGTATTCCAACAAATATGTATATAATGACTTCATCTGTGAATAAGCAAAATTGCACTAAAAATGATTCCAGGAGGCTCACATTGTTGGAGTTATTCTGTAATACTATTATAGTATATATAATATATTGCTGGAATGCAGACCTGGAAGGACGTTTACAAAATTACTGATGCAGAGTTGTTGTTTTTGAGTTCTGACCTTAATTGTTATTATTGAATACTTGATATGCGATGATTGGTACAGCTGGTGTTTTTGCTTACACAATTGGATTAATCAATAACCTTGTAATTGTTTTGATTTGTGACCTACATTGGATGGTATTATTTAAACCGCTTATAAATTCCAGTCGAATTGGCCGAAAAAAAAGAGCATCCCGTGGGATGTTTGGACAAAATGGCTTGGAGCTAAATGCGGGTTGAAGTGGGGTGGCAACGCGTGAGTTGTTATGGGATGCAGGGCGAGGGAATCTGAGCGATTGAGGGCGACAGGGCGATGCACGGCTGGATGGACGGACATTCCGCTGGATTTTTACGCCTCCCTGAACGCTCTCCCTGAAGGAAACGAGGCTAAACGCTGCTAGCTAGGCGCTAACTGAAAGCTGGACCGCAAGCTGCCAATGTTTACGGTTAAAAACGGAGAAAGGAGGCCATTCAAAACCAATTAATGGGTGTTATTTTAAGCTAGTTAGAGAATAGTTGTTTAATGTCGGAGTTTCAAACCAGCTAGCTAACAAGCTTGAAGATGTTAGCTAAGAAAATGAGTATTTTTTGTATCAGCAAAACAATTTCTGGATTTGCAGTTTTTCTTGGGAAAAAACTTTTTGTAGCAAACAATTTTCATTTTACAGTCCTACTGTCATATTTTTTCCAATCCCATTTTGATTTAGCGCCGCTCAACGGTCCGATTAAACGCAGCGCGGATGTCTACACCAAAGAATGTTTACCCAATCGACTCTGGATGGTTATTACATCGTAACACATTTTTTATCCACCTTCCCAGAGAATAACAACACGACAAAAAAATGGCAGACTCACGTAGTGAGAAGCCAACGAGATCGCTTAGCGAGTCCCAGACAAGCTAGCAAGCAGATGATTAAATCCAGAATGAGAAGTAGCAAGTAAGCTAGCCACCTGAATAACACAAATAAAAACACAAGAAACAACGTTAGCATGTAGCCAAAGCTAGTTATTGTCATAAGTGAAACTGAAACCCTGGCTCACCTATAGTACTCCATGTCGGCTGCCATTTTGGCTACAGAGGCCAAGTCCATGTCGGCCTGGGCCCAGTCGGGCAAGCCCACCAGCTGTTCGATAACGTTGTTGGCCATTTTCTGCATGAATTGCAGCGTTTGTACGTAGTCGCCACGCGTGGCGAAGATTTCGTCCAATCGGGCTAGGTGTTGATGAAGACCGCTCTTCATGTTGCCCATGGTGGTGCTCACCTGCAGCTCACCATGCAAAAAATAGTCCAAATTATTAACTGACATTTTGGAGTATAACATAATATACCAGGGAGTTGCAACTACTACAGCAGAAGGATTCAGTCAATGATGAGTCAGACACACACACTGCAAGTAGCCTAGCTTGAAAACAGCGCTTGTTTACAATGAAATGGCGAGATAATTAAAAAGGCTAATAAATGCTTCAGCTGAGACTGCGTTGAGGCTAATAGCGTAGTCGTTTGTATTGTTTCCTGAGTGATTAGTTGTTATTTTAATCCCGTGGCCTCTCTAAAGGAGTTGATGGAGCTCATTAATGTTAATATTTTGCTCGGAAATGTCACTGCAATTCTGATTAATACAGAATAAAGTAATATTTGTTTTGTTATTGAAGACGATGCGCATGCTAATAGCGGAAATGTGATGTTTACGTAGTGGAAGTGGATGTTATTTTTGATTAAATCTGTTCCATGTAAAGATAAGTGGTTGAATATTGTTGTTTTGTGTTAAATATATATATTGTTTGCTAGTTTTGCTATATTTAGGGCGGCAGTTGTGTGAGAATTTGATTTTAAATGTAGAGGAAGATATGATTTTCCCTTTGGATTTTATCCGAGCGTCGTAATTGGTTTGAGTTAGTTGACGGCGCAAAGCAATTTCATGTTGTGATTTTATCTTGACAAGCTGTAGAAAAATATGAATATTATAAAGCTACCGTGACATTTGGAACATTTGCACTGTCACACTCTTTTTGACGGATTTGACGGCGTTGAGCACAACTTCAAACAGATCCAAAATGGCTTCTTTCGACTTGTTTTGTCTGTCCTGTCATGAAATTTTGGGTCTTTTTGGGAGAGATTTACAACTTTTGGTGCATTTTTGTCCATGGTGAACTAAATTTGTCACAAGAATATAAAATCTAATTAAACTTTAAAGTGGAAACTGAAGCGTGTAATAAAAAAAGTGTAAGATCATTCCTTTTGATAGCAGAAATGTGACTTTATCTGCTTTCTATACACTTTCTCGCAATAATACCAAGTAAAAAAAACACAACTGAGTATTTTCCAGGTTTTATTACCATAATAATAACTATAAAATTGCTATCACGAACCTCACTGGGAAATTTACGGACGACTAAATGTGAATAAAAACCTTGTGGGTGTGCATAAATGTTTGAAGAGGATGGGAATTACTTCAACTAAAGTGCTCTATGGGGTTTAAATTGGGGTATTTGTCCATGGTTAAGTTTTCCAAGTTGAAAAAGTAAATACTTTCAAAAGATTGGGTTTTTTAAACGTGGGTATGGAGGTTTTGTGAGAACTATCTGCATATCTTTCAGACCGTGGCCAATCAGTGCCTTGCATATGGACAAAGGAAACGAGGCCTTTCTCCAATTGCAATGAAAGCTTCAAAATGCTTCCCTTTTGCACCCTCATTATAACCGCTTGCTTTCCCGTGGGGAACCAAAGGACACTGGGTTCTTTGTCCGGATTAAAACCAGCACTTTTTAACAGTCCATAGACGCATAGACTCCCTTCAGAAATCCACCGAGCAAGGCATTAACAAATAAAAACCGTCACATCCAAACCTAGTAGCGTTTTTATGCTACGTTCTACTGTCAAAAACATGGAAAGGGTTCTATGGGAGGATGTTTTTAGATTTATTTTGCAGTTTTTAGGCAGGTTTAAACTTTGAAAAGGTCAATTTTCATGTCAAAATGCTAAAAATTAGCAACTGTGAACTTTTTGCGTTATACCTACCAAGCTATCCACGCCACTCAGCGTGTTGTTGGCATTGTACAGCGAGTATGTCAGTTGGTAGACCCCGTCGTTGGTCTCGCTGTTGCCGTAGAAACCCACACCCACGGCCACACTGTGAGAGAGGAACAGTCACTTGTCCAATCTTTAATGATTATATTGCCCATTGTGTCATGTTTGTATGAATACATTAGAACTAGCTTACTTTAGCCTGCAGGTAAATTAAACACAATAGTCTATAAGTAGTGGATAAAAAAGCCAAGAAAGATAATAAAATGCTGTTTGGAAAGTTTTATTGAACACAAATTGAGCCACATGCTAGCTATAATTCCACACATTATGACTTAGCATTAATGCCCTTGGCTAATCTGCTATTGTGTTGATGCTAAAGCTCAAGATTAGCGCTAGGCAGCGGTTTTCATACATCAAAATTGTGCTTATTCACTTTAAAAAAGAGAATACTATTTTGAGCTAGCGTCTAAGCCAAAGAGATCACAGACGGTGCACAACTGTCATGGCGAATAATGCCAATGCAGAGGATAAAGAAGACGGGGAATAGAAAGGAAAACTAAAAAAGAAATGGCAGCAGCAAAACAACAACAACAAAAACCCACATAGACTAAAAAAAAAGCATGACCATCACATGTTTTAAAGCTAGGCCACCACTGCACTAGATTCAATTAGCCACTTTGCGCTTTAATGAGCCACTGATTTAACCATTAACCATGTGCCGTCACTTCCTGTATGTTGCATGTCTGGCAACGTTAGCGGCTATTTCCCATACTTTGCGTGCTATTGGCTGATAGCACTCCCCGATTCGGATCACGTCGTTGTAGCGGCGTACGGGTCATTGCGTATTCTGCGAGTGTCGCTTAAGGAAGTGTCCGCAGACTTTGCGAAGACATCTAATGAGATGGGGTCATGCGAGCTAGCTATCCGCTACAAAGTAAACGAGAGGCGGAAAGGAAATGCGTTGAAGGCATTGGCCGGTAAATAGAAGGACAAATTGAAAACACTGTGAGAATAACAAGAAGAAACTTGAGGGTAGAAACAAAGTATAGCTCAAATGTCCTTGGACAGTGTCTTTGAAAGACAAAATATAGACTAATATATCTATATAAATGAATGGCAATAACATATAGGATGCAAAAACAACTAGAGAATAAATAGTATTAAAAACTATGACAAATAATACATTAAAACTGCAATAGAGTACTTTTTTAAAGGTTTGCCTCTGCATAGTTGAAACCCAAATGGACCATGTGTCTTTTAAAAGACAAAATATGGAGTAATATATCCATATAAATAAATGGCAATAACATATAGGATGCAAAAACAACTATAGAATAAATAGTATTAAAAGTGATAACAAATAATGCATTAAAACTGCTTTTTTTTAAAGGTTTGCCTCTGCATAGTTGAAACCTTAGTTGTGGCATAGTGACCCAATACTGTAAACTACTTGGTAAGATGGCTATGCAATAAATGTGAAATAAATATAGTACGCATTTGCTTGTGTCATGACGTCATTGTAGTTTTTTGCATTTTTTATGCGCATATAAGCCTTACCCTCAATTCAGTTATTATTTTTTTGTTTGGCAAAAGTTGTGTTTGTCTCACCAAGTGACGAGGCCCGCGGACACGGCCGCCCAGGTGACACAACGTGACGTATTTTTCTTGCCATCCGCCTCGACGCCGTCGTCGTCGTCTTTGCGGCGGCAGCAAAGACAGCTCAAGTAAACGGCCAGGCAGAGCAGGTTGACGCCCAACGCCGTGGCCGCCACGCAACCCAGAAACAGCAGAGACTAAACGAGACCACACATCTGATCAATAATTCACATATAAGACAGCATTGTGGTTTTAAACCAGCATAGCACACAGACAATTTGACATATAGAACATACACAAAGATGAATAAAAGTTGACTATGGGCCACATACACAAAAAATATCACTTTCTACTCCTAATCAATATATTTATTTACACTTTAAAAAGTCAATAACACCAACAAAACAACTCCATTGACCACATTTAACTGTATTTAATCACCAAAACAATAACAAACCATTTGCCCTCTAGTGTTAATTCCAAGAACTGCAATAGACCGACTTCAACCATCATTTGAAGGCCCCCCATTCATTCCAATCATCCCAATTCCCCACAGACCACCAAAAACCCACATAGCAGTCCCCTTGGTAGCCCGCCACCTGAAGTTTGAACACCCCCCACCCCCCATTGAACTTCCCACAACCTCTTCCTTGCAAGAATAACAACAAAACCGGCATTTTCTCCGCCTCGTTTGAACACCGTGATCAGTACGCCATCATCTCCACATCAGAAGGCCCTACAGAAATGAGGCCAACTGCATAGTGGTGGTGGGGGTTGGGGAGGGGGGGCTTTCACTTTGGATGCCGGCCTGCCCATCCTCATGCCGCTCTTCATTTCCACTCTTTCAACAACCCCCCAGCAATGGCTTCCTCTTCTTCTCCGTCCCACCTTCTGTGAAATACGCTACTAAAATAGATCAGCTGAAGCGAGCAGATGGGTTTGAGCGCCCCCCCCCACAATCGTTACAACCCCCCCATCCGCACATCTTAACATCTTTTGCTCGCCGAGCCATATGTTCCCGCGGCGAGTGTCATGCATCCCACCAGGAATTAAAAGCTCCGAAAAGAGGGTGAAATACCAAGATTACGGCAAAGAGAAACAAAACAGAAATGGTTAATGTAAACTAGACATGGCTGTGATAAATGGAAAAAGTAGTTTGTTATTGATAAAAAATCATGTTTATTTGAATTTTTTTCTTACTAAGGGAAAACATCTTTTAATGTATTCTTTTTAATCTAAAAAAGCAAAATATTTGTTAATTATGCTCACTACTAAACTGGAAAATATTTGTACATCATTATTTTCACATATTAAAAAATGCTTTTTGAACTAAAAACACTGCAAACAGAAAAAAATATTATTTTGCATGTAAACAAAATGCAATTATTGATTAAAAAGGGAAAAACAGCAAATACTCCCAATTCACTTAAATATAAACATAACATAAACTTAAAAAAAATACTTTCTCTGGCCGCACAAAATGACATGTTGGACCAGATTTGGCCCGCGGACCACCACTTTAACACATCTGTGCTACATAAACAAACTCTGTGTGTGTGTGTGTGTGGTCTCTGAAGATATGTTTTGAACTCATAAAATATTACGGCCCTTAACGACTTTCTGTCTCCATGCCGGTACTCGGCGTTCCCCGGCTCACGACATCCGGGCGCACGAAAACACGTCAGGATGGAACAAATGAAACGCCGGCCCGTTTCTATAGCAACCAGCAAAAAAAGGGGAACCGTGGGCGACTATTTGAATGGAGCAGCATGTGACGGCGCCATTCAAAAGCCATCTCGTGATTCCCCGCAGCCAAGACGACGCGCGGGAACGACAGAATGCGGCGAGCGATGGAGGCCCACAACCCATAATCGCCCATCCCTAATGTCAACAACATCCTAGATGGGCTCTTTGTTATCGCCTGGGAGAAGAAGACAAAAAATGTGGGCTTTCTATTTTTGTGGGGAATTCCCAAGTCGGCCAGTCCGCCTTAGCACTTTCACTACAAAGTTTTTTTTTTACAGAAATAATGCCTTTTAAATAATAAAGTATAGGGAAGAGAAGCACTTCTACTTGCTGTTAACTTGGAAAACATCTGCCAGGTTTTAATGGAATATATTTTTGCTGCTTGTAAATGTTTGAAAAAAAATATGTGTTTAAGTGAGAAAATTGTATTGTTTTATTGTTATAAGAGAGTATTATTATTATAATTTTATTATTATTTTAATATGAGAAAAAAAAGAAAATATAGTCGATTTTAGGGCTGATGATGTCAATTATTAAGCACTAGTTTGATTGACAGATAGCATATAAGAAGAAACAACATTAAGCAATGAGTTTTACTATTCAATTTGAATTGATATTTCATCTTATATTCATGATACATATTTTTGAGCAAAAAAGCCAAAGTAAAATGACATTTGCACTTTGTTTACATCCAAACAGGGGGAATTTCCTCAACCTGGCAACCTCTCAAATCTAATTAAATCAAAATGATTAATTATTCTTTCTTCAAAAACATTTTCTTTAGCATCTAGTGCATTTTTCCCAATCAGAATCTTTAATTTTATCAACATATAATTGTATTTACATATCCATAATGTCCTGTGGGCGTGACCAACTCCCCATCATCCATTATGACATCACAGATGAACCATCGCTGGCTTCTATCGCTAACCAGTGGCAAACATTGAGTTACTGCCATGATAATTACCCAGATAACCCATCACCCTCCCCCATCGGCGCCCTTCCTCCAATCGTCATCATCCTCAGTGAAGTGGGGGGGTTGTACCAGGGTCTTTTAGGGGGGCCATTAGGTCATGGTGACCCAATAGTGGGGGGAGGAAGAAAGGGGGCTTCGTTGTGGCAAATTAGCTTGAAGAGGGGGTGACGTCCTTCCGATTCTCTGATTTCTGCCATGTTGGAATTCTTGTTTTGAGCCAGATCGCTCTTGGAAAGTCAACACTGGCGACCCAGAAGACTCGAGGGTGCCGGAAGCGAGTGTGCAACAAAAGGAGAAACCCACCCCCCATCACTTATTGTGGATTTTGGCCTCAGGAGGGCATGTTGTTTTGCTTCTTGTGTCTACTGCAGAGAGTGATGACATGGAGAGTCAGCATTTGGTTGTCTTAGGATGGAAAATAGGATAAAATGTGGGATTTTTTTAATTGAAATTAATATATTTGTGGCAAGAAAAAGCCAAGGGAGAGGAAAATTAGGATATGACAATACTGCAATTTTTTTAGATACTTTTTAAATGCAAAGTAGAGTGCTAAACCTTCCTCAGTCTACGTTGATTAGCTTTAATGACGAAAACCCAAATCATGCCTTGCTCATTAGCACCCATGCTAGGCTAAGCTACCTGTATAAAAAGGCATTGTTTAGGAAGTCCAAAACCGACTATGACGGAACACATGATGCCTTCTGCTTGACAAAAGCCAGAACACGTTGTCCGGTGAGGAATTCAGCCCACGCTGCAACTTTTCCACCAATGGGAAGGCCTACCCTCAGTCATCTGACCTCCACGACCTCTAAATTGAATTGTTGGCGCTCATTAAGCCAAACAAAAAACAAGAATGGTCAAAAGTCACATGGCAGATGGCCTCAACCATTATCCAAAATGTTACATGATACCACTTGGGATGCAATTTAAGAGAAAAAAATACAATTAGAATATATATAATATATATAAATACACATACATGTACTACATGTATAATGTATACATGCACATATACATATAATATATACATGCACATATACATACATATACATGCACATATACACATACACATACACACATATATGTATACACATATACACATACACACATACACACAAATTCACATACACAAATCACTTTCTATTAATTGTGGATTCTTTTGGTTTAATTTCCTTCTTAACTCTTTGACAGCACCAGACGTCCAATCCACTAAAACTGGGAAATAACCTTATTTTATGCTTTGAAGTAAAACTTAACGATTCAAAGTATGGTTTTCTTTTTTGAGGTTTATGAGCACGGAGACAGATTTAGATTTGATAAACAATGTTCCCTACATTGGACTGATTTTAATATAGTAATATGGCTATTTTCCAAGTAGGATTTTAGTTATGTTATGAATCATCTGAAACAATGAATTTGTTCACTGTCACGTGAATTGATTTCAGAATGACCCCATTAAAAAAGTGCCATTCAAGGATGAAAAGTGCTTCTCGGGATGATGCTGACCTGCTGGTAGTCTCCATCTTCGGGTTCAAAGCTGTTGTCCACGGGCTGCAACCTCAAGTTGACGTGTGGGAAATTGTGCAGCCAGTAAATCCACCACGGAGCGATATAATCCACGCGTGAAGAAGACATCCCGACCCACGCCCCAGCCGGATCCCCCCAAAAATTCCAAAAGTTATAAGCGTCCTCCTTCAGTCCCGTCTCTTGTGAGACAAAGGCAGAGATGACAACATCCTCGGTGCGTGCGTGGATGCTTGAGTGGTGGAAACACGCACACACTCACGCACGCGAGATCAAAACACGCAGTGGAATGCTTCGATCCAGTGGAAAGCCCCACTTGGTCAAGAATGACGAGCTGCAGCTTTATCCCGGGTGTGTGGACCCAGGATGCGCGTGCATGAGTCAGTGGGAGCGCGCACCATAGCCACGAGGTGACGCGACACGTGATGCTACGAGAGAGAGAGGTTTTGGGTGGTCGTATGTGTACAAGTTTTGGGCTCAATTGGGGAAATTTAAAGAATAGCTTTGGT
Organism: Stigmatopora nigra; assembly: GCF_051989575.1. Lineage (NCBI taxonomy): Eukaryota > Metazoa > Chordata > Actinopteri > Syngnathiformes > Syngnathidae > Stigmatopora > Stigmatopora nigra. The sequence goes on from NC_135525.1 coordinate 10,304,947, forward strand.
TCCGCCTGGCGGACGAAGGAGGAAATTGCAATTTGGGAGTGATTTTAAAAAAGTGGCGTTTAAAGGAAATGTTTTACTGACATCTAGTGGCGAATAAAGGTATTTAAAATGTTTGGATATTATGTTTTAAGTTATAGGATAAACTTCCAAATAATCTAAGTAAACATAAATGATGTTTCAATACGTCAAAATATCATCAATCTGTTGTTATTTATGTTCAACCTTGTTGAATGTTTAGCATGGACCTGACAGTTAATATCACATTAAAGACCAAGACAAAAAATACTTTTGTTTTCTCCTTTTTTATTTGTATTACAATTTTTTGTACATATCATTTACTTCAGCTCCTTGACAGCCAGACCTGCGGAGGAAAAACAAACAAATTAGACCAATATTTGGTTAATTGTCAGGTCAATAAAGCGAGTATTTAGTTTTTGTTTGTTTGCACTGACCGGGTGGGAGAGACTGCTTGAGCTTCTCGGCCTTCTCCTTGTCGGTGATGACCAGTGTGTACAGAAATCTGCTGCAGCGAACCTTGAACTTGACATTGTCCTTGTTCTTCTTGATCTTAACGGCTGTGGACAAAAAAGAATTTAAAAATAAGGAACTTTAAGGAAACAACTAGCAAAAGGTCACTTGACAGGTTTTATGGCAGGTCTGAATTGTTATTATATGTACATTATTTCAGGTTTAGTATATAATAGTACATTACATTGACGATATAAAGCAATTATTCATATTACAACAGGTTATGGATATGACTGGTACCTACATTTGTTTACAAATATCTGGCAATAATATAGTGATGTTACACATTTGTTGTTGTTGTTTACATACACTTAGCATCCTTCCTCCTGGCTGTCAGCAGGAAATCTTTGATTTCTTCAATCTTGCGAGGCTAAAAACAAAACAAGACAACTTAATTCAACACCCATGCATTAGATTAAGTATTAAATGTAGCTTGTTAGTGTACAAGTCAGCATGTTTGGGACCCTTGCAGCTCAGTCTCAGGAACAAATTAATAACATAAAATGGACGTCATGCATTATTGAAATCTTTACAACCCATACTCGAACTTCCACTGTTTGTGGCTGTTCTTGGTCCTCATATTCTCACTTTTATTGATCCGTAGTAACGTTAGCAAGACGTCTACTAGCAATATGGACGCCATGCTACTATAATTACAACTGTAACTCATGCTAGCTTCAGTTTACCCATTCAAGCACGACGTTTTCTCCCCAAACTATAGTTTAATTCACAGTTTAACCATAAAACAGATAAGTTAATGAGTTTGCAAGGACATGTCTCAATTTTAATTTGCTTACCATGGCGCCGTGTTAGCTAGCAGAATGCTGTAAGACACAGAAAAGAGACGGAGTCAGACAATTGCCTATTACTGAGATTATTGACAGTTTGTATGAAAAATGGATGCGCTAAGTATTTCAGAGGAAGGGGAGGAATATATGATTGTGTAATTATGTGGGTATTATACTTGGATTATGTGGATGAATGAAGATTTTGGAATTATGCTAACGTGAAAAATTGCGATGCTCACCCTGGCTAGCAAAGAAAAGGATGCAAAGGGGCGGGACTTCCGCTTTAGCATGTTATATACACGTCACTATGGCAACTGCGGAGAGCCAAATTTACTACTTTTTGGCGTATTTATCGCTGTATATATGCTAGGAAGCCTTTAAATATCAAACACAATATTTGAAAGAATTTAAAATACAGCTGGCATTCTGCAGCCTTGTTACATGGCTTCATATCATAAATTTTAATGCTGAATTCCAATATTCTACAATATTTACCTACTTTTTCATCCCTGCCACATCCCTAGTGCGCCAATATTTAATGAATGTACTGAATTGTGTTTAATTTATGAATTATTAAAATGATCTCACTGTCAAATCACTGTTTTTAGACAGGAATTCCTAGTCAGAGGTTGCCATGTTTGTGCATCTCGCCCGGGGGTGCCCAACTCCGTTCCTGGAGGGCCCCTGGGATATCAAAGTTATTATTCGAATTTGTTATTCACAAGAAGATGTAATTAGCATTCAGACTTTGCATCGTTTGCCCCCGATAACAACGGACACGCCCATTTATTTCAGCATAAATGCAGGTGTCAATCTCAGCCCAGTCGGTTGTAATGTTTGCTAATTTATGTCAGGACTTTAATGAGCCCTGCTTGAGTTTTCTCCTTTCAAATAAGATCAACGCATGTTGTCAATAATTTACAGCAGGAGAGGCCCACTCGAGGCGAGTACACCCGCTCGTTAAAGTATGAGTGACAGGATGGGTCCGTTTCCATGGAGACAGCACGGGAGTATCATTGAGGGGGCTGAGGGTGATTAGTAGTTTACAAAGTCACCCATTACCTTCCCCAAAATCAAGACAATTACAATTTATCTAGTATAAGACGTTCCCTAATTCACAATTTTGACCTCCATATTCAGGGTTTTAATATCGTGTACAAATATTTTACTTTGAAGGAAGAATCTGAAGGACATTTGTTAAACAGGAAGTTACGTTGGATTCAACCAGAGGTGGAAATAGGGGTCATGTTTTTGAACCCCAGACACAATGGAGGCCGTCGTGAGCGAGTGACGACATGAACAATTAAGTGAGTTGTTTTTCACGTTTTATGCAAGAAAGATCTGGTTAATAGTTTCCCTTGGATTTCACCCATAGACGTCAAAATAGTATTTTTAAAGCGTTTTATCCGTTTATCTTTTCTCAATTTTAAAATAATTGACCTTTTCGGCCGTTTTTTCCTACTGCGTAATGGCGATTCGGCTTTTTCACTTTTCAGTTTCGTGTATGTTTTTACATCCACTTAGCATCCATCCTAGTTTAAGTCAAAGTTCACATAAAAACCTTAGCCTTTATCCAGTCAACATTTTTTAGTTACAAATACGGTGGATTTATGCGAAAAAATACTTTTTACAACTGGGTCAAAAACACCATTTGTAATTTGAAATTAGTTTGACTTCATGAAGTAAATCAATACCTTGCGCGTTTATAAAAGTACTTGTTGAAAAGTTTGATGTGGAATTTTATCAAATTTCTCTATTCATTGTAAAAAGTTCACGATTCCTGTGCTTTTTTTTTCTGTAGGTTGCAATTGTGCTGGCTTCCACGAGGGGGCGGTATTCAGCTGAAGATTTAGTATAAAGTGATTTTCAGGTATTCTAACATGCAGTCTATTGGTTTCTTTTTTTGTGAAATGATTTACTTTATGGTCAATGTGAAGTGACAATTTCAAAGAAGCCAAAAATAAAAAATATCAGGCAAACCAGGTATATATTTAGGGGAAAAAAGCTGAAGGCTAAAATTGTAAAGCTAAAGTGAAAAGTAAGTAAAAAAGGTTTGTATATTTTTACATAAAATGGCTAAAACATACAAATAAACAAAATCAGATGGAATATTTTGAGTTACTTTGTAGTTAAACTGAATAGAAGATATACAAACACTAATTATGTTCTCATAAGCATTGCTAGGGGGCGCTGTGGAACCACCTGGTAGAATTCTACCTGTTTTGAGTCTTATTTTAAGGTTTAATAACTAAATGAATCAACCAATACAAGTTAACTTGAGACTATAATAGTCAAATAGAATAACGACTTTTCTCTGTTGTTTTTAATGTAGAAAACAACTAGTATTTCAAGTTTATAGACAAAATAGATACTAGTATGTACAAATTGCATGTAATACATCTCAATAATTTGTTAGCATTGCTATAAAGTTTGACCTATTCCTTTTTTTATTCTTAAATCTTGTGCTCATGGTCTTTTAGATGTTCTCTCATTTAGTTTTAATGTTTAAATTGAAGGCATGACTAGCCAAAGTGGGCAAATAATGGCATTATATCCAAGAGCAAAGTTGAAAATAGAGTCTCCGCCTCATTGTTCCAAACGAAGCCCTGCAGCCACGTTAGCGCTTAATCAGGGTATTTAAAGAACTTATCTCATTCTGTGATCCCACCCGTGCCCTAAGAATTCATATTAACATCTTTTGCTTCGGCGTCGTCGTCTAATTACCGCAGACAAAGCGCTGCTGGAAGGTACGCGGGTATTAAGAGGGAGTAATGATCCCAGGCAAAACAGCAAGTGAGATATGGAAACGTTGGTGCTAATCAAGAAGCCGTCACCCCCATGGAATTAAATCTCTTGGACTGTCAGAAAAAGAAATATTTTTGCCTCATTGTCAGCATGTTGTCAGTAAAATTGGAAGGGGGTGGGGTCTATTTTTTTAGATCTAGCATCATATTTGTGGTCTCTTAATTAAATTCAATTCAATTTGACCTGACTGGTTTATTGTAGTAGTCTTGTGGATGAGTGTTTAGCATGTTGGGCTCACAGTTTTATGTTCGTGGGTTCAAATCCAGGTCAGTTTGTGGTGTATGCATGTTTGCCCTGGGCCTGTGTGGGTTTTTTTTTTCAGGTACTCTGATTTCATCATGCAAAAATGCAAGGTAAGATGGTTAATAACAACAAAGACAAATAAACTAAAATAAATAAAAAAAATAATAAAGAAAAATAAAAAGTTGTGGTGGCCCGGTGGATGAGTGTTTGCACATTGGCCTCACAGTGGCGGTTCTGGGTTCAAATCCAGGTCGGTCCAATTGTGTGGAGATTGCATACTCTCTATGGGACTTTGTGGGTTTTGTCTGGGTACACTAAATTTCCTGTGAGTATGAGTGTGAGGGCCTTGTGCCCAAAGTCAGCTGGGATCGGCTCCATCACCCCCTGCGAGTGTTTCAGAAAATGAATGAATGAATGAAAATACCATGGTTGTTATATCCAGTTGGTTATTTTGTCCAAAAGTCGCAATTGAAGTTAAAGGACCACAGTTAGCACCATTGCAATCTATCGCCACTATCATTTTGTACGGTGACCTCTACCTTGACCTGTGCTCCGGCACCACTTTTAAAGTCAAGGAGCTTAAGTATCTGTGGATGTGGGACGTGGCATTCTAATTGGCCCTCAACTACGTTGGCGTCCCGCCCGATCGCAGTGGCTTCTCAAAGCTGCTGTGACAGGTGCACGTCTTCACCATGAATTATGGAACGCCCCGTGGGGCAAAACGTTGGTCCAAAATGTGGCGAAGACCCCCCCCCCCCTCCGCGCTCGCTCGCCGTGACATTCTTCACTCCATACAAATTCCAGTGACAGCGCGTTCTCCTTCGTCATCTCGGCGGGCGCCAAGGTCGCGCTCTTTACATTTGAAAACCTCATTGAAAAGCCATCGTCAAAAATCAATCTGGGAGTCAAACTTCAGTCCGACCCTTCTTTCTCTCTCTCTCTCTTTCTCTCTTTTTCTCTCGCTTATTGGGTCACGGCATTTTACAAGGATGAACAAATCTCTGAAATCCTTCCAACGGGGTTTGCTGACTGATTGCCTACAACTGGAATTTTTATAAAAATGGAATCTGGCCCCAGGCTGAATAGGATGACCAATCACTTGTGTATGCAGAAGGAAAGTCATTTTTGAATTTTTATGTTCAAAAACTTGATTTCATGTGAGCTGGACTATTTTAGATATAATATTTAGATTTGTTTTAATAAATGGATTAAAAGAACTGTATTGAAAGCCCTGAGTATTCAGTTTTTTTTATATATCTAAAACAATGTTTATTTTAGCTTTTTTAAATATACTTTGATTTTACAAAATGATTTTGAACTAAAAAGAGAAAAAAATGTGTACTTGTGTGTACTTGTGTGTACTTGTGTGTACATATATATAAATATGTACATGTGTACATGTGTGTACTTGTGTGTACTTGTGTGTACATATATATAAATATGTACATGTGTACATGTGTGTACTTCTGTGTACATGTGTTCATATATATAAATATGTACATGTGTGTGCTTGTGTACATGTGTGTACATGAGTGTACATGAGTGTACATGAGTGTACATGAGTGTACATGAGTGTACATGAGTGTACATGAGTGTACATGAGTGTACATGAGTGTACATGAGTGTACATGTGTGTACATGTGTGTACATGCGTGTACATAAGTACATGAGTGTACATGCGTGTACATGCGTGTACATAAGTACATGAGTGTACATGCGTGTACATGCATGTACATGCGTGCACATGTGTGTACTTGTGTGTACATAGATATATAAATATGTACATGTGTGTACATGTGTGTACTTGTGTGTACATGTGTGTTCATGTGTGTACATGTGTGTACTTGTGTGTACATATATATATATATATATATATATATATATATATATATATATATATATATATATATATATATATAAATATGTACATGTGTGTACATGTGTGTACATATATAAAAATGTGTACATGTGTGTACATAAATAACAGGTAAGTTGTCGATGTTATTTTTTCCCATATATTTTTCCATATTTGTTTCTTCTGTGGTGTATTTGGATAAGTTGTAGAAAGACAAACCAAGTCACATATTTAATGACGGAGATCTGAAAATCTTTTGTATCCAGGGAGGCTCTCCACCCAAAATGCAGGCCAAGGACTTGGACCAGGAGAAAGTACCCCCCAAAGAAAGTCCAGTACAGGCTATAAACTCCGCCTCCCATTCTGCCCTGAACCTGAACAGTGAGGACGAAACGTCAAGTACGTTTGGTATCAAAAGCCCGCAATACCAACAAGCATTTTCTTTCTTTCTCTCAAATGTCAAGAAGTGATTTTTCAAGAACATCGCCCACGCATGACACATGACAATGTCCTCCATCATGACCCTGCTGCCTATCTACGTCAACAGAAAAGGCAACAGAGGTAAGTGCAACAAAAATGTAAGTATATCAAAATATAGAAAGGATAAATGGATAAAACGCTTAACAAAATTTATTTTTAAGGTTATGAATGAAATTCAAGGAAAAAAATTAACTGTATCTGAACCTTATTTTGAAATAATCGATCCAATGAACTGGTCAATTATTGACAGAATTGAATGTTTTTATTGTCGTTAAGTATCATAACATTTAAAGCTTTCACCACATAGTCCACAAATAACAATAACAGACAAATAAGCCAATAAATAATTAATAAATATGAAACAAAATGCTACTCGCTGAGTTTATGGACTCTACAACAAACAAACGTATAAATAATATATAGAAATGATAAATAAATAATCCATATATAAAGAAGTAGTCAACATAGTATTAGGAATAGTCAACATAGTATAAGTAATAGTCAACATAGTATAAGTAATAGTTAACATAGTATAAGTAATAGTCAACATAGTATAAGTAATAGTCAACATAGTATAAGGAATAGTCAACATAGTATAAGGAATAGTAAACAGTATAAGGAATAGTCAACATAGTATAAGGAATAGTCAACATAGTATAAGGAATAGTCAACATAGTATTTGTAATAGTCAACATAGTATAGTATTTGTAATAGTCAACATAGTATAAGGAATAGTCAACATAGTATAGTATTTGTAATAGTCAACATAGTATAGTATTTGTAATAGTCAACATAATATAGTATAAGTAGTAGTCAACATAGTTTGGTATAAGTAGTAGTCAACATAAACTGTCCTTGAGTAATAATTAATCAGTCTGTTTGTCTTGGCTGTTATGGTTCTGTAGTGCCGCCAAGTGGACAGCAGGTAGAAGTGTTGGAAGCCGGGAATGACTATTGGTTTTTATTATAAAAGCCAATTATTCAATAGCAGGACATTTTTTACTTTAACACTATTTTGACTCGATTCCACCTGTGGATATTCTTTCAATTTAAAATGTTAAAGGGATTTTCTCCCAAAAAACATCAACACAAGGCACTCATCAATGACAACTTTACTTCCACCAGTAATAACATTTGGCCGCGTAGACTGTCGAGGTGATTAAAAAAACATTAGCGAAAATGACTCCGTTAGCTAATTCGCTAGGCAGTCACCAGAAAACAAGTTAGCATAGTATACAACAAGGGGCTTTTGAAAGAAAAAAAATGACAATAGACGATGGCATCTATTCCTCCCATAATTTAATTTCCCATCACGCCAAAATGCAAGGGAATGTGACGCCAAATGTATACAGAACATTACGCCAATAATGACACCAGAAGACTTCTTTTCTTTTAGCCGTGACGGCCATGTGTGTTTATTGCGTTGACACAATGTGATTTTCTAACGTGTATTTGTACTCTTCCGTTGTCCAGCAGCTTCCTTTCTATTCTAATCTATTCCCATTCACGCCTTATTTGCCTCCATCTTTCATCCCCAGCTCCATTATCTTTGAAAATTGCTTCCCGCTGTTTAACGATATGGCGCCGCCCCCCCGACACAATGCACCACGTCGCCCCCACCGTGTGGCGTTTTGTCAGGTCGCCGTCTAATAACCGGGTATGGCACTCTTGTGAAAATGTTTCTCCGAACGACTGTCATAAATAACGAGAGTGCAGTTCGTTCCGGGTAAAAAAAAAAAAAAAATGAGGGAAGATTGTACAGGCCACACTTTTGGGAAGCAGGGACAGTGGCTACGGCACCCCGTGTGCACTAAATATCGTGGTATCAATTTTATGGGGACTTTAATGTTCTAGTATCCACTCTTTACTGAATTCGATATATTGGACTTTACTTAATTGTGACTTATAGTCATTTTCGTTGTAAAGTACAGTATTTTCTCGTATATAAGTCGCACTCACATATAAGCCGCACCTGTGTATAAGTCGCACCCTTAAAACTGCCTTAAAATCGTTGAATTTTACGATTTTATGCTCCCTGATTTACAATTTTCACTTCCATATTTATGGTTTTAATAGGGAGTACAAATATTTTACTTTGAAGGAAAAATCTTTAGAAAAATTATCGCATTTGGTATTTTATTTTGTCAATTGATTACTGTATTGCACATTCCTAAAAAGTCTTTCCCACAGGTGGATGAATTCCAAAAGGAGGTCATGTGAGCAGTACAACCAGAAAGTGTTTCTGAGTCTTTGGGCAAAGCTAAGATGACGGCACCCTCAGCGAGCAATGGTAAGGCACAAGTAAGTTAATTTTTTCATGTTTTATATAAGATATGGTTAATGTTTTTCCTTTGTCTGTATTTTCAAAAATCCTTCAGAATAAAACACTATTAATAGAGTTATAAAAAGTAAAAGTATGGGAAATCTCCACTTACTTGGGAACATATCTTAAACAATGTTTAAGTTTAGAGTAGAATTCCAAAATTAACTTTTTTTGTACTTATTCCAGCAGTGCCAATTTATTCGTTGATGGTGGCAATTTGAAGGATTTTTTTGGCAGAAATAACATGAAAACATTGGAATTCCATTGCCGTCTTTTAGTCCGTAACCCGTTATCGTCTCGGTATTCGTTATCGTAGCTTTCTTTCTCCGCTTTGGGCGCTCGCTATCTTCACTACGCCGTTTAATTGCATTAGCGCTGACAAAAGAGGGACGGACGTGTAGGTTGCGTCTTCCGCGAGGTGATCCGGTAATTGAATTTTAATTGTTTTGGCGGGGTCAGTCCAGTCGTATAAATAAGGAAGAGCAGAGGAGCCAAAACGTCTCTGACGGGATATTATTCAAAATCACTTCTCGCCAAAGTCGATTACTGCAATAAACTCTGGTTTACAGCAACAGCTGTCTATTTCATTTCTCGTAAGGAAGAACTGACATTGCAAATAGAAAGTACTTAGCAACTTTTGATGATCAATATTGAGCAGTTTTGGTAGAAGTTTTCAATGGGATAACTTCTTTGTTTTTGGACCTATTTGAATTATGATTTAAGATGAAATAATTGTATGGTCATTTTTGTGTCTTTACATTTTTCCTACAAAATTAGAACACTGGTTAATTTTAAAGGGTTTCGTTGGTAGTTTTTTAAGACCATTGAACGGATTGGAGAATTTACATATAAAGTACTGTTCTACTTACAAATTTTTTCAACTTAATTAATTTGTAAGTAGAAGTACAACACAATTAATTTGGTAAGTACAGGTATGACTTGAACTGTATGCTAAGATTTTGACATTTATTAGATAAATTAAATGATTAAGATAAAATAATTGTATAATCATTTTCTCTCATTTGTGTCTTGACATTTTTCCTACAAAATTAGAACACTGATTAATTTTAAAGGGTTTAGTTGGTAGTTTTTTGAGGACCGTTGAACTGATTAGAGAATTTACATATAAAGTCCTACTTTACTTACAAAATTTTTCAACTTACAAAAATAGTTCTAGAACAAATTACATTGTAAGTAGAGTTACGACTGTAACTGTATGCTTGGTTTTAAGTTGCTGTCTTTCGATGGCAAATGACAAGTTTGTCACCAAACATTACCAGCTAAGAAACAAACAAAATGGCAAAGCAACGAAAAACAACATCAAGTATACCTCGCCATTTCTCTGTCTCGCCTCCGTCCTTGAAATCATTCAAATGACAGGACGATGACTTGTTTCTTCTATACATGGACACAAGCGTCCCGCTGAGACTAATCTCTCCACCCGGACAAAAAAAAAAAAAAGAATAGACATTAGCATCCCTCCGCAATTCCCCAACAGCTGTTCCCCCGCGGTGTCGGCCAGACGCCATTTTTATCTCCCAAATATCCTAGTAATAGAAAAAAAAAAGGACTCAATTGCGCGCCGAGGGGGACGGCGTATAAACGCACCTCACTTGACCGAGACTTATTACCGGCGCTTTAGTCGAGTGATGTCTTTGCGATATGGCGTATGATAAGATGGCAATTTCAATAAGAGGCTTGGCTAGGCCCCCGAAAACCCCCCGCTCCCTCGGACTGGGGAGCACTGGAGTAAAAGAGATATATTTCACTAGGGAGTGCTTGATAAAATGAGCATTTGCAAAAAGGGAGATCAAAGATGTGTTGCCAGGGCGAAGGAACTTGGGGGGGGGGGAGTGGCTTTTATTTTCCACTCCGCGGAAGAAGCGACGGCGCTTTTAACGTTCTCGGGGCGGCGAGCATGTTTTTCCCGTTGCCCAAATCGAGGTGACAGCCAATGACAAGGCTCGATGCCGAACAGATCAGAGTAGAGCCATCCATCTGTCGTGTGTGTGCAGTGTATGACAAGTTAACGAATCAATGGATGGCGGTCGTTAGGTGAGCCGTCGCGCACGTGTCAGGAGTGACGGTGTGGAAAAACAACGGGTGGAAAAAGTGGGTGTATAATACTGTGGGGAAAAATATTCGGATTTTAACGGGAAAAGATGAACAAAATAGCTAACAATCGGAAATTAATCGAATAAATGAGTAACGTAAAATAACTATTTTTTTGTCAACTGTGTATACAATAGGACAGGGATTAAAAAATGGTGGAAAAAAAATATAGAGAAAAATAATCTAAAATTAAAAGGTATATATATTGTTGTTGAAAAACGCAAACAGGGAAAAACAATGACAATTTTTGTTATAGATTTTTTTTAAAGCAGAAGAAAACTTACTTAATTTTTCCTTTCAACTGTTTAGCCTTTTTTTTTTGCCATTTTTTTGCTTTAATCGAAAAGCTGGTGTGCCAATTAAAAAGGGCTTTCCAACTCGTAATAGTATTCAAAAACTGGTTATATAATAAAATAGCCTAACAATCTTAACGGACTAAAAAAGTCCAGTCATTCGCACTAAAAATAAGAATAAAAATCACTTCAATAACAATACATTTAAGTCATTTTATTGTCAACTATACTGTAAAAAAATTAAAAACAACTGGATGAGAGCTTCATGGATGTTACTTTTGTGAAGTTTTGTAGTCCCACAGCTTTGTCTAATTGCCTTGTTTTAACTGACAACAAGAACAAAAAAAAACAACAAATTCCACTGTTTTCAGCAAAAAAAAAATGAACTTTTGCAAACTCTTGCCAGTCCATGAAACTCGTATCATCAGACAGCTTTATAATTAACGGCCAGAGCCGAGAGGAATTTATCGAAGCGTAAAGGTCACGTTGAGGGTTACTATGTGTTTTTTTGTTCTTGTTCCGGGTGCTAGACAACAGGAATAAACTCACCGAATCTGATCATGTATGCATTGTCTTACCGCATCCACAAAATGACTTTAGGAATAAACAAAAGATGAATTTTGCACAGTTTATTTCCGATCTGGCCATCCAATGACCTCTGCTAATCTGTAAAGGTGAACATGGACAATTTTCTTCTTTTTTTAAATTTCTTTCTCCGGAAACAGAATTGGAAAGTGCGCCGGGGGAACGTGAGGCGCAGGTGTTGAATAGGCGTGCATGTATATTTCATTAGAGATTCACACACTTTGAATTCATGTGCTCACCGCTATTAAAAGCCGCCCGCGTTGATGCGGCAACAAAGGGAAATGAACACAGACGTCATTAGGAATTCTTGGATATTTTCTTGGGGTTGGGGCGACCAGTCTTTGGGAAATACAGCTACAAAAGTACACAGTGCATTGGCATAATATTTTAGTTAGTTTATGTGCTTTTTTGCCTGTTTTATACTTTGTAATCAACCTTTATCTGTCTATTTAAACCGTGTGTTTGTTAGATTTTTGTGGGATCGTCTGCCTTGTTTCTATGCCAAGGTCCATGTTGCTCGTTTTTAATTTGATGGTAAGTTTTGAGTAGAGCGACCAGTCTTTGGGAAATACAGTTACAAAAGTACTGTGTTTTCACGACTATAAGGCACTCTTAAAAGTTATAATTTAGTTTTATTAAAACTTATAATCCAGTGTGCTTTATATATGGAAAAAATTTAAAATGTGTCATTCATTGAGGCTGCGCCTTTAAATGCAATGCGCCATATAGTCGTGGAAATACGGTACACATTGCACAGCATTGGCACCATGTTTTGGTTAGTTTGTGTACTTTTTTTGCCTGTTGTGTACTTTGTAATCAACCTTTGTCTGTCTATTTAAACCGTGTGTTTGTTAGATTTGATAGAACTCAGCACTAAAGTATAAATAAATATATATACATTTCATAATGTGAAAACCTACACTGAAATTTGCAAACACTGAAATGTATTTTTATTTTTTATACTTTGCATTTTTAGTTTATCACGGCCATGTCTGGTCTACATTAACCGCAATAATCGAGGGATTACTGTAAACAGTATTTGGCGATGTATTTAAAACAACCCTCAAATAAATAATTTATAAAATAATATCTTATGTCATCCGTAGTTACATGGCTGTAAGCATCCAATGTGATCATCATAGAGGTTATCATTTAGTGAATAAAAAAGCATAAAACAGTTCCGTAAACTATGGAAATTGCTTTCAGTCACAGCATCCACGGCCATGTTGCATCCTTGACATATTGATCTTCATTTAGTTGAGATGCAGCACTCGCTTGCGCCGTGTACGGGTGAAGTGGATGTCTTATTAGCGCCCTTTACAACCAGAGAAGATACATATTTACTTTGCCCTCTACAAAATAATACAATCTACGAAAAAAGACAAAAAAACTAGATTGTTTTTATCTAACCGCTTCATTTTGTCAAGTCATTTTTTTCTTCGGAACTAGATTACCGTATTTTCAAGACTATAGGGCACACTTTTTCCATTTATAAGGCGCACTGTATTATAAGGCGCACTGTCTATTTTGGAGAAAATGTAAGACTTTTAAGTGCGCCTTATAGTGGTGAAAATACGGTAAATTCAATTCATCGAGCGACCAATTAGAAGAGCCGTAACAAAAGGTAACATGAGTGAATTATTCAATGTTTTTCTAACTCGCAGTCTATCACTTTTCAAGACAATTTTCCCACATTTTTTTATGTCTTTCGGGATTCATTACCAGTCGGGATTCACATTCCGCCGTTGAATTTTTCAAAAGGCCGCCACGTTTCTACTCCTTTTAAATCCACGACGTACGTTCGGGTCTACACGCGAGCTACAATATCTATACATAATAAATGGAGCGAGACGATGGGCAAATGCTTTTGCGCCGCTCGGCTTTCTTTACATTTGCAAATGTATTCAAAGTCGGCGGCGCAGTTATTTAACATCCACTCTGTGTATCTATCTACCTTTAAAGAATAGAATCTTTATCTTCCTGAAGTCAAGCCGTCTTTCGTACGTCCAGTCCATCAAATCCTTCTGGGTGGGATCCAGGGGAGGAGCACCAATATCCAGGCTGAGCCAAAATACTTTTACTATAAGATAACTTAAGTAATAATGTAGTTTTAAAGTCCAAATATTGTTTTTAGGAATTATTTGACTGAATTAAAGTACTTTGTAAGATAAACAAAACAAAAACAACGAAATACAGCATTAATTTAGGAAGCTAGGTTAGCTGAAGTTATTTAGCAAATTTTAAAAATGTAATTGCTATGGTGTGCAATATTTTTGTTGTTTTTTTGTTCCTTTAACAAATTCAATTGTTTAATGAGAAAAACGGTCAAAAATCTCAATTTTCCTAGGGAATCCTATGTTATTAGTTTCCACTATGCAGCAGCAAACTGTCCCTTAAAATATGTTTTGTTGTACAATTTCACTCCTTTTAGATCTGTTTTGAGTATGAATATTTTTTTAGTTGAATTCCCTAACACGTTTCTACCATATAATTAGTATTTAAAAACTCTGAATTGTAACACTTTGAAGTCATTGACTTGGATTTCAAGATATTTCAAATTTCTCTGTTGAAATATAATGTTGCGTCTTATTTAAAAAAATAAGGCCTTAAATTTAAACTTCAAAGCTTCTCCTTTTAACGCCGCTTGGCTAAAAGAACATCTTCATGCAGATGGATTGATACTTGCGTGTATAGTGATGGTGGAAGAAGCAATATTTTTTGTCAACCTGCTGAGTGATGACCTTTATGCACACATTCATATGCATCAATTCATGTGTGCTACCTACAAATGGGACTTTGAGGAATTATTGCTGTTGGCTGTTTTTCACTGCTCAATCTTCTTTTTCTTCTTCTTTTTCTTTTATATATCAACGTACGTGGGCTAGACAGTGGCATCAAATGGCTACATTTGAAGGATAAATACTGATGAAGATTTTGGAACCATTTAAAATTTTTAAATCAGGATTAACAGCGGGAGATCTTTGGTATTAAAATGTGATTCATTGCAGTATTATGCACTGTTATAGTACAGTTTTTTAAATTATAATCGTACAGACATGTGAATAAGATTCAATGAAAACGACAGGAAAATTATTTTTCTGTGTAAATTAGTCAGGATGTCATATTTTGCTGTTTGATTGTTATCAACCACTGTCTGTGGATTTAAACCAACAAATTATGACAAATTACATTGAACAGGGAGGATTGTTTACTCTGTATCAATAAGATTAGATTAGATAACTTTATTCATCCAGTATTTGGGGAATTTCATTGTCACAATAACAAGAGGACGAGAACACAGACACAGAAAAAAACATTTGAGACATAAATAAATAAGTTAAATACATTCATTAATTAAAAAATAAAAAAACAAATAAATGAATAAGCATGTTGCTGAAAAATACATACATGTACATACATATACATACATCTACATACATATATATACATACATACATATACATATTCGAACATATACAAACATACATACATATACATACATATACAACGAACATATACATACATAGACATACACGAACATACACGAACATATACGAACATATACGAACATATACATACACATACATACTTATAGATAGATGTACAAGTATACATACGGTTGGTATTAACATTCAGGCATTTGTTTTGTTAAATTAAATAAATAAATAAAATAATAATAATAAGTCATGTTGCATTATTATTCAAGAGTTAATGAGCCAAGTCGCTAGTCTCATGCTTTAGCTAACTATTTACTTATTTAGCAGGACTATGATGTATTATTTTGCTTACCTTTTGTTTCCATTTACTTCCAAGGTATACACGATTTACTACAACAACAACACTAACAACAACAGAAAAATACAAGATTGATACACATGAATTTCCAGTAAGTCTTTTTCCATTATTCTCTTCATCAATTTGTTATTAAATTGTTTTCCGACATCTATTTGGATGAGTTAAGGTAGGCTGAAGGTCAGTATGCAATATTAATTGTATGTGAATGCACTTACTAGATAGACCATGTTTGCTGACTTTGTTTTCTTAAGAAAATGACTGCTATTTATTTCAATTGTCCAATCGTATTCCTCCATTCACATCACAATGACTTTGCGTGGTGCAAAGACGGGTGTGCTTGTCAATGGGAAATGTCAAGGATAGCCTTAACTTGAGTCATTTTGTGCATTTTGTGTTGAACAAATCTGAATATTTAAAATGGAATTAAAACGGAATAATGTACTTTACAACAAGGTTGAGGTTGCTTAGGTCAAGGGTCATACTTTTTCAGCATTATAAATACGAACGAAAACTCTAAAAGCTCAGTATTTTTTACTGATTTATGTTGCAAAACCACATATGTACAATTTAACTGTATTTGTATAGCGTTACATATCATGCAAATCTAATTTTTTGGAGAGTTTTTAAATGAAACGGACATTCGGTAAAAAGACACAAACATAAAACTGCCCCTAAAATTGCCGTATCATAGCAAAATTGCCCATTTTTGGCTACCATTTTGTAGTATTTCTGGAAGTATGAGGACTTTAGCAACTTGTAATCGTGAAACTAAAGCGAAAGCTTAAAACGAACTTCCGAAAAACGACTTCCAAATGTGCCTTAATTTGCAGTGACGTTAAAGATAATTACAAGCGAGCGTCCCTCTTTAAAGCAAATGTCATTCATCATTAGCACGCTCATTTGTCTCTTCCCCTCGCCATCCGTGACAGCAGCTCGCTGACCCCGCCCGGTTCTCGGATCGCCCCGGCGACCCAATCAAAAAGGGCTCCTCGCTTATGAAAAATGACTTCTTAAGAAAGACGATGTGACACATTATGGCAATATTCAACAGGAGTCTGAGCGAATAATAAGTTTGCCTTATTAATGGAGGTGCGAGAGGGGCCAAAGGAGCTGCCAAGCCCAGTTAAATGCCAACGTCAATCGCATCAACTGTCCACCTTCACATCTCACCTTTAGCTCTATTTTTAGAACTATCAATATACGATAGGAAACAAAAAAAACATCTTATTTGACTTAACCCTTGTACAAATTCAGGCCCTTCATTTTAACTCATTGGAAAGCAATTCGTACAATATATTTTTGACCTTTTGGTCAAAATTGTATGGCTTGTACTTGTACACATTGTAAATTTTACCTTTTCTTTGGGTTGAAATGACAAAACATATGTTTGATCTTAGTTTCTGATAAAAGAAAAATGCCCTGCCAAAAATTTGACATCTATATGTACAGTAATACCTTGTTAATCGGGATTAATATGTCCAAGATTTTGTACTAAACAATTCCAACACATAAACAAGGGCTGGCTCTAGAGGTGAATGTGTAGTTCCCTTCAAAAATTGTGCTAAATTAGCCAAAGCACCCTCTGTCTTTTTGTATAGATTGGCACAATTTCCATCAAAAAATCTCCTCCACTGCAAGATTTTGTACCAAAAAGTTCAACAATGGCTGGCTCTAGAGGTGAATGTGCAGTTCCCTTCAAAAATAGTGTTTAATTACCCTGGAACTCAATAGCAATTAGCATATAATATATCCAACTCAAACTATTATTTAAGTGGCCATTGAAATACTGTAATAAAAATAGTTTTTTCCCCTATTTCATATTTATATTAATGTTCCTACCCCAAAAACTTTTCGTCTATATTTTCATGGATCTTCTCAAAATGTGAACATTCACTACACATGCCCGAGAGATCTTCTCCAAGCCCACCAGACCGCCCCCCACCCTGAACTCGTCTCAAAAGATAAGGCAAGAATTAACGGTTCATTTGCAAGGAAATTAATCTGTTTCTCCGGACCAATCAAAAGCCACCGCCACTGTCATTGTCACCGGTATCTGGCCTCCCCAGATAGCGGCGGGTCACTCCGGCGGAGAGGCTTTTTAATTTACCCACAATGATGGCGGGATTGCGAGGGACGCCGGCGTACAATGGGACTTCTTTTTTGTATCGGCGAGGGGCTCGCTGGCAAAATGGCAAGCCGTCATCGGGGGGGAAAAAAACTCTGTGGCCGGCTAGCGTTGTCTTTTTCACGCCCGGCGAAGGCCACACACAACGGCGGCGGCGGTGTAATTGGAGCAGCCGCCGTTTGATAGCCGGAATTTAATCGCAGATCATTAATGCGCTGCCATTTGAAACGCCTCGGCGTCCCCCTGAATATAGAGAAGGTGACATTTAAAAGGCCCCCGGCCCTCCGACCCGTGCCAAACATTTTTCAAGTCGCCGCAAATCAATTCGCTGATGAGTCGCCTCCGGATATGAACGGCGCCACCGCAGAAAAGCGAACGGAGACGAAAACCAATGAGTACAGTCGGAACTTTTGAGATACGAGCTGAATTTGTTATGGGAACAAGCTCGTATCTCAAATTTAATTTTTTAAGATTTAGCAAATAACTAAATACACTATCACCCTTTGAAAAATAAATACCCTAAAAACAGTCAACTTATGGAATTAATTGGTTACAGAACTGTTTTCATAAATTGAACATTTCGTAAGTAGAGGTGCACTTTATATGTAAATTCTGTAATTTGTTCCATGGTACTCCCAAAACCTACTAACTAAACCCTTAAAAATTGATAAGTGTCCAGATTTTGTTGGGAAGATGTAAAGACATGGACAAATTAGAGAAAATGGTCATACAATTATTTAATTAACCATTCAGATGTTACGTTAAGACATTAAGCAGGCTAAATTTATTTTGTAATCAGAACATTTCATATATTGAGGCATTCCTAAGTAGAGATGACTGATATATATTGATATGTACTGATTACAATAGTATAAAAATATATTTTTGCTAAAATTGAAGTCTTCATAAGAGCAGAAATAACCACTAAGGGTTAAAGGTCAAAATTTTGAGTAGTTATCCCTTAAAAAGTATAAAAACAAAAGCACTTAACTTGACCAAAAATACTTTTGGAGTACTAGTAAACCTTTAAAAAGTATATTTTTATTTTCTTACCACATTGTAAAAAGCTAACCTTATACCATTTGTTAATTTTATTACCCACACTTTGTAATTCAAGACAAATTGCCCTACAATGTGAAAAAGAACATAAATCAATACTAACTTATCTAGTAGTAGACTAGTACTTCATTTTTATCTAAACTTTGTCTAAAACTGGCTTAGATTGGCTTCATTTTTAAACAAAAATCATAAAAACAGAAAGCACAGTCGCAATTTCTAACTTAACACAACCATTCGTTTTCCTCCCTTGTGCCACTTTAGCCAAAAACCCTTCGTAGAAAAATCACACACTTGTCCGACTCTCCATAAGTTGTAAGAAGCGCAAATTTGGAGGCGTAACAAATCAGCGTTGACCTTTTTCCCGTTGGCGTACGGCGAGTATGTTTATTACCCCAAAACAACCTGGCGATACATTTGTTATTTTCTATTTTCCCGCTCGTCAATTAGACTGATTTGTCAGTTCTCGCTTGACTTCTCCCTATTACCGTTCTGCTGCGGCAAACAAAAAAAAAACAACAACAAAAAAAAACATTAAGATTCATTTCAAGTACCTGCCATAGAAGAGGCGGAGAATTAAAGCGGGATTGATGGCGCCAAGTTGGACGCAAAGCCACGGTGGTTCACGTCTACAATGCCGCCATTTATCGCCTTGATTTAGCACGCTAAACCTTTGGACGCGCTTTAATTAGCAAGCATTTAACGCCATTTTTCACGTTTAGTGGGAAGGGTGATGAATGGTGTAATTAAAGGGCTCGCTATGTAAATCAACCATTGGACAGGAGCAGGAAGGCTAATGAAGCGGGACCAATTGGGTCGGCATTTTTTTGGACACCTGTTGAAACGTACTGAGTTTTTGATGGGAATTTTTGGGTGGCAGTTTGAGATTTTTGTATTTTTTGAGTCCAGAAATGTATTGAGGTAAATAGGAAAATAGTATATATATTTTTCACCACAATTTGAATGAATTTTAAAGCCATGTTGGACAATACTAGCCATAATTTTGTGTTATGTATCTGTTGTATAGCAGAACACAAATTTATACCCCAATTGGAACAAATCTATCAAATTTTAAAGCCATGTTGGAGGTTAATTAGCGAAAAACTTTTTGGTAGATCTGTAGAAGAATATACATTTTTTCTTTACCCCAATTTGACAAATATTTACAATTTTAAAGTGACATTGGAGGGTAAATAGCAAAACAATTTTTGAGGGAAATCTGTTGTGTTGCAGAACACACATTTTTACCCCAATTTGAACAAATCTATCAAATTTTAAAGCCATGTTGGAGGTTAATTAGCGAAAAACTTTTTGGTAGATCTGTAGAAGAATATACATTTTTTTTTTTACCCCAATTTGACAAATCTTTACAATTTTAAAGTGACATTGGAGGGTAAATAGCAAAAATATTTTTTGGGGAAAAATCTGCTGTGTTGCAGAACACACATTTTTACCTCAAATTGAACAAATCTATTCAATTTTAAAGCCATGTCAAAGGGTAAATATCCCCCAAAATTTTTTGGAGTTCTTTTGTGTAGCTGAACATACATTTTTACCCAATTTGAACCAATCTATTCACTTTTAAAGCCACAACAACAAGCAAAAAAGCCTTTTCTTTTGCCATTTTTGTTTTGATATTTTCTGCCAAAGTGGCTCTGAAGTAGCCTGGCCCAGATTGTTAGCGATCGCCTGGAGAATGGACGTGGCAGACATTTTCGCTTAGCCAAACGCTGTTCACGTCCCACAAGAATCCGTCCACTAAACAGACTGTGACGCCTAATGTCCCATTTCCTGGAAAACGAGCGGTCGTCTGTTTTACATGACGCCGTAGCGCAACTAAACACCTGCTGTGTGTTCAAAAGGAAACCCGCTGTGACTACATTCCTCGCGTCAAAACGGCAAGAGCATCTTACGCGGGTTAAGAATACCAAAACATAAAAGTTGGACTATTCGTCCTTACTGAAAAGCAAAGTTTTGTGGTGTACTTGCATTTTATCTGCCAACTTTTCTTGCTCTACTCAAGTTAGAAAAGTGTTCCTCTGAAAAATATACCATATTTACTCGCATATAAGCCGTTTTTGTTGGAAAAAATATGACTGAATCGAGGGTACGGCTTATATGCGCATAAAAACACGACTTGGAGAAAAAAACTGCAGTTTGACAATGACATCATGACAACAAAATGGCACCCATGTGTGTACTGTGATGTCATGATGCCGATATGGACATTTATTTCAAAAATATTAACATTATATGATTAAGAAAATTTATTTTTGTACTCTCTTATTAAAACCATGAATGGGTGAAAATTGGGAATCAGTGGAGGTCAAAATTGGCAATCCGGGAGGTGGCTTATATGCGAGAAATTGTAAAATTCAAAAACTTTCAAGGCAACTTTCAAGGCAACTTTCAGGGCGTGGCTTATTCGTCCAAGCGGCTTATATGCGAGTAAGTACTGTAAGTCTATTTGGCTATCTAGATGTTCTTGGAATGTGGGAGGAAACTGGAATACCCAGAGAAAACCCACACAGAACAACTCCAGACAGGTGGACCAACCTGGATTCGAACCCAGAACCCCAGCACTGCGAGGCAAACACACTACCCACCCGATTTAATTTTTTTTCTCGAATTCTGGAACTTTTTAATCATCCTTCAATTAATTAATTAATTTTCCCAAAAAATTGCGGTCTGGTCGAACGTTCTCGAGAAGTTTCAAACCCGCGGGGGAAACAACAGGTGGAAATTCCACATGTGCTGTTCCAACAGTCGACCTGAAGTGAAAGACTTTGTGCAAATATCACAGCGTGACAAATCACAGGCGCCCCGGTTATGGCGGCGGGATGAGTCACCCCCTCGCGTGCATTGAAGCTGCCGAGTAAGATGATTAAGAAACGGACACGCTCTTATATTTGGCTTTCAAATCTCTTGTTTTGATATTTATTTTTTTAAATATTATTATCAAGCAGATCTAGATCAAAACAAGGTCTGCAGGTGGCTTAAAAAATACCAAAAAAAGCAGATGGAGATGTCTAGTCGGATGATGGAATGCAGTAAAAACTGGTAATTATCTATGATTGGCTTTTATGTGGGTAACAAAAGTTAATTGAAGTAAAAAAGACGGTTGAAGTTTACAGAATGTCGCTGTCAAAGTTAATAAAGACAAAAATGGAGGCTTTGGTGTGTCAATCATTGCGTAAAGTGTGGGTGTTAACTTTTAAATTGGAGAGGTCATTAAATGTGTTTGCGAGAAGTGACGATGTTCCAGATTGACGTAGTGGCATGATGGCAATGTGCCGTGTTAGTTAGAAACCCAATTTGAACAAAAATATCTCATTTTAAAGCTACTTTGGAGAGTAACTAGTGCTAAAAATGTTTTTTGTTGATTTGTTGTGTAGCAGGACACAGTTTTATTCCATTTTGAACAAATGTATCCGATTTTAAAGCTACATTGGAGAGTAACTAGTGCTAATTTTTTTTTGGTAGATTTGTTGTGTAGCAGAACATACATTTTTACCCCATTTTTTGACAAATCTATACAATTTTTAAGCCATATTTTAGGGAAATAGACCCCACATTTTTTTGTAGATTTGTTGTATAGAAGAACATACATTTTTATCCAATTTTTAAGCCACAAGCAAAAAATGTTTTTGTAGATCTGTTGTGTAGCAGAACACACATTTTTACTCCAATTTGACCAAAAATATCCAATTTCAAGGCTTAAACTTGTTTCATTTGGTTCTTTTTCATACATTTTTATTTTATTTGGTCAGTTTTAATATTGGGGAATATTTCTTTAATACATCTTATTTTTATGTGTATGAAAATATCTAATATTGCGTGTTTAAAGTACTTTTTGATTGAAAAACGTTAGGCATTGATGAACATGTAAATTGACCAATGAAAAGCTACTTCTTAACAGACATAAACAATTACAATGAGAAAACATTATTAATATTATTTACAGTATATTTTTTTTGGTTGGTGGAAAATCCCTTTAAAAAAAAATAGCAATATAAATAAACAGCCTTTTGATTGACACTTTGATGGCAACTTGAATTGATATTGCTGACGTTAATAATTATGCTAATGTTCATTTCCTATCTGATTAAAATGGCCGTCACATGAAAAAAAACCTCCCAATGTGGCCTTTTAGCCCGAGTCAGTTTTGGGATTAGCGCCACCTCCCTGTGTGCCAGTTTCAATTACCCGGCTGGAAATTGGACGCTGCGGCCCAGACGACAATCTCCATCTCCCAAAATTGCCGGACGGCAAATCTGGTCACATCTTTAAAGGAGGGAAGTTGATTGGAAAATACGCGGGGATTGAATTTGGGTTAAGCCAGGGCATCTCTCCCGTCACCACTTGAGCTGGGCTGATTATTTTAAAATGCAAGTACGCCACTTATCTTCACTCCTGTTGTTGTTGTTGCCCTCCTAGAGGACACATTACAAGGTACAACTGAGCAGTCTAATAACACTTAATGTTATAATTGTCAATAATATGTAAGGCAAAAAGACTAATGGACCCAAAGATTTGTGACTAATTCACGAGATGTAACAGCTTTTAATCAACTCTTATTTGTCCGCTTCCTAGTAAATCTCAACAATTGTTGGGTATGAAACATATTTATTTAATTTCAAGTATTGCATTTTCCGAAATATACGCCACACTGTTTCTCATGTGTATATATATGTTACATATATATACACATATATATACATACATTTATACATACATATATATATACATACATACATATACATTTTTATATATACATAATGTATATATAAAAATGTATATGTATGTATGTATATATATATGTATGTATAAATGTATGTATATATATGTGTGTGTATATATATGTATGTATAAATGTATGTATGTATATATGTGTGTATATATATGTATGTATATGTATGTATATATGTATGTATATATGTATGTATATATATATCCATACGCATACATAAGTATACATACATATACATACATACTTACATATACATACATACATACATACGTATACAATGTATATGAAT
Organism: Stigmatopora nigra; assembly: GCF_051989575.1. Lineage (NCBI taxonomy): Eukaryota > Metazoa > Chordata > Actinopteri > Syngnathiformes > Syngnathidae > Stigmatopora > Stigmatopora nigra. The sequence goes on from NC_135525.1 coordinate 10,328,974, forward strand.
GTATGTGTATATGTATGTATAGGTATGTGTGTATTATACATACATATACATACATATATATATCTACCACATACATATATATATATATATATATATATATATATATATATATATATATATATATATATATATACCACATACATATATATATATATATATCTACCACGTACATATATATACCACATACATATTTATATATATACTACATACATATATACATATACATATATATATTATATAAAGACAAACAATCGAGGATAATTTTCTTCTACAAAAAAACTAATATATAACATGTTGCCCAGTAACAGACGCCATCGTACTACGTATTTAAAACACGTGGCATAATCCGCATCGCCATCGCGGATCGCTCGCCCCGAGCAGGGGATCGGAAGCCCCTCGGGCCCTCCGAGCGCCTGATAGGATTTTGCCACACATTGGCCACGCGGCCAGGACGCCGCATATAGATCATTTCTTCGTAGAGGACACGGCATTGACTCGCAAATTTCTGCGTCGGGTCTTGAAGGTGGCAATGAAATAACCGTACATACGTGTGAGTATGTATAGGTAAAGGTTCTATAAATAAAGGCACGCTTCTCTCTGGACCATTTTTTGAGACCCCCTCCCCAGGCCCGTGACAGCTTCATAGATTAAGCCCCACGTTGCTCCAAAGTACTGCTTAGTATTCCTGCGAGGACGCCCTAAACGCGTACTGTTGCTCGGGTACTACCGCCGCTGCCGCCACCCCGCCTTCCCCTGGAAAGAAAAATAGAGAAAAATGTGTTCAATCTGGTCCCGAGCAATTTAAAGCCCCGAAATAATGCGTGCGGTGGCTTGAAAGAGGTCATTGGGAAGCCCTCCGAGTCCCACCGTGAAAGAAAGCTGATTTTTAAACTGAATAAAGAAGTAGCTTGAGCTAGAAAGCCTATTGTATTAATCCCAGCTATTCTACTTGGTGGAAAAAATGCGGGTTATAGTGACAGGTGTTGAGTTTGTATCATTTTTATGGACTGAGACAGATTTTGGACCAAAAAAAATTCAACATGTCAACAAGAGCTGGCTCTAGAGGTGACTGTGTAGTTCATTAATTGTGTTATTAATAGAATTAAATGCTTTATTTTCATTTTACAAGTATATTGAGATTTAAAGTTTTCACTACGTAGTACACAAATAACAACAACAAACAGATACTTAAATAATCAATAAATTAGTAGTCCTAGTGAGGTCAGCAGATTGTAGTTTCGTCTGTACCGTGGTACCTTGAGATATGAGCTTAATTTGAACTGGGACTGAGCTTTTATGTCAATTTACTCATAACTCAAATGAACTTTTCCCATAGAAATGAACTAAAAACGAATTAATTTGTTCCATCCCTCTGAAAATGCACCAAAAACAGGATATTGGATTGGAAAAACATTATTTTTGTTCTACTTTGCCATCTATTTACAAAGTAACAAATAATCAGTGGTTTAATAGTACTAAATGTGTTTAATAGTATACTAAAATTAGACACACTCGTAACATAATCTAATTTAAATGCTTTTTGATTATGATGCATACATAGTTTTTTGAGTCCTTTCAAAATTTCAGCACAAACCCAATTTCAGTTCTAATGTTAGCCAAAAAAAGTTGTTAATAGTTTTTAAATACATCTCAACTAATAACCACTTCAAATTATGATTTTTAATTGCCTTTATTGAGACTTTGGACAAGAGCAAAACTAAGTTTTATTTATGCACTGCAATTTAAGCTTGTGTGTGTGTGTGTTGAAGAATTCTTCTATGAGTTGCCAGTTGGAATTTATGGGATGTGCTCATTTGTGGCCCTCGAGTCCAATTAAACTTAAGACACTCACGCTCAGGATTTAGTTTTGGACTGGATTGTAGCACTCCGTCACACACATTTAATACGCACACACCCACAAATATCAGTCCGCTGAAAAGAGAAATTTACTCTGCTTTGGAATCTCAGTAAAGGTATCATAAGTATGTGTATGTGTGTGCACGAGGGCGCTACAGTAATGTGATTTTATTTGTCTTTAGAGAGGCTTGGGCTTGTATATGAGGCGGCGTAATGGGGTCACGCTGGGCTCCAGCTTTTATTTCACAGGCGGAGAGATGGAAAGTGCCAGGCGTAAGGCCAGCCCAGAGGTCCCACTAATGAATTCTCTCCGTGGAAGGCTCCTCCCCCTTCGCACCCTACCTGTAGCCTCCCCACCAGCTCTCGTTTTCCGCTACTTTTGTAAAGTTCGCCTGGATATTGCAAGGTAAGGGTCAAGTTTGTGAAGATTGATGGGTGGAGATGATGTAACAGGGTTTGGAGATCTTTTTGGAGAAGGTATTATGGAGGTTAATAATTATGCTAACTGAGAGGGTCGAGTTTAGGCGAGTTTTGATGATGTCATAACATCGGTTGTATTCTCAGAATTTATTTTGTCAGGTGGATGAAGAGAAATAAGTTGGAACCAATGTTCCCTCTAATTTTTCCATGTAAAATATGCTGTAAAACACAAAAACATAAGTATGGACAGAGCTACTCCCATTGGTTACCCCCTAAACGGCGCCATCATGGGGTAAAAGGGTAAAAACAAAGTTAAAATGTTATTTACTGTGAGTAGTACGCAATTGCGCTATTGGTTGGAACCCAAACTCTGTCTGGGCAAAGAAACAGTCTAGTTTTTTTTATTATTTTTTATTGTAGACTATTTGAGGATCTCTATAGTACATTTGGGGATAAAATATGACCCGGCCCATGAAAACATAACCACGTTGGTAGAGGTTGCAAAAGTATATGACGACAATGGGATTTGTGGCCTGATGCTTGGACTAAAGTGAGGTGTAAAAGAAAGTCCATTAAGCAGCTGCTGGAAAGGAGTTCTAATTAAAAGGATGACAGCTTTATTAGCACATGCAGAAGGAGCAACACACTTGATTAGTCGCATTTGTCTTCAGTTGTATTAAAGCAAAACACTTTTGCTATTTTGAAGTGTGTTTAGCCGTTGTTGGATTCATTATTGTGACTATGAAATTATCTCCTCCATACATTTTCTCTTAGAAAAATAGCTACAATACAAAAATACATCTAATATATATTTCTATAAGAAATGTACAATCGAATAACCCATAAAAAGGCTAATGTATACAATTAGTTAACATATATAAACAACCATTTACACCAACTTGCCTTGATTTTTCCTAGCAAAAAAAAACGCCATCACTAAACAGGAGACCAAAACCCTGAATTGAACCCTCGATCCAAGCACTGCAAAGCAGATAATCCACCCACTCAACCATTGCCTCTCAAATTTAACATCCTAAACCTAATTTAATTTAACCACCGACTCCTGGCTTTTATTTTCAATGTTCTTCCAAGAGAGAATAAAACAACCCTTCTACCTAAATAATGAGTAAAACCACAAAAACCCGGAATTGAACCCTCGATCCAAGAACTGCAAGGCAGACCATCCACCCAATCATCCATTCCCTTGCAAATTCCACATCCTAAACTTCATTTAATTTGACCACTGACTCCTGGCCTTTATTTTCAGTGACATTCCAAGAGAGAATAAAACAACTCTTCTACTTAAATAATGAGTATAGCTACAAAAATGACTTCCCTAATTATTATTTCCCTTAATACAGCATGCGTAGTGTTGCGTGGCAATGCCTCAAATTGTCAGAAGCAAAGCGTAAGAGTGTTGACAGTTGCTTTGAGTTCCATTTTCTCATTAATGTCCAAATTGTCTAGTGGGCGAGTTACGTTTGCGAGGTGGGGATTTCAGGGGGGCCACTTGGCTCGCCGGCATCACTCGGCCAGATGGCGGGAGGAAGCAGCTGTAACTAATGGCCGTGTGGACCAGCCAGGGCGCTGCCTAGCAATGTCACAACCTTGGAAGAGGAATTGGATGTTTGGGAACGAAGAAAACGCAATCCGAGACGATAATACGGCGAGTTTGGGCTTTCTTGGTTCTGGTGCCGAAACCCGGGACTTTCGTCCCCGGAGAATTTTCCTCCTTTCATCTTAAAGTCTGCCAATCCCGCGGTAAAAGTTCTTCCCGATATCTGTGAGCGGCACGCATGGATGGCGTCGCTGGCGTGTACCGGCCTCGTCGTTCATGCTGCTTGATGTGCGTTTTGGCAGGAAGTTTGCAGGCGGATGAGTACTCTCTCCGAGGCGGGTATCGGAAAGGGGGCCGGCTTTGGTGGCGGGACAAAACAGGCTGGCATTTGGAGATAGGCAAACACAAGCATTGGCGGATGCTTATATTTAGAAAAAAATATATTAAAGATGGAGTAGGGCTGTGTTGGTAATGTAGACAAAAAAGGTGTGGTAAGGAACTGGTAATTTTGGAATATGTTTGGTGTGTTGTGGCCTTAAAACTAAGAAGTACACATTGATTAACTCATTTAATGTATTATTGAGAGCAGATGGTCGATGGGAATGTTTACAAACATGCTAATCGATAGTAGACTTCGATTTGCCTGCTGCTATTGCTTTAGTAAATAAGAAGACAAAAGACAATTGTTGTGCTATTAAAATACTTCTCTATTGAAAAATGGGTGTTCAACAAGTGAAAAGATTGAGTTTACACACTTAGAGTAGGTGAAGAAATTCAATCATTGTCTATTAGGATTTGACAGTTGTTTCTGGCAACCATAAAATAATTCAACTGCCTATGTTACACGGTTTGGACAAACATAGCAAGAGAATCTTAACATTCACATACACTTTCACACTCAAAAATCACTCTTTATAAAGATTATAGATCAAATAAAGATATTAAATCCATGACATAAGTAACAATAACTGAGAATGAGTGTGTGGACAGACATAAAAGCTCATGTACAAGAAATTGTGATAATGTAGGTTGTTGAGATGGGCTCCAGCACCCCTAAGACGGAGTAGAAATTCAAATAAACTAGCTGTAGTAATTATGGCTACATCAACCGAATCCCAACATCAATCATGAAACAATTACACCTCCATTTCAAATATTGGGATGTTAAGCTAAGTATAAATTTAAAAAATCATAAATAATATGTCAGATTTTAACGATAAAACATGTTTTTCGTGAAAATGATCATGTTTTGTTTACAGGCGAAAGTTGACCTCATTTTACAGGTACCAAGTTTCCCAAAGTGACACTCACTCCAAACTTTAAAATAGCCAAGTTAGGCCAAGGTCAAGCGCCCTACTATCCCCTAGCCGGGGTCTCCGAGGGGTCCGCCCTAGCTACCCCTAAGGGACCACTCACAACCCTCCAATCTTCCTTCCATGTAGACTCTCACACCGTCCACGAAAAGCACTCCATGCCATTAGCACTCAGGTGGAGAGGCGGTAAGGGAGATTAGTCGGACAAATATTGGCGTGGCGACCCGAGATGTTTGTCTCCACACTGGTAAGGGGGGGTGCCGAAGCGAGCCAAGTGTGTACCCTCAACCCCTCACTTTGACTGACTCTACGCCCTCCGTCGCTTTGACGGCTCGGCGCCATTACGTCGGATTAAAGTGCAAAATATTTGCACAGAAATGCCAGTGGGGAACTCTTAATACATTATGGATGCAGTGCTTGTCAATCATTCCAGCTCCCCATTGCATGCTGGGAAAACTCTTGTGGGTGGGTTCATTTGGGATATGCCAGGAAAGGCCTATTATTAAGAAACTACAAGACTGTTTTTTATTATGCGCATATCAAGTCTTGGAACCAAAAATGTATTTTTATGTGTTTATATACTGTACATCTACAACAAGTGAGTATATATAATCATGAATTTTAAATATATGACCCTTATATTCCATGTTGTGAGAGACTAATGTATGCTTTTGGAATCAATCAAACTATATACAGTCATACTTTTACTTACAAGTACAAAAGATTCAGGTTACCACATTTTTTATATGCAAATGAGTGACTTGAGATACGAAAAATAGTATACAAAAAAGTTACAAAATACCCAAAGAGTAAATGCAATTACTTATCCATTATTTTATTTTAAATTCCCCTAATGAACTAATTAAAAACTACAAATGCAACTTACCACATATTTTGATACACACACACAGAGGGCACACGTAAAAGTCTAAAATATACTACAAAGTGGACGTCTTCTGGCCCTTTTAGAACAGGTTTTTGTACAAAGGAATATATATTATAAGCTTTTTGTATGGATGTATTTACTTATTGTTTCATTATCTAACAAGTTCACAAGTTTAAGACATTTTGAAGACGGAGATGCCAGTTCAAAGCCCCTAAAAGACAGACTAGTTTCCCTCATGAAGAATGACTTGTAGGTCATTAGGTTAGTTGGAAATGCTTGCCGGCCGGACTGCAGGGACGTGGCTAACAGGCCTTAGCCGACAGTGATGAACGAGTCATGTGGGCGACTGATCGTTTGTCAGTCCGAACCATGGAGAGGTCCATTCATCAAAAACAATTGTGGCCCCAACTTTGCCTTCATACTCCAAACGATGAGCAACTGGAAGATGGAAAACTGCTCAATTAAATTCAAAACTCTTGCAAATCCAGAATCGTCTACCAGCCAATCACAGGACACGAAACAAACAACCAATCATAGCTAGGGGCAATTCAAAGTGTTCAAAAAGCTGGCCTAGCATACTCATATTTAGAATTTTGTCAGAAAACCTGAAGAAAATATCCAAATTTTTCACATTGAGGACCTAAACGGGATCAAACCCTCGACCCCAGAACTGTAAGCCACCTTTGCAAATTGTAGAAATACACTTTTCAATAGCATGGCGTAAACAACGACTGAAAAAATGTTTTCTGCAGATTAGTACTACTTTTTTAGCGTGCCGGCTTTGGAACACCTGGAGGCCAGATAACGGAATTACCCGCGTCTCGGCGGGTGTCTTATCCCGCGTATTTGCCGACCAGACGGACAGCGGGCTAATTAACCATCAGAAGTGTCCCTAACCACTTCAACGCTTCCCCTACCTGTGCGATGGGATATTTTTAGGGTTTGTTTACAGGTGGTGGTTGGTACAAGTCCATATTTTTCAAGAAAAACTTTGTTGGGGTGTGTCAGGTGTCAGCACGTATCCGGTGGCTATGTTTCAATCTTGCTGTGAGATGACAGAAAAGTGGGAAATAAGAACACCGGTGAGCACGGCAGGGAGTCAACGGGAGGTTAGCTCTTTTGTTAGCGTTAATTTTGTTTGCGCCCCCAGAAATTGCGTTGAGAAAAGTGGATTTTTTTGGGGTTTTTTTTCATGATGAAACGACCGTTTGCGTTCGCCATCCCCGCCACGAATAATTGGTGATGAGTCTTCAATTGTGGCAAAGAATGCACTGATGTTTTGATTTTTTTTTTACTCTTGCTTGAAGGAAACATCAACAATAAATTCTGCAAGTGGATTTTCAAAAAAAAAAAATGGATTGATGCCTGTTAGATTTAATATTTGCCTGAAAGATATTTGGGCTTAAGGGTAGAGTTCGGGTTGCAAAAAGTTTGGTTTTCATGCTTTCAAAGTAAGTGTAGTATTTTTTTCTTGTTGTGCATTGTAGTATCTTAATATGTATATATATGTATGTATATATATGTATGTATGTATATATATATATGTATGTATGTATATATATATATATATATATATATATATATATATATATATATATATATATATGTATATATATGTATATCTGTATATATATATGTATATCTGTATATATATGTATATCTGTGTGTATATATATATGTACATGTGTGTATATATATATGTATATCTGTGTATATATATGTATATCTGTGTATATATATATGTATATCTGTGTACATATATATGTATATCTGTGTACATATATATGTATATCTGTGTTCATATATATGTATATCTGTGTATATATATGTATATCTGAGTACATATATATGTATATCTGTGTACATATATATGTATATATATATATATATATATATATATATATATATATATATATATATATATATATATATATATATATATATATATATATATATATATATATATATATATATATATATATATATATATATATATAATTTAATATAATGTTGGTTTATTTGTTGTTATTTGCACACTTCCATACTTATATATGTTGTTGACAACTTATTATATTGACTACACATTTATTTATTATTCATTGATTATTTATTGTTATGATTTATTGATCATGTGATTTGCTTCTTGTTATTTGTGCACTTTGTGTCAAAGCTTTTGAATCAAATTATCAATATACAAGTATATGATTTAAAGCTTCACAAAGTGCACAAATAACAAAAAACAAATACATAAATAATCACACTAACTAGTAAATAAATCAATCCATAAGTAATAAATAAATAAATAAATAACCAACATAATAGGAAGTCACAACATTTTTAATGTCAGTCCACTTGAAGAATCACAATAAAAGCATTCAATTTAATCATATAGATTATATTGTTTATTTTTTATTTTCTTTAGGGTTTGGCAATATTATGATGACAAATGTGTGACTTAAAGTTGGGAAAATATGCTATATATAAATATATATGAATATATATGTGTACAAAGTGTTATGCAGGATGTTTCAGTTTTAACAGTGACTTTTATTCTGAAGTGAGCTTGCAGCTGGCTGCAATCAAGTGATTACACTAGTCGGACATCCTGTTTCTGGACATATGCTTCTTCATCACATGGCATCAAACTTTTATAGTTTTTATTTCAAAATTATAACTTTTCACAGAATGGGGAGCTTTTTTTGGGGAGATGCATCAAGATAAACAAAGGAGGAACTACTCAGATCTGCAAACAAAGTTATGGTGAGTACAAAATCTTAAATAATTGTTTGGAAATGCCTACCCAGAATGCTGCAATGTTTGTATTAGTTTATATAAGGGATGATATACATTTTTGGATGTACTGCATTGATTTTAATATAATATATCTAATAATATTTTGAGGATTTGCACAGAGTCGGGATGCAAAAATGTGCAAGTACTAAATGTTTGTTTACATCATGTTTTAGGAAGTTCTAGGAGTAATGATTAGAGCTATGCATTGAATTCAATGCTTTTATTGTCTTTATTCAAGTATCATGAAATTTAAAGCTTTTATCGCATAGTGCACAAATAACAATAACAAACAAATATAATATGATCAATAAATAATATGTAGATAAATATTATGTAGCTTAGATATGGGTGGCAAGCTTTATTTTGAAGGTAAGTTGGTTTAGATCATGAAAAGTTGGCATTTTAATGGGGTTTGTTTGTGTATCTTTTTTATTTTTAAAAGTATATTTATATTTTTGTGTATTAAGTACTTTAGTAGTGTCAACATCAGTTCAATTTTGACTTTCACTGCCTTTCAAGGTTTACTTTTTGTCACAAAGTGAAGTTTTTTTCCTATAGAAAGTAAATAGAATTTTAAATTATTTCTGTACTGGGAACCTTAACGTCGATTCTCTGTTAAAATAAGAATTGTATTATTTTGAAAAAACATTCTTTTTATTCCAGCGCACAAATTAGACATATGTTGCTTTAGTGACGCGAGTGACAGTGTCGTCTTTACAGCCATGTTCATTTGCATAAATCAAATATAGGCAGAGCCCAATGGTGGCCCATAATTACGTTCTAATTAGTCATGTTTGGCAAGCAAAACATCCGCTTGGCTGCCTTGCTTTTTTGGCACAAATTCTTTGCCTAACACGTTCAATTTTGTTCAAACCAAATCCGGACACCTTCCCTTCAGCCCCAATACGTCACCCCCAATGTTTTCCTCCACTACCAAAACATGTAAAATATACTACAAAAACTTTGAATAATATACCACAAAAATTTAGAAAAATATACTACAAAAATTTGTCTGTAAATAGAATAAAAAAATCCCACTTATCCTCCCCACTATGTAACAATTCTTATCGTTATTCTTTTTCAAAACCATTTAACCTGGTCAAGGGGTGCTAGAGTCAATCCCAGCCCATTAAGGCCAACACCCTAAATGATTTCCAGCCAATCAGAGGCCAAGATGACAACATGCAAAATTCAAATAGGAAATTCAAAACCTGGGATCGAACCCTCACTCACAAAACTGCAAGGCCATCGTTCTTACCACTTGTGCACCGGTCCGCCTAAAAATTTTAGATCTAAAAATGAATAGTTTTACCAAGGTGACTTTTTGTAGGTACTCGTTTGGAACGTTAAGATGAACTCCCTCCTTTCTATCGGCCAATCACGTGGCAGGGATTCTGGCTCAGTAAATCTAATTGAGACTGTATAACTTGTGGCTTAATACTGCCTGTTTCTGTACATTTTGAACCGCCATTTTGGATCAAAGTGCTGCACACTCCTTGATTTTACTCAAAGTGAAAACCAAGGTGAGCAAGCACCGCTCCATTTGCGTCCCGATGTGATGACCAAGCTGGGTCGTGTAGCGGCGTCAGCGGGAGCCGGCCAACAGACGATGTAATCGCGCCGTAGGTCCGCCGAACAGATGCTCTGGACCGATGCCGGCGTTTCGGACGGGCCGGGCGGGATGCCGGCGATTTGGGGGGAATTAGTAGAGACAACAAGGGCTCCCCCGGGCCGTCGGAACTAGGCTGACGCGTGGCGCTTTGGCTGAGCGACGGCGACGGAGCGGAGAAAAAGCAGCTGTAAAGGTTTGCCGTTGAGGCTTCTTTTTTCCCCACTCTGGCGTTTGTCCAGCAGACAGGTGGCTGCCCAAGCTGGGATCTCAGCCACGGGATTGGACGGAAAAAAGCAGGGAGAGTCTTTGGTGGCGGGAGTTCATCTTAACATTCCAGACGTGTACTCCTAAATTTGACCTTGGCAAAGATCAGGGTTGGGCTGGGGAATGGGGGAATCTACTTTTGAGTGTCCCTTTTGTTTTTTTTCTTCATTTTAGTTGCATTCGCTTTTTGTTAGGGTGGTAGAATTTATTCTGAAAAAAACCCACGGCGTAATAATTTTAGGAAAGTATTTAATTTAATATGCCCTTCACAGTCAATATATAAAAATAGTACATGTACATAGACATATACTACATGTGCATATAATATATTTACATATGCATTCACATATAGGCCATGTACATATAGTACAAATACGTATTGTACAGATACATGTATGTATGGTATAGATACATGTACGTATAGTACAGATACATGTACGTATAGTACAGATACATGTACATATAGTACAGATACATGTATGTATAGTACATGTACATGTACATATAGTACAGATACATATATGTATAGTACATACAGATACATATACGTATAGTACATACAAACATATATGTATAGTACATATCCATGTAATATATGTACATATACATATGATACATGTACATATACATATAGTAAATATACATATACATATGATACATGTACATATACATATAGTACATGTACCTATAGATATAGTACATATACATATAGTATATGTACCTATACATATAGTACATGTACCTAGAGATATAGTACATATACATATAGTACATGTACCTATACATATAGTACATGTACATATACATATGATACATGTACATATAGTACATGTACCTATACATATACATATGATACTTGTACATATACATGTAGTAAATATACATATACATGATACATGTACATATACATGTAGTAAATATACATATACATATGATACATGTACATATACATATAGTACATGTACCTATACATATACATATGATATATGTACATATACATATAGTAAATATACATATACATGATACATGTACATATACATGTAGTAAATATACATATACATATGATACATGTAAATATACATATAGTACATGTACCTATACATATTCATTTCTTGTAATTTGTTTTATTTTTCGACCTAATTACCGTGTTTCAATTCCGAGTAAATGGAGAACAGTGTGAGACCCTTTTTTTTTCTTATACACCCAAGATTTTTGGAAAGAAGACAGGTTGCTATTCTTGCAGACCTGAATCCACCCCAAACCCTGTTTTAGCAACAGAAAAAAAAACCTGCTCCTCCTCCTTTCCTCTTGTTATTTGGCCCAATTTTCTGGATTGAAAAGAAAACCAGATGACAAAACAATTGCGCCTTAGCAACAGCTATTGATGCATATTTCCCTCTTTTGCAAACTTTTACCACAACCTTGAGAAGAGAAACCAAAAGTAAACATTGTCATTAATTGCAATGACAGTCTAATTATAAAAAATGTTTTTCCTGAAGGACGACTGAATTTGTCGCATCTGGAAGAAAAAAAAATAGATCTCGCAACTCCCAAAGCAACAACTCGGAGGACGCGGAAAAAACGGGGTGCCGTTCTTCTTCTTTTCTTTTCATTCTTTTCTTCTTTTGAAAAGAATACAGTTATTATTTTCTCACTGTAGTTACTGCGTGGAAATATTCACTCTGTGGAGCCACAACAAAGGCGGCGCTTTTGTCTTTGTGCGTTTTTGCGGGTGTGCGTTTTGGTGGACATTTGACAATAGCACACGAGGACAACACTGGCTCTTAGCACGCTTTGAAGTGGAGACCCAAACGGGTTCGAGGCCCGCTATCTAGTATTTTCCATTCAAAAAAATACTTATAAAATAGTTTGCCCTCGTGGACTGACCTCCATCGTGACCCAAACTTTCCAAGTACATCCCAAAATTTAACACAAGGGTGTTCAATTTTTTATTAATATTTTTCTGCTCTCTTCTGAGGGTCACTTAAAATAAAATAAAATATAAAATAAAAAATACTGCATGACCTGTAGTAAGTTTTTAGGTTTTTACTTCTTAAAAGATGTTATATTTTAAACCCTATCAAAAATTGGCATTTGCAATTCACAGTACATGTACATATACATATAGTACATTTACGTATACATATAGTACATGTACAGATACATTTGGTACATGAACAGATACATATAGTACATGTACAGATACATATAGTACTTGTACAGATACATATAGTACTTGTACAGATACATATAGTACTTGTACAGATACATATTGTACTTGTACAGATACATATAGTACTTGTACAGATACATATAGTACTTGTGTAGATACATATAGTACTTGTACAGATACATATAGTACTTGTACAGATAAATATAGTACTTGTGCAGATACATACAGTACTTGTGCAGATACATATAGTACTTGTACAGATACATATAGTACTTGTACAGATACATATTTTGTACCTGTACATATACATGTAGTACCTGTACGTATACATATGTAGTACCTTTACATATACATATGTAGTACCTGTACATATACATATGTAGTACCTGTACATATACATATGTAGTACCTGTACATATACATATGTAGTACCTGTACATATACATATGTAGTACCTGTACATATACATATTTTGTACCTGTACATATACATATAGTGCCCTGAGCAGTTGCCCAAAATGCCCCTTGCAAAAACCGCTCTACATCCCGCATTTTTCGTACTCAATTTTTCGGTTCCAGCTGGACGCTAAAATTTCCGCGACAGATGCCGCGCTGAAGCGCCCCCTGCCCGACCCTGGCCTCTAAAACCCCCTTCCCCGTGGCGTGACGACTCGTGCATATCCAGACCACATTCCCTGTCATCATCATCATCATTGTGGCAAAGGACGTCAATGTGCTGTTTAGTAGCGTAATGATGGACTCATTTAGCTCGACACAATTAGCTTTTATGGCAAAACAATGGAGCACCTGCAAAGAAGCGCATTAAAAAGCTGCTTTTTTTTTTCGCCCTCACATTCGAATGGTCAAAAAACAAGCCGGCTTTTTGTGTTTGTTGTTTTGTGGTCAAAGACATTTGGACTAATTATTATTGTACGGTTATCGTAGATTACGTTGCTAAGCGCGTTTGTCTCGAGGGTGTAATTATCCATCTGTAAACTGCAAAAGGTTGTTTAGCACAGCCATGCAAGGCATTTTATTTTCAGGATAGGAAGGTCACATTTGGTCTTTTTCAGGTCTCAAAAATTACCGTATTTTCATGACTATAAGGCACAACGCATTATAAGGCGCACCCTCAATGAATGACATTTTTTCCATATATAAGGCGCACTGGATTATAAGGCTTACTGTCTATTTTGGAGAAAATTTAAGACATTTAAGTGCGCCTTATAGTGGTGAAAATACGGTAATTGCTATTGACTTCCAGGTATGATACACAGTCACCTCTAGAGCCAGCCATTGTTGATGTTTTGGATTTTTTTTGTATCAAATCTTGCAGTGGGGGAGGAGCTATATGATGGAAGATTTTGTAAACTAAGATGGCATCTACATATTTAACAGTATTGTTTCAGTTCAGGCCTTTGTGTTTTTTTTAATATCCGACAGTGGTGTTTTTTCGTTTTTGGTTTTCTGTTTTTTCCATATATAAGGCGCACTGGATTATAAGGCGTACTGTCTATTTTGGAGAAAATTTAAGACGTTTAAGTGCGCCTTATAGTCGTGAAAATACAGTCATCATTTATTTCTCTTTATCAAAGACGCCGGATAATCACCAACATTAAGACTCATTAAATGATGTCAAAGGCAAAAAAAGCTATTTTTTTACGCACTGCCAAATGATGGTAATAAGTCAGTCTTTCCCATTTTTTATATTTTATGGCTGTCATTTTCTGCGAGTGTTCTTTGCGAACGTTCTCAGGTGATGAAAGCAGCACGTCGCCGCCGTCTTAATGGATTTTTGATTTATGCAATATTTAGACGGCAGAGTTTGGCTTCTCTCTCTCTCAAAGGAGCTAAATTCCATTAGCAGGTAAAAGCCCATCGAGATAAACGGCCGACTTGTTTTGTTTGCACGCCGCGTAATGTACACGCTGTGTCGAGAACTTTTTATTTGTCTCGCTCGGTCAAAGTGATATGCTGCTGCTTTTATTGTTTTGTCTTTTGTGCTCGCCGTGGATTAAATGGATCTCGGCATCTCTTCGGGTGACATATTTGGAAACAAAATGGAGGCCGCTAAAAAAGTTTACTTGTTTTTAAGAAGGAAAAGTGAGCGTGTCGGCTATAACTTTTGCTTTAGTGCTGAATAAATCTTGTTCCCGGTTATGGAAAAGTATATTTTTATGGTTACAATTCGCCCCCTTAGGTACTTTGTACATTTATATATTGTCGATAGTCAAATTGAAGTAGTTATGTTACGAGATTTAAGTTATATTTCCGGATCCAACCAGGAAACATCTACTTGACATACCTGAGCGGGTTATTTTTTTGTTAGTCATTGTCTTTCGTCATAACCTAGAAAAAGCTAAAAGAAAACGTGTTTATTCCAGAATATATTTTTGAACTGACTGGTAAATAGAATACATTTCGCATTAAACCATATCAGAATAGATGCTTTATTCTATATATATATATATATATATATATATATATATATATATATAGAACAAAGTGGCTATTTGGTTTTATAGTATTAGGACTACAGGTGGTAGCGGAATAAATGGGATGGGCATAAAGAGTATCAATGGAACTTTTGACTCGACTTAGCCCCGCCCCTTGGTTACAGCCCCAAAACCGAATGATCCTGTATTTGAGAAGTGACTCTTCCAGTTCAGGTATTTATTCCGAGACGTAATGGTGACTTTGTACTTTATTCCAGGACAATTAAAGCTATTTTCTAGATAGCAAAACCTTACCTTACCTTATATTTCACAGTAAATTGACCTAGTTTCGACCACATTCCAAAACCGAATTAACCACTTTAGGCTAGACTACAGTATTCCTTATTTAAATCGTCGTCTGTTAGTCTGCATTCTAAAATGTTGAGGGTCAACGGGAAGGGGAATAGCGAGGTGGAAGGATGTTGTTTACAAAAATTAAACTGCAAGACGAGACTCAATGAAAAAGAAACAACCAAAACTAAAAGACAGACAGCGGTTGACTAGACAATCCAGAACAGGTGGGTGACATGACTTGAAATTAATCGGGATAGACATCAGGCCTGACTCAACAACAGGTGAAATCAATGGCTAATCCCAAAAGGACTAGTCACACAAAAACAAAAAAGCCAAAGCGTAAAAAACACTTTAAAAACAAACCAAACCGCAAAAAAATCCCAAACCTAGCACAGTCAAATCCTTCAACCCGATCAATTATATCCCCAAACATTCCATCAAGCCTTATTCCTATTCTGCATTATAATTTTATTCTTCTTCTTAAAATGGACAATAAAAATGAGTTGTCCCTCATTAGTCCCGCCCATAATTTGAGGTCCTCCATAATCAAGACAGGTTGCTGTCACACGGCCACGATTGTTATTGTTATTGTGAGGCCGGCATCCAGGAATTGGTGACCTGTGACCTTTCATTTGGCATGTCAGTCCCCCCAGGTCTGGATACCTGCACCTATGGAGCCAAGCAAGACCCCCCCCCCCCCTCACACTGTTATCCATCTCCTGCAACTGCCCCACACTTGAATGTAGTGACATTTGTGAGGTGCTTGGCAGTAATTGTCAACCACATGGTGACTCCTCGTTTGTTTCCATGACATTTCGCCTTTGCCTGATTGTCTGTCTAATGCGGGAGAAGGCAAAATTAATTGGAGTTAGCCCCTAATCTGTCTACTGGAAATGTCACCCCCTTTATTGTTACGCCCAAGTCGACATGTAGGCCATGTAAGAATGAAAGAAAATTAAGAGAAATGAAAAATTACAGGAAGAAACGAACAACCTACCCCAAAAAAAATAGGTGCGTTAAGATGGTGACCTTTTGCGAAAAACGTTCTATACTTGTCCTCTTTCTGTTTTTAACCGAGATATTAATTGCTGACATTTGCGTATGGGAGTTCCTGATTAAATATCCTCACGGAACACGAGTTCTACTCATTTGACAAAAAAAATGTGTTAACACTCGTCCTTGGATAACGACTGAATTGGGCTGGATTGCTTTAGAGTAGAATTTATTCCGGAATGTAATAGACATATTGGAATGGAATCTAAATAGAACCGCCTTGAAATTTCGTCAAAATAGGTCATTCCTTGCTATGTATTTGTCATGAAGTAGTCAAGAAAAACTAGAAGAAAGTAATGGTGCAAAAATTCGGATTTTATAGAAAAATAGCTACACAAAAATCCTCAAAACTGGGATAAAGTTTACGAAAATAAAACTAAAAAAGGGTAGACCTACACCAACTAACAGACAAAACAATTACTTACTCAAATAGGAAAAAATACTCCCACAAAGTCTTTCGAAACACACGGCGTTTACATACACAGACTTGAGTTTATGTCTAATCACAAACACAGCCAAAACGCATAGAAAACACGCAGTATTATTCAATATTGTTTTGTATTACACCAAATACTGTATTTTTACAACAAATGCCAATTTTCTATCTTGTAACGGGGGCACTTTCCGTCATCAAACCCAAAAACTGATTCATCTGTTTTTAGGGCAACCTAGACTGTTTCAATTCCCGATTTTTATTCCTTTTTTTTTGAATGATCTTCCTCGCCTTGCCGCTAGCGGCCACAAGGTCGACTTCGAGATGATGCGGACGATGAATTAGTTTTATGTTTCATGACACCAAATCCATCTGCCATCATTGACGGCGTTTTCCCACAATCCCTTGTGACAAACATCCGCTGTCAATCATCTACAAGTCTGCCTTTAAATCATCCGATTGAGTAGACCACTTTATTGTCTGACATTTTATACAATTGGAATAAAGACTCCAAACCAGAAAAAGTATTTTTTTCAACACCATAAGCTTTATTATCAGGAAAACATTTAAATAAACACTAGCACAACATTATTAGTCATTCTTTTAGGTGGCCAGATATAAATTTTTTGGCAGCGTAAAACCCTTGCAAAGATGTCTCAATGGAGTCAGGGAAACTGGTTGGATCTGGATGGAACGTTCTAAAAACAAGAAGACATACAAAAAAATATAACTAGTTTGCTTTGAAATAGCACTGTTCAATACAAAATACTTTGTTTTTGGCTAAAAGCTCTGTTTTGGTTGCAACTGCATTGGACTTAGTTGTGTTAGGTAATTCGATTTCTGGTTAAAAACATTCAAAACAAACTTTACAAGTGGAAACCTCCAAAAAATAAGACTTAAATTGATAATTTGCTTTTAAATTGCAGGTTAACTGGACCATTCTGTTTCCAAATTGACCGTTTATTCCTGAATTTAGTTTAAAAATGGATTACTAGTCCATTCTGGAATAGAACATAGTTGACAATTTATTGATTTGAATTGCATTGAATGCTTTTATTGTCTTTATTCAATTAAAATGAGATTTAAAGCTTTCAACATAGTGCGCCAAAAACAAGAACCAAAAACAAACCAATAAACAATCCCTAAATTTAGTCTCAAATTACAGGTTAACTTGACCAAACAGTCTCAGAACTGACTTTACAATCCAGATTTCTAGTCTAAAGTGAACTCTTCCATTCTGGAATAGAACATAATTAACAATTTAGTTTAAAATTTCCGGTTAAATGGACCAATCTAGTTCAGAATCCACCTTATTTTCCCAAAAACTAGTTTTAAAATGGAATATAATTCACCCATTGCACTATATTTTTAAACCTCAACAATTCTACGTTTGTGTTCAGAAACTAAGTTATACCCTAAGCTTGTATTTATATTTCGGAAATAGAAAAGTAGGGCTACTTACACACAAAGAACCGAAGGCACATCCCGCACATAGCGACGACCGAAGAAATCTGTAGTGCCCGCCCACATTCGGGGCTCATCAGGCAGTCCCTCGTCTTCAGGCAACATTTCGGACACTTGCTACCCCCTTCGCGGTCACGTTTGCTTTCGGTCACCTGGACCCTCTCGGGCTGACTCTGGTACGGAGGAGCCCGGGTGTCGTATGGAGGAACCTGGGTACCATATGGGGGAGGCTTGTCATCCCACTCGTCGTCGCTCATGTTGGGGCCGGAAGATACTTGAAATTCCTGAACCCCCCCCAAAAAAATAGGGAGTCAACATTTGAGAGATTCCTCGAACCCAAAATACAACAAAAATAGTTTAAAGTCAGAGTTCAGCTTGGCAAAATGTACCCAAATGTGTCCTTTACGTGGACAAAATCATGTATTTCTATGTAGTACGACTACTTTTGTCTGAGAAGAAAATGCGATAATCGAGGGATTACTGTAGTGTTTATAGGAGTGATTATATATTTGCAGTTTTTCAATTGTTACGGATATGTTCCGTGATATTTGAGGGATTACTGTAGTATTTATTTAATTTATTTTATTGCTATGACTATAATCTCATTGTTTTCTGCTCATGATACTACTTTTTGAAGAAATTATTTCTCAATTTTAACCCTCATACTGCAGTAACTATTCTGGGATCTTTTTTACATATTTATTATCTTACTGCTATGAATTTACTCTTAAAAAATGTATTCTCCATCCACAACTCCAAAAATGTCAACTTTTCCATGACAAATTGCAAATTAGACTACAAATTCATCCCCAATTAGGTTAAAAAAAATCACTTTCTCGTCTTCCAAATAACTTTTATTCTCAAATAACTTGTAAAAACAATTTTCCTTTAATAAACAACCTAATTCTCCTCCACCAAGCTTCACTTTCCACACCCTGTCCTAGTTTATTCTTTTAGAATTCCTCCCAATGGGCGTATTTTTGTTTTGTTTTAGTTTTTTTTATCTGGCAACCTGAATTTCTGGTTGCCATATCTTTTTCAAAACACTCCAGCAATAGGAATTCGACCTTCCATCTATTTTACAACACAATTCCCGTACATTTTAGCCTCTATCACCCACACATCAGCCCGTCAAGTCAAATCGATTCTTCCACCCCGATGAACGCTCTTTTCGCGCCGCCCCTCCCCCGACATCGGATATTCCGCGATAACCCGGATCGGCGACTAATAACATTTTGAGAGCGAGGATAGGGTCCCCCCCCCCCTATTTGTTCCATCCCGAGGTAAATTCGATTGTCTATTTCCACGGGGGAAAAATGGCGGCGGCGTTTTTTGAGTGCACCTCTTTCCCCGCTTTGGAAAGTTGGCGGCTTTTCAATCATAAGTAATGAAATTCCATCCGAGCGAAGGGAAGGTCCATTAAGAAGAGGAGGGAAAAAAGGGATTCGTGCTCTTACCCGGTGCGTTCTGTCGCTTTTAATTTCCTCACACGGCGAACGAGGCTTTGCTTTGGTCTTGAATGGCGTGGGTGTGGCGGCCAGTTGGACAGGTTGAGCGTCTTTTAAAGGTGAGGTGATTGGGTCAGACAAAAAGGCCCAATTGGGGGAGGAGTTTAGGTAAAGGGGGCGTGGTTGCCGTAGAGGAGTGGAGGTAAACAAATTGAAGATGAAGGGTCAAACACGTGGTCTACTGGGTTGTTCTTTTTAGCTTAGTCATACTGTACGTACATAAGGAAATACTGTACCTACTACCTATTGTTTATGTCACCTTTACTTGACTACATATCTATGATGACTACTTACTTATTGATTATTTATCAGTTGCTTAGTTTTTTGTTGTTATTTATGCACTTTTCTACTTTTTTTCATGTGACTACTTAATATGTGACTACTTTATATGTGCCTACTTAATATGTTACTGCTTAATATGTGACTACTTAATATGTGAATAATGTGACTACTTAAAATGTGACTACTTATGTGACTACTTGTGACTACTTCTGTGACTAGTACTTATTATGAGACTACTTGTGACTACTTCTGTGACTAGTACTTATTATGTGACTACTTAATATGTGACTACTTAATATGTGACTACTTCTGTGACTAGTACTTATTATGTGACTACTTAATATGTGACTACTTAATATGTGACTACTTAATATGTGACTACTTATGTGACTACTTATGTGACTACTTATGTGACTACTTATTATGTGACTACTTATATATGATGACTATTTCTTATTGATTATTCATCTGTTAGTTTTTTGTTGTTTTTTGTGACATTCCAATACCTATGCTTTTGACTACTTATTATGTGACTACTTATTTATGTGGACTACTTATCTATGATGACTACTACATATTCATGTGGACTACTTGTCTATGATGATTACTACTTATTCATGTTGACTACTTCCGCACTTTGCTCCTTATATTGATGACTACCTATTATCTGACTACTTAGTATATATTTATTATTATGATTGATAATTTATTAGTCCATTTGTAGTTATTTGTGCACTTTAAATCTCATTCTTATTGTATAATTAGTATAAAAACAGTAGAAGAATTTTGAACACGAGCCACATTCAAAACAATACAAAAAAAATACCGTCCAAAACTTGCAAATCAACTTTGAACAACTTCGTCGCCAAGTAGATCAAAGCGATTTTCTCCCTTAAGATAAAACCTACTTTACAAATATATAATGATATATATATTTTCCACTGCCGCAGCTCCACCAGTCGTAGCTTAACTTATTCATCAGAAAATAAACTTCAAAATATTCTTCCGCGTCATCAACGAGGTTCCCGAAAAAGTCTGGCGAGCTGATGACCGATAGCGCTCGTTAATTGAGGCCTTTTATTAGTAGTATCAATCCAGCGGTTTGATTCATTAGCACAAAAAGAGCCGCCACACACCAAACAGAACGCAAGCCAGACTCCTAATGAATAAATAAATAAACACGTGGTGTGATCCATTTTTGATTGCACGGCAAATTTAATCAAGGGTTGAAAAATAATTTCAAGGGAACAAATAATTGGACCCCGCTTCAAAGTACAATGGCCGACGGTGCGCTACTTTCAATTAGATTCATTTAGTAATGGAAAGATTTTTTTAGCAAGACATTTATAATATCGTATTTTATGGACTTAGGTAGCTTGTTTGGATGGGGATTTTTTTGTTTGTTTTCTGAACAAAAGCCTGTTTTTTATTTAATTCTTTTTAGGGTATAGTTATACTTGTTGTATTATTGTTCTAAACTAGTATAAGAAATGTGTAAGCTGCTCCATTTAACTTTTTTATTTGCTGTTTGGAAAATGTAAGTAATTTCTACTACATTCCCAAAACTACTTTATTCAAAGTTCCATTTAAAACTGTTATGCAACAAATAAAAACTTAATAATATGTAATATCTCAAATTCAAAGGCCACTCAAATATTTGACAGTACATAAATTAAAATACCTTGTACAAAATAGTTACTGGCGATGAAAAAAGACTGAAAATAACAAATATTTTGACATCATATTTTTATGTAGTGTCTTTGGGATTACATTTTAAATAAACATGGAGAAAGTATGACGTTTTTAAGTTTCAGAAAGGCTCAGAAAGTCTGCAAATTTATTTAATTTAAATCTTAGTCTGCAGAAGGCTCTGATTTTTTTAACTAGGTCTACAATGTCTTCTGTGTCTGTCTTGCTACTCCAACCAAGAAATTTCACCAAAATAGGATGAAGTAGACCTTCTAAAAAGTGAGTAATGGATCAAAAATATGTTTTTTTAGCAACTCTGTACATTTTGGTGACCGGGTAAAAAAGAATTCCATTCAGTCAAAATACTTTTTTACCCAAATACATGTAAACTTTGAGGACCAACAAAAAAATAACCGATTTAAAGTCACCTAACCAAATAAAACTCATCTTTTATACAACATTTTCCCGAAAAATATATACTTTCCACTTAAATCCAAGCTATAGACCATCGGTTTAATCGTCATTTGACATAAACATCGTTTCTAAATGTCATAAGACAGTCCAAAAAAGCGTAAAATTTCGACAAACTTAGTTGACAAGAACCAAAATAACTTCTGAATAATAACCTCCATTTCTTTTAAAGCCTTTTTTCCTCAATTCATTCTTTTTAAACATGTCACTTCCCCATTAAAATGACGTTCTTGTTTGGTCCAAATGTTGCATTCTCAAGTAAATCTGTCCGATAGACATGTGGCATTTGAAAGTGGAAGCTAGGCTGTTTAGTTCCGTGGCGCCGCATTCATACATAAAAAAATAAATAAATAATAAGAAATCGGTAAGGCGACAGGTGCGCCATCAAGCAGAATAATTTATCGTCTTCCTTCGCCTACTTTTTTTTTGCGGCTACGTTCGCTGACAGATCGCGTCTTGCCAGTTGCCAGATCCGACTAAAGATGGACCGCCTGTCGCGTTTGTGCCAGATAAAAAAATAAAGATAATAAGATAAGATAAGATAAGATAAGGGATTGTTTGCTTGGGCCGAGCGACAAAAAAAATAACAACGCTGAATGTCATAATATTGGTTTCGCTACTAAAATGTTATGTTTTATTTTGATGCTAATTGTATATTTGATATGATGTTATTTTAGCTTATCTGGCAACGTAAAAAAATAATAATGCCGAATATCACAATATTGGTTTCCCTACTACAATGCTATGTTTTATTTTGATGCTAATTGTATATTTGATATGATGTTATTTTAGCATATCTGGCAACTTATAGGTTTTTCCTGTATATTATACGTTTTTTGATCTTGTCAAACTTTTTACGACATATAATAACTTTCGTAAGGGTTTTTTTAGTACGTTTTTTTTGTAAAACGAATCTGGTTTTACCCATTTCGGCTCTAATTCTAATTCACTTGCATTTATATATATTTTTTTTATTTAATTATCGCTTAATAAGGGGAATTGCAATCATTAATGATGACATCAATTGATTGACGTGGTAGGGTAATCCAGCCAGTTGCTTGGGGCCCCCACCAATAAATAGGGCGCTAAAATATACTCCACATAAAGATAAGAATCATCCATTTAAAATGTTGTTAAGTCCAGTTTTGCCAAATATCAAAGACGAAAAATAGCAAGACGTTCTATTCTTTCATCTCCTTTTTATTCCATTTAATCTCTTCATCGGGCCACTAACAGAAAGTCTGTCAATTTCCAACAGAACAAGCGTGTAAAATACTTTTCTTTCAGCTAGATATGCCTCCAAAGTCTGAATGAGAAAAAAAATATAAAGATTTATGGAATGAGCGTTTGACAATAGCTGCAAACTTGCCCATCAAAGCGCGTCCAATTCAATTTAATTAAATCCCGCAGTGTGCGGCGATACAGTGTAACATCAGCGTGGAAAAGCCCAGAAAAACGAGCTGATCAACCTCTTTTCTTATAGATTTTTTTTTTTTTTTATCCTCCATTACCTTATTACAACTGTGCGCAGACACTCTTTTATTCTGAAGCCCTGAAACAGCAAAGCAGCCTAACTTTAGCATCAAATAATCATTTTTTTGGTCCATTTTTTGGCTAGTGCGACTTGAAAAATACAGTTATTTAAAAAATATTGTTATTCTTTATAACTATGCAAATATTGTACATTATGGTCAAATAACATTAATTTTGTGGCTATAAATTTCAATATATTAACAAAATAATCAAGTAACATCAATTTTATGGCTATAAATTTCAGTATTTTAACAAAATAATCAAATAACATCAAATATTTGGGTTATAAATTTCAATATATTAACAAAAAAATCCAATACATACATTTTTTATTATCACTATATATTTGAAGTATATTTTATATATTTTTTATTTGTTAAACATAATTAAAAAACTTTAACCAAATGCTACTATAGGCCTTTATTATGTGATTTTTTAATTTTAATTATTTTATTCCCTAAAAGTTGTTT
This sequence comes from Stigmatopora nigra, assembly GCF_051989575.1. Taxonomy (NCBI): domain Eukaryota; kingdom Metazoa; phylum Chordata; class Actinopteri; order Syngnathiformes; family Syngnathidae; genus Stigmatopora; species Stigmatopora nigra. Next base: position 10,353,541 of record NC_135525.1, read on the forward strand.
CGCAAATAAGCAAATTGTTAATGATTCATAAGCCAAATCTAGAGTATAAAAATAGCTTCAATAAATGAAAAAAGTATGTTTACAGTCAAAAATTATTGGAAAAAAAGCTTAATAAAGTCCCCCAACCATGAATTAAACTTCACTATAAAATCTCAACAGCTTTAAAAAATAGCAAGTAAATTAAAACTCATGTGGGAATGTATCACATAATTTAATCAAAATGATTTGTGTTTATTAAAACATCCAAACCTCTGACACAAATACATTACAGCCAGACAGACGAAGAAGAAAAAGCAATATTCTCGCTGAAAAGATGATTTTTAATCAAGCTGACTTTGGAGAACTGACGCCAGCAACCAATACACTTGATTTAATTGATTGGGCTTATGAAAAATATACATATGGTTAATATGCGGATACGCAAAGTCTTTCTCCGTGTGAGTAAATATTTGTTAGCTGACTGTCAGGGTCTCGTAATGATGGACATCAATCTGTCAATCATCAGACTTGCTCAAGTGTGCGACTAATTATACATAATTCTTGTTACCGTTCCATCATGTCAACACTTGAATTTTTTGCCCTTGTCAATGCAACAGATGTTGTCATACTTTTTTCTAAACACGTTACAAGGAGTACTAATTAGTTTAGGGTCTTCAGAATTATGAAATATGAGAAATTTTGGTGATTTTTTTTTCTTTTTTAAAGAACATAGTGTAATCAAGGACTAGAAATAATAGCTTGCCCATAAATAGATTTGTTTACTTGGTAGCATTAGCATGATTAGGAGCAGTAGTAGCAAAAAAAATGCTACTTTTTTTCTCTCGCATATAAGCCGCATTTGTAACTAAAAAAATACTGATGACCGAATTAAAGGTAAGGCTTATATGTGCATAATTAGACTTAAAAAAGACAAAATGCTATAACGCAAGACAATTTGGTCATTTATTTTAATTAAGTGAAAAGATAAACTATTTTGAAGTCTATGAATGAAATTCAAGAAAAAAAACATTGTATGAAATGTTAAAAACTCACTTGTGTCTTTAGTAATAATAGTTGTACTCTATTAAAACCATGAATACGGCTTATACGAGAAAAATCGTAAATTCAACGATTTTAAGCAATCTTAAGGCTAAGGCTTATATGCGGGTGTGACTTATATGCGAGAAAATACGATTAGACATAGCAAATTTTAATCAAAGACCTCCAAGTCATGACAATGCTAACAAAAAGCTAAATTCTAATTGGATAAGCATCTAAAAAACGTATAATATAATTAAAATAGCATTAGCAATAGCGCCCCTATTGACATTTTCCTACTTCTTTTGGCTTTTAAGCTTGCAAATTAGTGAAATTTTCCACTTGGATTTGCCAATGTGTTTTCTGGGTTGAGGAATTTACGGTACTTGCTAACTTACTGCAAAGGCATAGCGATATAATAACCTCCACGTCAGCGTTTGTGGATATAGAAGGCGGGTCAGCACGTGGTCTTAAAAAAAAAGGTGAAATATAGCATTGGGAAGAGCCCAACCACTCCAACTTTTTTTATTTTTTTATTTTTTTTAATTTGGATTGGCAAGCCATCTGCCAGCAGGGTCATATTTTATCCACCAGTCGTTTTCTGAGTATTCCTGTTCCGTAGCCGAGTGCCTCTCCATCATGCTTGTCCGAAGGGATTTTTATTGAAGAACACTGAGATGGGATTGGATGCCGTGTGCGCGGGGGTGTTTGTGAGTGATTTTATTGCATGGCGGTAGCAGCAGGGGACTTTGTCGCTAGGTTACGATAAAATATGTTCACGTTATTTGCTGTCACATACTCGCTGTTTGACTCCTAAATGCATTTTTTTGTGGGGAATGGGGGTTGTTAAATTTGTTTTTTTTTTTTTGCTCCAACCTTTGACACTTTTTGGTAATTCATATAAGATAGCAATGGGAATTGTTTAATGCAATAATTTTTGTTGATTTTTTGTTGAAAAAAAACTATTTTTAAAGATTCAGCGCAAAAAAATGACATATCGACAAAAAATCGACAAAAAATCGACAAAAAATGACCAAAAAATCAACAAAAATCGACAAAAATTGACAAAAAATCGACCAAAAAATCTACCAAAAAATCTACCAAAAAATCTACCAAAAAATCTACCAAAAAATCCTACCAAAAAATCTACCAAAAAATCTACCAAAAAACAGACAAAAAAATCGACAAAAAAACTTAAGTTACCTGATAATGTGAAAAAAATGATTTATATCACCACAAAAACTAGGTTGAGCGTCTTTCTTATTAAAAATAAACAGTAAAAAAAATGAACAATTGAAGCAAATGGAGCAAAGACGCAAATGAACATGGCGCCGCAAGAAAACTTCATCGTACATAGCGAACACCCCCAAAGGGAATTCTCCGTTGGTAAACCTTAAAAGAAAACCCACCCAATTTAAACCTGACCTTTTGCACACAAAAAAATAAATAAAAAAACACCAACTCCGGGAAGGAAGCAATTAGCATAGACGTGCGTGCAACCCATCGTGTCGGTTCCCCAAGCCCCGCCCCCCCCACACACATCCTGACACCTCCTTGTTTTACTGCTTAATTTAGCCAGGCCACACAAGTATTTATCGAGAGAAGAAGACGGCGTATGCAAATGGGATCCGTTCGTAAATAATAAAACATCTACAGACGCGTAATTGGAAGCAGGTAGTGCGTATTTACTTATTATTGATGACCCTTCACTCCACTAATTTATATCGAGGGTGAAAAATACCAAAAAAATAAATTGGAGGGACACTCCTATCCAGCATGGGGCGCCCCAACTTCGAACCAAGGTCCACCTGTAACCCACTTCCCAGTTTTGATCACCTTAACGCAAAATATCATCGCGTTTAACCCACAAAATTATCGTAAATCCAGTTTATATTCTGTTGCAATTCCCAGTTTTACCAATAGAGGGACCCTGTCATTTAGACTCTTTCGAATTCATTCATTTTTTGATTCGCTAATGCAAACAAGTGTTTAGGGGGGTGCTAGAGCCTATCCCAGCTAACTACATGCACCTACCTGAATTTTTGGCCAACCAATCGTAGGGCACAAGACGGCAAAGGGTGACCAATCAGAGCTCAGGTTAGTCAATTTAGAGTATTTGACAAGCTAGACTTGCACGGAAGGAAAATAGAGTACCTAGAAAACACCCACTTGGAAAAAAAATGCTATTTTGGGATTGAACCCTCGACCTCATAACTGCGATGCGCACTTAAAAACCACTTAACCACCGTACTGCTTCCTAATTGTATGTTTATGATGATTTAGGGCCTTTTTTTTAGTATAGAATTGAATCATATTGAATTATTTGTATTTGCCAGGCTGCTTTTGGTTAAATTATTTTAGTTTTCCCAGTACAATTTCCCATTTTTTCCCTCAAAACGCACCCACAGGCGAACCACTAAAAAACCCCATTGGGGACCATAATTCTTAGTTTTCCACCAATTATCGTTGTTTGGAAATGTGGCACAGATGATTTCAAACGATAGACTGGGGGCCATATGTCTTCAACGCCATCTCTTTATGTTTTTAATCTTGCGTAGAAAATAATAATAATAATAAAAAATAGAAAAAAAACAAGGGAGTTTTACGAGAGCGCCATCTGTCTAATGAAGTGCAAGACGGAGGCACGTGGCGCATTTGCATGAGCCGCCACTTGGCGGAACGGCGCTCGCTCACGCTGAGCTGGTGAGAAACGATCACGTCGACCAATCGCACATTTTCAGCGGAAGATTACAGTCGTTTGTTTTTCGACTGTCGGGACGTTTTTATAAGATCTCGACAGTTTAAATCAGAAAATTAGTTTTTCTTAACAAAATGGATGACTATTGTTCATCTCTTATGATATTCACGTTTGGTAACTTGTCTTTGACGCTATGTTTTCGCATCTTTTTACATTTTTTGGGGGAGTTTGAGAGCAGATACTGATTTTTGGAACTTTGAAATTTTCAAATATCAAAAAAAAAATGTATGGGAGAGTTTTTTAAGGCTTTATTTAGCGCTAAAATGTTTGATTAGCTTTTGTTCTTAAGTGACTCAACCAAAGATACCCCGAAACTAATAATGTTGCATTCTGTTGCACTTCCCAGATTGAACACTAGTTGGAGCTAGTTTCTTTTAAAGTACTTCTTCAGGCAGCACTTTGAAATCAATGTAGGAAACTGTAGAATTACAGTTCTATGTTTATATTCAATAAGTAATCTATAAATACAAAATTCAGACAAAGTTATCTTGGTCATGTTTTTCGTCACTTTTTTTCCATCAAAAATATTTTGTTGTTTTTATCCTACATTTTTGCCTATGTTTAAATTACTTATTTTGTTGTAGAAAAACCCAAAATCGCACTTGGGTATTCGTCGAAAACCCTGCCAAACAACGAAAAAAGTGCGACTTATAGTCCAGAAATACGCTAGATAACAACTATTAATCAATCGTGCAATTCAGGGTCCATTTTTTTGTATTCTCCCAAACCTATCCCTTAAAAATACACTTATTCTGAATTCCAAGGTGGGTGGGTGGGGTAGTCCGAGGGTCTCTTTCACCACATCAGGTGTTGTGAAGACCACATTTTTCCGGTGTTGCACCGCATCGACCCGAGTCCCCAAAGGCACCGTGTCATGTCACTTGGCTACTCCATCTGTTTGGAGGCCGGTGTCCAGCATAAAGACCGCCATGTCCCCCCCCTCCTGGTCCATCTGCGGCGTTTAACCGGCGCTTGACAAAGCGTCCGACTCCGGGTGTAATATCCCGGGAGGCGTTGTCTTTCTCTTGGGGAATATGAGCGATGCCCGAGTCGTTGTCAGTCCCAGACGCTTCCGTCACTTCAGAGCGGAATGAGATTTCCTGGGAGACGTGGCGCCGCCTCCGCCATCTCATCCTTTTTACACGTCACCCCGGATGGCCGGCGGCTCGTCACCGGGCCGCCTGCTAGTGGTGGTGGACATATGTCACCGGAGACGTAGGAACGAGTGTCTTTGGGCCCTCCAGGGGAAGGGAGAATGTCTCGTCTGGCTTTCTATTTCATTCCTACCTGATGGATGCTCCACTATTTCTTTTGCTCTGTTTTTTAATGGAGTGGCTTTATGGGGTTGTGTGGTGGAAATTGGGATGGAGTGGAGGGGTCTTTGGGTGACCAGGGCTACATGGCTTTTCTATGGGTCATTCTGGACATCAATGCCAGGGAATGACATCATGGATTCATTCATTCTGTCATTTTCCATTGAGCTATTCCTCAATCAATTCAAGGTGTCACCCAACTACTGTTCATACATGGCTGGGATAAGCTCCGGCACCCCCGCAAACCCTAATACTAAATGACTTAATAGCATCCCTGTCAACTTATACATTTTTCCTATATTTAATACATTTTTATTTTTTGATCATTTCAAATTGTGCAACTTTTGTAGGATTTTTTTGTAGCTCCAGCACCCCTGCGACCCTTGTGCTATATATACTAAATGAATTATAATAGTATCCCTGTCAATTTATAAATTTTTCCTGTATTTTTATAAAAAAATGGATCATTTCAAATTGTGCAATTTTTGTTAGGGATTTTTTTTGGTTCCGGCACCCCCGCAAACCTTGTGCTAGATATACTAGATTAATTCTAATAGCGTCCCTGTCAACTTATACGTTTTTCCTGTATTTATGTTTTTTTATCATTTCAAATAGTGTAACTTTTGTAGTACGTCTTAAGTACGTTTTACTAGTTTTTTGGGTTAAACCAATTTTGTTTTACTCATTTCAGTTCTAATCCAGATTGGTTAGTAGACATAAACGTCATCCCAAAAGGCACCAAGTTCGTCTTTTCATTCATGTATTTTTTTCAGCTCATGGTTGGTTTTAATTTTCATAAAATCTTGTGTTGAGTTATTACAGTTTTGTGTTTTATGACCGGTCATCAAAATTTGCACACGATACTACGGCCGCATGCCATGATGAAAAATTAAATTCTCTTCTGTTTATTGTCGACCATCTGTCCCATGATGCGCTTCAAATTTGGTAGTCAACGAGCAAAAAAATCTTGGACCAATTTCTCCTTTAAAAAAAATACCTCTAAATACCTTAAATTAAAAATAAAACAACAATTGCTTTTTGGCTCTAAAACAATATTCAACAAACAAATCAAATATCAACAAGGGCAGCAAAAACCTCAGGCAAGGCCAAATGATTTATAAACGTAAAAAACAAATGACGCGTTAGGCCATATGTCCAAAAAGTCATTAATTAGTAGAGTTTGTTGAAGGCTACTTCATGAAAAAATGAAAATGCAAATTTGGCAATTGCACCATCAAAGATTTATTATCCGAGTCGACTTTTTCTCATATTGTTATTCGTCTTTTGTTAAATGTTCTTAAGTTTCTATGCTATGTTATGCTGTGTTATGCTATGTTATGCTATGTTATGCTATGTTATGCTATGTTTATGTTATTATTTGTTATGTTATGGTTAGGTTCATTTTTAGTTATGTTAGGTTATGGTTAGGTTCATTTTTAGTGATGTTATGCTATGTTATGTTTTGTTGTTATGTTATGGTTAGGTTTATTTTTAGTTATGTTATGCTATGTTATGTTTTGTTGTTATGTTATGGTTAGGTTTATTTTTAGTTATGTTATGCTATGTTATGTTATGTTTTGTTGTTATGTTATGGTTAGGTTTATTTTTAGTTATGTTATGTTAGTGTTAGGTTCATTTTTAGTTATCTTTAATATACATATAGTATTACAGAATTAATTAGTTATGTTATGCGCGTTTTGGGACGAGGATTCGTTAAACTGAGGCCTCAAAGAGGTTCTATAATACATCCTTCAATATCATTTTATTTGTGGCAAAGCCGAAACCTTCTCGCCGTGGGTAACGTGTCAGACTGTTAGAGTGTTACCTTCTTTTGCTCGTGTTGACACCTCCATCATTCGGCATCTCGCGGGGAGGCGACAGAATGACAGAATGTCGTCAGAAACCATCTGTGTACGCTCGTCAAGGCCAATGACAAATGTCCATCACCTGATTAGTGAGGAGTTGGGGGGGAAGGGCCATTGAAAAAAGAAAGCAGGAGAGACCTCTTTTGTTCAAAGAATATCCGTCTAACTTGTCCTTGTGCTTTGTTTATTACAGGAAGTGTTTTTCTTCCTTGACGTCGATCCGTTTCGATCCGTGACGTCCCGACGTTGGAGCATTGTGCCAAACGCTTCGAGGTCTTTGACGAAGACCCCGGAGGAAAACAATGAGGTAAGATGGCGCCGAAAAGTGTGTCAAGGTTTTAGGTATTGACTTGAAAATGATAGCAGGCTTTATTTTGAAAACAAATCCACCCACAAAGGTGACAGAAAGCTTCAATAATAATGATTCGGATTACAGTATTTTGCCGTTTATTAAATGATTTTTGTTTTTATGGGCTTCCCGTCTGTGCGCCATTTAATATACCGCTGCCGTGAACCGAATAAATAAGTAGTACAAGTGAACATAGTAAATAAGTAGTACAAGGGAACATAGTAAATAAGTAGTACAAGTGAACATAGTAAATAAGTAGTACAAGTGATCATAGTAAATAAGTAGTAAAAATCAACAGAATAAATAAGAAGTACAAGTCAACATAATAAATAAGTAGCACAAGTCAACCTAATAAATAAGTAGTACAAGTCCACAGAATAAATTAGTAGTACAAGTCAACAGAACAAATAAGTAGTACAAGTCAACCTAATAAATAAGTAGTATAGTGTTAAATAAAGCAGTCATTTTCATTTTCTAACTAGCTCACTGTTCCCTAGCACTCTTAATTTGTCGTTAAGCGCTGTAATTAAAAGCCCATGAACAGTGTCTTCGAGGCAGAGTCTTTAAAAAGCTAACGAGAGGACGGCGACGTCATCCGCAAGGTTTTGTACTTCCACCTTCACGCTCAATTCTTTCATAGCGTCGCGTTTCTCCGCCATCTCAAAGACGGGTCATCGTTCTCCTAGCCGGCTTTTACGCGGGGAATTATTTTGCGCTCAAGATCCCAAACGATCCGAGGCATTGATTCACAGCGGCCGGTCCGAGCCGGCGGCAGTTATTACCGACTCTGTCATGGCGTTTTTAATGGAAAGCGAGCGGGGGTGAAAGCATGTATCATCGGTACGAGGCTGCGTCCCCGTGATTCATCAGCAGTCATTTTAGCGGAACCACTGCGTTTCGTTTAACGAGCGTGTTTGCGCCACGTGCTGGGGAATTAAGAAGCAAATAATTGGCGACAAATCGGCAGGACACCGAGATGAAATATGGCGAGGCAACGTGACGTTGAGCAAATGCTGTCATGTTAAGCTACTTCATACCAGAAACTTTATTTAGGGGTTTAAGATGGGATTGTTATGAAAACTTGTTTACTCTTCACTGAGAAATTGAAAAGGAAAGGAGTATGATTGGAGTATTTCAGGCTTTTTCTCGAATATAAGCCGCGTCTGCGTATAAGCTTACCCTTAAAATTGCCTTAAAATCATTGGATTTTACAGTTTTTCTCGTATAAGGTGGGCACTGATTCACAATTTTCACCTCCATATTCATGTTTTTTTTATAGGGATGTGTTATTTTGAAGGGAAAATCTTAAAAATGTAGTATTTCTGAGACACTGTATCAATCAAAAGGATCATCCTCTGGATTTTACATTCCTATTGGGTACACAGACAAATTCAAGATACGTTTTTTCTTGAATTTAATTCATAGACGTCTAAATACATTTTATTAAGCGTTTTATCTGTTTATCTTTTCTCTATTTTGAAATAAATGACCGCATTGTCTTATGTTATGGCATTTCGTCTTTGTCAATTTGCAGTTTCGTGCATGTCAAGTCAAAATTTATGCGCATATAAGCCGTACCCTAGACTCAGTCATCATTTTTTTAGCGACAAATACAGGGTACAAGCGAGAAATACAGTAAATAGTACTTGATCTTAAAGTCTAGGATCCAGTCTAGAGTTTTGGCGCATTTAAAACCAGAAAAACTAGTTCAGTTCAGTTCAGTTTTTCCACTCAAGAGCTTTTCTCTAAACTCTTAATTTTTATTTTGTCCATTTCCTAGCCTATCTATACCTATTTTGAAAGTACTCTGCTAACTGGCCAACAGTTTTTAAACCAAATCCCAACACAAATAAATGAAATAAAATAGTCTGTGAGTCAGCCTTCCGCACGTCAAGTTTGCTAAAGTTTAGTGAAAGTTTGAAGGTCTAAGACAGACAACCAATGTCACTCTTGTCCACCAATTTCCATAATTCTTTCATGCAGCATTCCCCATCTTGTCTTCATATTTATTTATTCAAAATGAGAGGTGATTTTCAGAGCAAGAAATCAGCCGGTCTCACTCAACTGGGCAGCGTAATGGAGAAATGACTAGAACAACAAGCCACGCTTATTTAAATCTTTTATTTATTTATTACTTTTAGATGCTATCTACTCTTTGCAATATTCATTGTTTTAATATCCTATTTTCTTTCACAGAGTTTATTTCCTGATAAACGGATAGAATCCATAATCAAAAACCATTACAAGACATTTTCAACCAATAACTGAACTGAATCTTCCCCCATTGATTTTTAGCGCCGATAATTTTATACGTTTTTTATCATTTCCAATTACGCCATATAACAACTTTTTTTACAAGCTTTTTTTAAGTACATTGACTGTAAAACCAATGTGTTTTTTACCCGTTTTGCCTCTAATCCGAATCGATAGCCCACAAAAACGTAAATGCTAACATTGTCAAAACTTAAGCACTTATATAAAGCCCTTTTCCAACCTTTTCACGATAAATATATAGCGCGACAGCAAGCAATGTACCCAGACAGTCCAAATCTTAAATTTACCGCATACTAATTGGGCTCTCCGTCCATTTTGTAGAACATTTTAGACTTTTAAGTGCACCCTATGTGAATAAATATATGCTGTGTCGATGTTTAAGTTTTATTGTAATCATTAATAGAGGTAGAAATTGGCTAAGCTTGACAGGTATGTCATTATACACTTTATAAATAGAAAAATAATGACACAAAGGGTCTACGTAAGTTTTTCCCAGCATGCTATACACGAACATGGCAAATTTTCCCCCCTGAAGTGTCCCTCGGCTTGAAGTAGTGGAAACTGAGCTTAGAAGAGTGGTCCCCCGAACCCCTCAAACGACCCTTCGGCAAAAGGCCATAATGGCGCCACACAGTTGAGTGCCGGGCTGCTACGCAACCATCGGCACTTGACCCAGCCAAAATGGCGAGTAAATTCAAGGCAGACAAAGAGACCCTCAATTTTCCACGGCAGGACCTCCCGCCCCCCCTCCAAGATGATCGCCGAACATGGTCTTTATTACAAAAGGGAACTCCTACCCAACACCCTGACTGTGAACCACTGACCAGGTTGGAAGCACAAAGGGCAGATTTCAAAAATGTTGAACGACATTAAGGCTAGATATCTTGGGTCAAAAACCTGATGCTAGTATGCTGATTTCAAACCTTCAGCTCGCCCAGTCCAAATGAATTGGACATCTATCTCTGCTAAATTCACAAAAATAGAGAAAATTTCTCCAAAAAATTGCACTGAACAAAGTAACTTTGCATGTGGAGATTAATTTTGGCATTCATTTTTAATCCCATTAGAAACAAAGTATCTCTGTTGTTTACAAGAATTCTGGTTGTGACATCACAACCAGAATTGACAATCATCTCTAGCTTTCCATAGCAAAAAGATAATATTGATAGCTTCCAGAAAAAAAACATATACTAAATTATGCAAGTCATCCTGAGTGTGACATCCTATTCTGTTGATGTTTGAGTGGGTGGAGCTAAGCCATCTGAAAAAAGAAAACTCAATGACAATCCAATTTCATTATTAACCACCACAGAGTCCAAAATATTTCACTCTAACGAATTTCATAGAACATTTAAAAGCCCAAACCATTCCTTGTACTAACCCTCAATTTCAACCCTGCCTTTACTCCCTAAATCCCTTCCACAGATTTTACATTGGTTCGTTTGATTAATGTATACAAACCTACTCATATAAGATGAGTTATGAATCAATTCAAGTTCAATAATTTCTTCCATTCCCATTTTTCCTGCACAAAACTCCCTAAACAAATTCCAAACATGAATTTTTGTCAACCCGTCCTTAATATCCACCTAAAAACAAAACATCATTGGAAGACATAATTCCAGACAATATAATAGCACAAGTTCCCATCCCTCCTCTCCATGTGAAGACCACCTCTACCAGCCTTCCCTGCCTTTTATTTATTTACCCCGGTCTCATCTCATCGAGCGGCAGATCACTCTGCGGAAAGGGCAGCTCGCCAAACCGGCTCTCTGTGACAGAGCGATGCATTCCGACATTAAGACGCCTACGAGAAGAGGAAAAAAACCCCTGGAAAAATCAATCACAAGCATTAGTGAAGGGCACCTCTCTGCCTAAAACGGGGCGCACACCTAGCTAGGATTGTTTGCCACTTTGTCCCACCGTCCCCCGTCCGGGACACGCCATTATCCGTGTAAAGACTGGCCACATCTGAAAAATCGGACGCCCTTCGAACTCCCCCTGTAGATAAATGGCCGCCGTCTGATAGCCAGGCCCGCACTCATCCGTTTTGCAGCCTCGTTTGTCTTTACCGTCATCCATCCTCGCTCAAGCTAGCGTGTTTGCGCATCAGACGCGGGGACACATTTGCCCGCTGTCAAAGGGGGCGGCGCCGGAACGATCAAGCGTATCGATTGGGATGGCGTCCAAACGACACTGTCGCGTTTACTTACTCGCACTCGCCAAAGATGCGCTGGGGAAAATGTCTTCTCGGGTGTTCATTTTTCGTTGGTGGGTTCACTTCATTGTAAATGTAAGATATTTTTTTTTGTACTTATAACTCATGTTTTGTAATTGGAAGAAGAAATTCTTTTTATGAGTGATAATGAGGTACTTTAAATCTGGCGCTATGCTAGATAACCTCCAAGGGCATTCAAGTTCTTAACATAGTGCGGCAAAAGAAACATGGTGGCTCTTTGACCCTCATCTAAGACCCCTTCATAACCAAAAGCAAACCGTTTGACTTTGTCCAACCAGTTTTCAGGCCTTTTACTGTATTTTATCACATCTATGGCATATTTTTCACTAAAAAATGATGATATAATCGAGGGTACGGCTTATCTGCGCACAAAAAGTTACAAGGACGAAACGCCATAATGCAAGACAAATTTATTTGGATGTCTATGAATGAAATTGAAGATTTTGTTTTAAATATCTTGCATAATGACCAACTAGACTGCTATGGACACACTTTCTGGTTGTACTGCTCACATGACTACATTTTTGAATCGATTCATACAGAAATACTACGTTTTTTCTTAAGGTTTTCCCTTTAAACTATCATATTTTTACTCCCTATTAAAAACATGAATATGGAGGTTATAATTGTGAATCCAGGGGCGGCTTATATGAGAGAAATTGTCAAATTCAATTATTTTAAGGCAATTTTAAAGGTCCGGCTTACACAGAAAGGTCCGAAGCAAAAATACAAACGTGACTATCCGCCATTTTTTTTGCAGTTTTTTCAAATTTCAAACAAAAAAATTAATCTGAACAGAAATATACATCCTATACATCATTGAACATACCCCTAAAATATATATAAAGAATATTTGAGCATAAAAATAATTTTCAAGTCCTTTTAAAAAGTTACTTACTTTTTAAAAATGAAACTATGGTGCAAATTTTTAGATACTCATTATATTAGTTAATCTCAATGACAGTATTTTCTTTGTGGAACTTTTTAAAGCCATTAAAGTAAGAAAAATTACTTATAAAATGAAATGACTGGTTTATTTATGAATGCCGAGTCGTTCTGTTTTAAATGTAAGAGGAATATTCGAGGCCAATAATTACAATAGGTGTCACTGGAGTGCAAGACCTTGTGAAAACATGTAAGCCCGTAGAAAGGTAAAAAACTTTTTAATTATCTCTCAATGTCTTGTGAAATTCCTTGAAACAGCTTTTTCTTTCAAATCATTGCAACGAACAAAGAAATCAGCAAAAAGAAAGCATATTTGCTTCAAAGTCAAATTGCTGTCCTTCTAAAAACTTTGTTGAAAGACATTTCAAATGCATTTTGCACTTAGAACGGAGTATTTAGCTCAAGATTCCGAGTTTCCAGTGGAAGGCAGAAATGAAGTTGCCATCTTTTCACTCCAGGCTTTCTGAATCCATCTCAAAATTTAATCTTCGGGAAGAAGAAACCTTGATTAATGTAATGGCCGCCGACAATAGAGGTCAGATGAAGCAGGGTCATTATTTCTACTGGAGTTTATCTTCAATGTCTTGGCTGTAGACCTTTGTCAAAGCAATCTTTTTTGGACATTATTGTCACATTTTTGTCAGAATTCTTTTTAAAAACCTGAAACCAAGAACAAACATAAAATTAAGATGAAGAATAAGTTATCTTTTGACAAATATAGCCTTTAAAAAAGAACAAAACCAATGTAAGTCACCCTTCAGTATTAGTTACCCCACCAGAACTATGGAAAAACTCATTAAAATTTGTATTGAATCAAATTTTTAAGTATAAAAACATACTAAATCTACGTAACTGGTCTTTTGGTCCCTTTTGGTCCCTTTTGGTCGCCGGTCAAAGTGTTTACTGTTGATCAAAATTATATTCATGAGAGAGAGTTTATTATATAAGTACTGTTTAATATCTAAGTAATGTTTAATACCTAAGTACTGTTGAAACCAGCTATCAAAATTATATTCATGAGAGATAGTTTAATATCTAAATATTTACTGTTTTCAAAAGTACTTGGATATTAAACAGCACTTGGATATTAAACAGCACTTGGATATTAAACAGTATTTGGATATTAAACATTGCTTAGATATTAAACAGTACTTAGATATTAAACTCTCTCATGAATATAATTTTGAGAGCTGGTTTCAACAGTAAACTCAAAAGACCGGCAACCAAAAGTCTGAGCACCTAAAACTGGACAATGAGTAGCAAATAAAACCATAAAATTAATTTTTCTATTGATGCAAAGCTAAACATTTCCCTTTTCCATTAGCAACAACAGAAGAATCCACACTCCATCAAAATATATGGATGTTTCCTGCCCACCAGTTTCCCGATTATTCGTCCCACCATCCTCAACGCACCGCCAACTTCGATACAAACCCCCCCCTCAAACTTCCTCAACATTATATCCATTTAATCACGAATTCCGCTAACAGATTGTTCCAGGAAAGTGCGAGAATTGCCAGTCCAAGTCGGCCAGCCAGCAGCCACCAGGCTTTGTTAGCGCCATTACAACTTAATTGCCACCTCCCGATTCCCACTAATTAGACCTAATGAGTCTACGCTTCAGTATGTGACAAGCTGGAGAAAAACAGTTCAGTCTGCCCACCTCAGAAAACAACAAAAAAATAACTACAGATTTCCACACAAGCTGTTGTATTGTGCGCCCACCGCCATCATTAGCGTCTCCATTTATTTTTTTCCTTCTCTTGACCATCACGATGAATAATTACCGTCCTTTTCCCCGTAATATTTCTTCCCTCCGATATTATCAGCGTTATATGGACGACCTCTTTTGTTTACAACGGAAACGCCGTCTCCGGAGACGAAGACTGACAGACCGCGAATGTCTTATCGCAGAACGCCGCATTTTATATTTTTTATTGAGCGCCTTCTTAGATAAGATGGCGTTGATTTTACTCGCTTATCCAGGCTTAGTTTGCCACATTTGTAGCCCAACAAGTGAATACTTAGTCATCCCTTGAATAGAAATGATTGCCTTTTCATTTCGGGTCGATTGAAACGCTCCTTTTCACTTTTGTTTTACGGTTTTAATTAAGGAGTTTTATGTGTGTCACATCCATAGAGGAAATAAGATAAGGCATTGATTCGACTTCCACACTCTGTGAGTGATACGGAACGGGTGACTATTATTTCTGGTAGTGGCTTGTTTGGTACTCGTTTTGTTGGCGAAGACGGTCGTCCCGCTAAATATTCAGCCGGCGTTTTGCAGCCGTGCTAGTTGTACTTCATATTCCGCTAGTGTTTTGTAGGCAAGTTAGATGCGATTCATAAACATGTGGCATTGAAAGTGTAGTGTTTTTGAGTGGAGATGGTGCTTGAAGATGATTGGACGAATGGTGACGCCGGCTGGCCCTTAGCTATCGAGAAGTGGCCTGTGTTAGCATCTGTTTGAATTGACGATAGAGTAGTAAGTTGTACAGTAAATAAAAATTATAAATGCTAATGTTCAGGTGAATTGGATGATATCAGTTTACATAGCGTCACTAATCTTCTGAACTGAGAAACAAAACGCACAAAATTATTTGTTTTCTGTATGAGCCTATCCTAGCTAACTATAGGCTGGGGACACCTAGAATTAGTGGCCGACCAATCATAGTTAGGGGCAATTTAGAGTGTTTAACTATGCATGTTTTTGTGGGAGGAAACTGGAGTACTCGTAGAAAACCCATGCAAACAATATGCAAACTCTAGCACAGTGAGAACTGCCTTGGGATCGAACCTAGGACTCTAGAACTGTGAGGCCAACATGCTAAGGTCTTGGAGGGGTTGCCTACTAATAAATTATCCAAAGATAAGTGGGCAGAAAAATGTATAATAATCCCTGATGCTAATAAAGTATTTACAATGCCATATATTGGTTAATCAATAGAATTTTGTTTTTGTAAGTATTTACTAGAATACAAACACGTTACTAGCATATGTAAACAAAACCTAGTCCTGTTTTACATAGTAGGAAATAGAAGATATGTTAATGACAGTAAAAACAAATAAAACAAGCACTGTACTTTGCACCAGAGTTGAATAAAAGCGTCAATCTTAAATAATATTAAACAGGCAAGTACGTTTCCATCTTACCAAAATGCAAATAGGACAAATTCTATCATCTCCAAGATCGAATGTGAACGTTAACAGAACCAAAAGCGTGACACCATGTCAACTCATAAACCCTATCATACCCGATTCCCTCACAAATTGCAGCGCCATCCCATTGGCCCGCCGCCTCGCTTCCGTTCCTATTAAAAAGAACGCAGGTGGCGGGTGACGAGTTCAAATAGGAAATGGCGTGCCGGAATCTGCTTCTTGTCACAATGACGCCCGTGAAAATGTAAAACGGCACGGAAGGAGAAAAAATTGAAAGCGAGCCGTTTGACCTCCGCTACGGTGCCGAAACACGGGAATAAAAATAAGATGGCGAGCGCTAAGCGGTAACGCCACCTCACTCGAACAGACGAATGGCTTTCTTGACAATATTTGGAAGATTGCCAACGTGAGTGGCATTTATTTCCAATTCAACCACACGGAAGGACATTTTAATTAGCTGTTGCTATTTGCGTGTCGGAGTAATATCTCTTAACTAGGCGTTTATATCACCGTAATCCTGACATCTAATTACTAGCTAAAGTACAAATGAGGTCTTATTAACTCAGAAATCAAGTATACCTAAACTAAATATGCACTTATATTTGGAGAACATATTCTTAAGGTCGTAACAGCATGGATTTTATTAAAGAGGCATGGCCCAGGGTAGTTTTATTTGTTTATTCATCATTTTAATTATCGTAACAACTGTTTTTTTTAAGATGATCAACAGTATAATCTGTATTATAGCCCATAAGGCTCATTTTTATTTATTTGTTTGACTTTTTTTCTCCCTAGCCAAGGACTTAGACCTCTGATCCATTGACTTTCCCATTAATTTCTTCCTAGCGCCATCTGGCTATTATTTGGTGTGTGTTTTTATGATTTATTTATTTATTTTTGATAAGAGTGCACCTCAAATGTCTCCTCACCTCCTCTAAAGGCTTTGAGCTTATTAATTGGAAACGGCTGAAGATGAAAACTCTATTTACGACTCTTTTTACCTACCGATGCTCTATTTTAGCGCCTAAAATTGGACAGCTGACTTGTATCTACTACCCTATTTTTCCACACTCTTCCTCAATGTGGAACACCTAAAAAAATAAAAATAAAATAACAAAAAATGTCATATCATACCTGTCAACCTCAGCCACTTTTCCCCATTATTATTAATTGGAATTCCCTTTATTAAGCTATAAAAAAATCTATGCATATTTACTCACATAGGGCGCACTTAAAGGGTCCCCAATCAGTTTGCAGTTAATTCAAGAGTCTGTAAATGTCGCTGTATGACACTGACAACTTCACTGTGAAGGTAGTGAATACTTGCTTGCTGACAAGCTATATTTATATAGTGAAAAAGTATATGTATACATTTGCTTATCATTTCTAAAGCATGACAATGTTATTAGCAATGGATGATGATGTTTTGGTGTGCTAGCAATGACCGAAACAATCCAGATTACAAAAAAGTACTTAAAACTGTCACCCGGTGACATCTCAGAAGGCCAAATTCTACACGGTGTTCTCGCTTCCACTTTCTGACAGACCTAATCAGTCCCCGGAAGAAAAATGTCCGCCTCGGCTTGTTTAGTCCACCATGGCACGTCATTTTTCCAGCTTTCCCTTTGGTTTAACTGCTTTTTAAACTTTGAAAGGGCTTTCAAGACGGACCGTAACAGTAAAGACGAGCGGTAAAAATCGAATATTTTTTAAAAAGTCTTGGTCAAAGCTAAATGATGTCCGGGCTGCTATGTTTTTGGACAATCGGTCATACTTCTTTCCAGCTGTATTTAGGGACATTGTGGCAGGTGGAACCATTGTGTCTTTCACCGCTACCCTTGAACCGTGACGATGAGTATCAACGGGTGGGGGTGGGCGGAGCCTTGCTAGGTCAGTGAATCGATATGGGAGCTAGTTTTGTCTTTTTTGAGAAATCTTTATCATTTATAGGCCAGGATATTTTGATAAAATTGTGAAAATATGAACTCAATTCAAGATTCTGACATTGCTTGCTAACACGCTATATTTGTATTGTGGAAAAGCCTGTGCATATCATGCTTGAAGCTTGATAATATTTATAGTCTGCTAGCAGTGACCGACACAATTTGGATTAGAGCTAAAATTGGGTTTTACTAAAATTAGTACTTGAAAAACATCAAGTACAAATGTTGTTATATGGTGTACACGCGTCGAAATGACCAAAAAAATGGGAAAATGTACAAGTTGACTTGCCAATTTGTAGTTTTGTAGTCTTCAAGCTTTTATGGACCGATAAATTTCAACATGGTGAAGAATCATATTTGAAAGATGGCTAATCCTAACTCAACTTTATAGTAACTACGTTTTAAATTATTTTGGCAGATTTACTCAAACCCGTATTTACTGCCATAGTGGCAGATGGACCACTACATCTTCTACCATGTGTCCTTGGACTGCTACTATACCATAGGATTAAATATTGTAAATATTGCACTCCCCATGTGTGCATTCCACTCTACTCTGTATTTTCTAGTCTTTTAATTGGCCCAAAAAGCCCATTCTTTCGATAATGTAGCCCACTCCAACCCACTCATTCGCTGATATTTCAGCAATTTGCTGCTCTTCTGAATCCAATATTTTTTTGCAATAACATTTAGAGAAATAGGTCACCCAAATGTAGTCTAAAGCCAATTATTGAAGTATCTGTAGTATTGTTTAACAGTTTAACGGTGTAGGTGCTTCACGGTTAAGGCTGAGGATTGGTCACGTCGTCTTTTAGATGAAGATCTTAGCAATTACGGGGCAGACAAGATCAGTGTATTGAATCTACCGCACTGTCCTTGAACTTAAGCTCACTACAGGATCAATATGAATGGGATACACCCCTCAGGAAGTCTTTCAGTAGAGGTGTTTTGTCCTTCCAATGCTCCAATACAGTACTCTTCATACTTCTTGGTTTTTAAAATATTGCAAACCCATGAAATGGTGCTTGAGATAACTGGTTTGAAATTTTAAAGGTCACTTTTTGTCTTTCGATGGCCTGGTGGCTTCACAACTATGGGGTCCTGGGTTCAAATCCAGGTGTATCCACCTGTGTGGAGTTAGTATGTTCTTTCAGCGCCTGTGTGGGTTTTCTCCAGGTACTCCAGTTTCCTCCAGGTACTCCAGTTTCCTCGTACCTTCACAGAAAAAGCATGGTAAGCTGATTGGACACTGTAAATTGAGTATAGGTTTGATCGTGGATGGTTGTCCGTCTCCTTGAACCGTGGGATTGGCTTGCCACCAATTCTAGGTGTCCTGGGATAGGCTCCAGCACCCCCTGCAACATTTCTCAGCGTGTTTATGAATTCAGATGGTCCACCAAGAAGTTCAAAGTGACTTTTGAGAGCTAATCAATAATTCTTCGATCGTAGCATTTCGCATCAACTTTCTTATGAGTTTTTGTCAAGCCATCTTCCTTCCTCCCCCCTCGCCCCCGACCCCCATTAATAGAGAACGGATCTCCGCGGGGAATGTCTTCCAATACATCAGTCATTCAAAAAGAAAATAACATCAAACAAGTGCCAATGGCCTTGTCAGCAAAAGGACCCATCATGGAGTCGTTTTATATGCCGAACCTTTGACTGGGCTCGCTCGCTCAATAAATAAGATACGGGCTCGACATTCAATTTTAGAGGAATGCACCTGAGTGATAAAGATGAGTTATGAATCAGACTGCATTCACACCAGAAGAGCAGAGAGTGGGATGACGGATCGTACCAAGGCAGACATTTAAAATTCGTCTTGGCCACGTAATGATAAAGCGCCAAACGGCCAAACGCCCTCCCTCTCTCGTGGGGACAAATTTTTTCTTCTTCTAACATCGGGCCTTGTTTTCCAGCCCTTGTTATTCCCATTCCACCTTATTTGCTTTCACTGAGCGTGCTTGCCCCTGTCGCCATTTTCCAAAGGTGAAATTATGCTGAGTCTAGCAAGAAAGTAATGAAGGCGCAGCCCAGGCAATAATGAACTCGCGCCGCACTGGCTTTGTACAATCAACTATTTCGGAGTTCAAGAGGTGGCAGGCAGGGAGGGGGGTGCCTGAGCGGAGGGCGGAGGGTGGGGGGTGGAAAAAAGTAGGATTCCACCAGGTTAAAGGAGACAAATTGGCCGGCTAGGAGATAAATCAGGAGTTGTAGTTTCACCAGGTTCACACGGGTATCAATGGGGAAGACGGTTATTCTTAGGGGAGAAAGGGCTTCTGAGAATTCAGCATCACCAAGAGGGAAACTTGTAAGAGTTTTATGTTTGGCTAGTTTTGTGTAAAGATTCAAAGAAGAAGCGGAAATTTTGTTTTTGTCAGGACTGGATTCAAAGAAGGACTCGGAGGAAGAGTTTTCTTGGTTAGTTTGGATTTCCTAATGTGGGAAAAGGAACTAAACTTAAAGTTTTTTTCCTAACCAATGAGGATGACATGAAGCTAAAGATAAAGTAGTAAATAATGTTGGTGTGTTTACTAAAATACTTTTGTCTCTCTTTCAGGATGGAGAAAAAAAAGGGGGAAAATAAAATGGCTGTGGCAGAATGTTGGCTCGGACGGCCAAGTCAGCTGATGATGGCAGTCTGGCACGGGACAAAGAAAATGCCGACTACAAATGTAGAAGGTAAGGGTAAGCATGTAGAAATTAGAAGGGTAAATGTCTTTAAGTAGGGTAATGCCTTCAAAATAAAACGGGTAATGATAGCGTGATACTTAACCGTATTTTTCCTAAGTCTCTGTAAACATAACAAATAGTACTTCTTAACTGTACGAACATTTATATTTTGTTTACGAAAAGGTAGCTAAACATCAAAATTTAAGTTATATTTTTAATCCGTTATTTGATTGGCTGTACAGACAACCATTTGCACTAAGGTAAGTGAACCACTACACAATTAGGGTCATCTAATAATTCCAGTTACGAATCCAGGTCGCATCAGAAATGTACTGTGTGTTAAAAAACAGTGTTTCGGTAGCATCGTGTCAAAATCTTTGAATATTTTTCGGAAAATTGGGCACAGAAGAAGAGAAAATGATAACGTTAATTTTTCCAAAGTCTCCGTAAACATAACAAATAGTCTCATCAGAAATGTACCGTGTATTAAAACCAGTGTTTCAGTAGCATCGTATCAAAGTCTGAATATTTTCTAAGAATTGGGTATAGCGGAAGGGGCGTCCTGGCTCGTTAATCGCTGCTCACAGCTTTAATTAAAAAGCTGTTTGGATGCACTGCAATGGCTGGCCTGAGGTAGTTAGAACAGCACTCCAACACTCTCCACAAAACCACAGAGTTCCCTCAGCTAAGCAGGAAGTGAAATGCAGGGTAAATGGGAATTAGCACCCGCTGGCCTGATTTGTGTATGCACCCCTCCCACCCTCCTTTGCGAGAATCGGGGAGACTAATCCCAACCTCAGCTGCCGGTGGGGCGCAAGTGTGCCACTGAGATGCCTCCACACGGGACAAATTGGAGGCTTTTGTTAGTCCGCATCCTGCTCATTTCCTAAAATTATTACTTTGCAAGTGGGGGAGCGTTTATTAGCGGCGACCAGTCGGCTAGCCACCACCCACTAATCAGAATTTAAGAGAATATTGATGTGGGGAATCCATAGTGTGGACATTTTAGTTAGAAAAATGAGGTCTTCATTGGGTAGCAGCCAAATTAGTCATTTCTGTTTGTCTTTTCATATTTTTTTTCATTTTTTTTGTTTTGTATAGGCGGCAAGGCAACTCTACTGGGAAGCAATGATATAGATATATTTTCAAATGTTGTTTTCAACATCGTTTTTTGAATGGGTGTCCTCTGGGAAGTCTTGTAAAGCATACTTTAGTTTCGGATTTTATTGGGTTTTTTGGGGGGAAATTTCGAAAGAACCATACAGGATCAAAAAAGGGATACATTCCAGAAAAACTTATCATTAAATTCAAGTATAACGAGCTTTCAGTAAGATATGTAGAAATAACAACAACAAACAGACAAATAATCAATAAATAAGAAATGAATAAGTAGTCCTAGTCAGTTTATTCCGTCTGTAGTCTATGGACTCAACAACAAACAAAGAAAACATATGGATAATCAATATATAGGAGTGTTACATCAATAATACATAAGTAGTCAACATAGATAAGTACTACAGAGTAACTACAGTAGCTAAGAAAAAGTCTTGATTAGGTACTAGGTACTAGAAGTCGAGTAGATGCTGAACAGTGTAGGTAGGGGACAGTTGATGATCTTTACGGCTGTTCCTGTTGTGAATAAGCACCACATACTACTCACCAATTGTTTTCCAAGGATACAGTACATCCATATTTGCAGTATTTTCCAGAAAGTTGATTAAGTCCTAGGTACCA
Organism: Stigmatopora nigra; assembly: GCF_051989575.1. Lineage (NCBI taxonomy): Eukaryota > Metazoa > Chordata > Actinopteri > Syngnathiformes > Syngnathidae > Stigmatopora > Stigmatopora nigra. The sequence goes on from NC_135525.1 coordinate 10,375,807, forward strand.
GAACTCGAGTAGATGCTGAACAGTGTAGGTAGGGGACAGTTGATGATCTTTACGGCTGTTCCTATTGTGAATAAGTACCACATATTTTTCACCAATTGTTTTCCAGGAATACAGTACGTCCATATTTGCAGTATTTTCCAGAAAATTGATTAGGTCCTAGGTACCAGAACTCGAGTAGATGCTGAACAGTGTAGGTAAGGGACGGTTGATGATCTTTTGGGCTGTTCCTGTTGTGAATAAGTACCACATACTACTCACCAATTGTTTTCCGAGGATACAGTACATCCATATTTGCAGTATTTTCCAGAAAGTTGATTAGGTCCTAAGTACCAGAACTCGAGTAGATGCGGAACAGTGTAGGTAGGGGACAGTTGATGATCTTTTAGGCTGTTCCTGTTGTAGATAAGTGCCAAATACTATTCACCAATTGTTTTCCATTTACTTCTAATGATACAGTACGTCCATATTTGCGGCATTTTCCCAGAAAGACATGAGCGAGCATCTAATCTCTGTTTTTACAACCCCCGCGCTAGCCTGTGCATGTGCATGTAACCGAGTGTTCAGTACACGCGCCATAAATAAAAATGAGACGGAAGCAAAGCGCTGTAGTTTTATTTGTTGACAATTTCTTAACCTTGCGGGTCTCTGTTCCCACCTGAGCTTTTATTCACGACTGACTTGAATCGCTTTGGTTCAATACCTCTTTAATTAGCTCCGCGGAATCTCAAATCGCTCCATCTCCATCCCAATAACAGGCGGCGTCTGATTGTGGTCTAAAGCAATTAAGCCGTCACGCAACTTTAGGCCCAGCGGCGTCCACAATGCCACTTTTCAGGAACCGCTACACCGTTTTTCGGGGCTAACTTATCCAAACTCGGCAAGGTATCCAATACGAGAGAGCCTGGAATGTAATTGTTGTTCATTTCAAATGAAGCGTGGGTGTGCAAGCCTTTTCCTAATGGGTTCTGCCTGACACTTATTTGGTCATTTGCGTAGTAGCTTCACACAATTCCCCCCGGTGAATAGAAAAAGAGCCATTTTGATAGATTCCAGCTTTGTCTAGCGGCTCCCACTGCCGGATAAAATACCTCAAAAGACCATTTTCAATTCGTCAAATGAGTAGAAGTGATCATGAATACATTTGCGGATGTTTCAGGTGTTCTACCTCGTTTCGGGAGAATAGCAAAATCTAACCATCCATTGTTACTGACATCCGTGCCTTTCAGCAATCATGTTTGAATTCCCAACCCGTTAAATTAACGTCGTCTGGTTTAATTCCATTAAGCGGCCCCTGTTTCTGACTGTCCTCATATTTTTTTTGATTGTAAAGACAACGTTGCCTTGACTTACTAGCTTAACGTTAAAAAAATGCATATATTCTTTATCCTCAGCCAGGAATGACTCTTTTCTGCGTTAAATGGAGTTATAGTATTTGTTAGACTTCATTTTTTTGCGTCTATAAATGTGTCATAGTGCCCCTACTGGCCATACCACATACAAAATATTTCAAATACAATATTGTGCATTGAATTTTGGTTAAAAAAAATGTTCAGCGTCTTTTAAACTAACAAACCTGTATCTGTCAATTCTCAGAATGACTTTTTAATCAGCTTTTTTTCAGCATGTCTTTGGCCAATCATTTTATCGAATAGAATGAAACCATTTCGTACTGTAGCGCAATATCGCCTGATTTGAGACTTTGCAGCTTTTTAATGGATTTTACCTTCTTTGAGGGACTATTTTTCAATTTCTAATAGAAAACTGACTCAAATCTTGGTAATATTAACCAAGTTCTTTCAATTCCACCTGCAAAGGAGTCTTTAAACTTTCAACCAAAATAGAAATTGTGCTTCTAATTACATCTCTGGCCCAGAATTTAACTAGTTTTGAACATACTTTAAATGTCACCTTAAAAACGGCATCAAGTGTTAAACATAGAAGGACTTAAATATAGGGAAGTAATCAAGGACATGGAATAGAGTCTTTTAGCAACAACTTTAACTCAAGAAGGATCTTCAGAAAATAATAAGGACATCAAATTACATAACATAACCACACCGGCCACCACAGTAATACATTCTCTCCCATTGCGTAATTCAATAAGCATTTATCAACTTGTTTTCTCATCTAATGGCCGACTGTCGACTCGCATCATCTCCCCTATGCATCAGTCTCTCTCCCGGTGTTCTTGATGTCACCCCCGCGAACCCCTGCAGCGAATGGAAGACTTTCATGTGCACACTGGGCGTGGAGTTTAATTTAGCTATTAGCGCGCAGCATCAAGGCAAATATTTTCCTGACGGGAATGCAAAAAAACGAAGTCATTTATTCAGGTTGTTATCAAATGTATGCCATTTCATGCTGGCTCCATCAAAATTGGAGTACCATACCAAGTACTATTTTACATGTAGTGTTGGGCTAATATACTGTGTCTCAAAAAATGTACTCACTTTTAGAATAAAATGTACTCACTTTTATAATGACCAGAAAACCTATAAGTCAGTACCGTATTTTTACGACTATAAGGCGCACTGTATTATAAGGCGCACTGTCTATTTTGGAGAAAATTTAAGACTTTTAAGTGCGCCTTATAGTGGTGAAAATACGGCAATTGCTATTGACTTCCAGGTATGATACACAGTCACCTCTAGAGCCAGCCATTTTTGATGTTTTGGATTTTTTTGTATAAAATCTTGCAGTGGGGGAGGAGCTATATGATGGAAGATGTTGTAAACTACATATTTAACAGTATTGTTTCAGTTCAGGCGTTTGTCTTTTTTTTTAATATCCGACAATGGTGGTTTTTTGTTTTTGGTTTTCTGTTTTTTCCCATATATAAGGCGCACTGGATTATAAGGCGCACTGTCTATTTTGGAGAACATTTAAGACTTAAGTGCGCCTTATAGTCGTGAAAATATGGTACATTTTATTCTAAAAGTACATTTTTTTTGAGACACCCTGTATTTTTTTGGCCAATTTTGATCAGTCATTTCAATATCGATCCCATATATATATTTTTTTTAAAATAACAAATCCCTTCAATTGCTATTTCAATGCTACACATAGCAAGTAAAATTCTGAATCTAGTGTAGAATCTGACACCAGAATCTCCAGTTATCGAAAAACTATCCACAACTAAAACATATTTTGACTCTGCTAGCAGGTCCATTTGCGAAACCTGACAAAATGTCTTGTAATATCCACTCAAACTAGACAAGTCCAAGCAGAAAAGGTCCCCAAGGGGGTCATCTACCGGGTTCAAAACTCCTCCGTCAGTACACCACGAACTGAAGATGTGAGCTTGTTTAAAGGGGAAAGACACATCCCTAACTGGCGCTGTGGTTCCAGACCGGGCCAGCAGGAGCACTCATTTTTTTTCCTAGCGTCATTAATCTTACTTTTCCTCAGTCTGTCTGTCCTCCTTCTCTTCCTCTCGCAGGGTGGTCTCCCTCGGGCGCTCATTTAGTTCCCCTTACTGTACAGAGCACACACTTTCACAGGCGCACACTTTTACACACACATGCACTCTCATACACGCACTCCAATGCCCTCCATATGTACTTTGCACTTGCTACGTATCTGGTAGTCGTGAAAGAGAGATAGTCAGAACCAGAAAAGGAGAAAAAAAACAAAGGAAAGCACAATTTTTTAATTCCAATTAGGTAGGAGATGTACATTTTTTATTGACAAATTGTAAAGTGGTAGCTTCAACCTGAGGATAAAAAAAATCTGTTAATGTATCATGGGAATATATAGATTGGTGTTTCCAAAATTCAAGGATGAGACACTATTATTTTTCTATGGTCCATAGCAAAAAATATAGGATCGTTTTTAGTTTGAGACAGTTTTTGGGTGGGTCCTAAAATTCTACCTATTTGTTTTTTAGCTAGGAAAAGGAGCCTTAGGAATTTATGGCAGATACTAGATGACAACAATTTTCTATATTAGTTTATGTTAAGATGGCAATGTTATAGTCATATAGTTTGGTTTTGTGTGGGTCCTAAAATTCTGCCAATTTTTTATTTTTATAGAAGAAGCTATGAAAAGAAGCTCTAGGAATTTATGGCAGGTACTAGCTGACTAGTTGACAACATTCTGTATTAATTCATGTGTTAAAATAGCAATGGTATAGTCAGTTATCCTTCCAGGTATGAAGCACTCACTACTTTACAGTCACCTCTAGAGCCAGCCATTGTTGATGTTTTGGATTTTTTTGTATGTAGGGGAGGAGCTATATGATGGAAGATTTTGTAAACTAAGATGGCATCTGCATATTTAACAGTATGGTTTCACTTAAGGCGTTTGTGTTTTTTTTAATATCCAACAGTCACAATTTTTCGTATTTGGCTTTCTGTTTTTTCCATATATAAGGCGCACTGGATTATAAGGCGCACTATCTATTTTGGAGAAAATGTAAGACTTTTAAGTGCGCCTTATAGTTGTGAAAATACAGTATATATATTTTTCCCAAGATGGTAGAAAAGTTAGTGGTGGGAATATGAACACATGAATCCAAAGCCGATAGAATAATTTGTCCCAATGAGTGAGCCGTCTACGATCAGGTGGCGTGGCTGATTTTCACTGGGATCATTACTCCCCCTGCTAATTATCCCAATGACTTTTGTGCCCTAGAGTAATGCTAGCAATAATACATGAGCACCTATCCAATGGTTTAAATCCTCCTCTTTTTTTTTCTCCACACTTCCAAGGCCATTTTGAAAGCTAATTAATGCGCAAGAACTGTTTGCTTTGCACTGAGCTGAGAAATGTGCTTTAATGGTCTCCTCGGGGCAGCCCAGTCCACTCGGGCTTCACAATAACTGTAATTATTAAATAAAGTGAAGGTCAGCGGGGGTGTTGGAGTCTGACCGTTGCTCAACTTGTCCAAGCTGGAAGTTGAGAAGAAAGAGTTTATGGCTTTTAAGTACCCTTATTTACAATTGATGGGTATTACTGTATTTTATTGTATATTAGCCGCCTTTGCATATAAACCATACGTTTAAAATTGCCTTAAAATCATTTAATTTTATAATTTCTCTCGTATAAGATGCACCCTGGTTCACAATTTTCACTCCATATTCATGTTTTTTTATAGGGATGTTACTTCGAAGGGAAAATCTTAAGAAAATTATCAACTTATTACTATATTTTATTGCATATAAGCCTTACCCTTGTTTTTGCCTTAAAATACTTGAATTTGACAATTTCTCTCGTATAAGCCGCACCCTGATTCACAATTTTAACTTCCATATTCATGTTTTTTTATAGGGATGTGTTACTTTGAAGGGAAAATCTTAAGAAAATGTTACAGTATTTTATCGCATATTTATCCGCATATAAGCCATACCCTTATTTTTGCCTTAAAATACTTGAATTTGACAATTTCTCTCGTATAAGCCGGCCCCTGATTCACAATTTTAACCTCCATATTCATGTTTTTTTATAGGCATGTCTTACTTTGAAGGGTAAATCTTAAGAAAATTATCGCACCTGTTTTTTCTGAGATTTTTCTGTATTATTTGATTGCTATATTTCATATTCCATATTAAAAAAGGACGTCAAGTGAGCAGTACAACAATTGGCAATTGCAGGTGAGTTTTTTATCAAGTTTTATGCAAGATACAGTTTATTTTCTTCCTTGAATTTCATTCATAGACGTTAAAATTCATTTTTTGTAGGGTTTTTTCTGTTTATCTTTTCCCTATTTTGAAATTAAGGGCAGCATTTTCTTAGGTTATGGCGTTTGCTCTTTGTCACGTTGCAGTTTGGAGCATGTCAAGTCTAATATGTACGCATAGAAGAATAGTTTTTTTTCCCATTGTTGTCTTTTCAAAGCATGTTAGTATTGATTTTTGACGAGGCGGGAGTTTCCAGGTTGACAGTCGCTCAAAAGCAAATGAACATCAAAGTGAGAATGATTAAAACTCCTCAAGCTTGTGATCAAAGCAAAGCCAACAAAAAGACAAAACATCAAATTGCCTTTTTATTAAGTCTGAATATTCTCTGGTCCCCAAATCTGTCCATAAAATGCCTTAAAATTCAACAAAAAAAATCCTGGGCCTCACTTCTTTTGGTTCTTCAACGTTTTAGTAAGTAGTTTAGTACTTTATATCTAAAAAAAATGAGCTTTTAGCAAGAAAATGGCAAAAATCTAGCATTTCTAAGCAGTTTCCCATGGAACAAAAGTCTTCTCCAGCCTAGCAAAACGTTCCAAAAATCCTTCCTAATAATAATATTTCCACGCCATAATTCCAAAAGATATTTTTAGAAGTATGGAGGTGGAAGTATCGTCCTTTGGGGCTGTTTAATTCTGGAACTAAACATTCTAGAGAAGAAAAACGGCTTCCATAACAGATTTACAAACCCAGAAACCAGTTCACATTGATCCCAAATTGGAACTGAAACATTTCACACTGAGAAAACCACAACCTCGTCTTTTTTTGCGGCGTTTCCCGTGCACTAAACGGGGAAACCTCCCATCTTAAAAGCCAACACGCCTCGAGCCCTCACAGCGGGTGATACCAACACCCCGTGGAATAATTGGTAAATAATCCCACCTACATTCTTTTAAAGTAGAATACACCGAATCCAGGTTCAACTGACTTCTGATCTTCGTTTTTGATCCAATTCCTTTTTTTCCAGGGAAAACAAGAGTTCAAGGTTTGGAACTAAAGTGTTCCCCAACCCGTTTATATCGATTTTTTTTGTCTTTCTGCTCATCGCCATTCATTTTTTAATCCCTCTTGTTTGTTAGGTGCCTTTAGGGGTCTTAGCTTTAATAAACTTTGTGATGGCGTTCTCGTTCTTGTCGCCTTCCCGATGATTGAGATGAATAAATGAAGAGGGCGGCTGCCGTATCGCTTCCCCCAGCTGTATTTATACGACTTCTGACGGCCCGCGTAATCCTGAGTGACTAATAGACAGGTGGCGCCGCGAGAAAAGCAAACCAACGTCACGCTTGCCGAGTGGTGAAGATGAAGAAATCGTTTTTATTCTACTTTTTTTTTCCCCCGTCCTGCTACTTTGACTTTTTCCTACGAGTATTCGGTGACAATAGCTACTCGGTACTAAAGCTGTACGATTTACGTTTTTGAGTGACACTAGGAATTCTTCTTTAATAGCTTGACAAGGATTTACTTGGAATGGGAGTGTTGTAATTTGGTAAATGGTAGTTCCATGTGAGGATTTTGGGAGATTTATTGTATTTTTTTTGTATGTACTCAGTATTTGTTGGTAAAAAATATGACTGAGTTGAGGGTACGGCTTATATGCGCATAAGTTAGACTTGACATGCACGAAAATTGGAAATTTCTTTTAAAATGGAGAAAGGATGAACAGATAAAATGGTAAATAACATTTATTTTGATGTTTATGAATGAAATTCAAGGAAAGAAATGTATCTTGCATAATATTTTTGAATTTTAGGAATGTGAAACACAGCAATTAATTTTTACAGTATCTCAGAAATACCATGTGATGATTTTTCTTAACATTTGCCCTTCAAAGTAAGACATTGGTACTCCTAATAAAACTACAAACATGGAGGTAAAATTTTGTGAATCATAGGGTGAGTATATAAAAAAATTGTGTAATTCAATGATTTTTAAGGCAAAAATAAGGGTAAGGCTTATATGTGGATGCGACTTATATACGAGAAAATACAGTATGTATCTTGGGGACAGTGAATATGCATGCAAAAAGTAGCTTAACATGTTAATTGCTAGCCCAAAGTTTTGATCATTAATAAATTGGAGAAATTGATATTAGAAATAGTTGTTGGACTTTGCCCCTCCCACTTCAAATGGATCTGACGTCTATTAACGTAAATAGTAGCTAAAGAGTTAAGTTGAGATCACCCCAAAATATCTTACTACTTCACCATAACCGTATTCCATCCATATTTTTTGCATTCAAAAAACCTGTCGACATATTTTTATGGCAATCGCCGCTTAATCTTCTTTGTGGTTGTTTCTGAATAAATGTCAGGCTCTTTAATAACTTGACAAACTTGTAAATTTGCCGTCCAACTTTTCCACGGGCTACTGTTTAATTAAAAACGCCGAGCAGATGGCGGCTTTTTTTGGAAGGAGGCGTCTCTCTCTCTCCACTGGCGGCATATGCATGAAGAGTCAGTAAACCTGACTCTTTTGAACCCCGAGAGTCACTCCTCCTTCTTAGATATTTTACCTTTGAATATTTTGCCCTAAAATTCAAAATCCCACCAAAAATAGTCATCACTAATTTAATATGACCTTTTTTTATCATTATTATTATCATTTTTACCACTTATCATTATCATATTCCTTTTAAAACTCTCCTCCAACCATCCATCCCATTTCAAACATCAACAAACAAACCTTAACCTAATCCCTCCAATAAAACTCCCCCTTCCACTTAAGCCACGCCCCCCTTCCCTCTCCACCCAATCATCCACAATCACATCAAAACACCTGCCACCTGCCCCAAATGGGCCGGTCTTTAGGGGAGGGACTAAACCACACTGGCTGATACTATTTCCCCACAAGAACTAACATGGTGCAATTCCTCTCTCCACCTGTAGGCGTCAGCATGTCCCACGCCGTGACTGTCTCCATCTGGTGCGCTCATAAAGAAGCCCGGCTCGTCCTGAACGGACGCACACAGGCACGCCGCCGCTCCGTAACGCAGCCAGCCGGGCTCTCCTCCTCCTCCTCTTCCTCCTCTTCCTCCTCTTCCTCCTCCTCCTCTTCCTCCCCCAGGCACGCTCCGACAAGACCCCGGCGACCGTGTCCTCCTCCCCCACGGTGAACTTTACTCCCCCGATTCCATCCAAGAGTCAATCGACATAGCACGGAACTTTCTCCGTCCGAGAAGGGGGCGGATGCCAAAGACTCCCGGTTCGATTTCCGAGATCCTATCTCCCCCTTGCCGCAAAGGACCTTGCCGCCGCCAACTCATACGGCGTACAGGTGTTCCCCCCTCCCTTGAAGATGGAGCTTAGACGGACTTTAAGCCTCTAATTTTATCCGCAAAAAGCCTGGAAGAAGCTAAGAAATACTCTAAAAAAAAACGCTCTACCGAGTCAGTTTTGGGACAGAAACAGGCGACAAACGCTAGGCTTGAAAAGACAACCCTTTGAGGTTTGTCGGCGTCCATGCACGGACCCCCACGCACTTGTTGTACCCCCGCGTGGCTCTCTTTCAGGACCATGTCGCACGGCTCACGGAGCTCGATGATGCGGCGAGCCACGTGGATTTTATTTCTACTCTTCGTCATTGACTTCACTCTCGGACAAGGTAAGCCTATTTTTATATATTTTTTCCCCCTTTACAGGTTTAAAGCAGGGATTTTTATTAAGTAAAAAATGCACCTGATTTATGAAATTATGTAAAATATTTAGGTATTGTTAAGGACGATAATAGACTGTAGGATTGCGTATAGATATCACCTTGTTTTATACAGTTGACCTTTAAAAATCCGCTATTTGCGTTACAGTTTAAAGTCCAATTAAATGTTTGTAGTTTTGTAGTCATCATGTAGTACCCGCATAACAAATAGCATCCCTGCAGAGTACATTTATGTTAGTTTTTCAACACAGGGTGATGATTATCGTCATGTTTTAGGGGTGTTGTGGTCAAGTTTTTGTTAGAATTGGGTTGATTGATAAAGGTAGGTCTAGTTTTGAATTCTAAAGTTTGGGTAATTCTTCCCGTTTAAGCCACTTTCTTCCGAGAAAGTTCTTGTATGTCTTTTAAAAAGTACTTCTGAGAAGTCACCGCACTCTAAAGTCTTTGCCAGATGCCAAGGTCGCCGTGTATTATCCGTCTTTTTTCCGACAACGGCCATGTGCCGTGTTGAAATAAAGCCTCGACCTAGCCCGGGCCGTTTTCCTTTCCGATTCAGGGCCGCTTAAAACGGGGTTGTATATCATCCCCGGCCGAGATAGACTCGGAGAGTCCTTGCTTAATAACGGCGTGTCGCCATGATGCTGAAAACAAACAAGGCGGGTATCCATCATTCACCGGAGCGCATCTCAGAGACTGACATTTACAGGAGGCGGGTAATCGGGTGTACTCAGGATTAAGAGCCCCGACATTGGCCGATTCTTCACCTTCTGGCTCTGACCGAATACTCGGTTTGGCGCCACTCTGTCCAACGGTCGAAAAGTGACCTCGAGTAGGGATTGAAGTGTCGTTATTTTTATTTTCTCAACAAAATGGCTTTTTAATGATGGCCTTTGAGTTTTTCTCCTGCGTCTTGACTTCCTCGGATGAAAGATTTGGTCACCTGACCTCTGCTCAAGATGTGAGATTGTGGAGTATTCGGTTTCTACGTCTTAAGTATGAATGTATTAGAACGATTGCTGCTGACTCGTGTAGTCAAGATGTATTGGACGTTCATCAATGTCAATGGCCGCTAGGCATGGTGACTCATATATTGATTCATGTATACTTATGTAGACGAGTGTTGGACACCATTATTTTGATATATAATATGATGAATTTATTTTCCTTGTACTTTTATCACAAACATAAATAAGAAGTCAACATAATTAAGTAGTCAACATAATTAAGTAGTCAACATAATTAAGTAGTCAACATAATTAAGTAGGCAACATGAATAAGTAGGCAACATATATAAGTAGTCCACATAAATAAGTACTTCACAAATTAGTCCACATAAATAAGTAGTCCACATAAATAAGTAGTCCACATAAAGTAGTCCACATAAATATGTAGTCCATATAAATAAGTAGTCCACATAAATAAGTAGTCCACAAATAAGTAGTCCACATAAATAAGTAGTCCACATAAATAAGTAGTCCACTTAATAAATAAGCAGTCCACATAAATAAGTAGTCCACTTAATAAATAAGCAGTCCACTTATTAAATAAGCAGTCCACATAAATAAGTAGTCCACTTAATAAATAAGCAGTCCACTTAATAAATAAGCAGTCCACTTAATAAATGAGCAGTAGTCCACTTTATAAATAAGCAGTAGTCCACTTAATAAATAAGCAGCAGTCCACTTAATATATAAGCAGTAGTCCACTTAATATATAAGCAGTAGTCCACTTAATAAATAAGCAGTAGTCAACTTAATACATAAGCAGTAGTCCACATAGATAAGTAGTCAACATTCATTTTTTATTAATTTTTTATGACTTTATTCTGACTCAAGGAACTTTTGAAGCAGATGATGTCTCTGAGTTTGTCGTCTGCTTCTTCCCGTCGGGTTTATTCCGGAGTTTTTAATCTGGCTTGGCTCACATCGTACTCACGCATGAGTGCTAATAGATTAGCATGTCAGACACCCGGCAGGCCACTTTGGGGGAAGCAAGCAAGCACTTGACGCCATGCCCTTAGATGATCATTCTCCAGAATGCTTCTGGCACTGCCGTCCCCCCTCCCACTTGTGTTTGGAATTCCAACGGTATCGAACGCAAACATTGAGACGCGGCAACAGTGGGTCAAGGGCGTCATGTCTGTTTTTTTTTTTAACGGGTGGCGGTGATTGGATTGGAAATGCGCGCTTGCAAGCTTTGGGAAATTGGATGCGTTCTTATCCACAGCAGCCAAATGCGCAATCTCCAACGCACTGGCGTATGATGAGACTTTTTCCCCCCCTCTTCTCTTCTCCGGCACCCCCGATGGCTGGCGATGAGTTAACAAAGACACTGTTTATGAGATTGTTGCAAAAAAAAAGATTTTATGGAGCAAATGTTGCTTTGAAAATGAAGTGTGGCAGGTTATCGTGGAATATTATTTCGTATTTTTTGTCGGAAAAGACGAACCATTTATTTTTTAGTGTAAAAGTTGACCTCCATTAAGTTGAAGACTGATTTTTGCGATCTAAACAAAAACAAAATAATCTACATTATGAATACATCTTTAGCTATTTAGTTCCCAAAGCTATCATGATCTAAACGCCCTCTTCTTATTGGATAATATTGGTGACAGGATTTCTTCGATTTGTCACTTGCAGTAATTGATGGTGGGATGATAGTTTCCTGGTAGCACCTGCGTCCTGTAACAGAGAAAGAAAAAAATAAGACATCTTTTCCCCAAGTCCAGTAGGAGTTTTATCAAGGGAATGAGATTTCACTCTCTCTGGGTGGGGGCCAAACAAAACCTCCCACTCAAGGTTCATAGCTGTCCGACTTGAGTTGTGCTGGTGAAAACCCTTGTTTTTGTGTTATTTCCTCTCTCTGGAGGGTCGCACAGCTCTCAAGTCGGAGTGGCAGGAGAATTGCCACAGTGGCTTTTAAAATAAGACTACTAATGTTAACATAGGGTTTGTCAGAGGACTTGGTTTGGCTTGGGGTTTGGTTTAGTTTATTAAGCATATATTTAGAAGCATTTGTAGTCATGTGAATGGACTTTGAGGGTGAGGCTTATATGTGAGTAAATACAGTATATGAAAATATGCAAGATTGTAGCCAAGAGATTGTAATTTCCATCTTTAGTCCCTTGTGTAGGTTGAAGATAAACGATGTTACACACATGTAGCACAATTTTTGACAGTGTTGGGATGGCAAATTTTGTTGGTCTAATATCCAGGCTTGAAGATGATTGGCCAAAAGGTTCACAGACAGGAGTTGACAGATTTTAATCGATATTGAGTTCCAGGTTTGGCTAATTTAGCATTGTTTTTGAAGGGAACTACACAGTTAGCTCTAGAGCCAGTCATTGTTGAACTTTTTGGTAGAAAATCTTGCAGTGGAGGAGGAGCTTTGCCATGGAAATTGTGCCAAACTATACAAAAAGATAGAAGGTGCTTTGGCTACTTTAGCACTATATTTTAAGGGAACTTCACAGTCACTTCTAGAGCCAGCCATTGTTGATTTGTTGGATTTTTTTGGTAGAAAATCTTGCAGTGGAGGAGGAGCTTTGTGTTGGAAGATTTTGTAAATTAAGGTGGCATTTTTTATTAGATTATTATGATTATAAGGAGTCCATTAGGCTGCTACAATTAATAGAGTTGAGAATTGATAGGTTTTCTGATCAATAGATCATTGATAGACATTAGAATTTGGTGTTAAAATGTCATTTATTCATGTATTTATTATGTTTGAAAGGTAGTATTCTGTCTGACCAAACTCATGTTAACTTTGTCGTTTCCTTAGGTGAAGCCCATGTACCAATTTGACATTCAACCTTTGCTAACTCAGCTGTTTTTTTGCCCGTTGGATTCCGTTCAAAATCAATATCGTCCGGCCGTCGTGCCTAGTAAAAAAACATCGGAAAATGGAGGGTGACAAGATTTAGGGGAATGTTTTTTCTCAATTTCTTCTCCGCAGTCATGTTCGCTCTATCACCCCCTGCAGTCAAAACGGAGTTAAATACAAAGTAGCCTGAAAATGCCCAAAAAACGAGCCTCAAAATCTGATTTTTGACAACAATGTTTAGCGTTAAAAGATGATAAATAGAGTAAAAATATGTCCTTGTTGTACATAGGCACCTTTTTTTGAAGCGTTTGGGTCACTGAAATTGTGGCTGGCGTTTTATGTCGTATTTTCTGGAGGTGGAGGAGGTTGAAAGAGCTTTTTTGTTATAAAAGCTTTGCTTTTTTTTACAGAAAGAAGTACTCTTTGATATACTGAAAGTAGAGCGCTAATATCTTGCACATGTATTGTGGTCTGCTTTTGAAGCGAAGCTGCTGCTGATGCGTCTTTTCATTTTTTTTCTTTCTTTCTCTCTCTGCGTTTTTTTTATTTATTTTAAACTCCACCAGTTTAGAGTTCACCCTATTGTGAATGAGCATTTTTTTAGCATAAGGTTTAATATCATTTGGTTGGGAAGATAATAGGTAAAATGTAATTTCAAATTCAAAACGAAGTACTTTGTTTTGATTCGTTTTACTAGGCGAACGCATGTTTTGTCTATGATCACTAAAGTTAAATTTGTATTAAGATTTTACTTTATTTTAGTACAATGTTTGTTTAGGTTCTGTTTTCTGTTCCAGTACAGATAGTTTAACTAATAGAAGACACCAGAATGGGCAAAATCTTGTTCATACTTTGTTTTGATTAGTTTTACTTCGCGTATCCATGTTTTGTCTACGATATCTTGCGTTAAAGTTCGATCAAGGTTTTACATTGAGAAGTAAGGAGTACAATATTTGTTTAGGTCTTGTTGTTTTTGTTCATATTTGTTTAGGGGCTGTTTTTTGTTCCAGTTCAGATAGTTTAACCAATGGAACTTCTTCGAATTTCACATAAAAGACACCAGAATGGGCAAAAACTTGTTCATACTTTGTTTTGATTAGTTTTACTACGTGTACACATGTTGGATTGAGTTTTTACTTTGAGAAATAAGGAGTAGAATATCTGTTTAGGTCCTATTAATGTTCATATTTGTTTAGGTCCTGTTTTTGTTCCAGTTCAGATAGTTTAACCAATGGAATTTCTTTGAATTTCACGTAAACGCCACCAAAATGGGCAAAATTAAATCTGTTAGCATTTTCTGGACAGTTTAGTCTGAAAACCCATGATTTTAGGTACTACGAAAACGAGTTTGTTTGTAGAATTTGGTCTTCGTCTTGGAAGAATTTCCTTAAAAACCGAAAAACAAACTCCCTGTGAAAATAACACCAGACTTGAACTTTGTTCTTTAATGCGTGTCATGACCAACAGGGCGGTAGACCACCTCACCCGTGGTTCAATGAAACGTAAAGTAATTGGAGCCTCGGGAGGGGGGCCCCCGACCGACTCCAGTCACTCATGCAGATCTGTGCTTGTCCATAATGTAAATACATCTACCCCTGAACCTTGTAATTGCACTTTCCTCCTGTGAGGTGTTTTTATTTTTTATACAGAGGTGTGCTGGGATAAAATGTCAATGCATGTTTGAAGCATCAAGCCACAAAGAGTCGCCGTGACATTCCTGGAAAGAACAGTCCTTTCAATCATGTCTGCTGGAAGCAGCGGCGCTACTTCTTAAAAACGTTTCTTTAATCAATCATGGGAGAAATTGTGGAATCAGGCTTCGTTATAATAATTTCCTTCACTTTCTGTCGTCTGGCTCTTGGTGTCAACCCTGTTTTTTTCCTTCTAGTGTCTCTTCCTGGCAATTTTTTTCCACCAAAAGGGGGTCTAAGTCCTGTTTTTTTCTCGCATATTACTTGCATCTGCGTATAAGCCTATAAAAGCGTATATAAGCGTATAAAATTGTTGAATTTTACAATTTCTCTTGTATAAGTCGCCCCTTGATTCACAAGTTTCAACTTCATATTTATGGTTTTAATAGGGAGTAAAAATATGGTAGTTTAAAGGGAAAATCTTAAGAAAAATTGTATTTCTGAGATACTGTTTAAATATATACTGGTGGATTTCACATTCCTATTTACTGCATGTAGACAAATTAAGCAGTACAACCAGGTAGTGTGTACGTAGTGGTCTAGTTTGTCCTCTCTAGGTAAGATGGCAGCACCCTCAGTGATCAATAACAAGCACAAGTGATATTTCCACGTTTTTATGCAAGATACATATTTATTCTTCTTAAATGTCCTTCATAGACTTCAAAATAAATTTGTCTTTCGTTATAGCGTTTCGTCCTTGCAGTTTTGTGCATGTCAAGTCGAATTTATGCACAGATAAGCCGCACCCAGTCACTTTTTCAAGTTTACCCTAAAAAATACAGTATCCGGGAATAAGCGAAACCCGAAACCAGGTTGTATTACGCTTACTAATATCCCCTGGTCATTTCTTTCAATCCATCAAATTAGCGTCACGCTACTACTTAGCGCTCTCAGCGTTTGCCACTTAATGGGAGTGACCTCGCGGTAATGGTAGGTGAGAAGTGGCCGATTTGAGGCACGACTTTACTTGACCTCAGCCCTAACATCTTAACCGTTAGCTCGTAGGCGACAACAAAAGTGTCACGGCGTACCTGCCGGCTATTTCTAGCCTGACACACAGACAAAGATTATCGCTCTCTCATGCCCGAGTAGAGCCGGCAGGAAGTGCTCCATCCATCTTTTCTCCCGTCAATACTTACAATTTTAATTACACCTGAGTGCTGTCAGACCGCCAAGCTGCCGGGCAGTCGCTATTGAGTCACATGCTGGCTAATTGATTAATTGCTTTCAAGGGGACACTCTTCCCTTCACTTCCAGCCCTCGTTTTGGGTTTTTGAATGCATTTTCTTGGGTTTAGTGGGCGGAAAGCTTTTTTGTTTTCTTGGGTTGTTGTTGTACTCTGTGCTAAATTAAAGTAGGAGTCAGTTTCATGTTCGGATTTACCGTAACGGATCTTCTACGTCAATTGTCGTTATCTCGTTTAGGCGTTTTCCATTATCTATTAGCGTGAAGCAGTGTAGCAATAGATGGAGTACTACTTGGTAAACTTCAATTGGGAGTACAAAATAACTTAAAATTAGTAGATATATATAATAGTAATTTATATTTATTCTATATACTTTATACTATATATAATAGTAATTTATATTTATACTATATACTTTATACTATACATAATAGTAATTTATAATTATACTATATACTTTATTCTATATATAATAGTAATTTATATTTATACTATATACCTTATACGATATATAATAGTAATTTATGTTTATACTATATACTTTATACTATATATAATAGTAATTTATATTTATACTATATACTTTATACTATATATAATAATTTATATTTATACTATATACTTTATACTATATATAATAGTAATTTATATTTATACTATATACTCTGTACTATGTATAATTGTAATTTATATTTATACTATATACTTTATACTATATATAATAGTAATTTATATTCATACTATACTTTATACTATATATGGTAGTAATTTATATTTACACTATATAATTTATACTATATCTAATAGTAATTTATATCTATACTATATACTTATTCTATAAATAATAGTATTTAACACTAAAAATAATTAAAAACTACTACAATACAACTCTATACTATATATTATAGTAATTCATATTTATACTATATACTTTATATACTTTATACTATATATAGTAGTAATTTATATTTATACTATATACTTTATACTATATCTAATAGTAATTTATATCTATACTATATACTTATACTATAAATAATAGTATTTAACACTAAAAATAATTAAAAACAACTTTCAAAAGTCCTTCCTTATATTTTATGTATATTTTTAGAGGTCTTAAAAATGGGAGACATAAAGGTATGTGACCTTTTAACCTCTGAAGCCTTTTCTAATCAGCTACTCCGAAAATAGAATCAAACTCCGATTCGAACAGCGAGGCTCATGGGAGATTGCGCCGGTCATAATGGACACTTTACGAAGGGTCCTTGACAACTTGTCCTCTTCTTGACTGACACCATTTTTTAAATGTTGAGAGTAGGCTTTTTGATTGACAGCTGCCGTCATACCACCACGACAGTTACACAACAGATGGACACCCGGAACAGAAGGACATGATGAATTTGAAATGTTGCCTACGGGCAGAAAAGAGGGAAGGCCTTCGCCATCCAAAAATCCGTCCGGCTCCATTGGCCCGCATGCCATTCTTTGGACTTGTTTACTTAATCATTGTTGGCCATTCCCGGAGGCCGCCATCAGACTTTTTTTTTGGCGCAAACGCCGATCAAAGCCCGCCAACATCGTTAGAGCATCCTGATGTTTTGACCACGGCATCTGTCAGTCGTTCTTTTGACCTCTCCCGCTACTATTTAACCATTCCTAGTGTGTAGCCATCTTTTCTCCCTTCGGCCTGAGGCCTCGTGCCGCTTTCCCCGTTGAACCGAGACTGCCTCCGGCATGGTTCGAAAAAATGTGCTGCTTCTGCCTAAAATTGCTGAAATCTGTCAGTTTATTCGTAGAAGAACAAAAAAATGTGTTTACTTTTTTCCCCATATTTAATTATACAGTAATCTCTTGTGGGTAATGGACACATTGCCATAAGAAGACAAAGAACTTGGACTAAAACTCCCATTTAGATGTTTATTTTGGTTTTATATCAAGCGATACTGAGTACAGTATTTAAAGTCGTTACATTTTTAAATATATTTACATATATATTATATTTAGGTAGAAAAACATGTCTTTTGACTAGCTATAATATAAGTTAATTGTACTTGTGTATATGCGCAAAAACATGTATTGTGGTAGTTTTATATATATACCTTATATTTAGATAGTAAAACATTAGTCTTTTGGCGTACTTATAGTTGTAATATAAGATCTTTGTACTTGTTCATATGCGCGAAAACATGTATTGTGGTAGTTACGTATATATTATATTTAGATAGTTAAACATTAGTCTTTTGACATACTTATAGCTGTAATATAAGATCATTGTACTTGTGTATATGCGTGAAAACATGTATTGAGGTAGTTATAATGTCTGCTCTACATTAACAGCAATGTTTCAGGGATTACTCTAGTTTTCGGATTATAAATCGCTGTTTTTTTTCATAGTTTGGCCGTGGTGCGCCTTATACTCAGGTGCGACTTATATGTGAAATTATCATTGGATATTTCATTCTCTATTTTATTTTAATTTTAAATTGCCTTTCAAGATGACATCTGTGTTTTTGGTGTTCGATTTTATCAAATACATTTCCCCAAAAAACACGACTTATACTCCAGTGCGACTTGTACTCCAGTGTGACTTATACTCCAGTGCGACTTGTATATTTTTTTCCTTCTTATGCATTTTTTGGTGATTTATAGTCCAGAAAATACTGTGTATATATATGTATATATACATATACATATAAGGTACTGTGTATATATATGTGTATATATACAATGGAATGACTGTAGGCTACCAAAGAGGGGAAAAAAAATCAATCTCATTCAAACCTGAGGACAATACTGACCTTGGCACTATCCACCAGGAAACCAGAATACCTGGAATATAACAAAAATAAAAAAAACATTCAAACTTGAGCATGCCGAAACGTCCTTCTAAATTTTTAGCCACCGGTACGACCTTATTTTCATTCGTAGCTGCTTTCAAAACTTTTTCAAGGACCACAAGAGTAGCCCGAATTTATTTTATTTCATCTTCTTTCAACCCCGCCGATAGATTGTTACCGATCAAGTACTTTTTTGGGTGCTTTAATCAGCTAAATATCAAGCTTTGGTGTTTTCCTCCCAATTTTCAACCGGCGCTATCCGGTTTGAAGCGCTTTTGAGACCAACCGAGCAAAGATTGAAAGAGACAGGCAACCGAGAGGGGAGGGGGGTCGCCCAGGGGTCCGTAAAGGATGAAAAGAGGCCTTGGCAGGAGTCTTAAGAGGCTAATAAAGTGAAGTTCTCTCAGATTAGTTAGCTAATAGAGCCGTAACACCTTGCCGCCAGGCCTGCTGCTACTACTGCTGCTCTACGCCACCTGTGATATGGAAGGGAGGGCTTGACGGATCCCCCACTGTGAAGAAGACCCCTACCGACGCCCCCTCGTATCCTACATGGCTTCATTTACATTTGAACCCTTCACACGGTATATCTGCGAGCTCGTAGACAACAGTAATGTAGATTTGGCGTTTATTTTCTAGACCTCCCACAGAGAAGATCATTTAATTTTGTTCTAACTGGAGGAATGAAGCCTGTATAGAGTCCGATGTTTACTACATTTATACATGTTGTACTAGACAAATCAACAAAGTACTAGTAAGGTAATCCCAATGTTAAGTATATTCTTTTCAATTCCAGTTTTAATGTTTTTATACAGGTTTGATTGGAGGAATACAAAAGTTAAAAGTGGAATTGAATGGACTATATTTAATGGTAGGGATTGTGAAAAAGTATTAGTTCGTTGACTAGTACAACATGTTGAAATCTAGTATTTATCGGACTGTACGCAAACTTCATTCCTCTTAAGTTTTAAAGTTTTTATTCAGGTCTAATTTGAGAACTTAAGTTTGTGTACAGTCCGATATTTACTACATTCCAGCATGCAGTACTAGTCAACGAACTTAAAGTTTTTCACAATACCAGTCCGATATTTGCTACATTTCAACATGTCGTCAATGAAGTAGTAGTTAGGCAATCCCAATGTTAAATATATTAATTTCAATTCCACTTCTAAAGTTTTTATTCAGGTATAATTAGAGAACTTCAGTTTGCGTACAGTCCGATATTTACTACATTTCAACATGTTGTACTAGACAAGTCAACGAAGTAATAGTTAGGCAATCCCAACGTTAAGTATATTAATTTC
This sequence comes from Stigmatopora nigra, assembly GCF_051989575.1. Lineage (NCBI taxonomy): Eukaryota > Metazoa > Chordata > Actinopteri > Syngnathiformes > Syngnathidae > Stigmatopora > Stigmatopora nigra. Next base: position 10,395,973 of record NC_135525.1, read on the forward strand.
AATTGCACTCCTAAAAGTTTTTCTTCAGGTATGATTAGAGAACTTTAGTTTGCATACATTCCGATATTTACTTCATTTCAACATGTACTAGTCAACGAACTAATAGTTTTTCAGAATCCAACCGTTAAATATATTCATTTTACTTCCAACTCTACTTTTTATTAAGGTCTAATTGGAAGAATGAAGTTGGATACAGTTCAATGTTTACTAAATTTCAACATGTAGTACTAGACTAGTCAACAAAGTAGTACTTAGGCAATTCCAATGTTAAATATATTCATTTCAATTCCACTTCTAAAGTTTTCATTCAGGTCTAATTTGAGAACTTTATTTCACATACAGTCCGATATTTACTACATTTCATCATGTAATACTAGAACTAATACTTTTTCAGCATCCCACCGTTAAATATATTCATTTCAATTGCACTTTTAAAGATATCTTTTCTCTTCTGGCGCCAAGCGACTCGCATCCGACACCAATAACTGTCGGAAAAAGGCTGTTATTTTGAAAATGAATGGCAATAAAGACAAAATGAATGAAATCATTTTCAAGCTTTTACCCTGAGCAACAAAAAAAAAAAAAACACGCCACCTGCCTATATTGAAATGTGCTGCCAAAATTGGATGTTTTATAGCCACGCTAGAGCGAAGGACAGCTAAATAAGTGAAACCCACACTAAAAAGCACTTCACACACACATTATTGTACTCTAGGCTACTCTTTTTTTCAACTTCCCACTCCCTCTCATCCACTTTGCTCAGAATTGGGTACTTTTTGTCTCCATTTATAAAGTCATATTTCAATATTTCAACATTTATTTGATTTTTTACCAATAAAAAACCTTTGTAGCCGACATGTATATAGCTATCGGGTAGAAATACAGCCGTTGTACTCTATCTAGCTGTAAATAGTTTATTTTAACAATTTATAGTATTTTTTTTCGCATATAAGCTGTATTTTTTGCTAAAAAATGATGACTGAATCGAGGGTTAAGGCTTATATGCGCATAAATTAGACTTTAGGTCATTTATTTCAAAATAAAGAAAAGATAAATAGATAAAATGCTTAACAAAATATATTTTGATGTATATGAAATTCTAGGAAAAAATGTATCTTGCATAAAACATGATAAAAACTCACTAGTACCTGCCATTGCTCGCTCAGGGTGCCGCCATCTTACCTAGAGATGACAAACTAGCCCACTGTAGACACACTTCCTAGTTGTACTGATCACATGACTTCCTTTTTGAATTTGTCCACGTTATGATTTTTCTTAAGATTTATTAAAACCATGAATATGTAGGTAAAACTTGTCAATCTGTGTACTTGTTATCCGAGTACTGTTTCATATCCGAGTACTGTTTCATATCTGAGTAGTTTCATATCTGAGTACTGTTTCATATCTGAGTACTGTTTCATATCTGAGTACTGTTTCATATCTAAGTACTTGTACTTGTACAGTACTTGGATATTAAACAGTTTAATGATTTTAAGGCCATTTTAAGGGTGTGGCTTATACACCGATGCGACTTATATACGAGAAAATACGATATAGTTATCTGTACTGCATTCGACTTAAATGAAATTCACTTTTTTACAATTTAATACACTTTCTGGTCTGACCTTTGTTATAGTTTATTCTTACTAAGTTCATGGTATGTGCTGTAGCCAATCCCCGAAGAGCATGAGTAGTAGGCGGGGCTAATACCGAAACAATGACCCCGATCATCTTTTTATCGATGGCTTAATACTTTCTGTGTAGGGAAATTAGGGTAAAATGTTTTGCTGTGCGGGAAAGCATAAATCATTGGACCTTCTGTGAATGCTGAAGATGATTTACGATTCTATAACGCGATTGAAAGATGAAGAAGAATGAAAATGGTGGATATCAGACTATTGGGTATCCGGGAAATAACTTTGAGCGCACTTTGTCGCAATGACAAATGTAGCGGCCTGAAATCTGTGTCAATGACATCTTTCCCCGCATAATGAATTCAGTGTGTAGAGAGAGAGAGACGCCTTCTTTCTTTTCTTTTCTTTCTATATTTAGCTCATTCTTTATCTGAAAGCAGCAGAGATAGTCTTATTAGCCGGGATTACGTCTGATCGGGGAGCTCTTAAACTGTTTTGTGCTTTATCAAAGTGACATTAATTGAGAGAGTTTGGAGACGACCGTCGATTGGTTTGGAATGCTCGCATTGTCGAAAATCTCTGGTGACATTCTTTTCTTTGTGTTGGGAGTTAGCTTGGAGCTAAGTTGAAACCAGGGGAGGCTCGGGGGACAAATTTGGACCACCAGATCATTTTGGGTGGGCTGGGAATTTGAATTATGAGTGCTGGGTTTGTGTTTTAGGATCAAATTCAAATGAAGATGATTGAAAACGTATAAAAATATGGGAAAATGTATAAAAATACGGGAAAACTGTATAAAAATACAGGAAAACTGTATCAAAATACAGGAAAACTGTATAAAAATACAGAAAAACTGTATAAAAATACAGGAAACTGTATAAAAATACAGGAAAACTGTATCAAAATACAGGAAAATGTATAAAAATACAGGAAAACTGTATAAAAATACAGGAAAACTGTATAAAAATACGGAAAAACTATGTTCTCAGGATCTTAATCACAAAGGATGGTTTGTTTTGAGGATAACAATCAAAGGAATTGACAAAAATGAAGACTTTTAACAAAAATGATCATGCAGGACCAAATCATCTGACTTTATCGTTAATTTAGATCAACTGAGGCTAAGTCTTTTCGGCATTTTCTCACAGTAGACCATTTAAACAAATTCCATTCTGATTTTCCTTTTTAAGAACTTAACACAAGGATCAGACACAATTCAATACAGTTAACCCAATCTACCCACTTCTTTCTAAAGATTCTAAAACCTAAACGAACATTCTAATGCAGTCATTAAGTCTTCCACACTTTCTATCTATTTCTCTTCTTCCTGACCCTTAGGGTCACTTTCCTACTACATCCATCCACTTTCTACTAATTTATATCATCTCCAAACTGACTTCTCAGTAGAATCTTAACTTTACCATTTCTGAAACAAACATAAACCCAAGCTAAGACCATATTTTACCCACATTAGCATTCCAGCCGGAGACCATTACCATTTCATTAACTTGGCGTTCACCCATTGTTGACTTGTCATTTTTTTTTGGCTCGACAAGCCATGTTGTTTATCGCTATCTTACCCCAACATACATCCAGCTTTGGCTTGTTATCCTCTATACTACTCTTCCAAGACGATATAAAAAGTCCAGAAAAAGAGTAACTTAAGGGTTGACTTCTTTTGGTTGGCACCTCATTAGCGTCTCCGCCACCGACTCGCCGGCGTGCTTAACTGACCTGCTGACCGCCTCCGTAACGCCTCACTCCAAAATATGCCGCTGTCATTCTTTGATGAAATCGCCCTAACGAAATATAACCCCCCCAAAATAAATGGAGCATATCTTTTTTATCTTTTCTACATCTTTATATTTTGCACCTTTTATTTTCCATAACCCCCCCCAGGGTTTCGTAATGAGCCGCTCTGGTTTCCCTTTCCCAGCCACAGGCATATTTTTTTTCTTTCTCTACATCGCACTACCTCATCATTCTTCTGGTTTTTTTCTTATGGCTACTTCTTTCCCATTTTTAAGAATGAACCCCCCGTGTGGCCATCATCTGTCTTCGCCCTGTGAAATATGCATGAGTGCTTGTACATTTGCCCCGCGGCGAGATGCGGGGCGGCTTCACCCGTGGCCTCCGAGGCCGGAATGTTAAATCGAGAGGCGTTCCCTTGTTCGGGAAGATTTGCCAACTAAAAAACGGTCTACTACAACAAGAGTGGTTATACCAGGGGTGCGCAAAATTCTTGACTACTGTATTGTCACGACTATAAGGAGCACTTAAAAGTCTTAAATGTTTTCCAAAATAGACAATGCGCCTTATGATCCAGTGCGCCTTATATATGGAAAAAACAGAAAACGAAAAACCACCAGTCGGATATTAAAAAAACACACAAAACGCTTGAACTGAAACAATACTGTTAAATATGCAGATGCCATCTTAGTTTACAAAATCTTCCATCATATAGCTCCTCCCCCACTGCAAGATTTTATACAAAAAAAATCCAAAACATCAACAATGGCTGGCTCTAGAGGTGACTGTGAAGTAGTGAGTACTTCATACCTGGAAGTCAATAGCAATTACCGTATTTTTACCTCTATAAGGCGCACTTAAAAGTCTTAAATTTTCTCCAAAATAGACAGTGCGCCTTATAATACAGTGTGCCTAATAATACACTGCGCCTTATATATGGGAAAAATGTCATTCATTGATAAACTAGACAAGATAAACTAATAAAACGCCAAAAAAAAAATATTTTGACATCTATGTCCACTGTTTTTTCGTCAAAATTTCCCTTCAAAGTAAAACATTTGTCCTCCCTATTAAAACCACGAACCCAGCAGCAAAAACTGCGAATCAGGGGTGGTCTTATACAAGAAAAATTGTAAAATTCAACAATTTAAAGCCAATTTTAAAGGTATAACTTGGCTAATATGTGAAAAAAATATGGCACCGACCATCTGTCCTCTCTAACATTACCGATCGATGCAATCTTTTTCACATTCTGCCCTTTGATGGGAACGCTATGTCACCTCGTAAAAAGGTTCAAGTCTAGAAAAATACCCTTCTTTCTACTTTCATTAGTTTTTTTCTGGCTCGCCATCTTTCATTTTCCATCCTTCCTTGCTTTGAACTTTGTTGACATCTATTTTCTTATCACATTTATTAACAAAGTACCCTCAAATCCTCTTAAACTACTTCATGAAATTATTTGTTTTCTCGGTACTAGAACCAGTACTTCAAGACCATCCTAGATACGTAAAAAAAACATACTCTACTACTTTCTAAGCTCTCTAGTCTGCCGCTAATTGAACCACTGTGGCCTATTTCGATGAATAGAAGAGGGTTGGAGGAATGTTTTTATCAAAACGTGGTGTACTCTTGCGGTCTGGATCCCGATTGGCTAATTGAAACAAGAGGCCGCCATGTTAGCTAAGCCGCAGCTGTGTAACTCTTCACCCCCGATAGTACGCTGGAGTATCCTCAACATAAATCCCTCGTTTGTTGTCAGGGAGTTTCGAGGGTCGTGAGGGTGAGGCGATCAAAAAAAACATCTTTTGTTTGTCATTTCGTCTCCACGGCACCCCCGCGGACAGGCATTGTGTCGGCTCATTGAAGGCATCAGGTGAGCCGGAGTCGTACTCGCACAATGCCGCAGCAGCTGATGAATATTGTTATTCATTCATGAGTGAGAAAGCGCCGTTTGTCGGAGATTCTTTTAACAAATGAGAATAGAAAAATCCTTATCTTCTTTTGAGTATTTTTTTTATTTAATAGATGGTGTGTGGCGTTCATTTTCTGTTCAAAGCGAGACAGGTAGAGAGTTCGAAAGCCAATCGCTTGTCTTGATTTAAAATGCTGTGCTTGGTGGAGTTGGGAGAATTTTAATTAACCTAGAGGCAGTCTAGCTGTCATGTGGTGGAACATTGGAAGGTGTTGTAAAAATAGATGGACTTTGTGTAGTTTTTGTTTTTTTTGGTTTGTACTATTTAGGCAAGGTGCTTGGACGTTTGGTCGCCAGTCTTTTGGTCCTTTTTGGTCGCCAGTCAAAGGTGACAGAGAGTTTACTGTAGAAACCAGCTCTCAAAATGAGATATATGAGAGAGAGTTTAATATCTAAGTACTGTTTAATAACTAAGTACTGTTTAATAACTAAGTGATGTTTAATATCTAAGTCCTTTTTAATATCCAAGTCCTTTTTAATATCCAAGTACTGTTTAATATCTAAGTACTGTTGAAAAGAGTAGATATTTAGATATTAAACTCTAAATATATAATTTGGAGAGCTGGTTTCAACACTTGGATATTAAACGGTACTTGGATATTAAACAGTACTTGGATATTAAACAGTACTTGGAAATTAAAGAGTACTTGGAAATTAAAGAGTACTTGGAAATTAAAGAGTACTTGGATATGAAACAGTACTTGGATATGAAACAGTACTTGGATATTAAACAGTACTTGGAAATTAAACAGTACTTGGAAATTAAACAGTACTTGGATATTAAACAGTACTTGGATATTAAACAGTACTTGATTATTAAACAGTACTTGGATATTAAACTCTCTCTCTTAGATATAAGAGACCAAAAGACCGGCGACCAAACGTCCTGTCCCAATTAGGCAACAGTAGGGAGTCATTAGAACGTCTCTTTAAATAACAGAGAAATGTAAGCAAACTTTTGAAGCAGCGTGTTGTAATAATGTGACTTTTTAATGGCTTATTTGTTTTGATTGCTTTAATTAAATTGTACTTTACCAGACAGAACTGCTTAATCGATACAGCTTGCACCCCTATTTATCATCCTTAGGGCTAATATGATGGAAAAATATCAAACAACTTAGATGTAAACAGTCTGTTTCATTGCTGTGGAATAATATGAAGCATACATTTTGAACAGTAGGATTCAGTTTTTGCTCAATCTGATCCACCAACGGATACATTTGTCCCGATTCTTGGTCTGGAAGTGTTCCCAACATTTGCAGTAAGGGTCCCATCTGGTCTTCTCGAATCCAAACATGTTCATTCCGAAGCGAGAGACCTTGAAGACATCCTGTTTGGTCTGGTCTTGTGGTGTTGGATAAACACACTGCCATAGACGCTCGCTACACCGCAACTGGGGAATGTTAAACATGTGCTTTTTTTGCTACGTTGCATTTAGATAAACCTTTCCTAGTTGCTATTTCGGTCATTTGACGAGTACACTGATGTCTTTGTCCCGTGTCATAAGATCTGGAATCTCACTGTTGTGGTTGAGTTTGTATAAATATAAGCGAAACTTGATATTTTGTCACCCTTTTCAAAATTCAAAGGTAGAATAACATAGATTCTGCCTGAGAAAAGTTTGTTTATATGTTAAATATCGATGAAAAATACATTCAAAGTTTTTAAATCTAGCAATTTTTTTACTATATATGACTTATTTACCAGTTTTCATGTACTGTCTACTTTTTATTATCATTTTTAGCACAATGCCGTTTTGGAACAAGTTGCCATCCAGAAATTAAATAATCCAGAGTACCAAATTTCCTTGGAAACCCCTCAAAAAATTTAAACTATATCACTTATCCTACCCAAATTGTCCCTTTGATTTGATTAGACAATCTAAAATTGATTCAAGTGTTTTTTAGCCAAATTATCTTGCATTTTATATCCCAAAATTAAATCTGCCATTATCCTAACCTCACATAAATTGTCCTTCCAAGTACTATTGCATAAAAAGTACCAATATAAAAACAGAAAAATATAATTGCCACAAAAATATAGTCAAATAAGCTTAGATCGCCTTCATTTTTTAATCATTTTAAGGACATTGCAGTACCTAAATAGACTCAAAAAATGAGCAAAGCGTGATATAAGTATAATCTGTCCATAAATTCCATTAAATTAAGGTTAAAAAGTCAAATAATGCAAGTCAATCCCCATGTTTTTTTGTTGCTAATGATAGCCTCAAAACCGTATTTGAAGATTTATTTGCGCTTGACCTGGCGGCGTATTTTGGACTCGGCACCTGCCCTTGACGGGTGTCTTTTGACCGAGGCTTCCAAATTGGAGAAAAAGCCAACCCGGCCAGATGGCATGGCCCTTGGGATGATAACATGTGCCGGGGTGCCCGGTCTACCCCTTCGGTTGCCCCGGATTGGTGGTGGTCGCCCAAGCGTATGTTGGCTTGCCAATTAAAGGCGTGCCTGTAGTCTTGCCAGGAGCTTGCTCTTAGCCCGCATCTTGTTTTGTATTTGGTTTATTTTGGTTTTGTTTTTTAATCTACATGGCGTACTTGGCCGAACCCTCACTGCCGTTCACAAGATTGACAAAGTGAAACAAGTAGGCCGAGTAAAGCTAAGTAAAGTACTGTTTAATATCTGAGTACTGTTTAAATATCCGAGTAATGTTTAATATCTGAGCACTGTTTAATATCGGAGTCCTGTTTAATATCTGAGTACTGTTTAATATCTGAGTGCTGTTTAATATCTGAGTACTGTTTAATATCTGAGTACTGTTTAATATCTGAGTACTGCTTAATATCTAAGTAGTGTTTCATATCTAAGTAGTGTTTCATATCTAAGTACTGTTTAATATCTAAGTAGTGTTTAATATCCAAGTACTGTTTAATATCTAAGTACTGTTTAATATCTAAGTCCTGTTTAATATCTAAGTAGTGTTTAATATCTAAGTACTGTTTAATATCTAAGTAGTGTTTAATATCCAAGTACTGTTTAATATCTAAGTACTGTTGAAAACAGTAAATATTTAGATATTAAACTCTCATGAATATAATTTTGAGAGCTAGTTTCAACAGTACTTAGATATTCAACATTTCTTAGGTATTAAACTATCTCTCTCAGATATTAAACTCTCTTATGAATATAATTTTGAGAGCTGGTTTCAACAGTACTTAGATATTAAACATTTCTTAGGTATTAAACTATCTCTCTCAGATATTAAACTCTCTCTTATGAATATAATTTTGAGAGCTGGTTTCAACAGTAAACTCTCTGACCAAACGTCCCAGCACCTTTACAATTGGCTGGCCACCCTAGTGAAGATGAAGTAGTCCAGAAAATGAACAAATATTGGCACTAATCCGCTTCAATTCCAAGACAAACTTTGGAAATGTAGTTGTTGTCTATGACATTGTGTTTTTTAAGTTTTCTCAACCATCGGGAATTAGTTAACTTTAAGCCTCGGCCTGGACGGATGGAGACCCGAGACTGACAGCAAGTGTTGCCGTCACAACAGACTGAGTGTGGGAAGCCGAAGCAGCTGTGTGAAAACACACCCGGTAATATCCCGCTTCCTCCAGCTCGACGTGAAAGGCACACGCTGAAAAACCCGTTACATCACTTTAAGATCTGTCTGAAGATCTCGTTCTAATCCCTCGGAAACAATCGCATAAAAGCCAATCCCGATACAAATTGCCTCCATCTTGGCTCATCGTTAAAAAAACTCCCGTGTACACCTACGTGGAATCGTCAAGGGAGTCCAAATTTCAAACTAAAAGAACCTTTTGATGGCAATATCTTACTCTATCTCCCCTCCAAAAAAATATGTTCTGGCGGAGCAATGGATGATGACTTTAAGTACTAGTACTGTGTACTAGATTTTCCGCTGGTATTATGGTGTACTCGTACGACAAGGCGGGTTTTATCCACGGGGCTTTTGCGGCTCTCCTGCTTGGATTATAATGTCGATGCCAGAGGTCAGGAGCTTTTGTGATTGGAGCTGAGTTTTGGCGCCGGGAAAAGGACGTCAAACCGCTAGTGAGAATAAAACGGGGGTGCCGGATGGGAGATTTGGGAGGTGAGTTAGACATTTGGGACAAATATTTCATCTGGAGAAGACTAGTGCGAGAAAGATAGCAAAAAAATACGATTAATAGCGACCAAACTTCCAATTTTTGATATTTTTTGGCATTTTTTGGTTCGGATTGTCGGTAATTTTTGGCTTTTTTTGAGGGTCAGGATGATTGACATCTGTTGTTTTTGTATGTTTTTGTGATTATAGATTCTTTGGGGTCTTATTGTGGAGTTTGGTAGAAATGCTGGAATATTTTTGGGTTGGGTTTTGTGCTAACTAGTAGCTTTCTGATGACTTATGATTGTGTTACAATTTTTTTTGCACTTTTTTAGTATTTTAGGAAATATTTTTGTCGATTGTGTGTGTTAGAGAATTTTTATTCTGCTGTTTTTGGCTGTTGTACATTTATATTGCTATAGATTTTGTCATTTTTTTTGGTATTTTTGTAAGTATTTCTGGCTTTTTCTAGTAGTATCATTGTCTTAGTCATGTTTTTAAATCATGAATGGTTTTGGGTTCGAGTCCCCATAGTCTTTATTAATTTTTTTTAAACCTCAGATAGCTAATAAGTATCTTTTATCAATCGCACTATAGTCCATATGATTTTTTTACTCATTTATTATATAACATCTTGTTCTTAACGTTTCATCTTCAGTCTGATAAGAAAAAAAATCGGAACTTCACAAACCACTTTCAGTCTCATGACAAGCGTTTCAACCTGTGAAACTTTTATCTCAAAGCCAATTACTATAGGAAAGACATATATATATATATATTTATATATTCTTTTTTTTAATGGAGGACAAAGGAGCTCTGATCAAATCCCAATGCAATTTCTTACTATAATAGCTCGTTTCACAAAGTGACATTCATTAAAAAAAAAAAAACCCTTTGCAAACCCAAGCCTCCCTTTGGGTAATACGCCAAAAGCGAGGGTTCGAACCCCCCACCGCCCTGTTTTACCCTTTAGCACACTTTAAAGAAATAACATCCCGTTTTCTAATTACGAACGATGCTTTCATGCCATCAAACTTCAGCGGCTTCACAAAAAAATGGCATACTACGTCAACTTGCTAACAAATACTACGTACTCGGCCCTCAAAAAGGACGTTTAATCACAAAGCGCTTTCATTTTTCCACCTGCACAAATTGCCGTATCTTTTGGAAGGGTGAACAGCAGTTATTTACTACTGTGTAAAGTACAGATAATGATTTTTTTTAACTACAAATGACATTGGTGTGCTGGTCGTGGTCTAGCGCGTCCACTTAGATTTCAGTTTCCGCTCTTGTGTGAGAAAAGGTAATGACATTTAATGCAGGTTGGTGAAGAAAAAAAAATTTGTTGGATGGAGAAGCATTTGTAGAAAATTGCGTTTTTTGCAGGTAAAAAAAATGTATTGTAGAAAGCAATCAGCCATGTCAACTACTAAAAAAACATTGATTTTTCTACACAAGACTAAAGATGTCCCTATTCTATACTTTCCAATTGTTTCCCTTATTAATAATTGCAATTATTCTTATTAATCGGTAAAATATACATATTTACTCACATAGGGTGGACTAAAAAGTCAATAAAATTATCCAAAGTGGACAGAGAGACAAATTAGTATGCCCTAAATTTAAGATTTTGAATGTCTGCGTACATTGCTTGCTGACATGGTATATTTATATTGTGAAAAGGCATTAGGTTATCATGATAATATTAGTAGTCGACATTTATGGTTTATTTTGCTACCAGAGACTAAAATGATCCAGATTAGAGTTGAAATGGGTAAAACCAGATCCGTTTTTACATTAAAAAAGTACTTTAAAAAATCCTGTGAAAAAGTTGTAAAGCCTACACAATTTGGAATAATCATAAAAACTTAAAAAATATGGGGAAATCTTATAAATAGGGTATGCAATACTAACTTAATCTTGAAAAAGTCCCAATTTATCGTATTTTTCCGTATTTTTTAAGTTTTTTTGATTATTCCAAATTGTTTACGCCTTACAACTTTTTTTAAAGGATTTTTTTGGCCTGCAGACCCATATTTTTTAACCAAAAATAATGCAAAATATAATATAAATTCTAAATTTCCTTGTCTGTATTGAAGAAATATTCCATTTAAAAAATACTACACAGTACTCCGTTAGAATCATTCGTTTATAAAGATAAGTAGTAGAAATACACAGATATATTTGTCTATAATTTTGAGTTAAAACCACAACCGTACTAAAACACGATAATCCTGATAATACCTGAGTACAGAATCGAGAAATTGTGGAAGTATTCCTCTCACAATACTCCCCATAATATTTTGCGGCGTCTACTAAATACTTCCTTTTTGCAGTTCCTCTGGGCGTGGGAGCGACAGACACTTTTTCGTGTGTTTTTTTTGGCGAGCGCCTAGCAAAGATGTTCCTCTGAAGACGACACATCTTGTGATGTGATCTGCTCCCATTGTGCCTCATCACACCCCAACATTTCCCACCCCACGCTCTTTTAAAACGAAGTATTTGTTTATGTATGAGAAGGGATTTCGTCGTCTACTTTTGCCCAACGGCGCTTTTGCTTGGTCACCATGGCGGCCGTTTGATTGATGGGCACCTCAAAGGTGGCGGCTTGTCTGTTATGACAATGTTTCTTCACGTCAAAGCACAAAAAAAATGTCCGCTGGTCTTTTTGATGTTTCAACAAATCGATGCGTTTTCTGCCGGCGTTTAAGATAGGACATTTTTGATTGACAGGAGCACCTGTGCGAGTGAAGCGTTTAATGTTACATCGTTTTATGGGATTGCGATCAAATGGAGAACAGATTTGGACAAGAGTTTTTGGGAGAAAAGTATTAGTCAGTATTTTTTGATTTTTTTTTTATACGATATCTGGGCTAATTTATGTATATGGTGGTATCATAATAACCATTTGTAACTTGAATTTTTTTTGTATCTTGAGACAAAACGTTGAATGGATATTTTGTATGTAGAGTCATTCGTAAGTAGCGCTACTATTGTATGAAAAAATACCTCATTTTTTTACCGCATCATTTTTTTCATAACTCTTGATCTCATTCTGTCAGTATTTTTGATTTATGATCCGAATTCTGGTCTAATTTATGTATACAGGTGTATTGTATTGGATTGGATAACTTTATTGATCCAGTATCAAATTAAAATGAAGAAAATAGATGTATATTAAATTTCCTTGATTTTTTCCCCCTTTTAAATCAATAATTGTCATTTTTAAATCATTTTTTTCTGTGTTTTTAGTTAAAAAATCATTTTGTATAATATAAAAAAAATATATTCAAAACCCCCCCCCCACAATATTGTTTTAGATCTATAAAAAAAACAGTTTAGTCTAATTTATGCGCATATAAGACGTACCCTCGACTCAGTCATTTACAGGCCAGAAAATCAACTACCTTTTAAGTTCCTTAGGGGGTCTCCAGACGGGTTTTATGGCACGAAAACTTCCAAAAAAAACGAAAGCCGGCCTTTACATATTAAGTTAGTTGCATCTTGCCTGCAGTTTTTTGGCCGCATTGCTCCTCCACTTCCCGGCAGGGTACAGGGGTAATAATATCCCAACCTTTAGCGAGTACCGGGAGGCTGAGAAACCCACGGGCAGCTGGGAGGCCAAATGAGCGCCATTCATCACCGTAAAGCAATTTGAAAGGACTCCATACATATGCCGACGCTAACATCGTACGGTAATACGAGGGCTTTGGTGCCGTGGCGTCTCATTTGGGAGATTTTTTGGGGGGATAATACCTCGGATGTTTTGTTAGATATGCCAAAGAAAGACAGACACGGTGTTCTTGTTATCTTTCGAGGGTTCCAGGGATCTTTTGTTCAATATTTCAAGGGCGAAAGCAGAATTCAGATAGTTCTTGATGTCTCATTTTTTTGTTTTTAGAGAAGATTTACAATACACAAAAGATTTTATCTGAAAAAAGATGTTTGTTCCTTCCTTTTTTAACAGAATAATAACAGGTTATCTTTTGTGAGATACTCCTAAACCCAGATAAAATAAAATCAGGTCTTTATCCACTTTTTTGTCAGTTTTTTAGCGCTAAATCTCTTTTTCCCCCCCAAAAAAACTTTTTTAGAGATAATCCAAGGGATCATTTCTGTCAAATTGAAATACTTTGCCTTTAAACATGTTATTTTTGGTCTCCTTTTGTCAGCTATTCAAAGACTAAACGGAATTTTCTCTTCTCCCTTTTCCGTTTTTTTCACCGAAAACTTGCATTTTTCTGTTAGATATTCCCCCAAAAACAAAGCCGAATTCCCAAAATCTTTTTTCAGGCGTTCTGATATTGTTCTTACACTGCAATCATCTCCGCACTGAGGTTTTTATGACGTGCTGTTTTTAAGGTTCGGCTTGGTTTTGAGGTCGGAGTCTCTAAAGTCCTTACAAGGGGGATTCTAGGCTCTACCCTGCTATTTCAACTCCATATATAGTCACACCGCAACGTTCAGGCCAGACTGAGTGTCTGGTTCTGGGTCGGGGTGGGGCTGACATTGCTAGTAGGAGGACTGTGGGGGGGCGGAGTCGGGTCAACGCGAAAAGACGGACTGTTTAAAGGCACTCCCAACCGCAGAGTGGCGAGTATATCAGAAGCAGGATGTTGTGGCGTTAAAACGTCAGCCTGTTGAATATCAAGCAGGGTGCAGTCATCCCTTTACTGATTTTCGCTTGTCTTGACCACTTTTTGTCTTGTGAGGGAGATTTGCAATAGTTGAGAACAAGTTTGAAATGAAAAACAGAGTTTGGAGACAAGAATGCTTGATGAAAAAGACTGAACGTTTTCTGGTTAAGTTTGAAGTTTTTCTGGTGGTTTTTGGCTATTGTCAAGTAGCAAAATTTTTCCGTGACCGGTCTTTTGGTGGCCGGTCTTTTGGTGACAGAGAGTTTTACTGTTGAAGCCAGCTCTCAAAATTATATTCATGAGAGAGAGTTTAATATTTAAGAGAGAGTTTAATATCTAAGTACTGTTTAATATTTAAGTACTGTTTAATATCTAAGTACTGTTTAATTTCTAAGTACTATTGAAACCAGCTCTCAAAATTAGATTCATGAGAGAATTTAATATCTAAATATCTACTGTTTTCAACAGTACTCAGATATTAAACTGTACTTAGATATTAAACAGTACTTTGATATTAAACAGTACTTGGATATTAACCTCTCGATCATGAATATAATTTTGAGAGCTGGTTTCAACAGTAAACTCTCTGTCACCAAAACACCGGCGACCAAACGTCCGAGCACCAATTTTCAATAGGTAGTTTAACATGACTCGTATTTGTATGACAAGTACGAGGGAAGTATGTTAAGGGATTTGAACGGACCACTATAAAACAAACTTAGAGTTTAGCTTAGAATTAAGCAAAATGTCAGGCACTTCTACTGTAGTTGTTTGATTTTAAACCATCTTTTGCTTAGGGATAGATCTGGATCAATAATTTTGTTTGCTACTGGTAGATTGGGGTTTATAAGGAGTTAAAATAGGGGTTAAAAAGATATGGATGGAGTTTTAAGATCCTTTGGAGTTTCATTTGGTCAGTGTGAAGGAAATTGGGTATCCATAATTAGTCTAAAATTGTTCAATAGTATGAAAATGTTGGATATGTTGGACTCTTCTAGCCAATCATCTACTCTTGACATGTACATCATTTCACATCATCGTGCATTATGAATTCATAGCTTCCAGGGAACCTGGAATCATCACTTCCTCTCCCTATATTATTTTTTTACCAGCGACTTCTCATAACCTTCAACAATTCCCTGATGGGGACAGTAACAATTTCATTTGTCAGTCTTTTACAACCAGCAGAATTTCTGTTTCTTTGTGTAAAGTAGGTCGACGGGAACCCCAACCGTTTGACATCCCGCATTCTGACAACCTTTGCTGTTTTACGTCCCGCATTCTGTCACGCTGGCGTGTCGTGAACATGTGTCGTCAAGTGCCAACTGGGTACCCAGACACTTTACCAAGGCGCCAATTGGGAGCTTTGGCACTGTTGACTTCCTAGCTTCCATTGGCTAACACTCATCAATCGTGTAGCAACAGCTGGGGTCTTATTGTGGCTCTTATATGTCTGGACCCCCCTAATACCCCTCAATTCCCCTTTCCACCATGCTAAGGCGGACATATGCCGCCATAATCGCAATCACAAAGGCCTTCTCGGTTTACATACCGCACGCAAGGCGTTATTTTATGAGTCGGACATTCCGGATACTCTCGGGGCGTTGACGTTTGTACCCACAGTTTCCCGCAAAAGTACTTGTTTATACCCACTAGACAACCACAGTGGAAGGTAGCATAACATTTTTGGCTGAGCTGGTGTTTGGATGAAAGGGTTTTAGTTATAACACTGATTCTAGTAGGACCACCCAACAAGGGTGGGGTTCGCTTTGTTAGTAAAATGGAATTTTCCGACATTAAAACCAAGTTGAAGTGGGTTTTTTGAAGGTTTAGTCAAGGTATTCTACTAATTTGCTGAAAAGTATTCTCAATGAACATCCATTTTTACAGAAAATGGTGAATTACTGTGTTTTCACGACTATAAGGCGCACTAAAATGTCTTAAATTTTCTCCAAAATAGACAGGGCGCCTTATAATCCAGTGCGCTTTATTTAAGGAAGAAAAATTAAAATGTTTCATTCATTGAGGTTGCGCCTTTAAATGCAGTGCGCCTTATAGTCGGGAAAATATGGTATACACCTGTCAATTTATACGTTTTTCTTGTATTTTATAAATTATACTCCGTATAACTTTTATACTGGATTTTTTTCAAGTACATTTTTCGTAAAACCGATCTTATGTACTGCGGATTCCCCTTTCACTCTATAAATATAGCGTGTCAGCAAGCAATGTACCCAGACAGTCAAAATCTTGAAATTATGTCATACTGATTGGTCTTCCCATCCAATTTGGAGACATTTTTTGACTTTTAAGTGCACTATTTGTGAGTAAATATGTGCCTTGTTGCATTTGTACGTTGTTTTTTTATCGCTTAATAACGGGAATTGCCGTCATTAATTAGCAATTAGCCGAGGTTGCCAGATATGGAATTAAGAGCTCCTCAATAGATGCCATTTTCTCTTAGATTTTCTTCATCTTTACCTTCTCTCTTACTACAAAATTTTAGTCATCAACTACTTTAGTGAGTTTGTTAGCATCCCTTTTAAATTTTGTATTATTATTACGTCCTTTTCCTCATTTCTATCCCATCATTAATTCACTCAAATTAAGTCTCGCATCACATGTTTGCGTGTTTGAGTTGTTTGAACTTTTAACACCAGCTGCTTTCACTTTGTAGTTATTTACTGATCAAATAAGCTAACATTCGCTAACGCCGCAAACGTATTCACAGCAGACAGATGCCACTTTCTTCTTTTAAAAAACATTTTTTTTTTGGGCTCTCATCTAACACCAACCGGGCATCAATAAATCACCGAAAACGCCGCGCTTGTACAAACACGAGATAAAATTTTCAATTCCCATTTGTCGTCATGATTAACTGAACGACTAAAAAGCTTCGGCTAATTACTCACAAAACACTACGTACATAAATAAACGTATATTTGTACATCTGATTTAATTAAGCACCACTTAAACGTATTTTTTGTTGTTTTTTGTCAACATTTTATGTTAACTCTCATCAGCATTTCAATAACACTTAAAAATAATTAATAAAAAATAAAAATGAAGGATGACACTTTAAAAAAATGGCCTAGCTGATGGATCTATTAATAACCGAAATTATTTTGCATATTTATCTACTAAAAAAACATCGATTAAAGTGTCTTATTGGGCAAAAAAAAAAAAATGAGAGGGTTTTTAGTTGATTTTCACGGCAAGTGTTTGATCATTGTTGTAAACACACAGTTTTTAAAGACATGAAAGCGACAGAAAGACATTAAAAAAAAAGCTAGTCCTGCTGTTTAATCATTTAAAAAGCCACGACAGGAATGAAATGAAATATCTGGGACGAATGAAAAATCAATCAAAAAGCTGTTGCCAGACGACTTAGGGGGGCCGTCAATGTTGGGAAGCTTTGTTATTCGCATCCGAGGGGCCGTTTTGATCCACCAAAAAACACAAATTGGACTAATATTATGTCGTAAAAAAGTTTTTAAGCTTCTAAATACAAACAGTGATGAGCCAGAACAAAGACAAATGTTTAAAAACAATAAAATAAACGTAACTAAACATTTTAAGCCGTCCCCGTTTTTCTGCCAAAAACTAAATATGTTTATACACTTTGTTTACATTAAATTTGTTCTACCTTTTTACGCCAAGCTTTTTTAATGATCTCTCTTTAACGATTTCTTAGATATCGGTGCACTTGTAAAATATAATATAAACAATGTAATTATGAGCTCAAAGCAGTATCAAAACATCATATTTGAGGCATGAACTGTAATATTTTTTGAAACTGAAATATCCGATAAATATATCCATACATTTTGTGTAGTTTTTTTTGTTCCGAAAGACCTTTCAAGTTCGTAATTTGAAGTGTTTTCATTTTCTGTCCATTATTTTTTAGTTTAAATTATTAGTGTCTAGCGCAGGTAGGTCCAATTTTTATTTTCGTGTTTTACAGCCCCTTATCTTATTTTAAATCCAATTATAATATTTCTTAATACATTCCTTTACTTACTTTACATTGTACTTTATACTTTTGACTTTAATTCTGAGTGATGAGTATATTAATAATACTAAATAATAGTCCTTTTTTCCTGTATACATTTCATATGTACTATTAACGGATGCACTTTTTTATTTGTATCCGATCTTCTGCTGACTCCGCCCATCTGTCAAATTTTTAAGTCAATGTAACACCCCCGGGCTTAAAAGTTTGCCCACCCCTTAGACTTAAAGGTAATAGTTAACCGGATTGGACTGGTTGGGATAGGAAGGATAACTTTTGACTGGTCATTGTAGTCAACAAAACAACAGTTTTTTAGATGGCGATAAATCAGAGGCTTGCTAGCGTGATTTTTTTTTTCGCTATTTGTACGTGTCGCCAATCTGCCTAGCAGTACATGAAAGAACCACGGTAGGCGTAAAGAATAGAGGGGGCGCTTGATTGGAGTACAGAATTCAACGGCAGGGTCTAATCATCTCCCTAGGTAGCCGCTAACATTGGTCCGTCTGATTGAATTATCTGTTTGGGAAGAAAGGTTTTCCTGTCAGCGTGAACGATTGGTCTCCTGCTTGGCTTTATTGCCGCTTGGTAAGACTGAATGCAAAAATATCATCATTAGCAACCATAAGCAAACTGACAAAGAAATAACTTTTAAGTTAGACTTCCTAGAGAGATGTTGGGCGAGCTTTTGTTTTTGTTTTTTGTTTGTTTTTTTGTGTTTTTTGTTTTTTTTATGATCATAGACAAACTCAGATGAAAGCAAAGAATAGTGGACAAACAACAACGGGAAACATGTGCTTTAAATTAGCCTGTTGCGAAGAATGTAGCCCTCCATTGACACCCTTTGCAATTTGATCTCTCATCACTCAAAGTTGCTTTTTTGTAGAATCCCTCTGTCTTGGCATGCAAGTAACCTTTGACCTTCACAGCAGTCTTCCTCAACTCATAGTTGACTACCATAAAGAGGCATAAATAATTGGGGTTGGGGTCGTAGTTTTCAGTGTTTTTTAGTCTTGTTGAACACTTTGTAATTGTAAAAACTTGTGTAGAATCGTGTAAAAAACTTGATCAAACCAGTGAGTGACTTAGGCAATGTTCTTTCTAGGCCAGGGGTAGGGAACCTATGTCTTTTGAGCCATATGTGGCTCTTTTGATAGGTGTATATGGCTCTCTGCCTTTTTAAATCATATTTTTTATGCATCTACTCTCATTGATACTCATAATTCAGACTTTTTGGGACTTTCAAAGTGTTGAAATGAATCATATATACTTATATTTTCATGTATTTTTACTTTTAAATTCAGAGTATGGCTCTTTTAAGGAAGAATGCTTGAAAATATGTATGTTTTTTTGTGTTTTACAGCATGTTTTACATGAAAAATTAGAAGAAACATTGACATACATCTGCTTATGGCAAGTGTAATACTGTTGTGTCCATAGCAAACAATGATAATGTCAGTCATACTGGTACTCAGTACGCTCAGGGATGTTGTCTTTCTGCCCAGACCAATGAAAAATTAGAGGAAACATACGATTTAAGACATTTTAGAGAAAAATACGATGATTTTTGGTCTGTTTTTGATATTTTGGTACCTTATCAGGTTGTCTAGCTCTAAAAAAAACCAAGCTATTTCGACATAGTTCCTTGATCAGGGCCTCTAACTTCCGACCTTTAGGTTAGAAGCTGACTAATCCGTCACTAAATGAATCCCCAGTACGAATCAAAGCTATATTCCACCAAGTCGGCTTCCTTTGTTCCATCTCATGCCGATAATTGTCTTTCCAGTGACAGACTGCAATGACATCCCAACACCTTCTGAGAGACAGTCGTGCGAATTATTTCATGCACCATTGCAAATCAGACACATTTTTTTCTTCTCTTCCATCGGGGTGTTAATTTCGCTTCTCCGACCCCGCCATTTTCCCTCCTTCTCCGTGGCTGTACCACATTCTTGTCCATTCCCACGCCCGGCAGCTGGTGTCCTGTCTTTCCACGGTCCACCTGTTCCACGTCCCCAGTGTCCCACTAGCAAAACCATGGTTCAAAAACTTGTCATTTTTCTTTTAAAAACAAGTTTAATCTACTGTTACTGAAGACGAATTAGACACGCCTTCTCCCGACTGGGTTGATGGTGACATACGTGTTGTTCTGTAGCATTAGCATAATGCTCGTTTAGGTACCTACGATGAGTCATTTCAGGTAATTTAATCTATATGTAAAACACCGGTGCTACTCTGTGACAACCCGCCTCAGCTATTCCGCCCCAAAGCACTTTTTGGTGCTGTAATTAGAACTCGAATTGGGACAAAAAGTGTGCCGACTCAGCAAGGAAGTTTAACTTGGACACTGTCACTACTCAGGACTGAATATACTGTATTTTCACGACTATAAAAGTCTTAAATTTACTCCAAAATAGGCTTGGCGCCTTATAGTCCAGTGCGCTTTATATATGGCAAAAAAATTAAAATGTGTCATTCATTGAGAGTGCGCCTTTAAATGCAGTGCGCCGTATAGTCGTGAAAATACAGTAGTTTGTTTTCTTGAAGCTAAGCGGTTGTTTACAGCATTTTTCTGTTGTTTTATATTAAAAGTACACTTTGTGTACTTCCTATGGGGCTCCATTTTTTTAACTAGGTCTACATTGTCTTGTGTCTGTTAAGAAAAAGACAGTTTTCTGGATTTTTTTGCTTGAAAGGACAACAAATATTGAGACAGCTTCCCAACATTTTATTAAAAGTCCAGCTTGTGGACGTCCTGTATGGCTCCAGTTTTTTTTACCTAGGTCTACAATGTCTTCTGTGTCTTTCTACTGCAACCAAGACATTTCCCGAGTACAGGATGAAATAAAATTCCAACCAAAATCCCAGGACCTTAATTCCAATGTACATCTCAACTCTAAAATTCCAACAATGACAAGAAAAGTACATTTAACCGCAAATAGAAATAAAACCCTGACAATAGAACTTCAACATGGACAGGTTTTTATTTATGCCCAACAAGAAGTAAAGAGATTGTTCAACATAATTGCTGTCACACTTAAATGAAGTATAAGCGCAAACATGCAATTTTCAACCTTCACTTCAAAACGCCAAGTACAACAACAACAAGAACAACAATCCTAGATAAAGCACTCACTATTCCTCTCATCACAAATCCACATCCACAAACTTCACATTCTAACGTCCATTCACCGAAAAACAGTCCTCCAAATCTCCTCCCTCACCACTTCACAAAAAATTGCAACCCATGACGTCGCCAAGACCTCCCCAAACAAAAAAAACCCTTATAAAATAAAATCCCTTGCACAAAAACATCTCCAAAATGCGTCACCAGTCTTCCATCCTTATAAAAAATGACAACCGACTCTATTTAAACGAACTGACTCATTCCCAAAAACCACCATCTTGGCTCTTATTTATAACCCTTTGCTATTTTATATCATGTCCATTGTTTATTTCCAACTTCTGCCTTCCCTTCATGAATACTTGACGACATCCATCCATAATTTAAAGAAACAGGCGGAGATTTACATGACTTATTTGCGCTTCCGACTTTTTGTTTAGCGCCATTTTTTTGGAGTTTTCCAAGTGCCGATTGGCTGGATTCCATTTCTGCTTTTCCGACTCATCTTCATCGTGACTCTTCATCCTCCTCTTACTTCATTTCCTCCATTTTTTCTTCGTTTTCTTCGTTTTCTTCTCCTTCAATGCACTACCAGTCAGTTTGTTGACATTGTAGAGAGCTTGGCGCTATAGCTGCTTCACATTAGCGCCGCCGTGTTGCTTTTATTTCCCCCCCAGACATCCCCAATGCGGGAGAGCATTCAAAGATTGCCAACATTAATAATTCCATAGAAGGCTTGGCGTGTTTTTTTTTTTCCGAGAGTTAAAATACGAGCTTCTGCTGTCATCCTAAAGGAATTTCAAAACTACAGTTTTTGACCCACGCTTCCATTCAACGAAATGTATTATTAACAGCAGTGTTACTCGGGGAGAAATCTTACTCATATTTTGACAGATGCAAGACTATTCTTACTACCGCCACTAGGGAATTCCCCAAAAAACCAAAAAGACGGTAATTTTTGACGTTTTGACAGAGTAACTTTTGGGTATTTGACAAGTGTCGCGTGCTTATTTTCCAGTCTCACTTAAACGTTTAACAATTTTTCATGTATAAAAAGTTTGTAGGATTTTTGGGGGCCATCTGGGCCCGTTTTTTTGCTGTCATTAAATCACATGGAAAGCATGTAGTAAAGAATTTGAACCAGAATTTGGCTGCAGGTGGAATCTCATCAATATTCTATTTTACTGGATTTTTGGAGTGTAAGTCGTGCTAGCCAAAGAATATACTATTAGGGAAAAATAGATGGGTCGTGCTGGTGTAGAAGTCATATTTTTGGGAGGGCTAATGTTTTATTTGAGTAGAAACCTAGTAACATATGTTAAAGTAATAATAGTAAAGTGAAGAACAAGAGGTATTTGTCAACATATTATTTTTGACCACTTATCCATGTTGATTACTTATCTCTGTTGACTACTACTTATGTATTATGTTGACTACTACATGTTAATGTTGACTACTACATGTTAATGTTGACTGCTACATATTAATGTTGACTACTTATTCATTATGTTGACTACTTATTTATTATATTGACTACTTATTTATTATATTGACTACTTTTTTAGTATATTGACTACTAGTACTTATTTATGTTGACTACTAGTACTTATTTATTATATTCACTACTAGTACTTATTTATTATTTTGACTGCTTGTACTTATTTATTATTTTGACTACTAGTACTTATTTATTATTTCGACTACTAGTACTTATTTATTATATTGACTACTAATACTTATTTATTATGTTGACTACTAGTACTTATTTATTATTTTGACTGCTTGTACTTATTTATTATTTTGACTACTAGTACTTATTTATTATTTCGACTACTAGTACTTATTTATTATATTGACTACTACTACTTATTTATTGTATTGACTACTAGTACTTATTTATTATTTCGACTACTAGTACTTATTTATTATTTTGACTACTAGTACTTATTTATTATTTCGACTACTAGTACTTATTTATTATTTTGACTACTAGTACTTATTTATTATTTTGACTACTAGTACTTATTTATTATTTTGACTGCTAGCACTTATTTATTATTTTGACTACTAGTACTTATTTATCATACTGACTACTAGTACTTATTTTCTATGTCGACAACTAATTTATTATTATCTATTTTTTTATGTCGATGACTACTCCTCTATTTTGTCGACTACTACTTATTCATGTTACCTACTACTTATTTATTATGTTGAATACTAATTTATGTTGACTACTACTTAATTATTTTATTCAGTACTTATTTAAGTGCGGAACTTGTGTTAAGTATGGTGACATCTCTTGTGAAGAAACTGCCCTTGATTCTGTTTGTCTTGGCTGTTATAGCTCTGTATCACCTTCCATACTTCGGGGGAATACGGTAGTTAATAAAACTGTAGAGTGGCCTAGTGGTGCTAGATCTACTGAGGACAAATGTTGCATATTTTTTGAAGTACGTCACCACTTAGCAAGACAATGGGAACGCACCGACGCTTTACGCATTCTACTTGTCTTCTCATCCCCAAATGTGATTTACGCTGATGCTCCTAGAGCGGCAAATTTATGGGCCGGCACCCGTTTAAACGTCTGCTTTGTCAGCAACGAGTCACCGTCATGTTTTGTGAGTCACGGGAAATCAGCTCGTAATGCCTCGCGGCTATTTATCTTTGCCGGCCTATTATTCCTCAACCGGGGAAGAAGGATGTTAGATCTATTTTTTTTGTTTTGTTTTTGTTTCTTCATGCCGTAGCTTTGGCTTGACGGGCAGACCTGATTGGCTTAAGGCAATTTGTCAAGCCATAAAAATGCTGCTGGTGTCCTCTATGTGGCAGGAAGATTCGTTGGCTCACTTGCTTTCACATTTTTCTTTTTTTTAAATAGTCTACCAGCCTTGAAATGGATTCAACGTGTTGTTCAAGGATAACTCAAAAATCATAACCAGAAAATATAAAGAGAGGATACTTTAGCATGCCCATTGGTGTTGGAATTAGTCCACTACCGGCCGGGTTCGATCCCTTACTGGTACTTTGTAGCTCATTGATACTGTAGGTACAGTTATTATTATTTTTTTTCGAGATTAGTGTCGCAAAAAACTGATTTTTTTAGTAAAGTGTGTGTAATACTGTAGTTTGCTCAATTTCTATTGGTCCAACAACTTAATAATGTTAATATAGGGGATATAGTAGTTTTAAATTAGAAGTTTTTTAGCTCGTGTTGTGCCTTGAGATTTTTTCAGTTTAAAAGTGTTCCGTAGCTCCATAAAAGTTGAAAAATTTGACTTAAAATCTTCGAAATATGATATGATATGACTCCAGAATCTGGAAGAAGTCTTTGGAATGTGGAAAAAAACTGGAATACCCAGAAAAAACCCACACAGGCCCTTGGGTGGAACATGAAAACTCCACACAAGTGGTTCGACCTACATTGTAATGTATTGTATTTCCTCAAATTGAAGTTTTAGCGAAATTAAGAGTAGAATTTACCCCAAAAACAGGTGCCTTGACTTTCCAAGTCTATAACAAATATGTATTATTTTTCATCGCAACTGTTTGTGTGTGTTAAATTCCCATTCCGTAGGTTTTAAGTGCCAGGCTAGCAAAATCTTTGCTTTTCCCATCGCCCGTCATCCGTCTCTAATTGCCGCCGACCTGGCACATCGTTTGCGTGCCCGCCGTCGTTAACGGGGAAAAAAAAGTAGGAAAAAAACAAGGTGGAACCTGACGCAAGGGGGCCATAACCGTTTTCCGGCCGATATGTTTTTTTTACGGCCGCGTTTAAAGGCTTCATAAATACGCGGGAAAGCATTAGGGAGTGTAGAGCACTTGCCAAATCACTGTCGAGACACCTGCTGGCTTCGGAGATCAGTGTAGTGGGTACGGGAAGACAATTAGAGGGTTTCTTTGGTTGTTAGTTTATGTTTGGATGTGTTAGGGTTTCAATTTTGGGAGGGTGTGGAGGTTTGATGGTGTTTTATAGATTTGGGAGAAAGATTGAGGGTTTTTTGAGAGGGTTTAGGGTTCAAACTATGGTTATTGGGATGTAGGTTTGGTTTTTTGTTGAGTTTTATATTCGTGGGGAAGGTTTTGGGAGAGTGGTTTTAAGTGGGGATCTTGGTTTTGATGTTTTTAGGCTGTTTTTGGTTGAATTGGGTTTGATTGGCAAATAAGGATTTGGGGTTTTGGTTTTGAAGTAGAGTTTTTAATCTTGGTTAGGAGTTTTTGGTTTAAATGGGGTGTTAGTTAAGTTGGGGGTTTCAAACTATGGTTGTTAAAGTTTTGAGAGATAGTTTTGAGTTTGAATTGGGTTTTTTGATTCATGGTTTAGGTTGTGAAGGTATGTTTTTAAGCAAGGATCTTGTTTACGATGTTTCCAGACTCCGTTTTTGGTCAAATGAGGATTTGGGGTTTCAGTTTTGAAGCAGGGTTTTAATCTTGGTTAGGATTTTTTGGTTTAAATGTGGTTTTAATCATATTGTGGGTTTCAAACTATGGTTGTTAAAGCATGTGAGTTTTTGAGAGATAGTTTTGAATTTAAATTGAGTTTTTAATTCATAGTGTAGGTTCTGAAGGAATAGTTTTAAGCAAGGACCTTGGTTTTGATATTTCCAGACTCCGTTTTTGGTCAAACTGGGCTCAAATGTCAAATAAGGATTTGTTATTTAGGTTTCAAAGTATCATTTTTAATCTTCCTCAGCATTTCTGACTCTGTATAAATCTAGAGTGAATTAATTAAACGAAGCATTTCAGATTAGATTAAAACTTTACTCTAAATAGTCCTTTAAAAACACCCAAAGGTCCACAGTCAGATTTCTAACTCCTATTGTTCATGTGTAAGGTTTTCAAAGTGTTCCTTTGATTAAACTGACTTCACTCCCCAGTGAACATAAATCAATGATTGCGTCCCCTACAAAATGCAAATTGAAATAAACCAAAGAAAAACAACTAAAGTCATACATTTACATTGCGCCGTCCTCTGAGTTGATTACATACCCAAAGAGGGTCACACTCTTACAAAACCCACAATATTTCCCCATAACAACAAAAAGCATTGTCCTCTTTCTTCACCAAAAACAAAGCGCTTATTTAACCGCAGTTATTCCATAAAAAAACACCCTCAGGTTAACCGCATGATCTCCAATCAGTTCTACCTCGTTTTTTTACGGAATATCACGCTCCCTCCAACGTCTCCGAAACCAGAACGTTCTTTTTAACATAGCCGAGAATGAGTCAATCAGACGAAAAAGACGATAGACGTCTCAAGTTCAAAGATCCAAGGCCCAATCAGGGAACGGCGGCGTGGGACGATGGGCGACCTTCCCGTCGGCAGGCGGCTTTTAGCTGATTATGAGTATCTCTCTCGCTCACGGCTCCCCGGGATGTCTTTACTTACCTCGACTCGGCCGGGGTATTCGTTTGGAATATTAAACGGCGGATATGTGGAACGGCTTTTATCCTGATTATCTAAAACTTTGCTATCGGATCAAGTCTGGGAGATTCGTTGGAGTTTTTCCATTGGCGTACCTGGCAACCGATAACTGCCCTTATAAATGATGATGATTCCCCGTACAAACCCCCCCAAAAAACGTACAAAAACCATAAGACGCATGTTTACTCGCGGTAACTCGTTTCTTACTACTATGAAGACCCCGAATAATAGTAGGCACTGGAATAATAGTATGCAGTGGAAAATTCCAAAAATAATGAACATTAGTAGTAGTCGTAGTAGTAGTACTATTATTCCAGTGCCTACTATTATTCGGGTCTTCATAGTAGGTAAGAATATTTACTCTATGTACAGGGTAACCTAAAAAGATACGTACCCGTGAAAATGTCTATTTTGACTTTGATTAAAAAGCGATTTATTTCAAATTACAACCACACATTATTCAGTTTATGGGAAAGTTTTACTCAGTTTTAGAATGACCTTTCATTCTAAAAGTGAGTACATTTCATTCTAAAAGTGAGTACATTTTATTCTAAAAGTGAGTACATTTTATTCTAAACGCGAGTACATTTTATTCTAAAAGTGAGTACATTTTATTCTAAAAGTGAGTACATTTTATTCTAAAAGTGTACATTTTATTCTAAAAGTGAGTACATTTTAATCTAAAAGCGAGTACATTTTATTCTAAAAGTGAGTACATTTTATTCTAAAAGTGAGTACATTTTATTCCAAAAGTGAGTACATTTTATTCTAAAAGTGAGTACATTTTATTCTAAAAGCGAGTACATTTTACTCTAAAAGTGAGTACATTTTATTCTAAAAGTGAGTACATTTTATTCTAAAAGTGAGTACATTTTATTCTAAAAGTGAGTACATTTTTTGAGACACCCTGTATATTGTCAATTTTTTTTTAAACAAAAAATTTCCCCGTCCAAAAGTCGGTGTACGGCGTACATGCTTTGAAATGGTAAAAAAAACGTATAAATTACATGTAAAACGTACAAAAAGTTGACCGGTATGCATTTTGTGGCTAGTTTTCGTTGTTTTGGGTGACAAAGCTAACAACCCTGCTTCGTCTCTCCTTCTGAATATTCCTCCACTTTAATTTTATATGACATTGTAGCTCCTCTCCCTTAATCGCCTTACCGCAAATGACCAATCACCCACCTTTGTAAGATTGGCTCAGGATAGCAAAGTTGAAGAAGCTTCAAAGTATCCGCCTTCTAGCTTTTCCCATTAGCCTTGTAGCAAAGAGAAGAGTAATACCATTAAGCATGCCATGAAGGGGGTTGTCTCAAAGATTTGCGGATGCCTTCAGCTGGTTCCCATGGTGTTGTCCTTCCTCCACAACAAACAGTCCCGAGGACACGTCTGATGTGGCGCTATCTCATTTGGCACTTCCTCATAAACTTCTGGCTCCAAGGCCAAAAACACATTTAAAAGCGTGTCCGTTTGTCTTTCCCGCTCGCGGGGTCGCCGAAGTGACGGGCGTTCGTCCGTCACCGCGCCCAAATGGTCGGGAGAAGACAGTCCTTCACGCCCGGAGGCCTATTGTAGCTTGTCAACATCACCATCACGTTGTTGTTGTTGTTACCATCCTACTGACATTCCTACTCAGTCACAGTTTTTCGATTTAAGGTTCCTTATCGTATTTGTCGTGATGTAATGTAATATTTTTTTAGGGGTTTTCACCCTTTGGATGGGATTTGATAGATCAGGGGGGCTTAAATCTGGTTCTGGGGGTCTTTATTCAGTCGGTTTTTCGGGTGTTTCTCCACAAATAAACTGGAATTAAATCATTAGGAGTGTTATTAAGCTTCTGGATAGCTTCTTGATAAGTTGATTGGTTATTTCCAGTTTGTTAGAGGAGGGAGGTATGGAAAACAGTTTTAGGGACCCCCAGGACCGGAGTTGGGGACCCCCAGATCTAGATCTATGGTCCTGGTTTAATACTGTAGAATGGTAATGGGATTTTGGCACTATTTTTTAAGGGTAAACTAAGCTAGTGCTTACATGATGAAGTTAGTAGTATTGGATTGGGATATCGCTACTAATAACTATTTATTTAACTGTTTGAGATACATGTTAAATGAAGTAGAGGTCTTACAAGATGGATACTTGACGGGAAAGGTCAATAATGGAGGGTATAAATATTTGTAGATGGATTTGAGGTAAGAGAATAGAATGGATGAATGGTAGAATTGGATTGGAAGAGTAGAAAAATGGCGGAAGAAAGACTGGTCGCTGTGGATGAGATGGTGAGATCATTCTAGAGGGACGCTATGGATGGATGAAGGACAGACGGTTGTAGGTGTCAATTAGCCAACAAGATGGAGAGGTGGTTGGCCAGATGGATGTTGCGGTAAACAGCAGACAAGCCGGGTGACGGGTTGACCCTAGGATGAATGTTTCCTGTGGTAAGGACAGATGGCGGCTGGAATAAATGATGGACGACAGAGACGAAGGGAAGGACATAGCTAACGGACGAATGTAGGAAAATGGCGGTGGGATGGATTGAGGGAGCTTGGAAATGGTGAAGAGGATAAAGACTGTTTGGTTGGGTTGTAGCTACAGGGTGAAAAGTATTTTGGGTTTTTTGGGGGTGTAGGGTCATCAGAGTTGGTGGTTCGAAACCTGGTTTGAGTTTCTGGCGTTAAACTTTTCAGTTTTCATCGATGCAATGCGACTCCTTCTGGTGTTTTTCATCTTTTTTTTAGTGGTTTGTTCTTTCCCGCTGTGACAAAGACGGGATTGGTGTTGGAAAAAAGGGGGAAGCGTGGTGTATTTCATCTGCTTGTTTGTCGCAGGGAAAATGGTGGGAGATGATGATGAAACGGCTGCGTCGTATGGATTGTAGACTTTGTTGTGCCAATACAAGATACATAAAAGAGGCGTTTTGACCCATGGTTTGTTTTCTGGGGGATTGATGGAGCCGCTGGCTGCCGGCTGTTGGCGGAGCTGCTTTCATCCGGGTGATGGGCGGGAGAAGTGGAATAGACAAATGAGGTTGAGATGGGAATGGTGGCTTGATAGGAGGGTTTTTTTTGTGGAATTGTGGAAGGTTTTTGCACTAAAAAGTTGGCTGAAAAACGCAAATGGTGTTACTGTAGAAGTACTTGGATACATTTGTCATTTTGGATAGGCAGGATGGCAAAAATGTATTTGATTGGTGGAATTTATTTGAGGTATTTTTTGATAATTGTTTTTGGTACTTTCTGGTGGTGTTGTTATTTTTAAGGAATAGTGTTGTTATTAAATGAGGAGTGATAATTTTTGTATTTTTGTACTCATTGGTCAGACAAAAATAGTAGATGGATTTGACATTTTTTTGTCATTTTTTGTCATTTTTTTGTCAATTTTTTGTCATTTTTTTGTCAATTTTTTGTCCATTTTTTGTCAATTTTTTGTCAATTTTTTGTCAATTTTTTGTCAATTTTTTGTTAATTTTTTGGACAATTTTTTGACATTTTTTTGACAATTTGATTCACACATTGTTTTTAGGCCGATTAGAAATAGTATGAGAAGCCATTTTGACTCTAGCTTTAAAATTATTGTATTTTTGTGTAGCTGATTTGAATTAAAACACATTTTTCGCCTTTAAGATCGTGACTAAAACCACTTTTACAACCGGTATTTTTGCATGGCATCACTCCAAATGACTTTAACATTTGAGCAAATCTAGGCGGCGAAACGTTGTGGGAGTTCAGTGGCTGAAATGTGGAACGAGAGCAGAAGTGATGCTTATTAATTAAACATCCACACCAACCAAGAGGAGTTTCGCTCTTGTTTGTAATTGTGAATATTTTATGAGGCCAACGAAAACTTTGCTGGGCTCGCCACCATATGCTCGCGGCGCCGTACGCCTGGCGTGGCGCTAAGGCTCATCCGTAGGGTCTTCCGCAACTCTACAAGAAAACTAAAGGTGAAAAAGTAAATCTTTCATAACCTGCCATTCCATTTTCATTGCATTTAATGATTATTTGCTGTGAGAATACAGACACAGAAAAAGACAGAAACAGAGTAATAATAGTAATAATTAAATACATACATTTATAAAAACATAAATATATATATAGATACATACATATATATAGATACACACCTATATATAGATACATACATACATATATAAATATACACATACATATATATATATATATATATATATATATATATATATATATATATATATATATATATATATATATATATATATATATATATATATATATATATATATATATATATATATATATATATATATATATATATATATATATATATATATATATATATATATATATATATATATATATATATATATATATATATATATATATATATAGATACATATATAAATATATATACATACATATATAAATATACACATACATATATAAATATACACATACATATATATAGATAGATACATATATAAATATACACATACATATATATAGATAGATACATATATAAATATATACATACATGTATAAATATACACATACATACATATAGATAGATACATATATAAATATATACATACATATATATAGATAGATACATATATAAATATACACATACATATATATAGATACATATATAAATATACACATACATATATATAGATACATTTATAAATATACACGTACATATATATAAATATACACATATCTAGATACATACTACATACATATATAAATATACACTTACATATATAGATACCCAAATACATATATAAATATACACATACATGTATATAGATACCTACATATATAAATATACACGTACATATATATATATAAATATACACATATCTAGATACATACTACATACATATATAAATATTCACTTACATATAGAAATACCTAAATACATATATAAATATACACATACATATATATAGATACATACATATATAAATATACACGTACATATATATAAATATACACATATATCTAGATACATACTACATACATATATAAATATACACTTACATATATAGATACCTAAATACATATATAAATATACACATACATATATATAGATACATACATACATATATGAATATACACATATATATATAGATACTTACATATATAACTATACACATACATATATAAATATACACATACATATATATTTGTACTCCATTCCGGTGATTCAACAAGTAAAATCGTAAGTATTTAAAGTACACGCTTGATGTATTTGAATTTTTATATTTTGCGAGCCCTAGAAAAACTGTAAAAAGTTTGCACACCCTTGTTCAATGCAGGAATCTCTTCCAGTCCTCATTGCAGTTCTGCCAAATAAAGTACTCGGGATTGTAGGTACAAAACGGGCTGAGTTCAGAACGAACGCCATTGGAATTCTAATCAGGCAATGTTGCCGTTTAAGACCTTCCCACGTGGAGAGAAGCTCTAAGGACCCCCTTGTTTGCCACCACTGACTTTGCTTGTAGTTTTTTTGCCAGCGTTTGTAGCTTTTGTTTGCTAGCTATCCTCAAACTTGGAGACAGACCGTCTTTGTCGTTATCGGATTCGTCTCAAAAAAACGGCAACACCATTTTTTTTTTCCTCACTCGTCGTCTGCATTCAGCTGCCCCGGGAATGTTAATTAAAAAAAAAAAATGGAGGCATTCCCTTATCAGGCGAGACGCATATTCCCACCCACTTGAATCAAGTCGACGAGTGTGTGAAATCTAATTAAAGGCGCTTCGTTTCGCAAGTTTTGATTTGCCGCGGAAATGCATGCAAATTCGATACTGTACAAATGTTGGCGATAGGCGTGTTTTTATCCATTTTTATTGTCTTCTCGTTAATAAGTTGGTGGAACTTGTATGCATGAAAGCGTCTTTTTTAATGGAAAGTCAGAAGGCAACCTTGCGTTTGTTAGGAAGCCATTTTTTAAGTTTTTTGGGAGTTTTTTTAATGTATGGCATTGGATTCAAGTTTTTTTGTATTATTTTTTAGTTTTTGAGCAATTTTTTCCGTTTTTTGGGGATTTTTTTTAATGTATGGCATTGGATTCAAGTTTTTTTTGTATTATTTTTTAGTTTTTGAGCAATTTATTCCGTCTTTTGGGATTTTTTTTTAATGTATGGCATTGGATTCAAGTTTTTTTGTATTATTTTTTAGTTTTTGAGCAATTTTTTCCGTCTTTTGGGATTTTTTGTAATGTATGGCATTGGATTCAAGTTTTTTTGGTATTATTTTTTAGTTTTTGAGCATTTTTTTCCGTTTTTGGGGGATTTTTTTTAATGTATGGCATTGGATTCAAGTTTTTTTGTATTATTTTTTAGTTTTTGAGCAATTTATTCCGTCTTTTGGGATTTTTTTTAATGTATGGCATTGGATTCAAGTTTTTTTGTATTATTTTTTAGTTTTTGAGCATTTTTTTCCGTTTTTGGGGGATTTTTTTTAATGTATGGCATTGGATTCAAGTTTTTTTGTATTATTTTTTAGTTTTTGAGCAATTTATTCCGTCTTTTGGGATTTTTTTTATTGTATGGCATTGGATTCAAGTTTTTTTGGTATTATTTTTTAGTTTTTGACTAAATGGAAACTGCTGGATGAGTTCATTTAGGCTTTTTGAGCTTTTTTGCTCGGATAAAGCTACCCGAGAGAGTCGGAGTGGTTGAGGATGATAGCTGGCTTAGACGCAACTCTAATTTTAGGAACAGGGTTTTATTTTCTATAAACCAGGTCTTTTTGGTTGTTTTTTTTGTGTACAACCTATTCATGCCAAGATGATTCATTAGAGATTGGAAAATTGGGTTTGAGGTTTCTTATTGGTGGTATTTTGACAGTTTTTAAGGTACTTTACTAGCATCTAGATTGAAATTATGCGTTTTTTTTGCGTTTTTGACCATTCAAAGTCGCCTATAACCTGACTTGACTTTTTTATCTAACGCAAAATGTCCACCAAGGACAACTGTCTTCTAAAAATTGCAGTGACGATGAAGTATCCATGCAAACATGGAGAATAGAGCTAGGAAATAAATGAGTCGGAATCTAGATTGCTTTCCTTCGTTTACACTTCAGACTTGTTTGTTTTTGATAAACCAGTTTTTCTTTACAAAGTCACGAAGTCAAATATATCGGGACAACTTCAAAATGGGATGCCATTTCATTGGAAACGGATATCTTTTTTTACGTGGTTAGAAAACCAGTATTTTTTTGTACTTTTAACACGGATGTCACATGTCATGTTGGCGTGGGTTCAATGTCTTTTATACTGCAGAGGTTAGAAGATAGACATCCACTTGTTATCGGTTTGAATAAGTACAGGTCGGATGTGAAAAATATTGCAATGAATGAGGAAAAAAACGGATCTGTGTCTCAAAAAAAAAAATGGAATTGACCTGCAGCTTGAGCGCCGTGTCAAACGGAAATTTGGAAGTTAACTTTGCTTTTGACACTAGGGCTCTAAACTTTTTTAAAGGGAGAAAACTACCTTGGTAGGTGTAATACTCGTTAAATCAAGTTCGTTTTTTAATAGAAAACTAACTGACCAATAGGAATTGCAGTATTTTTTTCTCTTGCTTTTGTTGGAAGTCACACAAAATGTTCCCATTATAATCAAAAACTTTCAAGGACACTTGGATAAGATGCCAATTTATACCAAAACACACTTTTTTATTTGCTTAGTACAAAATAGAGACTTATTTTTTGGGATATTTGTTAGTAATGGACGATTATTAGGCTGTATGATTGTTAAAATGTCAAGTGGGTACATACAATGTGATTTAAAACCAGTTTGGAATCTAATTTTGCTTTTGACAGCAGGGCTCGAAACTTTTTTTAAGGGAAAAATCTACCTCGATCGACAAAATACTCGATAAATCAAGTTCATTTTTTTAAAAGAAAACTAACTGACCAACAGGAATTGCAGTATTTTCTCCCTTGCTTTTGTTGAAAACCACACAAAATGTTCCCATTATAATCAAAAACTTTCAAGGACACTTGGATAAGATGCCAATATAATAATAATTTAAACCAAAACACACTTTTTTATTTGCTTCGTACAAAACAAAGACTAAATTTTATGAATATTTGGGTATTAATTCAAGATTATTCCACTATACAACCATTAAATAGTCAAATAATTACATATAATATGATTTATAACGTCTTGAAAATGTCTATTTAAATTCTCCGCTCACATTTCTATCATTTCTACCATTTTCTGAACGTAAAACATCGACAATAAACCTTTCTTTATGTGATGTAAACCTGAACATTAGAGGCACATCAGCGGGAAACAGTATTTTTGCACATCTTGTCGATAACAATTTCCCAGCGAGTGTCAGGTGCCTTACGTAACAGTCCATTAAGTTTTTCTACACTGAAAAAAAAGTCCATGGTAGATAGACACCTCCAGATCACTCACGTCAGGAGCTCGGATGAATTCTCTTCCATCTTTTATGGGACATTAAACCGAGAGGGGAGATGACCCAATTTTGAATGCATATGTTTGACACACACAGGCACGCAAAAGCAGGCTAATAGTAGCCACGCTCGTAAAGGAGGCGCCAGCTGCAGCTCGGTTATCTCCGGCTAAATCTCGTGTGTTTTCGCACCAATAAGCCATAGCTTGATTACAGCATACTTCTATTAACTTAGGCTTCTTTCAGTCTTGATGGAATCTGTCTCCGTTTTTTTAAAATTAGAGTTTGATTTATTTAATATTTGGGGGCCACTTTGACTTAAAAAGTTTGACAGATGGGCGGGGTCAGCACATGATACGATACAAATACAAAAGTGCATCCGTTAATAGTACATATGAAACATAAAGAGAAAAAAGGACTAAATTATTATTAACATATTCATCACTCATCATTAAAGTCAAAAGTATAAAGTACTTCATTCCGTTTGGTTACCTTATATGCAAACAATAGTAGCAAAAAGACAAGACTACTCGCACAGTGCGTACTTTGTTGGGGTATTTACAAATTGGGTGTTTTTATGTCAGTATTTTAAAGCACAAGATACGATACACATAAAAAAGTGCATCCGTTAACAGTACATATTAAATATATACAGAAAAAAAGGACTAAAGTATTATTAACATACTCATCAATCGGAATTAAAGTCAAAAGTATAAAGCACAATGTAAAGTAAGTAAAGGAATGTATTAAGAAATATTAAAATGTCATTTAAAAAAAGATAGAGGGGCTTTAAAACACCAAAAACAAATAAGAGTGGACACAGCTACTACCACTGACTTCCGCGTAACGGCGCCATCTTGGGGAAATAAAAAAAACATTTGGATAATGTCAAAGGGCCGGATACAAAAGCCTGATGGACCTTATGTGGCCCATGGGCCGTAGTTTGCCCATGTCTGTCTTAGCTGTCACATTTTTTCAAAAACTTTTTGACTAAATTTTTTTTAGTTAAAGCTCACCACCCAATTTGTTGATCAAATCTCGCCAAGTACAAAATATTCAGACACCACAAATGTTTTCGTAGCAATTCAAGTCATGGTGTCATGGCGTCATCATGTCAGTTTGCGCGCCATGTTTGGCCTTTTTGACAAGTAACGTTGTAATTATAAATGAGATGCTCGACACAAACGCAAAGACAACACAAATACTAAGCGGCAAGCGTCCTCTTCCTGCCGCGGCACACTTCGACAGATGTTCCGTTGCATAATTGTCTCCCGAATAAAAAATATTTGTGCTCATACTCGTCAGAATACAGCAGGCATTTCATTATGAATAATGGATGACATGCTTTTTCTGAAACAGACTACCTGAGATTCATGCAGATGTCCGGGTTTGGAGGGTTTTTTTGTTGTTGTTGTTGTCGGGTGGTGGTGGTTTTTACACGGATGCTACTCAAACACTCTGATCGCGATTTGTGCAATGTTGTGCTTTCTCGTCCTAAATGAAAGAACAAGCTGGCAATGTGAAAAGGGCAAATGTACCTAGAAATATTGAGTATTTTCTTGCTTATAGGCCGTATTTATTTCAAAATAGAGAAAAGATAAACAGATAAATCGTTAAAAGAAATGTATTTTGACATCTACTTTTTGATATCTAAGAAAGAGTTTAAAATCCAAGGACTGTTTCATATCTAAGTACTGTTTAATATCTAAATACTGTTTAATATATAAATACTGTTTAATATCTAAGTACTTTTGAAACCAGCTCTCAAAATAATATTCAAGAGCTTAATATCTAAATATCTACTGTTTTCAACAGTACTTAGATATTAGAGTACTTAGATATTAAAGAGTACTTAGATATTAAAGAGTACTTAGATATTAAAGAGTACTTAGATATTAAAGAGTACTTAGATATTAAAGAGTAATTAGATATTAAAGAGTAATTAGATATTAAAGAGTGCTTAGATATTAAAGAGTACTTAGATATTAAACAGTACTTAGATATTAAACTGTACTTAGATATTAAACAGTACTTAGATATTAAATGGTACTTAAATATTGGACAGTACTTAGATATTAAACGTTACTTAGATATTAAACTCTCTCTTAGATATTAAACGGTACTTAGATATTAAACTCTCTCTTAGATATTAAACTCTCTCTCCTAGATATTAAACTCTCTCTCTTAGATATTAAACTCTCTCTTAGATATTTCAACAGTAAACTCTCTGTCACTATTTGACTGGCAACCAAACGTTCGGTCACGTGTGTTTTTCACTCTGAATCTAAGACGACGACAGCATGTTTTTTAGCCCTCTCACTGTATATCAAGTCCACCTGGAATAAACTGGAAATATTCAAAAAACATTCATACGCTAGCTTATCACTCTTATATATATTTTATCTGCAATTATCAACCTTTGGATTTTTACCAGCAATTCGCATTTATCTCGCTCCAGGTTGGGCTGATGGATTTCGACGTAAATCGGTCCCCTTTCCCCGTAGACTATAAAATAATGTGTCTTTGTCAGCCTTTTAATATAAAAATTGTTTGTGAGAGCAACATGAGATGAGACGCATGTTGATTTAGCACACTGCCAATTCTAATCTTATTCTCTCTGTCTGTTTTTCTCTCTCTTTTTTATATATTTTTCTCTCCCTCCGGTGATGCCTGCTCTGCTTTGCAAAAAAAAAATAAAAGGTAAGAACCTTTACGCTTATTCCTATTCATTTGTTTTGTTTATTGTGACTTCAGAGCAGAAAAGTTTTGCATGGCTCGAGGGGGGTCGTTACAAGATTCTTTGGATAATTGCTTTAAGAAAGCAATTAGCCCAAATCGGAATAGAAGCAAACAAACCTTGTGGCGTGTTTGCGTAAAGAAAGGGAAAAAAAGGCAGAGTATTGCTTGACTGAGGTTGAGAAAAAGAAGGAATTGAAGCGTTTTTTTTTTGTATTCCCGTATGGTTCACTTTGTCAAGTTCCCTATATCTTGTTAGGAAAAAAAATGGACTGCAATTGGCTGTCAATTGTAGGACAGCGTTGACCTTTAACATTGTCTTTTTTGCCGGGGCATAAGAGCGAAGAGAAGCTAGTTTAACTGTCTGTTACAGAACAGAAAAATCAGGAAACAAAATGGAGTCAATTCTAACTCGATTTGAATGTGTAGAAACAAAAGATGTTGGAAATTTGTTCCAAAACTTGCTTCAAAACTGTCCATCATATTATCATTTTGTTAAATTTAGAAACAGTACATATTTAGATAGTACACTCTCATGAATATAATTTTGAGAGATGTTTTCAACAGTACTTAGATAATAAATAGTACTTAGATATTAAACAATACTTAGATATTAAACAGTACTTCGATATTAAACTTCTCTCTTAGATATTAAACAGTACTTGGATATTAAACAGTACTTAGAAATTAAACTGAACTTAGATATTAAACAGTGCTTAGAAAATAAACAGTACTTAGAAAATAAACAGTACTTAGAGAAAATAAACAGTACTTAGAAAATAAACAGTACTTAGAAAATAAACAGTACTTAGAAAATAAACAGTACTTAGAAAATAAACAGTACTTAGAAAATAAACAGTACTTAAATATTGAACAGTACTTAGATATTAAACAGTACTTAGATATTAAACTTCTCTCTTAGATATTAAATTGTACTTAGATATTAAATAGTACTTAGATATTAAACTTCTCTCTTAGATATTAAATATTACTTAGATATTAAACTTCTCTCTTAGATATTAAACTTCTCTCTTAGATATTAAATAGTACTTAGATATTAAACTTCTCTCTTAAATATTAAACAGTACTTAGATATTAAACAGTACTTGGAGATTAAACAGTACTTAGATATTAAACTTCTCTCTTAAATATTAAACAGTACTTGGATATTAAATAGTACTTAGATATTAAACATGTAGGCAAGTTAGGATTCAAACCTGGAACCAGTCAACTTCAGCAGATTTGCTAACCAATTCCCAACAATCCGTCCCCTCGATCCATAACTCCCAGACAGCCAGAGCGACTAATCATGTCAATATGAACATTAGTGATTAAAAAGAACGGGTCCTACTCCAATACTTGGGAATCCTAACGAGCAACATTTTGACAAACGGCATGTCAGCGGGACGCAACTATCGATCCGGTGGTCCCGGCCTACGATTGATTGTCCACATTTTCCACTCCCAATCCAACTGGCATGTGTCGGGAAATGTCCAGACAGTTATGCCGACTCCTCGATACGATTGGTACGCTTTTCCGCCATCTTACCTGGACATTATCGGGATTTGACATAGCGCTAACGATGCTACAAAACATTCGTTTCCAGTAATCAGCATCCCTCGAGCGAGGGCATTACGTAGAAATTGAGACAGGATGAAAAAGAGAACAAATCCAAGGCCTAATAATGCAGAGCAAGGCAAGCGGAAAGTGGGAAAAGAAAAAGTCAAATCAGAAAAAGACGTTTATGAAAAATTGCCTGTTTAGCATGCAAGCTCGGCTTTCTTCTATCGTACTCGGAACAGAAGTAAAGTACATTGTGTCCTAAATTTGCTTCTGTCAGATGACGCTTTGAACTTGACATGTTTTAATCCGTACTCACTCAACTTTGTTCAGATCGACAACAAACTTTAAACTATTTAAGCCAGTAAAAAAACTACTTTTTGGCTTTATTTGTACTATTTTTATAGGCCAAGATGTCATCATTGGACATCAAAAACAAGTCACAGGCTTTTTATTTCTTTAGTTTTTTGTATGTAACTGT
Organism: Stigmatopora nigra; assembly: GCF_051989575.1. Lineage (NCBI taxonomy): Eukaryota > Metazoa > Chordata > Actinopteri > Syngnathiformes > Syngnathidae > Stigmatopora > Stigmatopora nigra. Next base: position 10,435,778 of record NC_135525.1, read on the forward strand.
CTTGTTTGGCTATTTTGGTAGAATGGTAGTTTTTCTGTGGTTAGAAATACTTGTTAAAGTACTCAGTAATGCCGATTCGGACAGTAAATCTACACAGTCTTGTGTGTAGTGTCTTTAGTTATATAAAGGTCGGGATCCACATTAGCGATACATTTTTTATTATTATACATATTGAGTTTTACATTTTTATCGTGTTTTTACATTTTTTGGCTATTTCAAATTGTACATGTTGTTGTTTGGCTATTTTGGTAGAATGGTAGTTTTTCTGTGGTTTGAAATACTAGTCAAAGTACTCAGTAATCCCGATTCGGATAGTAAATCTACACAATCTTATGTGTAGTGTCTTTAATTATATGTGTTAGGAAAGGTCAGAATCCACATTTGCGATACATTTTTTATTATTATACATGTTGAGTTTTACGTTTTTATCGTATTTTTACGTTTTTTAGCTATTTCAAATTGTATATGTTGTATAACAACTTTTATATGGGGATTTTTAAGTACTTTTTGTGTAAAACTGATGTAATTTTACCCATTTTGGCTCTAATTCGGATTGTTATCAACTTTTAATGATGTCATGCTAAAACCATGATATTCTAATTAGTACGAATGCCTTTTAACTATATAAATATAGCGTGTCAGCAAGCAATGTACTCAGACTGTCAAATTGTCAGTATAAAACAGCGACATCTACAGAATCTTGAATTTACTGCATACAAAAATGGTAATTTGTCCACTTTAAGGAACATTTTAGACCTTTAAGTGCGTCCTATTTCAATAAATTTGTTATCACATAAGGATAATTGCAATAATTAATAAGAGGACCAATTAAACGAGATTGTCAGGTATGAATTATTTTAAATGTAACTGTTTTTAATATCTATTTATGTATTTTTAATAGTTAAATATATAGACCAGAGTCTAATGGGAGGTGATTGGCATCAGCATTAAAACCCCCTGCTAAAAAAACGCATCAATTGTATGCAAAAAAAAACTATTATCATTATACTTCATTTCTTTTATTTCATTTTAGCTCACCAGGGTTGCTTTTAAATTAATTTAACAATTTTGTGTTTGCAAACTGAGCACACCACTACAAAAAACCCTAAGAAATCTAGTAAATAGTTTCATGGACTGCTATAAAAGTACACTGTATTTTTTGCTGTGTTTTATTATAGTTTATGTCGCTACTTGCCGTTATTGCTTTTTACTGGAAGTACTCGGCGGTAAGTACGAAGTGGCTCTGTTAAATGTCATTGCTGTTACGTTGGTTGTGACTAAAAACCCTCGTATAAGCCACTATATCTCCATACACACAAATATACACAAATACACACACCAATCAGGTACATCTACTTGACACTAAAGCCAATTAGCCGCAATGCTATGTTACTATCACCTCCCTATCATTAGTTTTCGTCAAAGTCAAAGCAAAGACACTTGATCTGTCCACTTATATGTTGGAATAACACAAATAATTCCCACCATTGATCGAAAAAGTCTTTCCCTCAAGGGATTTTGTTGAAGTTTTTGCCAGCACCGTAAAAAAAAGCCCAAAAACATTCAACCAGAGCCGCCACGTTCACCTTTTTTTAATGAAAGCTGGCTTTTAATGAGAAGAATCCAATCATGAGACTCCCAACTAGGTTGCCTGGTCCCATTTTTTTGCTTCTGATCTTTTTTTTGCCCCCTTTTAACTGTTGTAATTTATGCAAAAAAAATGATAAATAGCGTATCAATGCCACCTCAGTCCTTCGGGCCGACCGGGCCTTGTGTGACGACACCCCCCACGGATGTGAAGGGGTAAGTAGGTCGCTTTTAGTGTGCGGGTGTTTTTGTGGAGATTTAAGTGCGCTTGGGGGTCAAATGCAAAGTAGGCTGGGAAAGAAGGGAAGGTAGCTTTATTGGTTTTATCGCAATTCGGGAGTTTTTCTGTAGGCTTGCAGTTCGGGGGAATTTGGTTCGGAAAAATGGCGCTGCTATCTCAGTTTTCTTCCCCAAAAACTTTTGCTGTTTTGCCAAGTAATGTTTCCTCTAATTTTTCGTTGGTTTTGGCAGAAAAACAACCTCCCTTAGTACACCGAGTACCAGTGTGTGACATCATCATTGCTCGCCATGGGTACACCAATATGACACTTGCCATAAGCAGGTGTATGTCAATATTCCCTCAAAATTTTCATGTAAAATATGCTGTAAAACACAAAAAACATAAGAGTGGACAGAGCGTAAATGGCGCCATTATTGGTAAAAAGGTTTATAAAAAAACTTTGGATTTTAGGGTTGCCATATGATTGCTGCTGCGCAGAGAAGACGCAAGTAGTGTGCAAAAGCATAGAGGGAACATTGTTGCCAAGTCTTCAAAGAGTTTTTTGGGGGGGATTTAAACTTTTAACCGGGAGAATTGGAGCTGGCGTATCGATGAAAGTGGACTCTCCAGCGCCAATTAGTTTTCGGGTTTACGGCACCCCTGTTTTTTTTAGTACTGCTCATGACTTTGTGTCCTTTTGGCAACCTGTAGTGGGATGATTTAGTTCAGATTTTTCTCAGTTTTACTCATAACGAATACCTCTACTTACAAAATATCCCAGTTTTGAAACACATCTTCTTCCAAAAACCCCAAAAAATGCAATCTACAAAACCCCAACATCCCCAAAATAACTAAAACCTAAACACACTCCCAACTTGAACTCCACCAGATAAAGTTGATCCCCCAACACCTGGCCGGCACCCCCTGCTACGCCTTCAAAGCCAGCAATAATCCCCAAAGCCTCCTTACATGAGCTATTGAAACCAAATTTACCGTTTCTTTGTTCATCTTACAACAAACTGGCAATGTGAAAAGGGTTAATATAACCATTTCAAAGCCAAGGGTCCCAAAAGACCCTCCCTCACACATCCCCGAATACTTCCATGTGTATAAAATACCCATGTCAACCCTAAATATTCAGCTTCGGACTTTTCTACAAAAAAACTGGCAACTAGAATTAAAACCCTAGACTCGTACCCCTGACCAACACACTGTTGTTGATGTTGTGGATACAGACATCCAATGAAATAAAGCCTCTGCACCTGTGTGATGGCGCACTTTAACTTTGCCAAAAAACTGTCATGAAAGAACCCTCTGTTTTTCCCGACCTGGACTGGACTCCTTTTGGCTTTTAATACCCGCGTTGGATATTCATGGGGATGTAGCCATTGTTTACCAGGATGCTGCGCTAATGCTAATGTCGGCATGTAATTAGTCAGGTAGGACATTGAGAAGGTAACACGGGTGCATTAGTGTAAGTGAGGCGCTAACAAATAAGCATTTGTTATAGAATATGTACTGTACTATAGCAGGATGCTTAATACGAGAACAACTAGTACTAATACGAACAGAAATAAATCATACAAATAATAGTAAAGTCTTATAACTCGATTAGGTGTAGGTGGTTTTTGTGTTTTTATATTTTATTTCTGTAATTGATCCAGTGAATAATTCGATTTCCGTACTTTAACGACTATACGGCGCACCACATTTAAAGGCGCAGCCTCAATGAATAGCACATTTTTTTTACATTTATAAACTGGATTATAAGGCGCCTTGTCTATTTTGGAGTAAATTTAAGACTTTTAAGTGCGCCGTATAGTCGTGAAAATATGGTAGATAACTTTATTCAACTCGTATTTGTGGAATTTTATTGTCATAGTAGCAAAAAGGTGAGAATACAGACACAGAAAATGAATATGATTGGATATATTCTGAACTTTTGACATTCTCATGTCAGTTTTGAGCAAAATTAGATTGCAAAACTCAACCTTGCCTGCCATTGATTCATTTTTACCACTTCATGAATCTCGATTCAATTCCCATATACTAAAATATAATTTCTCACTATATTAGTATTCAGTATTAGTGGCATTCCAGAACTACTTCACCTAAATATCAAACTAATATTTGTGTTTCCTTACTTTAGAAATACTTCTTCGAGTTTTTTTGCTCTATAGCGACCCCACAGTAAGTTGTAAACATTGTTTTTCTTTTAATCAGTGTCACAATCCTTTAGGGACTTTCTCTTAATTAAATTTAGTTTTTCGTTTTAGTCCCTTGAGAGGCGGAAAATGATTTTTTGCTTTTAATTAGTTCTCCCTGCAGATTGGAACCAACAGTTCTGGGTTTAATGAACAGATGAGTACTTAGTGGTTTTTACTCGTATTTATTGGCCAATCGGAAGGGAACAAAAATGTTGTTGGGTTTTTTTGCAGAGTTTTTAGTCTGGGGAACATCTGTAATGCAAGTTCACATCTGTAAGTTAACGTGAAGTAGCAGTAATGATGGCAGATTTAGTTTTTGGATGATTTTTTTGGTGGTTTATTGAATAATAATCTAAAATCTGACTGTTGTACTTGATAGGCAAGCACTCCCGGATTTTTTGGACTAAATTTCAAAACCTGAATACCAAAAAACCACTAAAACTGCAACTTCAAATTAGAATAACAGGCGTTATTTATTTTTTTAAGCATAGGTTTTGTGTTTTTTTGTTTGTTTTTGTGGTCTTACCAAAGATAGCCATTTTGAACCCCAACAACGTCAACATGTTGTCTATTCCCACAGTAAATCAAGTTCATTTCACTTCAAAATGTTATTTTTTTTAGTTTCCTCCATTCAATTCCACCAAATTCCATGGCCAAGACCTTCTTTCCCCCAAAGTGGCTTTTAGTGGTTGTGTTGAAGATTCCTGCCCCCTCTGAAAATTAACAAAACCTGTTTCTAAGAATACTCGTAGATTTGTTGTCTTATATTTTTTTCAGGGCCGACACATGACAATACGAAAGTACTCTTGATGTCGTTTTTGTACTCTCCCGAATGTAATTGAATTTTTTTAACCATTTTCTTCAGCCAGGCGAAAATAGACCTACAAAAATACCAGTTTATTTCATTGCATAGGATATTTTGAATATTTTGAACTAACAAAACATTTCTATATGTTTTTAAAGGAATGTGAGGCATATTTAAATAGAATTTGCATAAACTGCAAGAGTTTGAAGCGCTGTTCTTTGTGTGCGGGCCAACAAAATTTGATGACTTGCCATTTGAGGGTCAATTTAGCCAATGGCAGATTATGAGGTCAATGAGATAATAAGGTGCTGAATGATGGCCAATGAGGATTAATGTCCTGACAGCAGATATCATTCCTGCCCTCCCAACTAATCCCCCACAACTCCATCCAAAAAGCTGAACACAGTGCCAGCTACCCGGGTTTGTACAGGAAAGTAGATTGTTCAATTTTGTAAAGAATTGAATTGAATGCTTCTATTGTCATCATACAAGTAAAATGAAAGTTAAAGCTTTCACCATGTAGTGCACAAATAATTACGTAATTCTTGTTCTTGTACTTATCTCTAGTCCAGGATGAGTTCCCTAGTTTCGGCACCAAGTTGTTGAGAGCGCTGAATTGAATTGAATGTTTTTATTGTCATTATACAAGTACAATGGTAATTTAAAGCTTTCACCAGGTAGTGCACAAATAACAACAACAGCAACAAACGGACAATTACATAATTCTTGTTCTTGTTCCTATCTGTAGTCCAGGATGAGTTCCCGGGGTTCGGCACCAAGTTGTTGAGAGTGCAACACCGACTACAGACTTAACAAAAAACATAAAAACACATGGATAACATGACTGTAAAACAATGGCAGCATTAAAGTACTAGTAAGAAGTATTGATTAGGTCCTAATTGCAGAATTTGAGTTGAGTATGGTGACAGGTCTTGGGAAGAACTGGCTTAGAGTCTGTTTGTCTTGGCTGTTATGGTTCTATAGCGCTTTCCAGTGGGAAGAAAGTTGAAGTGGTGGAAGTGTGGATATGTATTGTTTTTTTTATGATACTATGTGCCCTTTTAAATCACCAGAATTTGTAGATGCTGGACAGTTGATGATCTTTTGGGGTTGTGTTGATTGGTTGGTTTTTAGTTGCTATTGGACACAAGTACTAGCTGGTAACTTGTTTCTCAACTTCTGGTATCCCGCTGCTTGAACTCTAAAACTTATAGAAAAAAAATTAAATCTTCACATCCCGATGAAAGTGAATAAAAAATGAGCTTTTGTAAATGAATTCAACTTTTCTAGCACCGAGACAGCAGTCGGCCGAACTGACACACTCCATCACTTTAGCTAGCAAGCGGTTAAAACAGCAGATAATATTTCCTCCCATATACTTTAGCCTGGCTTGGCCTATTCATTATTTATGATCCTTTCCAAATTACATTATCTTTCACCGGGCTTCAATTACGTCCTACCCGCCAGCGGCAGTGTGGAAGTGTGACTCACTGTCTGAAAGATTCAGTGCAAACTCATTTACGTCTCCCTTCGACAGATCCCGCCTTTCTTTTAGACGTCTGAACTCGACGAGGTCATTAATTCGACGTATGGAATCAAATATTCATTCGGGCATGCAAAAATATACTCCAAATTGCACGGTGAGATTGATAGCTACAGCTAGCATGCGCTAATCAAGCAAAATGGCCGACTGTTTAGTGCGGAAATGGAAATGGTGATGGAGTATTGTGTTTTATATATGACAAGTAATGGGAAAGTCATTGGATTAATTATTGGGTTTAAGAAGTTTACAGAAGAGAATTAAATTGTACTACAGTACTTTGTTATTTCAAGTATTGTCTCTTTGATGGAGAAGAAGTATCAAAGACGACTTCCCGCTAGGTGGAAGGGAGCTTCAATCTTAAAAGTAGTTAAGGTCAAACTCTGCTTACAAAATTAATTTCATCTGCAGTGACAAATTGGACTCATCCAACCACGGAGCTGTCAAAACTCGTCCTTTTAACGGTCTCAAAAGTGCCTTGCCTCGGGAATTGAGCTCAAATTAATGAAGGAGAATTGTACGGGGCCTTAAAGTGATCATTTTAAGATGAGGAATGGTCGCAAAGTTGGAAATGGGTGTGCTACACGGCTGTTAAAAACAAGTGGTACCAAAAAGTACCAAAAGGTCACAAAGGAGTGACTTTTTGGTACTATTGTTTGCATAAAAGGTACCCGAATAGAATGAAGTCTACTGGCAAATCAAAAAGAGGACAGCGGGCCAGGGAAAGGCTGTAAAAAAATTTGGCAGCGGCAAAGAAGCTTATGAAGCTGCTGGCTTTGAAGTGATTACAAAATCTCTTTTCACACTGGCCATCTAAACTGTTTTTTTTCATCCACCCCGTTTTTTCCCTTCGTAATACTTTAGCGGTAAAGGTAGGGACAGTTTTGTCTGGTGTTTTGCAGATGTTAGATGTCTTTATTTTAAGGTTTCTGGACTTTGGTCTGGCTAATTCTGTGCTTTATATATTGGGTTGTGTTAGGATTTTAGATTTTGAAGTTTTTTTTAGAGGAAGAAATGGTCTTGAAATGTATCAAAATCAGAAGAATTGGGATTGCTTGTCAAGGTAAATCAACAGAGGAACAATTTAGTTTTAATTTTTTTTATCTTGTAGTTGTGTTTTGGTATTTTGTGTTTGTGTAGTGTAGACGTAAATGGCGTTCTAGAATTTTTGTGACCGGTCTTTTGCTTGCAGGTCTTTTTGTCGCCGGTCATGGAGACAGAGAGTTTACTGTTGAAACCAGCTCTCAAAATTGTATTCATGAGATAGTTTAAATATCCAAGTAGAGTTTAATATTTAAATACTGGTTAATATCTTAAGTACTGTTTGATATCTTAAGTACTGGTTAATATCTTAAGTACTGTTTAATATCTAAGTACTGTTTGATATCTATGTACTGTTTAATATCTAAGTACTGTTTAATATCTAAGTACTGTTTAATATCTAAGTACTGCTGAAACCAGCTCTCAAAATTATATTCATCAGAGAGTTTAATATCTAAATATCTACTGTTTTCAACAGTACTTGGATATTAAACAGTACTTCAAATATTAACCAGTACTTAGATATTAAACAGTACTTGGATATTAAACAGTTCTTTGATATTAAACAGTACTTAGATATTAAACAGTACTTAGATATTAAACAGTACTTAGATATTAAACAGTACTTAGATATGAAACAGTACTTGGATATTAAACAGTACTTAAATATTCAATTCTCTCTCTTAGATATTAAACTCTCTCTCATGAATATAATTTTGAGAGTTGCTTTCAACAGTAAACTCTTTGTCACCATTTGACCGACACCCAAAAGGGACCAAACATCCGGCTACCAAACATCCGAGCACCAGAATTTTAGGTGGAAATTGTCATTGCTCTTAAGATGATCTATTTCTGACCATAATTGCTTATCTATTAAAAACCATTCCATCCAAATGATCTTTTCAGTTACCCAAGGGCGAAACTCAATGTTTCCAAAGAGTTTATCCCACTAATATAAACCAAAAAGATTTCTACCGCAATAATTTTTGCTCCGTTGAATTCTATTTCTCTTTTTTTTCGCCCTCCATTTTCTTTTCAAGTAATCATAAGTGACGAGCCGAGTGTCTGAAGAATTCCACAAAAGGGAATCATTAATACGTAGCTGACAACGTTATGGATGTGCAGACTGATGTCTTCTCGTATTGTCATGTATTATTTAACGTACCCTCTTTAACTTTTTCTGTCATCCAACTCGCGTAGCATATTGTCCGTTCCCGTCAACCATTTTTATTCCTCCCCCCCTCATTTCCCTTCATTTATTTGGTCTTTTTTTTTTTTTAAATGGCCCAAGGCACTTCTCCTTTCTACTCTCTCTTTTTCGTCCTAGACATATTTTTAGTTCTTTTCCCCCAAAGGCTTTCTTCCCGTCTGTCAGGTGAGACACGAAAAAAAAGGTGGTGTGATTTTCTTTAAAAAACGAATGACCTTTTCTTCAGTTTTTCCATCCGCGCCACAGAAGAGCGGCTTGCAAATATCACGCCGTACGTGAGGAGTGATCTTTTCGGTTTCCCCGGTTGTGGTTTACGTGTTTGTTTTAGGCGGGCTAAAGTCTGTTCAAACTTGACGGCCATCTTTAAAAGGTCGTTTCCAATGATTACCGGAATAGATAGCCATGATATGCCTGACAAAGGGTGATTTTCTTTACAAATTCCCAATTTTTGGGGATATGCTAACCAGTCATCTAGCATGTTACATCATTAAATTATTCTTCTCCCATTTATTATTATTATTCTGCAAATAAGATACTTTAGTCACTTTGTACATATTTATCTATGTGGAATACTTATCTTTGTGGAATACTTATCTTTTTGGAATACTTATCTATGTGGACTACTTAACTATGTGGACTACTTAACTATGTGGACTACTTAACTATGTGGACTACTTAACTATGTGGACTACTTAACTATGTGGAATACTTATCTATGTGGACTACTTAACTATGTGGACTACTTAACTATGTGGACTACTTAACTATGTGGACTACTTAACTATGTGGAATACTTATCTATGTGGACTACTTAACTATGTGGACTACTTAACTATGTGGACTACTTAACTATGTGGACTACTTAACTATGTGGACTACTTAACTATGTGGACTACTTAACTATGTGGACTACTTAACTATGTGGACTACTTACCTATGTGGACTACTCATCTATGTGGACTACTTACCTATGTGGACTACTTATCTATGTGGAATACTTATCTATGTGGACTACTTATCTATGTCCACTAATCTATCTCGACTACTTATTTATTTACTACTTATTTATTAATTATTCATCCGTTTTTGTTGTTATTTGCGCACTTCCCTATATTCATGTTGTTGAATACTCAATAATTCGTTTTGTCGTCATTTATTGATGATTTATTCATATTTGTAGTTGTTATTGTGCACTAATGAGGCTTAAAATCTCATTATACTTGTACAATGACAACAAAAGCTTTCAATTCATTTTATTAGGACAGCCGCCACCTCACATAGAATATATAAAAACAAAACAATAGGCAAAAAATATTACGTTCCTAGAAAATAGTCCACCTTATCCAGGAGTGTGTGTAAAATCTACTTATTCATATAACCAATAGCGTAGTTCTCATTCATAACAACCATCATCACAGAAATCCTACCAAAACATCATCAAACTTTTCATAATGCAACGTTGCATAATGAACGAGCCTCAAGCAGACTTATAAAGGACTTAATCCACTTTTCTTGTCATCATCTGTCTGTGAAAATGCAAAAACGCAGTGTCTTCACTTTTTTCTTGGCAAAATCGTTTTGGCGTCCTATCAACAGGCTTCCTCAAACCCCCCCTCTCCCCCTCCCCCTCCTTCTTCACCAATAATTACACTCCGCCTGTCTGAGGCCGGCACGTCTCTCTTATCGTGTGAAAACGAGCCAGTGGTTCCTCTCCGGCTGTGGGAAAGTGCATCATGTGTGCTTTTCTTCGCCACTCACGAGACGGCGTTATGTTAATTAGGCACGTCTATTTGCTGGCGGGTTTCACGGGAGCCGTCACAACCCCCCTCCTAATCCAGCTGTTCACTTTTTAATATAGCGAACACTCAACTCTTTGCCGCCATGCAAAAGATAGGGTGTTTGAGTCAAGCACTGTAAATGCTAAGTAAATGCTCCAGGTATTTTAACTAGGTTTACAATGTCTTGTGTGTCTTGCTAATGCAACCAAATTCTAATTTAATATAATCTTTAAAACCTCCAGAATACTGAGGGACTATGCGGTAACCTTAGTCTCAGTCTGCAGAACCTTGTGGACTTTGTGTTTGGCTCCAGTTTTTCTAACTAGGTCTACAATGTCTTGTGTGTCTTGCTACTGCAACCAAGACATTTCCAGTTTTAAATTCTAATCTAATATAATCTTTAAAACCTCCAGAATACTGAGGGACTATGTGGTAACCTTAATTTTAGTCTGCAGAACCTTGTGGACTTTGTGTTTGGCTCCAGTTTTTTCTAACTAGGTCTACAATGTCTTGTGTGTCTTGCTACTGCAACCAAGACATTTCCAGTTACAAATTATAGTCTAATCTAAGATTTAAAACCTCCAGAATACTAAGGGACTATGTGGTAACCTTAGTCTAGTTCTGCAAAAGGTCTCCACCTTGTGGACCTTCATGTTAGTAGCTCCAGTTTTCTTTAACTAGGTCTACAATGTCTTGTGTGTCTTGCTACTGCAACCAAGACATGAAATGCAGTTCGAATCTAATCTAATATGGACGTTAAAGAAGGTTTTGTTTGTCTTCATTCTGAAATTTAAACATTTGGAACTTTCCATCATTTCAAAAATGCGATATTGCTTCCAACTTAGTAATTATTCTTATCATATTTGTATTTTATCTGGGCTAGTTTTTGCCATAGATGTGGGTGCACTGAAAATAGCACTACTAGCCTGGTATATACTAACAATTAAGCACAATTAAAAACAAATTGACGAACGCCAAGAATCTGAGAGTCCACCATACTCTTAACATAATAATTATCGCTTAATATCCGCCATTTTCTCTCCAATGTATTTTGTACTTGTGATAATGAGACAATCTTGTAATTTTGTAATGTTTTTATTCCAAGTAACTGTCAGAAACTATGTTCATTGTAGTATATATATATACATATATATTTAAAAAAAAGACAATTATATCTAGAGAAACAATTATCTAGTGTCCGTTCATGGATTTAAAAAAAACATTTTGCCAATTAAGTCTTTATTTTAATGCCGAATGGCCTTTTATAGCCGCTGTCCAGTTACTGAAAGGAATTGGATGAAAGCCTCTTCTGTAATTGGAGTCTAATTAAAAGCAGTGCACTCCCATGAGTGCTTAGTGTTTGAGTATTTAATTTTGTTTTTGTTCGAGATAATATAGTTAGCCAGCGGATACCACAGGGTTCGGGAAGATTTTTAATTACAAATCAAGCGGTTTTCATTTTTTTGACAAAGGTTAGATAATGTGGAAACTAAAGAGGATTAGGGGGAGTGGTTTTTTAGAACAAAAAACTGTCGTTAGTTAAGATTTTTAGAGATAGTTGCTGTAATAAATTAAAGATTGGATTGACGAATTTGATTTTTTTAGGTGTTTTTAAATCCAGATGCAGTTTTTGTGGGATTAGATAAAAACTATTGGGGAGACAGGGAGTAATGGTTAAGGTTTTTAGTTCGTTTAAGGTATTTAGAGCAAGTATTTTTGCTTTGGGAAAACTGGGCAGGAATATTTTATTGGTTTTGAGGGATTATTAAGCTTGTTATACATTTTTTGTGTAAAAAATAAGTGGCATCTTCACTTATGGACATTTTAGGGGAAGGAAATATATTGTATAAGTTTTTGGTGATGATTGATAGGCCTTCCAGAATACGTTGTAACTCTGAGAATGAAATATTCCGACATTTTCCAAATTGACTGTATAAGATTCTCGCTTATACTTTGGTTCCCTTTTTTTCTCATTTCCTGTCTACCTGTACCTTCTCACATTACCTTCCTGTTTTTGATTGATTTACCCTCATAATACGGCGTCACGACACGATAAGGCAACTCATCAACGTACTTTTTATTGCCGAAAAAGACCCGTCGGAAACGGCTTGCCATCATTTCAGCGCCGCCGTGATTAGACAACTCGGGTTCGCCTTGATTTATTGAAGTGGTTCCTTTTTTTTACATGACAAAACTGCAAATTGACCAAATATTAAAAGATATCTTCTCGTTTTTTTTAGCCCGGTGACTCGTAAATTCAAAACAAAATGGCCTACTTTTCCCATCATAAACAGTAGTGATCATAATATCCATTTTTAGACGTTTGTATAGTTTTGAAGATTCTATTAGAGTAGATTAGATAACTTTATTCAGCTCGTTTTTGGGACATTTCAGTGTTATAGTAGCAAGAGGGTGAGAATACAGACACAGAAAAATACTTTTAGACATAAATAAATAGTTTATAGATAAGTTAATGAATAAATTATGTGTGTTGCTGAAATAAAACAAGATAAATGATTATTAAAGTAATAAAAAGATACATAATGCACATACCAAACACACAAAATACACACATTTACACAGTTTTTGACAACTTTATGATGGCAATTTTTTTGGTCTAACAGCCAGGCTTTAAGATGATTGGCTAAGATGTTCAGAGATGGAAGTTTATGTATGCTAATTGATATTGAGTTCCAGGTATGGAGGTGTTTTGGATAATTTAGCACTATTTTTGAATGGAACTACACAGTCACTTCTAGAGCCAGCCATTGTTGAACTTTTTGGTACAAAATATTGCAGTGGAGGAGGAGAATGCGGATGGAAATTGCACCAATCCTTACAAAAAGACAAAGTGCTTTGGCTAATTAGGGACTCATTTTAAAGGGAACTACACAGTCACCTCTAGAGCCAGCCATTGTTGATGTTTTGGATTTTTTGGTAGAAAATCTTGCAGTAGAGGAAGAGCTTTGTTACGGAAGATTTTGTAAATTAAGATGGCATCTGCATATTTAACAGTATTGTTTCACTTCAGGCGTTTTTGTTTTTTTAGTATCCGACAGTGGTGGTTTTTCGTTTTTGGTTTTCTGTTTTGTCCATATATAAGGCGCACTGGATTATAAGGCGCAATGTCTATTTTGGAGAAAATTTAAGACTTTTAAGTGCACCTTAAAATGCGGTAATTGGACGAAAAAGCCAGCAAGGTATTGATTTTTTTGTGATGAGTTGGAGTCAAGATTACAGCATCGTTTTCTGTGTATGTCTGGATGTGTTGCTATAATGTATGCATGTTATCTAGGGCAAGCATCCTTCATGGCCATGTTTGGGCTCATTGAAAGCAAGCCGTGTACAAAAGACCAAACGTGTCCGTTAAAAAGAGCCCACCCTCACATTGCGAACACACACATGCATAAGTTTCCCCGAATAAAAACACCGCCAGCGTATTGTTCCGCTTTTCCGAATCCAGCCGTTAAAGTTTTTTAATGAGGTTTTCCGACGGCGGTGCTTTCAAAAAAATGGCACAAAGGCCAGATAATTCGACATTTCAACTTCATCCTACTCAAAATAATTGCTCGATAACCAGAAAACAATGTTGTGGTTGGATAATAACCTAAGGAATGTTGCATAGATGATAAGTCATGTGACAGTTGTTAAAAAATAAGGGTCATTTGATAATAACCTGAATCTAGTTTAGACGTGATTAGCTTTAAATTCCAGTGGACTACAGTTTCTATAGAGGTAATGCAGTTTTATTTGTCAATTTATAGCTGTAAAAATGTATTCATCCTAGATATATCAATTGCTAAAATAAGATAAATAAACATGTAATGGCGCAGAGTTGCTCAGGAAGTCAAACTGTCAAAAATTGACATTATATACAATCTATAAAATGGTACATCTAGCATATTGACTGTCTTGGAATGGTACATAGTCAGTAAAATCCTACAATTTACTTTAATTATAGAAAAAAACTACAAAAGCCTCGACATTAGAGTACAAATAGATAGTCAGGAAAAAAAACAATTTAAAAGAAGCTATGAAACACTTGTTTTTGGTGTTTTACAGCCCCTCTATATTTTTTTAAATGTCATTTTAATATTTCTTAATACCTTCCTTTACTTACTTTACATTGTACTTTATACTTTTGACTTTAATGATGAATGATGAGTATGTTAATAGTGTTTAAGTCATTTTTGCAGTTTATATTTCATATGTACTGTTAACGGATGCACTTTTTTATCTGTATCATATCTTGTGCTTCAAAATACTGACATAGAAACCATCGATTTGGAATACCCCAACAAAGTACGCACTGTGCGGGTATTCTAGTCTTTTTGCTACTATTGTTTGCATAAAAGGTAACCAAACGGAATGAAGTACTTTATACTTTTGACTTTAATGATGAGTGATGAGTATGTTAACAATACTTGAGTCCTTTTTTTCAGTCTACATTTCATATGTACTGTTAACGGATGCACTTTTTTATATGTATCATATCTTGTGCTGACCCCGCCCACCTGTCAAATTTTTAAAGTTAATGTGGCCCCAAAAGTTTGCCCACCCCTGAGCTATGAGCAACAATCTGCAAAGTAGTTTTACTATATCTGTTTCCGATTGTTTACTTGGTTTTTAGTCTTGGGTTAGACGAAATAAGGCTTATTGAAAAACCACTAAAAACTACAACCCCTACTAAAGACTTTTGTCTTTTGTTAAGAGACATTCTTGTGGTCAGGAGTAGTTCCAACCCTTAAATAGCCGCTAACGCCGTGTCTGCTAAACACATGCTCTGTTCCAAAGCATTCCACCGCCTTGTCTCTCAACAACCGCCATCCCAAACGTTACATATACATTGCTATTTTTAGCCGACCGCGTAATGGAGCTCCGTTTTTTTCTTCTCTTGTGGCCCAATGTGCAAACGTGTGTCGGTTTAGCTCCTCTTTCGGAATCCTTTCAAGCATCCGCTAGCGTAGCGTTGGCCCGTTGCATCTTGAAGCCATTTTGCCAGGAATTGGACCTTGATCCCCACCCGCTGTGTCATCTGGATCGGGTTAGCAAGCTTTTGTGTCGCGCCGCAAAAAGACACGTGACCGTTCCCCCGTGAGAACCCCTCGGAAGCTTTTGAGTGACAGATCAGTATAGAATTAATACATATGTCAACCTTGGGTTAATTGCTCCCCATAGAAAAACCATATAAATGCATTGTAGTACATATTTACTCACATAGTGCGCACTTAAAAGTCTAAAATAAATGTCCAAAAAGTGGATGGGGTGCCCAATAAGTCTGCATTAAATTCAAGTTTTTGTAGATGCTGACATGTCTGGGTACATTGCTTGCTGACAGGTCTGGGTACATTGCTTGCTGACCCGCTATATTAACTTAGTGAAAGTGGAATTCTTAAAGCATGACAATATTAGCAGTCAACGATAAAGTTTTCAACAGCAAAAATGAGTAAAACTAGATCAATTTCACAAAAAAATGTATTTAAAAATCATGTACAAAAGTTGTTAGACGTTGTACACTATAAAATAATCATAAAAACGTATGAAATACGTACAAAAAACATAAGTTTACAGGTATATATTTTAGTCTTAATTAGAAAAAAATATGTTCCAGGTTCCAGAACAAGGTTTGCCTTTTTATACTCTAAACTTTTCCTGAAAAATGTTTAGCAAAGCAGTATTTCAGCAGAATACAGTGAACAACATAATCTAGTACTATGTCTCCTCTCTCTATTGGCTTTAAATAATTATTCCCAAGACTAGGAACTGACTACAGAGTGACCCGGTCTGCAAAAAGGTTCAAGCGGTCACATGTAAATTGGAAATCAATATAAAGTCCTCGATCATAGCATCATTTATTACTTCTAGCGTCCCGGAGTTGGAATGTCAGCTATCGGAATGCGGGACTCGTGCCGAGCTCGGGGGATCAAATCCCCCCCAGAGAAGGTCATCGATAAGACAGTACCAGCGATAAACTGAAAGACAGTAGAGGTCATAGAGTAAAGAGACTATCAATATAGCAGAGTTTCTGTCCGAACTACTACATTATAGATCACACATCCATTTTTTTGAGGTTTCTCGAACATGAAGAACAAATAATTTAATTGTTAGACACGAAAAACCAAGTCCCAAAGACAGTTTTACCATGGAGAACCCCGTATTTTTCAAAGTTCATAGACTAGGAAACCCACAATAACCTTAGATAATGAGCCATATACTGCGTCATAATTTCTAAAGACAAATATCCTATTACCTAATCCCATGCTGTATGATTCCCGTGATCTTTTCCAGTCAAGGTCAGCAGAACCAATCTGTTCCACTACAGTCTGTGACAACATGGAAGCCATTGCTATCAACCTTCGCACATTAGCTCTAAGCATGCAGAACGGCGCCCAAATATTCTTATAGGCTAGCATAGCGAAGCATTTCTTGTATGAAACGAAATGTGTTCGCTGGAATGGAAACACCGGAAGCATTTCAAGCGAGGAGTTAATTGGGTCGTATTTGTGGGCCTCTTTTTTGTCGACGAGTCAAAAGCTTTTGGCTCTGGTTCAGAAAAAAATCAGCTTTTGGTACGTTGTTACCTGATGTTTGAGAGTATAAGACTTGCTACAAATAGTTTCTTACCCCCTTAGCTCTATATCTATGTCATCTTTATACTAGAATAAGATGGAAAATTATAACATTTTTGTCCTGAAAGAAAATCCTCAGCTCACTTTGATATGGTTCTTGACATCCGAGTAATTTAGTAATGGTTTATGGTGGTTAATAGGTTCGCAAGACTCTCTGCAATTGGTTAATAACTGGGTTGTAGGGACAAAGTTTTTACGATTTCATCTTATTTGGAGTTTTAATGACCTCTATGATTACTAATATTTAACTCTGAGTAGTAGATATTGCCTTCTAATGGCTAGTGAAATAATCTGCAACTATTTCATGTTTGTATTATTGTTTTTCCACTATAAACTTTTCAAATATACTTGGCAGATCCAAACCTTGATGTGGTGAATCTGATGCTTGGACGTTTGGTCGCCGGTCAAATTGTGACAGGGAGTTTACTAATGAAACCAGCTCACAAAATTATATTCATGAGAGTTTAATATGTAAGAGAGAGAGTTTAATATGTAAGAGAGAGTTTAATATCTAAGTACAGTTTAATATCCAATTACTGTTTAATATCCAAGTACTGTTTAATATCCAAGTACTGTTGAAACCAGCTCTCAAAATTATATTCATGAGAGTTTAATATCTAAATATCTATGTTTTCAACATTACTTAGATATTATTAAGTACTTAGATAATAAACTCTGACTCTTAGATATGAAACTCTTTCTCTTAGATATTAAACTCTCTTTCATGAATATAATTTTGAGAGCTGGTTCCAACATTAAACTCTGTTACTAAAAGACCTGGAGACCAAACATCCGGCGACCAAACATCCGGTCACAGGTGAATCCGCCCTCGTCCATCTGCGAAATGGCGAGGTATTACTGTCCTTTTTTCATACTAGCTACGCTATTAGCTCTTTAATCTTCTTACATAAATAATCCATACAACATACAATCAGTCATGCATCACACGGCGTCTCAGGCTTTTTACCAACCCCCCCCCCCCCCCCCCAACGCTAGCCAATGACAAAGTGGATTCATTAGTCGCCATTCTCCGATGAGCTCCTTTGAAGTCCAACAGCATTGACGAGCTGAACCAAACGTTTCTACAAGCAGCAACAATCGCATACTCTAATATTTCAAACCATTTTGACAGTCGGGCTTTATTTGGCTTTGACGCTTCTATTGTTACCGCACTCTTTCATCTCCCCAGATTCCCGCTGGGAATCAAACGTTGTTGGCATTTTCATTTGAGCCGTTCGCTTGACGATCATCCACTCCTTCCCCAGAGTTCCCGCGGAGGGAAAAGCTTTGGATTCAGACAGATGTTTGGCCAATCCCGAGAGAATGACAGAATGGAAAGGGATATTTCCTTCAGAGGGGGATGGGGGGGGATATCTACTTCCCCCTTCCAAAGTGATGTTTTTGTGAGGATAAGGCACTATGACGTCTCTTCGATCCGTCTCTTTCAATGTTTCGACTGAAGGATTCTAATTTCCAGCAGCTTTGTCTGTTTCTTTGCAGTCTTTTGTCACGCTGACAGAAAACAAAACTATTTTTTTTGAGTCTTACTCAGGCTTATTCTAACAGTACTCTCGCTCTTTTGGAACTTACCGTTTTGCTTTTTCTAAGGTCCTTATTTTAATTTTTGTTAATTTTAGTTTTTTAGGAAGTCCTGATCTGAGTTAGACCGAGTTTTCGTCACGTTATTTTCAGCGTCAGTCTCATACACGACTCTACAGTTCTTATTTTACATTTCCAATGAGTTAGCAGGTCATGGTCAATGTTTCCTCTAATTTTTCATGTTAAACATCAGCACAAGATACGATACATTTAAAAAAGTGCATCCGTTAACAGTACATATGAAACATAAACAGAAAAAATGACTTAAGTATTATTAACATACTCATCACTCATCGTTAAAGTCAAAAGTATGAAGTACAATGTAAAGTAAGTAAAGGCATGTATTAAGAAATATTAAAATGTATACGATAGATATAAAAAAGTGCATCCGTTAACAGTACAAAAGGGCTTAAATATTAAAATGCGCATCATTAAAGTCAAATGTATAAAGTGCAAAGTAAAGTAAGTAAAGGAATGTATTAAGAAATTTTAAAATATAATTTAAAAAAGGATAAGAGACGCTGTAAAACACGAAAAACATAAGATTGGACAGAGCTACTGCCATTGGCCACTTGAGCGGCGCCATCATGTGGAAAGGGTTAAAAAAGATTTTATTTACCGCATGCAATATGACTGCTACTGCGCAGAGAAGCTTAGAAGGAACATTGGTTATGGTAGTCATTCAGTTCCTTGTTCCTGGTTCTGGATCTGGAACAGTTTCTCCCCCAGTTGAGTCCACTCTCAGATCCTTGAGAGTCAAGCCCCCCATCCTTCTGGTAGTCGCCATCAAGCCATGACCAGTAGCTACAATAGCGCCCTGGAGCCCTGACAGGACACTTTACCCCGCCCACTTGTGGCCAATAAACCTGGGCTGGATAGTAAATAAATAAGTCTTGATAGGCATAAGTGACTTACTGCCTGAAATATAGCAATATTTCTTCATGGAAACTAACGTTTTCCTGCTTTACAGCTGCCCGAGGGAAGAAGACTTTTCAGCAGAAATGCTTGTGCAGCTTTGCTGCTGAGATTTGCTTCAATAAACTCAAACCTAGTTTCTTCCTCCAAGCTGCCAAGTGTCAAGCGGTAGCTCCAAACCGGGTCATATTGACCAACGAATATTGCTAGAGTAAAATAGATGATGCTGGGTGTTTTATTCCAATTACCTTTGTCAAAACTTGCAGGGCCGGTTTGGTTTGGGACCTTCATACTTGCCAGTAGAAAGTGTATCGAGGTATTTAAAATGAGTATATTTGTATGTTTTTAAAGGCTAAAGCAGGCAAATTTGTCTTGAGTTCTCCAAAGTTAAAGCCACGATTTTCATCTTAGATTTTTTTCGTTGTTTTAGGTGCACTTTTGGCATAAAAATTAACGTCTAGGTATTTTAAAAAAATCTATTTGTTTATTTTTAAGGCTAGAACAGGCATATTTGTTGTGGGTTTTACAATTTTAAGCAACAATTTTCAGATTTTTTCGTTGTTTTAGGTGCACTTTTGGCATAAACATTAACGTTGAGGTATTTAAAAAATATATATATTTGTTAATTTTTAAGGCTAAAACATTCAAATTAGTCATGTGGGTTCTACAAATTTAAGCCACAGTTTCCATCTTAGATTTTTTTCGTTGTTTTAGGTGCACTTTTGGCATAAACAGTAACGTTGAAGTCTTTAAAAAAATCTATTTGTTTATTTTTTAGGCGAAAGCAGGCAACTTTGTTATGTAGGATCTCCAAAGTTAAAGCCACAATTTCCATCTTAGATTTTTTTCGTTGTTTTAGGTGCACTTTTGGCATAATTATTAACATTTCCACCTACTCAAGGTTGATAAAATGTGTACGTAAAATAATCCTTAATACTTTGAATCAACATTTCAATCCACTCATCTTTTAAAAAGACAATTTGAACCCCTTTGTAATGTTTCAAAGAACAATTTCAAAAAACGATAGTCCGTTAACCTCATGTAGAGTCCTCCCTTGTTAAGTGAAAAATCCATTGGACAAAACCCAATTTTAAAGTAACTCCCCCGAAGCTCCTCACGTCGTTGGTGTTAATTACACGCTGGTATATCCTCCTGTGGCTTTGTCTCTGGTAGAACATGTTAATTGAAACTCCTCCTTCCTCACCAGAGGGAACAATTAACCTCATCCAGCACCTGTAACAGCTCAATTAGCACCCTTACTCCACTCAAGTCCTTTTAATCAGTTTTCAAATGCTACTTCTAGACTCTTATTTCTATCCCAGCCCCAAAAAAATATGACTCTACTAACTGTCACCGACCGAGAGGATTTTCGGAAGTTATACTGATCATGTCGGTCATCCTGACATTGAGATTTCCATTCCTCATCCTCCCACCATCCCTGCTTTCTTGCTAATGCCACTATTTTGTTTGACTCCAGTTCTTCCTATTGAATAAGTATCCTTCAACTAATAAGAGGCGCAAAGAAGGTCATTAGAGAGGCTAGAAAATGAACAGACACTGATTATTCGGTGTTTTGTTTCCGTTTTTGACGGAAAAACAGTCGGATTAGGACAGCTGGTGTTTTCTAGTATTCTGTAGGAGATGTTAGGAAGAAATATTTGCTAAAAATGTTCTTTTTATGTATCTATGACCTTCAAAATAGGACAAGTTAGCCAGAAATCAGTAGTTCGTAGAGTACTTTGTCTTCAGTTTTAGTACTTGGGTGTTTTGCTGTGTTTACGTAGTACTTGATTCATGTTGTAATATCTGGAGAATGAAGTCATGCGTTGTAGTATTACGAGTATGTCGTTTTTGGGCTTATTTTAACATGATATGAACCAGATGTTGATTGTTTTTATTGGCTTGACTTTTAGTGACGTAATGTCTGTGAGTGCGAAACGGCTTTTGGCATAAGGTTACAAGATTGAAGTTATGTTGGTTGAAAAATGTTGCACAATTTCAGGATTAAAGTATAGATATTAGTATTTGACAGTAGTTGGTTATGGTTAAGATTTTAATTTGCGAATTTGTTGGAGTTTTTTGGTTGGGCGTGTAATCAACCTGTGTTTTTGTATCTAAATCCCGTGTTTTTGTTGTTAGTTTTTGTCTTTTCTACCTTCCACGCTCAACGCCACACTTTTTAAACAAAATTAAAACATGTTTTTGGGTTTTAAAGTATTCTGCCAAGACATGGTGCATTTTTACATTCACAGTTTTGAGATTTAGGGTTTAAAAATGGGCTTGGGGTTTTAAAATTGGGTTTTTGTCAGGTTTTCTTGGGTCATAGGATAAAAAAATAGTGTTAAAACAAGGTTTGGATGTCATTTGAAGTTTTTAAGCACAGTTTTTAGGGTTGAAATTGAAACTATTTCAATCCAAAGACATGAATTGCTTTTAAATATTGTTTTAAAATAGGATTACAGTGACTATGATGACCTAAAATGGATAAAAACAATCATTTATCGTGTATAACTATATTTCAAACCCTGTTTTGACCTTGAATCCCAAAGGGTTTAATATATATAATTTTATTTTGAAAGCATTATTCTTCCAACTCACACAAGTGAGAGTAAATCGGCTTTCCCCGGCCTGCCTGACTGTCTCCTTCATAGATCAGCCAGATGTCCTCCAGATAACGGAGACCACATACGTACGCGAAATAACTAACTGTTGCTGATAGCTCCCTTTCTCTGCTCCAAAGATAATATCAGATTGGATTCCTTGTAAAGTGGCAGCAGGATGCGGCAAACTGGAAATATCGCCTTAACGTTTAAAAAAAATAAAACATCGGATTGGACGAAGATGAAATGTCTCATTTTGGGACGATTCCATCATTTGGTGAAGACGAAAAATCGAGAAATTTCAACCTTACAGGGCCAAAATGTATCATATTTGAGGCATGAACTGTGATATTTTTTGAAACTGAAATATCCGATAAATATGATTTATACATTTTGTGTACTTATGTTCAAAAAGACCGTTCAAGTTCGTAATTTGAAGTGTTTTCATTTTCTGTTCGTTAATTTGTGGTTGGGCTTTTAAATAATTAGTGTCTAGCGCAGATGTGGGCAAACTACGGCCTGCGGGCCACATTTGGCCCACTAGGCTTTTTAATCCGGCCCGCCGACATTGTCCAAATA
The DNA here is from genome assembly GCF_051989575.1 of Stigmatopora nigra. Lineage (NCBI taxonomy): Eukaryota > Metazoa > Chordata > Actinopteri > Syngnathiformes > Syngnathidae > Stigmatopora > Stigmatopora nigra. The sequence goes on from NC_135525.1 coordinate 10,458,488, forward strand.
GTTTTTTTTTCTTCCCCAAGATGGCGCCATAACGCAGAAGCCAGTGGCAGTAGCTCTGTCCACTCTTATTTATTTTTCGTGTTTTACAGCCCCTCTTATCTTTTTTTAAATTCCATTTTAATATTTCTTAATACATTCCTTTACTTACTTTACATTGTACTTTATACTTTTGACTTTAATGATGAGTGATGAGTATATTAATAATACTTTAGTCCTTTTTTCTGTTTATATTTCATATGTAATTTTAACGGATGCACTTTTTTATATGTATCCTATCTTGTGCTGACCCCGCCCATCTTTCAAATTTTTAAAGTCAATATAGCCCCCCTGGGGCCCAAAAGTTTGCCCACCCCTAATCTAGCTCTACAGGTTTCAAATAAGTCTTGTTTGGGTTATCGATTTTCATACAAATACTCCAAACAGTGGCAAACTCCAGGGCTTTTTAATCTTAAAATTCGCACCAAACAACTCAATAAAATAGAAGAAAACATTCTAATACACAACAATTTGACGTTAGCCTTACAAAACCTTGCAGGCTTTGCGAAAATAACGAAACCATTTTCCGTTTCCCTCCGTTAAAAACGACCGCAAGATGGCCTTAAGGCCGTTGAAAAACTTCCTCATCAACTCGCCATTTTTAATAGACACAAACTGGCGTCATTGTTGCCGACGGGCCTCACTTTATCACCGTACTTTATCGCTGGCGCCCATTTAGAGCATCCTCGCTAGTTTCTGTCCATGAATCTGGCGAGACTTTACACACTGTACGCCGTTAATCGCCTTTCCAAATAAAAGAATCTCTTCTAACAGGATATCGAGCTACGTTTTATTCGCAACGCTATATCACTAACGTCGCTTTACAGTCGAGGAAATGCCATAAAGCGCAACATCGCTGTCAATTTTATCGTCTGTACTTCCAATTAGGGTTTTTAATGAGTTTCCAATAAAGGTTTGTATTGGTTAGTGTTTGAAATTAGGAATTATAAGATAGTTTAATGCAGTTTGATGCTAGATTCGGTTTTTGGGGGTTTTTGATTGAGGTTTTTGAGACTGTAGTTGGTTATGGTTAAGGTTTTAATTGGGAAATTTGTTAGGGTTTGTTGGATTTTTGGTTGGGCGTGTAATCAGCCTGTGATTTTGTATCTAAAGCCCGTGTGTTTGTTGTTAGTTTTTGTCTTTTCTATGTTCCCATCTCAACGATATACTTGTTTAACAAAATTTAAACGTTGTTTTGGGTTTTAAAGTAGGCTAACATGACAAAGTGAATGTTTACATTCACAGTTTTTAGACTTTAAGGTTTAAAAATGGGGTTGGGGTTTTAAAATTGGGGTTTATGTCAGGGTTTCTCGGGTCAGAGGATTAAAAAAAATGTGTTAAAACAGTGTCTGGATGTCATCTGAAGTTTTGAAGTAATGTTTTTATGATTGAAATTGAAACTATTTCAGTCCAAAGACTTGAATTGCTTTAAAATAATGTTTTAAATGTTTGAAAATAGTATTACAGTTCTATAAAACTCATCATTACACTGTGTTATTGTACAATGCTAATTATTTTCCTCTTCTTTTCTCGGTTCGACTCACCGTTGCAACAAAAGGTAAGAAACATTATTATTTTTCTTTTTGAATCTTGTCCTTCTATCCAGCTGTCATTGTTCTTTGTGCTCGATACTGCAAATACTAGTACTTTATTCATAATGTCTCGGGGAAAACGTATTTTTCCGCAAATTGACTCTACGAACTTCACTTGACGTCCTCTGGCATTCGGACCGTGTTTGCGCTGGCCTGCCGTAAAGTAAACTCGGGAATTGTACACCTACCCTTTGCGTCCTGTTTATCCAAATATTAGTACAAGTCGTCCTCTAGGTGAATCTGTCCAAATGGACACTTTTGATGAATAATTTTTAGTACTATTTGGAAGGGTTTGAACTTTAAATAAGAGTATCTATAAGTTTTTTTAATGCTGGTATACTATAACGTGGTGTCTTCTTCTACTACAATTATATGCAGATTGGTTTTTTGGGGGTTAATAGAAAAATATTAACGTATTTAACAGATTAGGCTCCAATTAAAATGGAATAAAAATGTTGTTAAAACAAAACGGTATTGAAATTAGAGTTGTTTTAAGTCGGTTTAGATTTAAATTGTGCCTAAGGAATCTGGATCAAGATGTGGAATAAGTAAATTGACAGTTTTGGGTTTTGAAGTATGTTTTTTGTTGCGAGAATAACATTTTAAAATGTTTGTTGAGGGTCAGAGTTTGGAGTTTTTCAGTTTAAAGAATGGATTTAGTTTGAAAATGACTCTTATGGATTCAATTTCAGGTTTTAAATTGAGATGTTGGTAAAGAATTGGGGTTAGCAAGCCTTGGAAAAGTTTTCTAAGTGGAGTTTTTAAAGTCATAGGTAATGTTTCAGTTGTTAAATGTAGCTTGTCGGGGTTGGCATTTCAAACTGAGGGTTGAAAAACAGGGAATTTAACTCTGTAGTAGGCTTTCAAAATAAGGGTGAAGCAAATGAATTGGACACAGTTATTATTCAAATGGAGGATTATTACAAGAGAAAAACAGGAAGCTTTTTGCACCAAGCTGGCGCCACTCCACTTGTCTTGTTCTTGTTTTTGTCAGTATCATTACTCCCCCAGTGCCCCCCCGCCCGGTCCGAGCAATCCCACCCACCTCAGCCCCTTTCAATCGGATTACAATAAAGCATGATGAAAAGACATATGGCTCCTCCTGCCGAGACTTAATAAAAGTGAAAGTGGACTAATCTGGCAACCCCAGGAGGATCCAAAGCCTTCCCTCCCCTGCTTTCATTCGGCTGCCCCGATGGATTTGGAGTAGCGGACCGCCGATGAGTCCAGTCACTGGAAGGAGCGCAACCCCAATTTGTCGCTAGAAAAGCTCTTTTGTACCTCCTTTAAACTTTGCAAAATCTAAATATCGGGGTCGGAAAGGCACGCTGTAGTTTGTTGCTTGCTAAGGAGAAGAGAGATTACACGCGAACTCAAGTAGTAGTAGTAGTATATGGTATCTGGTAGTGATGGTAGTAGTAGTAGTATATGGTATATGGTAGTGACGGTAGAAGTAGTATAGGATATCTGGTGGTGTTATGGTAGTAGTAGTATATGGTATCTGATAGTGATGGTAGTAGTAGTATATGGTATCTGATTGTGATGGTAGTAGTAGTATGGACTATACAATATTGATAGTAGTAGTATATGGACTATACAGTAGTGATAGTAGTAGTATATGGACTATACAGTAGTGATAGTAGTAGTATATGGACTATACAGTAGTGATAGTAGTAGTATATGGTATATGGTATCTGGTAGTGATGGTATAGTAGTAGTAATAGTATGTGATATCTCGTGGTAGTAGTAGTTGTATGGAATATACAGTAGTAATGGTAGTAGTATGTGGTATCTAGTGGTGGTAGTGGTTGTAGTAGTAGTATGGAATATACAATAGTAATGGTAGTAGTAAGTGTGGTAGTGGTTGTAGTAGTACTAGCAGTAGTAGTTGTAGCACCCCTGCGAGCCTCCTGAGGACAAGCGAAAGATCATGAATGTTCATTTTATCTCTACGCTATCTATTACTTTAACACTACAGTAAGATCCCCCTCCCACATTCCGTGACAAGCGTACCAATGAACCCCAAAGTGCTTACATTTGTCCGACTTCCGATTATACACCGTGTTAGAAAGCGGGCGTAAATCACGCCGCCTTCGTCGCTAATCTTTAAATATCCGACACCTGTCTTCCCGACTTCCACAACCGCGTCTTATCGTCCTCATCTGTAGTCTTACCTAGACGGGGGCGCTGTCGCCAAGACGACCACCAGCCAACGATAAACATTTCCCGCTGACAAGGACGGTCGGTCATTTGTTTACTGGGCGAGAATCAAGCACCACCGTCAATCCCATTGCGGTAACATGGCGGCGAAATGGTCAAATCGTTATTATTAAATAATATTGACTCATAACAATAAACCTTTTAACTGTAATAAATCTTAAAAATGCCAAATTTAAGGTTATTTTCTGTTACACCGAGACATAATAACAACCTCAACTCTGTGCAAAATCATATATATATATCTTTTTTTACTTCTTGACAATATATATTCCAATCTTACTAAACACAGCTGCCATCTAAAAAGCTACAATACGCCATTTTTGATATAAAAATAGGGCCAATTTGTGACTCCACATGAGGGCGAAATGGCTCATTGTTGATCAAATTGAACCATGTTCGACTGTTGATTACAAAAGAATACAAAAATGGTACAATCAATCCATTCTTTATGATAAAAGCGAGTAGTTTTTTTCACTATATGTCGAATTCCAGTATATCAAATTGGTGTAAACCAGTTCCAATCCCATAACAAGATGTAACCACGTAATTTCAGGTCAATGATTGCATGGGAACGCGCTCACGTTGACGGATATTTAAACTTAAGCGCTACTTCTTAGCCCCGCCTCCAATCGCAAAGCAGTACAAATATCATTTCTCATGATTGGACTCCTAAAAGCACCATTCTAAACCCTAAAAAACACCCCCAGGGCGACCATTTATAGCTAAACCAGTCCCCAAACCCAAACCTCTTGAGACCATTCAATTGTTATTACGTATTATTTGAAGACAAGCTAGCGGAACGCGGGTAAAACAATCAAGTTAGCCACACATTTTGATCACAGAGCTTTAGGTTTTTTTTACAGAAGGTTTTCTACAGCCGAGTTCAAATGAAATTGGGTTATCCGCGCATTAAATTGTGGCTTTAAAACTTCAAAAAGGCACTGTCACGCCTGCGGTAGAACGCCATGAAATTACCTGCTCGCTAACCCCGCGCCGGCTTTTTAACCCAAGCCGACTGCCTTTGATTGAATGCGAAAAAGACGCTTAGGATTCAAACTGATTCATTTGACATCTTTACCTCAGCGTTTTTACAGACATAAACAATTGTCTACATCCCGTTTCTTTGTGCTCTGGTGGTTCATTCGTGTAGTGCACCCTGTTTTCTAACAACTAAATAACTGTCTATAATGGAATTTTACCAGACCAGAAAATGTGGAAAAAAATGTAGTGACATGTAGTACACATATAGTATACATAGTCATAAGGATATGTAGTAAGACGTTGCTAAAGTGTTTAGCAGTAATTTGTAATTAAGTCCTCATACATGCAGAACTTCAGATGAATATTGTGATGGTTCTTGGGTCCTTGAGTCTGTTTGTCTTTGTTGTTATGGCAGTGTAGCGCCTTCCAGAAGGCAGCAGGTTGAAGAGATGGATGCTGGGATGTGTATTGTCTTTTATAATGTGATTTACCCTTCCTAAAAACTAACTAACAACAGGTAACTAACTTTGTGTCAGGGGTCAAACTGTCAGTCAGATGAACTTTAATTGAATTGAATGCTAAGGTTCGATAGATAAGTACTTAATATAGATATGTAGTCACTTGGAAAAGTGGTATAAAGTTACTTAAGTGGTTAGCAGTGTAAGTTGTGATTAGGTCTTAGGTTTAGAACTCCAGTTCTTGGGAAGAAACTGTCCTTGAGTCTGTTTGTCTTGGCTGTTATGGTCCCACAGTGTTTTGCCAGAAGACAATAGGTTGACAAGGTGGATGCTAGGATATGTATTGTCTTTTATGATGTAATTTACATTTCCTAACAACTAGCTAACAAACCTTGTCTCAGAGGTCAAACTATTCTCAATGGACTGCACTAGAAACCTCACTAGTTGAACACTATGCTGTCTAAATTCTAACAAAAACCAGTAACTACTACCCTTGAGGACCAATTCCGAGATAATATCTTAGTGGATCAAGACCCAACTCCCAGTATATGACTAAACTAGAACCAGTCGCAGTCAGGAACCTATTCTACATCCATTTTTAACATCCAAATGACTTTATTTATTGCAAGTAACCCAGTTAGTAAACTCTACAGTAATATGTGGTCTACAGGAATCCGTTTTTGATTGGCAGGCTGCTTCCTGCTGTGACTTGATAATTAATTATTCTTCTATTTCTTCCCGCCACTCTGCCTCACACACACGGTCAATTTTCTTTTTCCCCGGTCCCTTCTCGGACGCTACCGGCGGCGTTTTGATTGATCCAGCCTTTTTTTTCGTAGAAGATCGATCTTGGGGGCTAGTGAGGCATGATGAGTGGAAGGAGGGGCGGGGGGGCATCGACAAGTTGGCGTAGGGTGGGCCGACGTACGGGACGGAGTCTTAAAAATGTTGCCAGCGTTTTGACGAAGCGGAAAATGGACAAAAGTAAACTATGTCATGTAGAAAACTGACCGGTGAGAGCTGCACGGTTTTCGAAATCTTTCCGACTTTAAGGTTATTTTTAGTTTACTTTTCTGAGTAACTGTTAAAACCTGTTTGTGATCAGTCAAAATATACGTAGAATCTATATTTTTATACACGGATGTTAACATTCGTATTCTGCAAGGAGGCGTGTACGTGTAAATATTGATTTATTTTGACGGAGGAGTGTTGTTCATATTTCAAAAATAGTCCAGCGCCTCAGAGGGCCTTAAAGGTGAAGATAGGTCGATGTAGAATAAATTAAGGGAGGTGTCTTAAAAAAAACTGCAAAGCAACACATCTGGCGCCCTTTCCGACTGAATTTACCTTAAATACAGAATACATATTTTCCTGAATATCACTTAAAGATGATGTAAAGATTACGCTAAATCAGGGTAGGGAAACTATGGCTTTGGGAGCCATATGTGGCTCTTTTTATAGGTGCTTATGGCTCTCAGTTAAAATCTGGACACTACGTCTAGAGTCCAGTTTTTAATGAAACCTTTCTGCATGCATCCCCTTGATTAACATCAGGGTAACACGTTTATCAACATAATTTTAACACTTTTTCTACTTTAAAGATAGTAAAATGACTAAAAATGCAAGTTTTTTCATGTATTTTTACTTCTAGTAAATTCTGAGCATGGCTCTCAAGGAGTAACAACTTAAAATATGAATTGTTTATGGCTCTCTTCAAAAATCCTGAGACTTTTTCTACTTTAAAGGCAGTGAAATCACTAAAAATGTACATTTTTTCATGTATTTTTACTTCTAGTAAATTCTTAGTACCTTTCAATGAGTAGCAATTGAAAATATGAATTGTTTATGGCTCTCTGTCAAAAATCCTGAGACTTTTTCTACTTTAAACGCAGTGAAATCACTAAAAATTTACGTTTTTTTCATGTATTTTTACTTCTAGTAAATTCTCAGTATCCCTCTTAATGAGTAATAATTGAAAATATGAATTGTTTATGTCTCTTTCTGTCAAAAAAGGTTCCCGAACCCAAGATATCCTTCTTTTGATTACTACAGGGCATTTATTTACCTCAACAATACCCGTCTACTTCCCCCAACCCGCAATACACGACTAATACACTAGCCCACGGCGTTATACAATACTTTTTTGCCCGTTTTCTATTCTTGATTTAAGCCAGAGGAGTCGCCGATCGATTGGCTAGTCGGCGCTAAGTGCTAAGCCGCACAGTAGTGCCGGTAAGCAAGATTACTTCATTCCCCAAAACCTTCCCCCAAAAAACACCTCAAAGTGTACTAATATCTACATCAAAGTTAAAGAAAACCCAAGTAAAAAGGACTTGAGAGGCTTATTTTCCTACTTGGCAAAATTGTTCTTCGACGTACTACCGTAGGGGAGGCGTTAGGGTACGTTTGTTTTATTTTATTTTACCTGCTGCTACTGATCTTCCCCCTCACTTTACTTTGCCTTTGGTATTAGCCTTTCTGTCGGCCTTATGACTAAAAGCTTCGGGAGAACAAAATCCACTTCACAAAGATAAAAGCGATAGCGAGTGAATCACGCTCGCCTCTTCGAGTGCCGTCTCCGGAGACCCAAGGCCCCGCAGCGCCTAGCCAAGTCGGAGTACGCTACTCCGTGCGCACTAAAACAAATATTAATCAAAAAGGACATGAAAGTATCCTCTCAGAACCCTCCCTTTCTCGAGCATAGACGTTTTTTTTTCTTGACGGCAAAGCGGCGTATGCCTTTGAAAAGAATCGGGAAAGCAAAGTAGAAGAGACAAATTACCAAAGAAGACGATTAATTCGTACGTTTTTAGCAATTTGTATGTTTTTGGCGGAGGGAAATACGTAAATGAGTGCTGAGTCTTTGTTTTTTTTTGTAGAAATGTGAGATCGTGTGTATGTGAAACTGAATTTTGGACCATTTGATGCTGATTTAAAGGACGGAAACGATGCTACGATGTTTAGGTTTGAAGTCGGGTTAACGCTAATTATTTTTGGCATTGTTTCATCTTGTAATTTACATACAGACTTTTGATTCGTTCTTGTGATGATTGGACTTTGACAGCATATCGAACCAAAAAGTTCACAGATCTGGATTAGCTAGATGTATAAAGTAGCCATGTTTCCAATCATCTTAAAATTTTATTCGTTACTTCGTCTTTTTTGCATAAAATCGGTCCTAATTTTCCCACAATTACATTAACACTGCACTGATTGAATCAAGGGTCGGGAACTTTTTTGACAAAGAGAGCCATAAACAATTAATATTTCCAAACATTATTCCTCGAGAGTCATACTGCGAATTTAAAAGTCAAAATACATGAAAATGTGAGCATTTTTGATTCATTTCAGCACTTTGAAAGTAAACAAAAGTCTGAATTCTTTTTGAGAACATTATTTCACTGTTGCTAATCAATAAATATCAATGAGAGTATGCATACAGAAGAGTCTAATTAAGAAAAATATTATTTAAAAAGGCGGATAGCCATATACACCCATCAAAACAGCCATGTACACCCATCGAAAGAGCCACATATGGCTTCCTTAGGCCATAGGTTCCCTACCCGTGGACTTAATCTTACCTGTCTACCTCAACCAATTACTACCCTAATTAATAATATCAATTCCCCTTTTTAAGTGATTAAAAACACGTACAAATTCAACACAACACATATTTACGCTCTTAAAAGTCTAAAATTTTCTCCAAAATGGATGTCCTACCCAATCAGTATGTCACTTTTCAGTATATTTATATTGTCTCCATAATAATTGCCTTCTCCCTACATTTCCTTCACTTAAAATAATCCATCTTTTAGCCCAAAACCCGCATTACCCGTGTCATGTTACCCTTCACTAATGGCATCCTAGCAACACTAGCTCTCAGTGTACCACTATAAAACTGCCACAGGTGTAGCAAGAAGACATTGAGAGCCCTTGTGACTACTCCGAAAGAACCCCCATGAGTACCCTGCCTTTTCCCTATTAATTATTTTCAGAGCTTCTCTGTATATGCGCCATAAGTCAAATCCACCTGGAATTCTCCGGACCACTTATCTTGACAAACTAGCCCAGCCCAGGGACTTTCAGCTAGGCGGATCGGAGTCAGAACATCGGGGAGCTTTTAGGGAACTCTCAACCCCGGGTGCTGACGGGATAATGGCTCCTCGGCCCAGGGTTCACCATCGCCAAGCCTTCGTTCTTCTCCCTTTCCCTCGACGTCATTTCACTTGTCACCATGGAGCCATTAGCTTTTTTTTGTTGCAGTACCTTCAGAGTGAGGCTTCATTGTCAGCCTCTTGCTGTCACCATTAATAACTCTGGCTGCTCTATCTCTGGCTCCTTAACTTAACTGTTTTTTTTCCCCTTCCTCAACGAGAGGATGGATGTCGGCGAAGGGAAACGTTGACTCCACTTTGACTTGTGCCAGTCCCCAGATAGATTTAAGATGGCAGGAGGTTACCAACTTTGGTCTTCAAGGTCAAATAGCCAACCTCCCTCCTTTTAACACAGCTGAATCAAAAAATGTGGATCGTTTTCAGGACACTAAACAGCTTGATCCTTTGATTCAGGAGGGGTTAGTTCGTTTTATTTGATTTCCGTTCCTCTCTTAACTTAGCTACCTGTACTTGGTAATCAACTTTTGTCTGCTATTTAAGCCCTGTGTGTTTATTTGACATTATGGGATGGTCTACCGTGTTTGATTCAAGTTCCTTGTTAGCCAATGTCTTTCAATGCCAGGTTTGTTTTGGTAATTGATGCCGAGTCCTTGTTATTTTCTGAAGATTTCTAAGTCCTTCAGGTTTTGTGAGAGTACTCCTTCATAGTCCTTGACTGCTTCTCTGCATTTGGATTGGATTTGATAACTTTATTTTGGGAAATTTCGTTGTCACAGTAGCAAGAAGGTGAGAATACAGACATAGAAAAAGATATTTGTGTCTAACTCTGACATCACACTACTATAACAGTTAGAGTAGTGAGTTATGGAAAACAGACTAGGTCAGGCCCTGAAGGACTGGATTTGTTGACCCCTGCATGGTTGTCTTTTCCCTCTAAAAACCTCTAAAATATTTAAGTAAAGGACTACTATGAACAATAATCCCTCTGAACTGTGCACAATTGCGCACTACACCCGTCTTCTCTGTGCAGCAACAATCATATGGCGCACAGTAAATAAAATCCAAACATTTTTTATACCCCTTTCCCCATGATGGCGCTGTTTACCCGACATCCAGTGGCATTAACTCTGTCCACTCTTATGTTTTTCATGTTTTACAGCATGTTTTACATAAAAAAATTAGAGAGAACATTGACTATGAAGCCTATGTTTCTCACTGTTGTATGATTTTAATTTTAAAGTGTTTCAGTCTAAAGTTTTTGGATAACCAAGACATGGAATTATACTAGGACAGAGTTATTTCTGTCCCCTTGTTCTCGTATTGGACCCAAATAGCATCCCACAGGGAAGCATCTTCCGTTCATGCGACCATTCCCAAGAGCTACTAACCCTAAGTGTCAGTGTGGACTCACTAGGGAAAACTACACACTTCAATGTACCCAACTCGGGCAAAACAAAGCGGCGTGAAGCAACAAAGGACATGTCAAGAGATCTTGCCGTGGAACACCGAGAGTGAGAAGAAGAGGGACGGGAAATTGAAGCCATTAGAGAGCCCTTATTACTTTTTTATCAGAAACTGCTGTGGTGCGGCAGGGTATGATGGGGGAAAAAATAGAACAATGGAAGAGACGGGACTTGTTATGGGATATTAGTGAGGTAGAGTGGTGGTACTTTGCAAAGGAGGGGAAAAATCGAGAGGGACATGAAAGTAATCTGGCAATTAAATAGCTCTGGTGAAAGGGACTGGGTTGGGAAGTCTAAATATTAGCCGCACATGGTTGTAATTGTAAGGATGGCGGGTGTTATTATTTTCCCACATCCAAATACGGGTGTGTGTTGAGGGCAAATATTGATGAATGAAGGTACAGCGTGACTCGTGGGAGGAGGAATGGGTCAATAGCAGCCAGCTAGCTGGATGTGCATTATTTAATAAGCGGAGTTTGGTAGCAAACACTGTGGTTATTATAGACGGGTGATGTACATTATTTAGAGACGTGGGTGTAATGTGCTTTGTTTTGATTGTTTACGTTTTGAACGGGTTTTATTCGTTTTAGGTTTATTTGTTAGGCTTTGAGGTCAGTTTCTGATCTCAAAAAAATGTGACTGGATGTTTGGTCGCCGGACGTTTGGTCCTTTTTTGGTCGCTGGTTAAATGGTGACAGAGTTTAGTGTTGAAACCAGCTCTTGAAAATATACTCATGAGAGAGAGTTTAATATCTAGGAGAGAGTTTAATATCTAGGAGAGAGTTTAATTTCTAAGTACTGTTTCATATCTAAGTACTGTTTCATATCTAAGTACTGTTTAATATCTAAGTACTGTTTCACATCTAAGTACTGTGTCATATCTAAGTACTGTGTCATATCTAAGTACTGTGTCATATCTAAGTACTGTTTCATATCTAAGTACTGTTTCATATCTAAGTACTGTTTCATATCTAAGTACTGTTTCATATCTAAGTACTGTTTCATATCTAAGTACTGTTTCATATCTAAGTACTGTTTCATATCTAAGTACTGTTTAATATCTAAGTACTCTTTCATATCTAAGTACTCTTTCTTATCTAAGTACTCTTTCATATCTAAGTACTCTTTCATATCTAAGTACTGTTTCATATCTAAGTACTGTTGAAACCAGCTCTCAAAATGATATTCATGAGTTTAATATCTAAATATCTACTGTACTACAGTACTTGGATATTAAACAGTACTTCGATATGAAACAGTACTTAGATTTTAAACAGTACTCCGATATTAAATAGTACTTGGATATGAAACAGTACTTAGATATGAAACCGTACTTGGATATTTAACAGTACTCAGATATTAAACAGTACTCCGATATTAAACAGCACTCGGATATTAAACAGTACTTGGATATTAAACTCTCTCTTAGCTATTGTGTTTTGTCATCCACATTTTTTCGCATCAGCTTCCGTCCACCGCTCAAAATCTCCGATACCTTGACCCGCACCTCCATTTTTTTCTTTTACATTTTGTGACTTACGTCTCCGTGAAATTTCTTACCCAAAGATTGATGTTTTCATTTCATTTGAGGAAAACATTGCTATGGAAAGTATAGTGATGGCATTTTTTTTTTTTGCTAGGCAGCACAAAGCTCCCCGTGGCTCTTTCTTGTTTTCATTTAACCTCTTCCTAATACGAACGTGACACCAGGGGGTGCCGCGGCGAATCTGGAAAGACTTCAGCCGGGTGTATTAACGGGAAAGATCACATATGCGTGATGCCAGTAACGGAATAGGTCAGGAACAGTTTGGCGGCAGCGTGGGAGGGAGAGCGAACCCTACACTGACTTTTTATTATATTCTCCCAAATGGTACCAATAAATTTAAGAAACAAAGACTACAGACGCACCCGTGCGTGCGTTTCACGCCTCTTCAAGGTCGTTGGCCTGCTTTACATCAGACAAAGTTTCCAGGAGAAAGGGCTTCTTTCATTGGCCGAAATCTTTCAGGGTTTTTAGCAAAGCGGCGCTGTCCATTTTACTTGCAAAATCTTTTGAAGATGAATTCTTGGCGTATTTTTTTGTACGAGTACTTTCTCATAGAAGGCGGTTTTAAATATGTAATACTGGTTTGTAAAGTTTGGGAAAATATCTGCTGTAAAATAGATGAATTTAAAGAAAAATAAGGTCTTAGTATTGACAATATATCATGTTATGTTGTATTACACAAACTTTACCTTTTTATGACATATTTTTTAGCCAAAAGTCATCGATAGTTCCGAGCAAAGCACTACCACTTTTGTCCACAGGCGTCGCTAAAATCATCAAAAATGTAAAGTGTTACTATCTCAAAAACTCGATTTAGTATTCAAAATATTTCATGTTAATGTTCAATTACACAAACATTTTACCATTTTATGACATTTTTTTTAGCCAAAATTAGATTCTTAACTTCATTAAAATCTTACACAAGTTATCGTTAGTTCTGAACAACGCACTACCACTTTTGTCCACAGACATCGCTAAAATCACCAAAAATGTAAAGTGTTACTATCTCAAAAACTCGATTTAGTATTGAAAATATTTCATGTTGATGTTGGATTACACAAATTTTCCCATTTTTTGACACATTTTTTAGCCAAAATTAGATACTTTATCTTGTTAAGATCTTGAGCAAGCAAAACACTACCACTTTTGTCCACAGGCGTCACCAAAATCCCCCAAAATGTTTGTCTATCACAAAAACTCGACCCAATTGATACTTCCGACCTCATTTTTCTTTCCTGACCCAAATTTAGTGACGAGTCACTAACAATTCCTCAGTAGAAAGAAACTCTCCCTCCCCAAAAAAAACCTAGTCCCCAAATGTCCAATTCCCTTCCCTGATTGGCCCGTATATCGATTACACTTTTGAGTCGGTCAGAGCGCCTTGAAGAAGTCGAAAGCAGAATTTCACGAGAGCACAACATCCAAAGAAGACATATTGGATTTTCTATAAGCCGCAATAGGTTCGTTGTTATCTGCCGGAGCAGATTGTGCATCTGCAAAAAAAAAAAAAAAAATAGGAAAGGCAAAGCTCATTTATCACAATTGGCTTTATTGTCAAAAAGCCTTTGCAACAAATGGAAGTAGACTGAAATCGGTTTAATAGTCAACAGTGGTTTTTAACCCTGGTCTAAGACGGTAAATAATGTCATGTTCGTACTAATTAAAGCTAAATATCAAGTATAACGAAAAAATTTAAATCGCCGTTACCTTGATATATATTGTGTCAGTATCTTTATATTTTGCTTTAACAAATTACAAATATTTTTGGGAACAACCAAAAATGTAATTTTTTTTCAAATCCCAACCAAAAAGTAAAACATTTTCATAAAAACACAACAAATGAAGATTACATCACAGAAAACAAAACCTAGTCAAAAATAAAATGTTTTCCAAGCAGATACGACTAAATTATTGCTAAAAAAATATATAGATGTCATTATACAAGTATAATAAGATTCAAATATCAAGCAAAATACCACAGTAAGTACAATACTTCAAGTATTTCCATATTTACAATCTTTTTATATACTTATCGCTGTAATATTTACCGTTTTGATCATTCTGTGTACTTGAAAACACGTTTTTTCGTTGATCTGGAGTACATTAACCGCAATATTTGAGGGATTACTGTATAGTGTATTTAATAATAGAATGTAGAAACTCAAAAGTAAAACAATTGAATCTTTTACTGCAACAGTTGCCATTTTCTTTTGTGCTTTTGTTTTTTTTTTTTTACAATTTGTTTTCTTCCGAGACCTTAAAGTCGATCTTAGAAATTGTAAGTAAAGCCTGGGAGATAAAAACAAGTACTCGGTCGGTCCGGCGTCCTGGTGAACCGAGTTGTGTTTCCCGCTGGATTAACGCAACATCTGCTTAGGCTGTTAAATCTGGCAAAGATTCAAAGTGTCACAAACACACGATGGGCACAACATGTAATCTTATTAAGCGATTACCATCTGCTTAACTCAAATATTGTATTGAAAAAGAATGAAAAGCGGCCGAGCAGACGGAATAATCACTGGATTATTTTCACAAGAATTTTTGGAGCGGAAATTTCTTTGTGCTTAGACTTTTTATTTCTCTTCCCCTCCACAAGAGGCAGCGTTACAAAAAAAATGCCATCCAGTACTGTATTTGTCACTATATGTAATATATTAATATATGTATCACTTCATATTGCAATGCAATTTACGTACTTGGCACCTTCTTTGTCCTCGTTTCTACTCGTTTCTTAGTCAGCCATTTTTTTCCGGTGCAGTATTAATCGTCAACACTTGAGTGGACACTAAATCTATTTTGTAGTATAATTTAATATTACATTATATATTTTTTAATGCTGATCGGGTGAAGTAATGGTTCATTTTTCTGGCTCACGGTCCTAAAATCAAAGTTTCAATACCTGGTAGCTTTTAATCTTCCTTTGTATTGCTTGAATATTCACTCTGGCTTTTTGTGGATTTTCTATAGGTACTCCAATGTTCAATATTCCAGAAAAAAATGCATGCTAGTCTGTTTTTAGATAAAATATTGTCCTTAGGTATGATTGCTTGTCATGTAGACTGGAAATATGATTGGTTGTCAATCTTCTTGTGCCTTGTGATTGGTCTTTTGGTCCCTTTTGGAGAGATAGTTTAATATCTAAGTACTGTTTAATATCTAAGTACTGATGAAACCAGCTCTCAAAATTATTTTCACAAGAGAGTTTAATATCTAAGAGAGAGAGTTTAATATTTAAGTACTGATTAATATCCAAGTACTGTTTAATATCTAAGTACTGTTGAAACCAGCTCTCAAAATTATATTCTTGAGATAGAGTTTAATCTAAATATCTACTGTTTTCATCAGTACTTGGATATTAAAGAGTACTTGGATATTAAAGACTACTTGGATATTAAACAGTACTTGGATATTAAACAGTCCTTGGATATTTAACAGTACTTGGATATTAAACAGTACTTGGATATTAAACAGTACTTAGATACCAGTACCATTTCAGGGTGTCCATAGTTGTGGCTAGGCTAAGCTCCAGCACCCCTGTGTGTATAAGAAGTACCTAAATGAAGCTAACTTCAAACTTGACTCCCGCAACGTTTATGAAATACTTATATTTAATCACTTCCTAATTATTTGGGTAACACCAGATGGAAAAAAAATAATATTAGTCATGTTCGTCCCTCATTATACGATGTAGTTGGTAAACTAGTTAGTAAACAAATGTAATAAAAGTTAGTTGCCGTTCTGGAACGTTCCACTCCAGTGAGGTGAAAACATGGTCAGAGTGGACGAGAAGAATAGTTCTAATTGGTTAGTGAAATGAGTCAACCAGTCCGCCCACTCTTCGGACTCGGCTCCACTGCCGCCCACTCCCGGGCAACCACTTGGTCACCCCGCCGGCCACGTTTACCCACGCACAAACTGGATGACCTTTTTTTTTCTCTGTTCGTTCCCGAACTTAGACCACAAGCTGTTTCTATTTCTCATTAACTTTCCCTTTGTTTTTCTTTAAATTACACAGTTCTCTATATTTCCCATAGATTTAGTGTAATGGCACTCTAGCATATAGCATTTTATATTATATATATATATGTATATATACTTTTTTTAATGTGTCTACTGTATTTTTACTCATACTTCATTCTCTCCTCTAACATTTAGCTCATGTTTATAACAGTCGTACCTCTACTTACAAACTTGATTGGTTCCAGAGCTCTTTTCAAAAATTGAACATTTTGTAAGAAGAACAGTACTTTATATGTAAATTCCCTCATTCTATAGTCCTCCCAAAAATACCAACTAAACCTTTTAAAATTGATCAGTATCCCAATTCTGTAGGAAAGATGTGAAGACCCAAACGAAGTTCAGTTGCAAAAGTGTCATTTTCCAACTAAAAATATTTCAAAACCTGAACATTTTGTAAGTAGAAGTACGACTGAATTAGTTTTAAAATCAGTTTTCAAGCTTTCTATACATTTTTGTAGCTAAAAGTAAGTTTTACAGACACAGTTATGGTTTCAATAATATTATATAGTTTTCAAAGCGAGGTTAGGCCTTCAAAATACGGTTTCAGACAAAAATTTTGGTTCAAACTGAAGGTCAATTATGCCAAATACATCTTTTAAAACCAGGAAACTGTTATGGTAGCAACATCCGACTTATTGTTCGATATCTTCGCTCTCTCTCGGGTGATTAGAAAACCTTTTTGCATAATTCCCGTTGATGCTAATTGCTACACATTCTTTTCGCTAATTAGTCGTCATTTCAGTTTATCCGTCTTTTTAGAACATAACAATAACATATATATTTTTTTAACCATTTCTATAAGCAAAGTAATGGAAATTTTGGTGCGTAGTGATTGTCTCCATATTTATTTCTTCATCCCAAGCTCCCTAGCGACCAACAAACGCAATACAAAATTACCACCCAAGTACTTCTCCTCTCAGGAAATACATATCGAGCGTCCTGGCGCCTCAGAGAAAAAATGTATTCAGCAATACGACAGAGGATATATTTATCTCCTGCTGGCGAGTCTTGTGATGGAAAAACCTTCAGAGGGATGGCGAGAGAGTTTCGAGAACACAAAGGAAACGCAAATGCTTTGTTCAAACTCACATGTGAGTCTTGAATGGCAAAGGCCAAGCAACGTTCTCCTACGTTCTATTCTTTTGAAGGAACCTTCTCAAGGCTCTTATTCTTACGCTTGGTAAAGGCCATAATGCCCTTTTCCTCGTATAATAGTTGAGCTGGGTCTCAATGAGACTTCTCATTCAGGAAATCCCAGTCGTGTTTTGAAAGAAGATCACTATGCTGATGGAATGAGATACCCTGACAAACTTGCTCTAATCTATCTAAACTAGGACTGTTGTGATTGGACATTTTATTTTTAAGGGCTATTCCTGCTCACTCTATCCCAAGTATCAGTTACTAAAAGTTTTTAATGATACTTAAAATACTGTATTTTCACGACTATAAGGCCCACTGCATTATAAGGCGCACCCTCAATGAATTACATTTTTTCCATATATAAGGCGCACTGTATTAGAAGGCGCACTGTCTATTTTGGAGAAAATTTAAGACTTTTAAGTGCGCCTTATAGTGGTGAAAATATGGTAATTGCTATTGACTTCCAGGCATGAAGTACTCACTACTTTACAGTCACCTCTAGAGCCAGCCATTGTTGATGTTTTGGATTTTTTTGGTATAAAATCTTGCAGTGGGGGAGGAGCTATAGATTTTGTAAACTAAGATGGCATTTGCATATTTAACAGTATTGTTTCAATTCAGGCGTTTGTGTTTTTTTTAATAACCGACAGTGGTGGTTTTTCGTTTTTGGTTTTCTGTTTTTTTCCATATATAAGGCGCACTGGATTATAAGGCTTACTGTCTATTTTGGAGAAAATTTAAGGCTTTTAAGTGTGCCTTATAGTTGTGAAAATACGGTAATATGAAACCATGTGACCCCAGCTAGATTTGGATAGACTTGACTTCACCGAGTCACAACTTGTAGTCCGTTTTCTTGTAAAAACAAATGTGCAACACTCCGTTTTAATCCCATTTCGCCATTTCCAGGAAGCCAAATTCACTTAGTGAAAGTGATGTTTTTCATCCCTTTAGTTTCATTGCTCTGGCAGCCAGTTGTTTATTTGATTTTCCCTAATCTCCCTAGAATCATGGCCTTGGGGGATTTACGTCCTCTTCTCAGCCACTTTCAATTTTCTATCCCAAACCTGCACAAAATATAGTCAACGAGTCAACTACCATTTTCAAGTTAGTCATATACCCTCCGCCTGGAATCCCAGCCTTCCATCGGTTTCAACTATGCGGAGGCAAATCGTTAAGTTATTTTTAAAGCACCATTCTTAATTTGTATTCGTTTTAATCATTAATTGTGGACTACTCTGATTGGATTGGATCATTTATTTAAAGGCTAACCTGAGGCTTTAATTTGTAGTACTAAATTGAATGGAGTTAGGACAGGGGTGGGCAAACTTTTGGGCCCAGGGGGGGGGGGGGGGGGGGGGGAGCCTCATTGACTTTAAAAGTTTGACAGATGGGCGGGGTCAGCACAAAGATATGATACATATAAAAAAGTGCATCCGTTAACAGTACATATGAAACATAAACAGAAAAAAAGTATTATTAACATACTCATCACTCATCATTAAAGTCAAAAGTATAAAGTACAATGTAAAGTAAGTAAAGGAATGTATTAAGAAATATTAAAATGTCATTTAAAAAAAGATAGAGGGGCTGTAAAACACAAAAAAATAAGAGTGGACATAGTTACTGCCAATGGCTTTTGTGTGACGGCGCCATCTTGGGGTAAAAAAAAAAAAAACATTTTAAAAAAATGGACAATTTCGGCGGACCGGATTAAAAAGCCTAACAGGCCATATGTAGCCCCCGGGCCGTAGTTTGCCCATCCTTGAGTTAGGACAATTATTTTTTCAGGACAACTTTTTTTTGACAATTCCCGTCAATTCATCCGAGTTTCAAGACAGTTACAAACTCGTCCGGTGCTTACCGCCATCTTGACTGACATTGTTTTTGGGATTGACAGCCCGCCACTGTTATGTCCAACTGTCCACAACCAAAAACCAAGATTCAAATCTCTCTCTCCGCTAGTGCTTTTTCCATCAATTGAATGAATATTTTTTCCTATTTTATTTGATTTTTATAAGGCAACGCGCCGTCCATCACGCCGCATATATTGTCACAGAAGACCGCCAATCTACCGCCGCCGCCACTCGATTGAAATTCCCCAAAGGCCGTCGTGCAGGTGACTTATTTAACGAGCCTTCAGCGAGGACAACAAGTAGAAGAAAAACCAAAAAAAAAACAAAAGAAAAACAAGATGCCACTGTATTTTTATCTCACATGTCTGGCTGGGTAGAAAATGAGTTTTTTTTGTCTTCTTCTTCCAGTTGACACATCAATGCAGCAGATAGTGTAGAAAAAGATGCCTGTAGCATGCGTATAAATATCATTTTTATTTAATAAATGCAGTGTTAAATGGTGTCACAATTTTCACCATGATATTTATGGTTTTAATAGTGAGTACAAATATGTTAGTGTTATTTTTATGACTATAAGGCGCACTTAAAAGTCTGAAATTTTCTACAAAATAGACAAGGGAGTCTTATAATCCAGTGTGCTTTATATATGGAAAAAATAAAATGTGTCATTCGTTGAAGGTTGAGCCTTTAAATGCATTGCGCCGTATAGTCGTGAAAATATGGTACTTTCAAGGGAATATCTTGAGAAAAATGTCTGCGATACTGTAATATTATATAATACAATTACAATTATTTAATTTATCAATACTCTAGTGATCTCAGCCCTAATTTTGAGGACGAAATAAATTTTGATTTAATAAATGCGGTGTTAAATAGTGTTAAAAATAATGGTCATAAATGTAATAGTTTTTTTCTTAAATTGTATTCATAAATGTCAAAATAAATTAAGTTTAGCATTTTATCTGTTTATATTCTTTAAATAAATTACCGTATTGGACACATTTCATTCATTTAAAGTCTAATTTATGCGCACATAAGCCGTACCCTTCACTCAATTGTCATTTTATATAGTTAAAAATACGGCTTATATGCGAGTAAATACGAGTAAAGTTTTTTCTTCTTTTTTTACGAATTAGTTTGTAAAACTTACAAAGTTCATTGCATCAACTCCCCTTAATAAAAACATTTATTTAGTTTCAGAACCATATTTGTTAAGCTAAGCAATCAACGTCTACTATGATTAATTTTTTAACCATAAATGCCGATACCTTTCTATTTACTTCTTTTTCTGATAAACGAGGCTGTCAAAATAAACCGTAGTAATTTATCAACGCTCTAGTGATCTCTCAGCCCTAATTTTGAGGACTAAAACAAAATACCAACGTCCACTAGAAACAACAAACGAAACTAACTGCCGACTACCTTTGCGTTTCGTTCCAAACGAGTATCGATTTTCTTGGGGGTGCCGTGGAAGGGCGTAAGAGGCAACTAATTAGCTCTCGGCGCCGCCAGCACGACTTCATCGGTTTTGTTTAGACTTGTCCTTCATTAGGAGGGCTACAGGGGGGGGGGGGGGGCACAAAGTAGCTACAATAGGAATCCTGCTGTGTGGACAACTATATAACAGCGGAATGATGAGCAAAATGTTGGGTTTAACATTGAATTTAACTGGTTTTCACATTTTTTTATGTTTATTTTAGCTAGCCGAGGGTTTGCTCCTTCACCCTTTCCAATTGGGTTGGATGTCGACGCCATTTTTATACCCTGAATTAAAATATTGGTATTTGATAACTTTATTTATCCCGTATTGGGGACATTTTGTTGTTACAGTAGGAATAGTGTGAGAATACAGACACAGAAAGACATTTTAGACATAGATGGGTAGGTAATAAGTAAGTTAATACATATTTTTTTCATTTTAGGGTATTTTCACGGCTATACAACGCAATGCATTTAAAGGCGCACCCTCAATGCATGACACAGTTGAATTTTTTTCCATATATAAGGCGCCCTGTCTATTTTGGAGAAAATTTAAGACTTAAATGCGCCTTATAGTCGTGAAAATATGGTACTTAGTGATCAATTCCTGTAAGTTTTGCTTTTTTGGGGAATTTCCAGTCTGTTTATTGGTTGCTTTCTGCTGACTTTGGGTCATTTTCAGGTTACTTCTTGTTCAATTTGGGCCATTTTAAGCCAAACTTGCAGTATTAAGTTCAGAAAGAACATGCATGGCTTCTTGACCTGCACTAATCATCAACACTAATTCGCACCATTACATTTTCCTTAATGACTCTTTAGCATCATTAGCCATCTCGCTTGTTCCTCACCAATTTTGTGGCTATTTATTTGCTTTTAATTAGCTTTCCTTTCTTTTAACTGTCATGAAAACAGCAAGTGTGCTCAGCCAATGTTTGACCGTCTTAATAGAATCCCAATGATGGGATTCCAATGTTTGTGGCTTGTTTTGGGTTGCATCTAAGCGGCATGAAGAAACAAAACCGTGGTTAATTATCTCTTAATTGCGATTTAAAACGCTTGTTTTGGGCTTAAAATGAGCTGGGATCGCATAATAATCAACACTATTACTAAACTCTACTATTGCATATCAATGCGTATTAATTTAGAGTATTTTTTTAAATGATTGCATATACTTAGGCAGTTGTTTTACACAGCTGGCAGATTTTGTGCAGATTCTACTTATTTAAACCAATAGTGGATTGACATTAAAGTCTGGCAGTAGTTGAAAACCACCTGGGAAACAAACTCAGTGTGTGGGCGGGCTATGTTACATGTACATTATGGGTAAATGTATTGTGCGTCATCAGCTGGCCTCACTGTAAAAGTCTCCATGGGACTAAAACGTGTAAACCTTTATGCTGATGTGCAAAAAAACATTACCCATCATGCTTTGCAGCTTTTCCGCTACTTTAATGAGAGGGACGATTTTGTCTCACATATAAAAATATGCAAAAACATTTATTTTGCTTTGTTTGTTATGATAAATTGACAAGTTAGCACTTATAAAAGCTAACTAATTTATTTAGTGTATTTTAAAGATGCTATTTTTTTGTGTAAAAAAACATTACCCACATAAAGAAATATGCCAAAAAATATTTAGCTTTGTTTGTTATGATAAACTGACAAATTAGCACTTATAAAAGCTAACTTATTTATTTAGTATATTTTAAAGACTATTTTTTGTGTGCAAAAAAACATTACCCACATAAAGAAATATGCCTAAAAAATATTTAGCTTTGTTTGTTATGATAAACTGACAAATTAGCATGTATAAAATCTAACTAATTTATTCAGTATATTTTAAAGATGCTATTTTTTGTGTGTGCAAAAAAACCCAATACCCACATAAAAAAATATGCCAAAAAATTATTTAGCTTTGTTTGTTACGATAAACTGACAAATTAGCACATATAAAAGCTAACTAATTTATTTAGTATATTTGAAGGACTATTTTTTGTGCAAAAAAACATTACCTGCATAAAGAAATATGCAAAAAAAATATTTAGCCTTGTTCGTTATGATAAACTGACAAATTAGCACGTATAAAAGTTAACTTATTCATTTAGTATATTTTAAAGATGCTATTTTATATGCAATCTTTTTGAAAAACTGCTTTTATGGGCATTTGTATGCAAAATCTGAAGTATAAAACTTTAAGCGTTTTTCTGAGTGCAACTGTTTGCTGCCAGATTTTCTTTATCATTTATGAATGACTTGTTATTTTTTTTGTTTGGTTTGTTTATCTCTGCCCTCACCTGCACTAAAAACAGCTTTTTGATGTAGCTTTTCATTTTTTTCTTCAAGACGAGCAAACACGTTAAACAGATGGCCATGCAAAGCTGGCAAGACGTACTGAATTAATCAGAAGATTTTTATTTATTTGCTTTTTTGTGCCTTCCATGACAGCCTTTTCAAACTCCAGAATACGTCTTGGTCCTGTTTTTACGCGTCACCGCTCATTTAAATGTGTTTTTTTTTGCTTTCCCAAAAGGGGAACCGTGGTTCTCTTGGGGCTCGTCGCTCCCGGACAAAACATTCATTTTTTAGCGGTAGCCTGGGGGTAGGGGGGCAACCAAACATACACACACTCTCTTGGAAACGACTACTGTACATTAACAGCCTTTTTTACTAAAGTGGCTGTTTAAATTTAACGACTACTTCCAAGTTAGACCGCACTTTTATCCTGCCGTTTTTTGGAGAAAAGTCATCCAAATAAACTCGTTAGATTCCCGAAGATTTCTCGACAAACTCGCACTAGAAGGCAAATATTTGTACCTGTATATGCAAATAAGAAGCATCACTACACGAATTGTAGTCAGCTATTGGTTGTTGTATTCGTCTGTTTCATTTTGATTGACAGCTCACATCCTCACTTTAATGTTGCGGCTATTTGTGTGTTAGCTAAAACCGCACCCTAGCCACATATGCATGAATAACGTTTGCCACATCCTTCTGGAATATACTTTCGGTACTTCTTAATCTTGGTCTCGGTGTTTTCCAGGACCTTTCGGCGCCAGTCTGGCAACTGGTCGCCCATCTCTGTTCGTAATTGACTTGTAAACATCTTGACCGTAAACTTGACATCCAGCATTCGTCCCACATATGCTACCACAGCATCTGTTTTTATCTTGGCTATTGCTAACATTTAAGGGCATGGTAATTCTATTAATTTTGTGGAAATGTTGTAGTTGACAATAATACTCGAATGTGTATTTTCCAGACAACCTAACAAGGGTCATTTTAGGCCAGAGAACAACAACAATTCAGGACATTTGTGAACATCAGGTTATGATTGTTGTCAGGGCGACAGGAGTTATTGTTGGTCAGCGACAGATAAGAATTGGTGTGATGTCATTTCTACTCAGGGAGGCTGTTTGTCAACTCTCAGCATGCGGTCTTGTTCTCATAACATATTTTTTGCACCCTCAAAAACATCATTTTGTTACCGGTCTTTAATGTTGCTTTCCCTACGCTCTTACGTGACCTGACATTTGGTTGCCAGTCTTTTGGGGCGTCGGTCAAATGTACTTAGGTATTAAACAGTACTTAGATATTAAACAGTAGTTGGATATTAAACAGTAGTTGGATATTAAACAGTAGTTGGATATTAAACTGTAGTTCGATATTAAACAGTACTTCAATATTCAACAGTGGTTAGATATTAAACAGTATACTTAGATATTAAACAGTACTTGGATATTAAACAGTGCTTAGATATTAAACAGTACTTAGATATTAAACAGTACTTCAATATTCAACAGTGGTTAGATATTAAACAGCACTTGGATATTAAACAGTGCTTAGATATTAAACAGTATTTAGATATTAAACAGTACTTGGATATTCAACAGTACTTACACATTAAACAGTACTTAGAAATTAACCAGTACTTGGATATTAAACAGTGATTGGATATTAAACAGTACTTAGATATTAAACAGTAGTTAGATATTTAACAGTAGTTAGATATTAAACACTACTTAGATATTAAACACTACTTAGATATTAAACACTAATTAGATATTAGACACTACTTAGATATTAAACACTCTCTCTCTTAGATATTAAACTCTCTCATTAATATAATTTTGAGAGCTGGTTTCAACAGTAAACTCTCTGTCACCAAATGTCCAGTAACCAAAAGACCGGCGACCAAACGTCCGAGCACCCCGCTCCTACCATCCTTATTCTACAACATACTCAAGCAAAACAACCAGGCACTTAAGAATAACTATTAATTAACATGTTAGCAAAAAAAAATACATTTTCCCTTTAAACCACAGGCACAGACTTGTTATATTTTTCGTCTTTCTACTTAGTAAGGAAACCAATCTATTCCTGCACCTTGTCCTCTCCCACAATTTTTTCTACGTCTAGTGTCCATCCAAAAAGATCAGTCTATATTCAAATGAGTTCTCGAAACGTAGACCCAAGCTAGCTTTATTTCCCAAAAATACCTTTGGGAATAATAAAAGTTTGGACTCTAATACGTTCACCCGCACTCGAGAAAAGTATTCTCGACAGTACAAACCTGTAATAGACTTTCTAATGAGCGTGACCAGCACTGAAATTCATGAGCGCTAAATGTTGTCTTTGGCCTCTCGACTTAGCGGCGACCCCTAGGGACGCCTTTGACTCATATCGCTCTCTCTCTCTTGCGCATTGTTTTCCATCTCCCCGGATCGTTATAAATATGTATCCGCTAGCCACAAATCAGACCTGAAGTGTCTATACGGAGAATATACATGGCGGTTATGAATATTTATTGGAGACTATTGAGAAGAGACTTGAGCTCCTGAAGGACAAAACACGCCTTCACTTTCTTTTTCGTCACTAGAGAATATTTGATCAAGTGCATATAGATTCGTTTTTGGAGGATTTTTAATGGAAAAGTGTACCTTTACAATTTGATTTTATTTGGCTATGTTAACTCAGTTTGATAGTGAAGGTGATTAAGAGTATTTGACTGTTTTTAAAATGTGTTTTTAATTGATGTAGCATGTTTTCTCGCATACAAGCCTTATTTATGATTTAAAAAATGATGACTGAATCGTGGGTATGGCTTATATTCGAAGAAATTAGAAATTGTAAGGTAACAAAGACTAAATAACACAAGATAATTCGGCTAATATGGTTATTTATTTCAAGATATAGAAAAGATTAACTGATAAAATGGTAAACAACATTTATTTTTGACGTCTATGAATTAAATTCAAGAAAAAAACATATTATACTTAAATAAAACGTGAAAAAACTCATTGCAATTGCTTGCCATCTTACCTTATACCCAAGACTCGGACCTACTTACTGGTTGTACTGCTCACTTGACTTCCTTTTTGAATTTATCTACATGTAGCCAATAGGAATGAGAAATCCAGCAATCAATTTATACAGTATCTCATATTTTTTTCTCAAGATATTCCCTTCAAAGTATCATATTTTCCCGACTATAACGCGCAATGCATTTAAAGGCTTAACCCTCAGCGAATGACACTTACATTTTTTCCCCATATATAAAGCACACTGGATTATAAGTCTCCCTGTCTATTTAGTAGAAAATTTAAGACTTTTAAATGCGCTCTATATTCATAAAAATACAGTAACATATTTGTACTCCCTATTAAAACCACGAATATGGTGAAAATTACGCATCAGGGGGAGACTTATACAAAATAAATCGTCAAATTCAACGATTTTAAGGCAACAGCTTATACATGAATGCGGTCAAAATGTAATTTCCCAAATACAGGATGAATAAACTTATCCATAATCCATATTGCAAGAAAATATAGTACTTATTTGCTTTTATCACACAATGACACCTAATACAATAAATCAAAGCCATACAAAAGGGATGTTAACATATTGAATTATTCAACGTAGGAGAAAACTGCTTATTTGGTATAATGTTTATAAGTATATGCTCATTTTTTTTGTACTCTTGACTGTACATGACCACAAAAATACTACGTAATTTACATCACAGTGACATTAATAAATGTAATTCTCACTTTAAATCATTGATTTTAAACTGTAGTGAGATGTAAATGATTGCATTCTTTTCTTCTCATTTCCATTTTTTTCACCGTTACTTCATTTTTTTTCACCCCCACTGATGCTTTCCTCTCCCGAGTTCGTCACCCCCGAAAGTGTGAGAGCAAAATATAAAGCCCAATAGATCATTCTGACAGTTTAATTTCGTCGCCTGATTATCAGTCAATTTGATAATTATATCATGCAGCCATCCAATTAATGGCTTCTATATTTACAATGATTATCAAGTGAGCTCTCCGCGGAGTCCGTGTCGTTCATCAGCGTTGAGATATTAGCATCTTTGGGTAGCTTGACACGCCGGGTAACTCCTTGATTGAGATGTAAAAAATGGGGGGTTGGAAAATGGAGTTTCGTTGATTCTTATCCGGTTTTGTGACGACCCTCCAAATAGCCCAAAAGACAACTTTGGCTTAAGATTTGCTATCTGGAAACTGGTAAATTGATATTAAGTTAATTGTTGTACTACAATTTGAAAGGACTACATTAACAGTGAAATTTGTTCCGCTATCGGTATTGGTTACCGTAGTTTGCAACATGGCCTCTTAGTGTGTGATAGGACATGTAATACACACCAAAAATAAACTGTTATCTTTTTCTTTAATATTTTGCAGCTCATGTTTATTAGTTAATAACCATAGTGTTTCGATATGTTGTAAAAAGTAAACAATTTCTGAAAATTATAGTACTATAGCATGATTTTAGTCTTATTTTTCTTCCCTAACATTATTTTGAATCTGAGTTTTGCAGCTAATTTGTGATTTTTTTGTTGAAATGTCTCAAGTTTGTCACTATGACTCAAACTAAATATTCACATTTTGTTCTTATTATTTATTTAACAGTTTTTGGAATTCACTCTCACAAATAATTACACTAAATACTTCTGTCATGCTAAAAATGCTATCTCTGCCCACCACACCTCTCAAAATTAACACCCATCAGAGTCCAATCATTACTTCTCTGTATCCATTTTTGCTACTGCAACCAAGATGGCGCCGCTCAAGTAGCCGCCAGTAGCAGTAGCTCCTTTTTTTTAACTAGGTCTACAATGTTTTATGTCTGTCTTACTACTGTAACCAAGAAATTCCCGAGTTCTAACCTAACCTACTTCATCACAACCCAACAAAATTTCTAGTGGACATTATAGACAAAACAATCTAATTCTTCTCCCTTTTCCACAGACGATGTACCACCGTACTTCAAGACTGAACCAGTACGCAGTCAACTACACTTGGAACGAAATCGACTTGTGCTAACCTGCATGGCCGAGGGTAGCTGGCCTCTAGAGTTCAAGTGGATCCACAACAACACCGAGCTTACTCGCTTCTCCCTGGAATACAGGTGACCAATCAAAACATATTCCCCATTCATTCCTACCAATAAGTCCACCGTCAACTTTTCTCCAAATCCCCGACATCCCATAACGTTCCCGCTTATCTTCCGGTAAATTAACTCGACTCATTCGCAAAATCTCCGCATGGTTGTTTGCCCTTTTGCGTCTCAGTTTGTCGAACACCGAATCCACTTCTCGGCACGTTTGTCATCTGCTGTCGCCGTGATTGCCGTTTTGTGTGTACACAAATACTTCATTATATATTCAAGAGCCTCCTGGGCGGTTTAGTGTTATTATTATTTGATTAGTATTGTTTAAATAGTCTTCTTCTCCAAGCGATCCGATGTTAGCATAATAAGTCAAACGTGGATAGTAATTACCGTATTATACAAGTTCCAGTAGTTGACGTTGATGTGGTAGCTTGTCATTTTACAAAAAGCAATAACCGTAGTAGTGGAAAACTTGTTTTTAATTGACGGATGAGTGAACTGTACAGGCTATTATGCGCAGTATAAATCTTTCCACTTGAGGGAGAAAGAATGAAGGATTATGCTAACATCTTTTGTATTGTTTGATTCAAAGTTAATGACTCTGATTTATGGTTTCGAGATGTAATTAAAATGGAAAGTTTTCATATTTTAGGGTCACTTGCGCATGATGAAAACGATTCACCAATTCTGTACGCTAAAACTGACAAACTACAATCCCAATCAGTATGCGGTAAATTCAAGATTCCCCTTATTAAGTTATATAAAAAACCACAAATGCAACACAGTACATATTTACTAACATAGGGTGTACTTAAAAGTAAAATGTACTCCAAAGTGGACAGGGTGTCCAATCAGAATGCAGTAAATTCAAGGTTCTAATGATTGAAATTCCCCTTATTAAGCGATACAAAAAACTACAGTATTTTCACGACTATAAGGCACACTGCATTATAAGGCGCACCCTCAATGAATGACATTTTTTTACCATATATAAGGCGCACTGTATTATAAGTCGCACTGTCTATTTTGGAGAAAATTTAAGACTTTTAAGTGCGCCTTATAGTCGTGAAAATACGGTACTTGCTATTGACTTGCAGGTATGAAGCACTCACTACTTTACAGTCACCTCTAGAGCCAGCCATTGTTGATGTTTTGGATTTTTTTTGTATAAAATTTTGCAGTGGGGGAGGAGCTATATGATGGAAGATGTTGTAAACTAAGATGGCTGATCTGCAT
The DNA here is from genome assembly GCF_051989575.1 of Stigmatopora nigra. Taxonomy (NCBI): domain Eukaryota; kingdom Metazoa; phylum Chordata; class Actinopteri; order Syngnathiformes; family Syngnathidae; genus Stigmatopora; species Stigmatopora nigra. The sequence goes on from NC_135525.1 coordinate 10,488,040, forward strand.
ATTTAACAGAATTGTTTCAGTTAAGGCGTTTTTGTTTTTTTTAATATCCGACAGTGGTGGTTTTTCGTTTTTGGTTTTCCGTTTTTTCCATATATAAGGCGCACTGGATTATAAGGCGCACTGTCTATTTTGGAGAAAATTTAAGTCTTTTACGTGTGCCTTATAGTCGTGAAAACACGGTACTTGATTGCTGACATGCTATATTTATATCGTGAAATGGCTGACATATGCATGTGCATATTTTGTTTAGCTTGTTTGGGAATCCATTTTTAACCTATTTCAACCCCATTATTAATGCCTTAATGATTTTTCTATTAACGTCATACATTGAAATGAGCCATCGTTGTTAGGCTGGCGTTGTCATCCGTCATTTTCTTCTTCGCCTTGGTGTCCTGACAACATCATTTCTCACGCCGCATGCTAACCGTGTGTGTCCAAGTCGGTGTGTGTGTGTGGCTTGTTTGGGGTTGCCAGATAAAGTGTCTTTAACGGTAACTGGAAGATTGTTATCGTGTAGCCAACATGGCTTTATCTCGCTAAGCTCGTTGTGTTTGTGTATATAGAGATGCACTAGGCGTGTTTGTTTGTGTGTGTGTGTTTTTTTTTTTGCGCCGCAAACACATCCTACACAATTTTTTGAAGGAAAAGCGGATGCCAACTATGGCGAGTTGATGATGTCTTGCAGATCTCCAGAGGCTGATAAAAGCAGAGTGAGACGCCAGTGTGAAAAGAAGTGGTCAGAGTGCACAACACGGTCTTGTGCCAAGCAGTTATAGACGGAGAAAACTGTTAATAGTGGGAGCAAATATTAGCATTTTATCGTATGGTTCCCTCCAAGAAACTGTTTGTCAACAAGGGTGCTCGGACGTTTGGTCGCCGGTCTTTTGCTCTAAGTATCGAAGTACTGTTTAATATCTATGTACTGTTGAAAACAGTAAATATTTAGATATTAAACTCTCATGAATATAATTTTGGATATTGAACAGTACTTGGATATTAAACAGTACTTGGATATTAAACAGTACTTGGATATTAAACAGTACTTGGATATTAAACAGTACTTGGATATTAAACAGTACCTGGATATTAAACAGTACTTAGATATTAAACAGTACTTAGATATTAAACAGTACTTAGATATTAAACTACTTAGATATTAAACAGTACTTAGATATTAAACAGTACTTAGATATTAAACAGCACTTATATATCAAACTGTACTTGCATATTAGACAGCACAAAGATATTAAACAGTACTTAGATATTAAACAGTACTTAGATATTAAACAGTACTCAGATATTGAACAGTACTCAGATATTAAACAGTACTCAGATATTTAACAGTACTCAGATATTTAACAGTACTTAGATATTTAACAGTACTCAGATATTGACTCAGATATTAAACAGTACTCAGATATTAAACAGTACTCAGATATTAAACAGTACTTAGATATTAAACAGTACTTAGATATTAAACAGTACTTGGATATTAAACAGTAATTAGATATTAACCACTACTTAGATATTAAACAGTACTTGGATATTAAACAGTACTTAGATATTAAACAATCCTTAGATATTAAACAGTATAATAGAAGATTCCACAAAGAATGGTATCAGCACAAGCTAGTGTCTAAATTTAATCCGAGTGGTGGCGAGATGAAATTGCGTGACATTGACAATGTGATAGCTCTTCAAACTTGACTTTTTTTGATCAAAAAGACAACCTCGTCTACTTCCCCCAATGTGTAAATTAGTATTTTTTCCAAGTGGAAACGAGCGTGACAATACAACTGGCACTTTGACCGCCATCGTAATAGCGCGGCGGCTAGCATTCGATTGATCTACGGAAAGTAAATCAAACTCGTTGCGCTGATTCATTCGTGGCCCAAGATTTACCCCAAAAAAACGTCTTAAACTCAACACTAGAATCCACCTGACGGCCGGTAGGAATATTTTACAGATGTTGTAATTTCACGGCGCCCATGGGCAAATCAAAGCAAACGAAATATAATATATGGAAGCAATTAAATGGCTGCAGGAAGGCGAAAGCTTGGAGCGTAACGCCCCAACACAGACAAAAACGAAGTCTTTTTCTGACGAGGAACCCAATTTAGAGAAAACAAATTGATTTTTTTAATTCAATCTTACATGTTTTAGCCTAGGCTTATTATAAGTTTTTGGGTTGTGGGAGGAAACCTGCCTGGAATCGAACGCTGAACCTAAAACCATGAGGCTTGATGCGCTATCCGCTCAAATGTAATTGTCCACAGAACGTCTTAGTCCTTTTTTCGAGTCCTGTTTCTCATCACTGATCCAAAAGCAAGGACTTATTAGCGGGGGTGCGTTCCGAGGGCCGAAACATCGATCAATCTCCGTCCAGCGCCATGGTCCCCCGCTGACCGGACCCCGTAAGCGAGCCTCCCCCTTCATCTTGGCTTCCCGCCTCTCACCTTCCCACCCGCCGATCCGTCCACCTGCCGCCGCTCGCCAAAGGTTAATTGTATTCATTATGCGGAAAAGACAGCCACCCCCGGAGGGAGGAATTGGAACCTTGACGAGGTTAAACTCAAGCTTGATGATGTGCCTTGTCATCTATCGTCTGCAATCAATTGGAATGTCAGGGATTTTTTTTTAGAGTTAGAATTTATCTTGGAATGAAGGTAGGTTTTGTAGGTCATTTTTTCGTATGGATTCTAGAGTCCTGTACTATTCATTCCTTTATAGTTTTGTGTTTTGGGAACTGATTGGCCAATTGTAAGAAAGGGGAGGAGCTTGGAGACATGACCAAGAAACAAATGACGTATTTTTTCCGTATTTTTCACTAAAAAATTGACTTAATCAAGGGTAAGTCTTATATGTCCACAAATTAGACTTGACATGCTCAAAACTGCAATGTAACAAGAAACAAATGCCATATTTTTTTGCACATACGCCATATTTTTCACTTTAAAAATGACTGAATCGAGGATGTGGCTTATCAGACTTAACATGACAAAATTTGGTCATTTATTTCAAAATAGAGCAAATATAAACATATAAAACACAAAACAAAATACATTTTGAATTTTTTTTTGCAATTTCCAGCATGAATTTTCCCATTTCTACGAACTTCGAATAACCACCATAAGTAAATATTTAATAATCGAGGGAATACTGTCATTTTCCCCCAATCACAACCCATCTACAAACTTCCCTTTCTCCCAGGTAACTTTTAATTGCAAAAAATCTTCCCCTAACATATTCATCATCAAAACTCCTTTACGAAATTACCATTGTACGCCACTACGAACAACTTTTTCCCCACCACCCACCACAACCTTTCCCTCCCCTCCAAAACCGGTTGCGCTCCACTGCCTCCCAATTAAAACCCATACGGCAACTGACTGTTTTCGTGACCTCCATACCAACCCGCTTTTATCCAACCCAAGCCGCACCCCATTAACAATTTACAGTGTTTTGACGCTCGCCTCCCCTGCAATTAATGACTTAAATGAAAAAAACTCGGCGGAAAACCCCGTCCCCTGCTGGCGGGGGTGACTACATTCGGGTGTATTAAGACTTGTAAGCGAGCTAAAGACGTTGTTGATTGATTACAGGCGGCGTGACTGTTTTGCAAGAGGATGTGGCACGACCTTTGTAATCAAGGTCAACCCATGGCGCTGCCTTTTGTGTATTTGCATAAATGACATTCTAATGTGTGTATTTGTGTGTGTGTTTCTTTAAGGAGGATGGTTTTGCGGGGTCCTCGCTGTGGTACCCTCTAGAGAATCATTATCATTGGAGTAAACAGCAGCTAAGCTCTGCTGTCCTCTGTGCCCTTGCTCATCCATTATATGGTGTGAAGTCTGTGCCGTTGTGTGTTTTGGTGTGTGTTTTGGTGTGTGTGCAGGCTACACACGTTTTTTCTAGCCGTGTTGGAGTTTTACACGTTTTTGTTCGAACACGAGAGAGCACTCAAAGGCCTTGTTTGGGTTGTGCGGGATTGTGCCCGTGTACAAAGTGTCGTTTTGGATTGGATTGGATTGGATAACTTTGCTCATCTAGTATTCGGGAGATTTCATTGTCACAGTAGCAAGAGGGTGAGAATACAGGAAAAGGAAATTTTTAGACGTAAATAGATGTTGCTGAAATATATATTCATATACATACACATACATAAGCATATGCATATACATATAGACATGTATGTACATGTACAAATGTACACATATGTACATGCACACATATGTACATATATGTACATGTACACATCTGTACACATATGTACATGTACACATATGTACATATATGTACATATATGTACATGTACACATATGTACATGTACACATATGTACATGTACACATATGTACATATATGTACATGTACACATCTGTACACATATGTACATGTACACATGTACACATCTGTACACATATGTACATGTACACATGTATATGTACATGTACACATGTACACATCTGTACACATATGTACATGTACACATGTACACATCTGTACACATCTGTACACATCTGTACACATATGTACATATACGCATGTACACATCTGTACACATATGTACATGTACACATGTATATGTACATGTACACATGTACACATCTGTACATGTACACATGTACACATCAGTACACATATGTACATGTACACATATGTATATGTAAATGTACACATCTGTACACATATGTACATGTACACATGTATATGTACATGTACACATGTACACCTATGTACACAGGTACACATATGTCCACATATGTACATATGTACACATATACATATATACACATACATACATACACATAGATGTATGTATATGTATGTCTGTATATGTATGTTTGTATATGTATATATGTGTATATATACATATATACACATATACATACATATATACACACATACACATACATTTATACATATACATGTATACATACATATACCTACATACATATTTACATATATAAACTTACATATATACTTACTAGTATACAACAGGTATACAGTATATAGTATATAGTATATAGTAAATAGTATATAGTATACAGTATATAGTATACAACACTAATATACTTACTAGTAACAACTTACATATATAAATATACATATACATACACATAGATGAAAATGTCATTTTAGGAACATTTAGCATACTTGCTTTGTTTCATTTTGGAATGAAAAAATACTAGGCCAAATTTTTCATTGCACTTTATGATTTCTACTCGCAAACTGCAGCCAAACTTTACACTTGTTTCTATTTTTTTTTTTGACAGGTACCTCATCCCATCCCTGGATCGTTCCCATGCCGGTTTCTACCGATGCATCGTTCGGAATCGCGTGGGAGCACTTTTGCAACGACGTACTGAAGTGCAGGTGGCTTGTAAGTATCAAATCGGGATTTTCTGTTTGTTTTTATTCGTGAAAAAGAACGCTAAGTACACACTTTGTTGGATTGAAATCACGGAGTAAACCCGGCAGATGCGTCCATAAAGGATTTACCTGCTTGGACATCTGTTCCACATATTATTGTTATTATGATTATTACTTGACTGGTATTATTATTGCTGTTTTTTTTTTTTTAATCTTTGTATTATTGCGTGTAACTGTCTTTGGAACAGCTGTTGAATTTAGCTGGTTTCTCGTTAGCCAATCAGAACACGGATTTGTCGTCAGAGAGTGCCGAGAATTTGTCATTTTGCCAATTAGAGTAAAATATTTTTTTAGTTATGGATAGTGTGGATAAAGATGGGTTTTAAATACGTTTTTTTTTAAAGTGGGTTTCAAGTAGGATTTTTTTAAAACTCAGATTTAAGGTTTGAAGTATGAATTAAAATGAAGGCATTTCATTTTAAAATTAATCTTTCCAAGTAGGGTTTTAAAAATCATATTCCAGTTTTTTTTACGTTGAAATGCGGCTTCCAAATTAGAGCTTTAAGACATGGCGAGGAATAACAAGCACCCCGACATTGACAAATGCCCTCATTTGATATGCGATCAAGACAGATGACGATCCGCCACCAGAGCCATCATCAATCCCGAGTTGCCTAGAATCCGTAACCGTGGCAACGGCACGCCTTCGCCCGTCGATCAAAGACGACCCGGGCGTTCCGTGTGTGTCCGACGCCGCCTGACCTTTCCTTTTTGCGTTTTCTGTGTCTTTTTACAGTTATGGGCAGCTTCGAGGAGGGTGAACGCGAGCAGGCCATCTCACAGGGAGAGGGCGCAGTCATAGCGGCGCCTCGCATTCGCAGTTTCCCGCAACCTCAGGTCACGTGGTACCGGGATGGACGCAAAATCCCGCCAAGCAGTCGCATGTGAGTCAATTGTCTTTGTTTCGTTCATTCACAAAACTTGCGACAATATTTTCTGGTGGGTTTTTTCTGGAGCGTTTAATATCTAAGAGAGAGAGAGTTTATTATCTAAGTAATGTTTAATATCTAAGTACTCTTTAGTATCTAATTACTGTTTAATGTCTAAGTACTGTTTAATATCTAAGTACTGTTTAGTATCTAAGTACTGTTTAGTATCGAAGTACTGTTTAATATCTAAGTAATGTTTACTATCTAAGTACGGTTTAATATCTAAGTGCTGTTTAATATCCAAGTACTGTTTAATATCCAAGTACTGTTTAATATCCAAGTACTGTTTAATATCCAAGTACTGTTTAATATCCAAGTACTGTTTAATATCCAAGTACTGTTTAATATCCAAGTACTGTTTAATATCTAAGTACTGTTTAATATCTAAGTACTGTTTAATAACTAAGTACTGTTTAGTTTTAAATTACTGTTTAATATCTAAGTACTGTTTAATATCTAAGTACTGTTTAGTTTTAAATTACTGTTTAATGTCTAAGTACTGTTTAATGTCTAAGTACTTTTTAATATCTAAGTACTGTTTAATATCTAAGTACTGTTTAATATCTAAGTACTGTTTAATATCTAAGTACTGTTTAGTTTTAAATTACTGTTTAATATCTAAGTACTGTTTAGTTTTAAATTACTGTTTAATGTCTAAGTGCTTTTTAATATCTTAGTACATTTGACTGGCGACCAAAAGACTGGCGACCAAACGTCCGGTGACCAAATGTCCGGTCACGTTCTATTTTTATCTGGATTTGGGTGGTAAACCAGGCTGTTAATAATTGTACTTTATAGCTAAGATTAGAGTTTGTAGGCAAGGTTAAGAAATTGAAATAAGACCCGAAGCCACAATATACGAGTTTAACAAGCATATCAAAGTAACTTCTGGCGAGGGTCGGAAATAATGATCGCAAGGCAGAGTTCGGCTTTCAAAGTGAGGTATGAAAATAATAAGCTAGTGGAAGGTGTCTGGGTTTCATATTTTTCTGTACTGTACTGTAGTTACGATTCAAGTTATGGTTGAAGGTGTTTAAATTTCCTGATATGAGCACATACCTGTTAACTTTTAACCTAGTTTTTTTGATCATTTCTAATTGTGTCCATTTCTTTGAGCTAAACTCCTGTGAACGTTTGCCCCTGCCGCGCCCTGCTTTTTAACGTCACTTGTGCCTATTTCTTGCCTATGTTGTGCATCCACTTCCAAACAAAAAAAGCCTCTTTGGCTCCAGGAAAAATGGAATTGCCCCTTTTGTTCCTCCTCGAGGATTTTAAAAGACAAGCCAAGCCTGCTACTTTCATCTCAGCTCTTCTGTTGTGTTTTTTTTTTTGTGTTTTTCGCTGCTCTGCCCGCTCATTGTCTGTCTTCATTGCTATTTCCAATTTGGAAGTCGGAATTTGGTCGGCGAGATGCCATCGGTAGCAGCTGCTATGATCCTAAGCCATTCTCAGATGGAAATATTTACCCATTTCTTCTGGCTTGGTACATTTCGGGATAATGCTAACAGAAGGTCATGATTAAAAGCAGTTAATTGTCCTTATTGGGTCCAACTAATCTTGGTATACTTGACAGTACAGTGGTTTGGTTAGAATCCCGAACAGGAGGAGCATTTCCATCCCTTGAGGCTCCTTAGGCTGACCAGATAATACAACAATGTGGAAGATGGAGAACCAGAAACTGAGTTTTTTGTAAGACCTCAACTTCCAGATTGACAAACAGCTCCAGGCTAACTAACTCTGTGGAAATCATATTGATGGACAAAGAGCAGACTGACATTGATCGATGTAAAGAAGCTCAAAAGTCCTGGAAAGTCCTGGAAAGTCAGATGGAACGGACTTGGAAGGTCAAGCTAGTGAGGCCCCTGTGGTTGTGGGTAGGAATCCCCAAACTAGGAAGGCGAGTAACCCCAGTATATCCCATGGACGACATCTGAAGAGTTCACTAGCCAAAAAATAGCTAGATTTGAGTTAGCACATAGCAATGAGGGCTGTAGAGGTATTGATGTACTTCAGCTGGAAACCCCTTAGTTACCGTTTCCTCCATTTTTTTGTTCTTGCACAGTTGCAATTGGGTTTAATTGCCAGATTCTTATTCACATTTGCATAGTTAGCATTGTATTGTACCAGAATTAATCACTTAAATGCAACCTTCTGGTCAGTATATTAAATTAATCCTTCAATATTGATGGTGGAAGAGAAGTATCTATAGATGTATAGCATTTCTGGTACTACTCCAAACACACCGCAACTCCCCCTACCACACAATCTTCTCATCACATCTGCATTTGTCGGCAGTGGGAGGTGACCTTGCCCCGGGTTGAAGTGAATCTTCCTTATCGGCTCTTCGCCATCCTCGTCCTCATCCGCATGATGAGTAATGATTGGCCAGGCAGGAATAACAATGAGGCCATGAAGGGGTTTCCAAACCTTTAAAAAATCCTCGAACGCAACCTCTTTGATGATGTCGCTCTTCAAAAGTCTCTCATATTTTGGATAGGCAAATAATGATGTTGGTCATGATTAAAAATAATAGCACTAACAATTTTCAAGATATGCGAATAGCATCAGTCAGTATTTACCAAAACAGTGTATTATTATAGAAAATGTAGTATGGTATTGATCGAAAAAATACAACTATTTTGTTCCATGTTAAATTATTCGTACTCAAATTCCGATGTTTATCATGATTAAAAATAATAGCTCTAACAATTTTTTAAGCTATACGAATACTGTCAATCAATATTTACCAAAACAGTGTATCTTTATAGAAAATGTAGTAACAAATACCCAATGCCATCAATCCAAAAACTACTACTTTATTCCATATCATACTATTCGTACTCAAATACCGATGTTTGTCATGATTAAAGATAATAGCGCTAACAATTTTTTAAGCTATATGAATACGGTCAATCAATATTTACCAAAACAGTGTCTTTATAGAATATGTAGTAACAAATACCCAATGGAATTGATAAAAAATACAACTATTTTGTTCCATATAATACTTTTCGTACTCGAATACCGCTAACAATATTCAAGCTATACAAATACCGTCAATCTATCTAAAATATTTACCAAAACAGTGTAGCATTCTTGGCAAATGTAGTAACAAATACTCAATGGTATCAATCGAAAACTACTATTTTCTTCCATATAATACTCTTCATACTCAAATACCGATGTTTATCACGATTAATAATAAAAGCGCTAACAATTTTCAAGCAATATGAATACTGTCAACCAATATTTACCAAAACAGTGTATCTTTATAGAAAATGTAGTAACAAATACCCAATAGCATCTATCGAAAACTACTATTTTCTTCCATATAATACTCTTCATAGTTAAATACCGATGTTTATCATGATTAATAATAATAGCGCTAACAATTTTCAAGCAATACGAATACTGTCAATAAATATTTAGCAAAAAAGTGTATCTTTATAGAAAATGTAGTAACGAATACCCAATGGCATCAATCGAAAACTACTATTTTCTTCCATATAATACTCTTCATACTCAAATACCGATGTTTATCACGATTAATAAAAATAGCGCTAACAATTTTCAAGCAATACAAATACTGTCAATAAATATTTAGCAAAAAAGTGTATAATTCTTAGAAAATGTAGTAACGAATACCCAACGGCATCAATCGAAAACTACTATTTTGCTCCATATAATACTATTCGTACCCAAATAACAATGATACTATTTTGTTCCATATAATACTATTCGTACCCAAATAACAATGATACTATTTTGTTCCATATAATACTATTCGTACCCAAATAACATTGTGTGTAAGCAATACGAATACCGTCAATCAATATTTACCAAAACAGTATAATTCTTACAAAATGTAGTAACAAAAACACAATGGAATTAATAGTAAAAATCCACTAGATCAAAAGATAAGATAGCAGAAATAAAAAAAACAAAAGAAAATAAGGCATTTTCCTGGTTGCTCTTTTGGGTCCTAACGTGTCATAACTTTAATTTTCCAACTCCGAAGGGATCCGCTTGGCTGCTTTTATTCACACCCCTGAAGGCAGCCCAAAGCCACGAAAAAAAACCACGCAATTATATAAATCTCCACGTGAAAGGAAAACCGCGTTGTGGTCTCGTCGCATCTTAGCAGCTGCGAAATGTCACAACATGCCTCTGGGCGCTTGTCGTTCAATCAGCCATTTTTTTCCTCTCACTTTTATACCTCGTCTACGTAGCCCGTTTTTGTTTACATTTGCGTTATCTGCAATTTGTTGCAATTACGTCTTAATCCCGTTGACTCTAATTACGATATGATTTCTCATATTACAGTGAAATATATTTCAATCCACTCGACGGCATGTCATTCATTCCATTAATGATTTCCGACAATTTGGGCCTATTATATGATTTCCCCTGATCGCCATCCCATTTATTCTACTCAAAGTGTGACGATTTATTCAGTCAAATACACTTGAATTCTTGTGGTTGGTTTTTCGCATGTTATTCTTATTTAAACTGCCTTAAAATCGTTGAATTTTGCAATTTCTCTCGTATAAGACGCACCCTGATTTAAAATGTTCACCTCCATATTCATGGTTTTAATAGGGAGTACTAATATGTTACTTTGAAGGAAAATTCTGGTTTAAAAAATGCTATTTCTGAGATACTGTATAAATTGTTTGCTGGATTTCACATTCCTATTGGTTCCACTAAGACGAATTCAAAAAAAGAATGTCATGTGAGCAGTACAAGTCTAGTTTTTCATACCTAGGTGGCGCCCTGAGCAAACTATGGCATTTTTTACTTGTATTTGTCATTCCTAGACGTCAAAATCAATTTTGTTAAGCATTATAACTGTTTATCTTTCAATTTGTCTAATTTGTGCGCATATAAGCTGTACCCTTGATTCACTCATCATTTTTAGCAACAAATATGGCGTATATTTGAGAAAACATGGCATTTGTTTCTTGTGTTATTGCAGTTTTGAGTATGTCAAGTCTTATTTGTGCGCATATAAGCCGCACTCTTGATTCAGTCATTTTTTAGCAACAAATATGGCGTATATGCAAGAAAATATGGCATTTGTTTCTTGTCTTATTGCAGTTTCCAGTATGTAAAGTCTAATTTATGCGCATATAATCCATACCCTCGATTCAGTCATTATTTTTTTGAGTGATAAATACAAGTAGGTACAAACATAGTTTGCAGTAAGTCTTGATTAGGTTCAGAAATCCAGTTTAATATGGTATCTTGGGAAGAAACTGTCCTTGAGTCTGTTTGTCTTGGCTGTTATGGCCCTGTAGAGCCTGCCAAAGGGCCGCTATTTAAAGTAGTGCAAACCCGGGTGTGTATTGTCTTTTTTAGATGATTGACGGCGAATCATATTTCGAGGCTTTGTCACGGGAATGAATTTCTGCATGTCGCCGTCTTGAGTGAATCAGCGGTCGATGTAAAAGCTGTTTGTTGCCGTCATGAGGAGAATAAATCTTAGCCAAGTAAAAATGGAGGTGCGTCAGGTTTAAATTGGATGGACTTGCGTTGTAATTGCTGTAAGTGTTTTACAATTAGAGGGTGCGTGTTGTAAATGGATTCAATCATATTTTATTGTCGTCGGAGTCAAGGGTACGTTAGAGTGAATAAAGTGTTTGCTTACCTGTTGTGACTCACTAATTGGCGTGGCATTTCAAGCTTGATTGATGGGTTTGGATGTGGCAAGTGTCCAATGACAGCAGCTGGAACAAAATGGAAGGTTTTTGGGATTTAGAAGTACCATATTTTCACGACTATAAGGCGCACTTAAGTCTTAAATTTTCTCCAATATAGACAGTGCGCCTTATAATCCAGTGCGCCTTATATATGGGAAAAACAAAACCAAAAACCACCACTGTCGGATATTAAAAAAACAAAAACGCCTGAACTGACACAATACTGTTAAATATACAGATGCCATCTTAGTTTACAAAATCTTCCATCATATAGCTCCTCCCCCACTGCAAGATTTTATACAAAAAAACCCAAACATCAACAATGGCTGGCTCTAGAGGTGACTGTAAAGTAGTGAGTACTTCATACCTAGAAGTCTATAGCAATTACCGTATTTTCACCACTATAAGGCGCACTTAAAAGTCTTAAATTTGCTCCAAATTAGACAATGCGCCTTATAATCCAGTGCGCCTTATACATGGGAAAAATGTCATTCATTGAGGGTGCGCCTTATAATGCGGTGCGCCTTACAGTCGTGAAAATACGGTACATGATAGAGGCCAAAAACTTGGGTTTTGGTTCGAATATGGTTTAGCGTGTATTATATTGCAGCTGTAATATCATATTTAAATAGGAGTGAAACACATTGTCGTCATTAGAATGTAAATGATATTGCATAGTTGATTGGTAGTCATTTTAATGGCTTTTATTGTGTCTTACATAGTGAAATATTGCATTATTCATACTCATATTGCGTTAAAATGGGTCTTTTTTTTAGAGTTTTCTTTGTAATCAAAGTGAAATTGACAACCTATTGGGAGTTATTTTAACAGATCATATTCATGGTGAATCCTGTCACAGCCAGATTGAAATTCATCATTTCATGGAGTGTCTCATGTTGTTTGAATGAATTGTTTTATAATTGAAAAGAATCCCAAGTGGAAAGAAGGCGGTAAAATGTTGGGAGTTGTTCATATCATTTTTAATGAATTGCATTGCAAGGAAAAAACATATTCGAGAGATTTATATTATATTTAGAAGCAAACATATCACATTGTAGTCTCACTAAATCGCTTAATTTAGCATATTTTTGATTAGCATATGATAATTAGTATATTTGTGCTTGTTAAAAACCAGTTTTTGATTGTGTAAAGTAAAATAGAAGTTTTTGTAGTCGAAAAATACTTACGATTAAATCACTTGCTTCTATTGGGAGTCAGAGAAAAGCTCTACTGCCCCCTGCTGTCAAGGAGTCTGAGATTCTTCCGATTTGACCTGGAAAAGAACGAAAATAAGCCCCAAAAAATATAAATTTGTATTTATTCCTCGTCTTTGATATTCAGCAACATTCCCTCGCATTCCGTTTCCTGTTGGCGCCATCATTCATCCTGAAGGAGCGGCATTCCGTAGGGGGAACCTCACCTTGGCAGACCAATACCCGCCAAGCAATTTGGACCACTCAGCTTCGATTTTCCCCCATTTTTTTTTTTTTTGGCCCAAATACCTGTTCTCGCCAGAAGCGAGAAACAAAAGCATCAGCACCGTCACATTTAATCGGCTTCAGGAAATTTTCAGAGTAATTTCATTTCAAGCCAGAGAACTCGCATTCTGCAGTACTGCCAGACGAAAAACTCCCAAGGTAATTCGGGTTCAACGTCCCCAGAAATGATAGGCAGGGTGAGGGTATAGAATTATCGAAAATGCGGAAAATGCTGTTGCTAGAATCCTGGTTTTGCGTTTTGGGTGAAAAGTCACAAGCCGCCTCCTACTGAACAGGATACTACACAAAAAATATACGATTTTTTTTCCTTAGTAACTTTATCTAGCTGAAAAGCTAGTTCTTACGGAACATCAACATCAAGGTCCGTTGAACTGAGTCACCCCATCAGATACTTAAAAGAAGCCATTCAAATATATTATACTTTCTTGCATATGTATTTGTAACTCTAAAAAAATATAACTGAATCGAGGGTACGGCTTATATGCGCATAAATTAGACTAAACATACACAAAACTGCAATGTTACAAAGACAAAACGTTATAACGCAAGAAAATACAGCCGATACGGTCATTTATTTCAAAATTATAAAGATATATAATGCTAAACAAAATTTATTTAGATGTCTATGAATGTAATTCAACGAAAAAAATAACAAATTTTGCATAAAACCTGAAAAAACTCACTTTTTAACACACTGTTGTTAAGGTTGATCCCAAGTCTTGCTGTCAATCATTAAAATATCAGCCTTGATACCTTTGTAATGTGTATCCATTAGACTTAGAGACTTGGTGAAAACTACACCGTTATAAAATGTATCTTAAACGAGAGAAAATGTAAAATTCGATGATTTTTAATGCAATTTTAAGGGTACTTCTTATACGTACAGACAGTCAATATTCCAGAAAATACAGTACCTGAATCCCAACTTCCTCTCCAACCATCTACTTCTACACCAATCAATTCTCAGGATCTGGATCCGACCCAATGCCTCAAAAACAAAGACGTTTTTGCTATCCATACTTTTGAAGAACTCCTACTAATAGTACTTCAAAAATGTCCCTAGCCAGGACTACTAAGTACTCACTTGTGGTACTCATCCCGTCCCAAGACCCTCAACGGCCAGGTAGAGAAGTCAAGTCCTCAATTTAGTCTACCTATCTTCCAAAAGGTCTTCAAGAGTCACCTGGGACTCGCCCTCCACACTTCCTTTCTTCTCACAACGTTGAAGAAATCCATAATTTATAGATTTGCGCGGGATGTCGCAGCTGCCGCGCCAGAGAGACTGCATTAAATATTTACAATAGATCATAAGCAGTCGCCACAGTGGCGCTCCAGCGTTAGGATTGTCTCGAGATCGGGGGGGACAATACTTCCAAACTGGTAACTAGGGATGGCTTATATGTATAATATTTTCACTTTTTTGACTTTATAGCGGCATTTTTTGGTCCGAATTTAACCAGAAAAGTTGATGGTGCTAAACTTGAGCCGTTTTGATTATTGCATGTTCGTCAAATTTCAGTTTTTTGACGTTTTTGGGGATTTTAAAAGACCAAAAAAAGTTTGACAATCTCTGTTGAGTTCCAGTTTTATCTGAAAAAAAAACCTGCCTGGAAGAATGTAGTACTTTTCCCGCATTTGTGATTTTTCTGGTCCAAACTAAACCAGAAAAGTTGATGGTGTTAAATTTGAGCCGTTTTGATTATTGCAGGTTCGTCAAACTTCAGTTTTTTGACGTTTTTGGGGGATTTTAAAAGACTTTAAAAAGTTTGACATTCTTTGTTGAGTTCCAGTTTTATCTGAAAAAAAAAAACCTGCCAGGAAGAATGTAGTAGTACTTTTCCTGCATTTGTGATTTTCCACTACTCAGCTTTTTAACAGTTTTATGAAGGATTTGTTCTGCACTGACTCGTTTTCAGAGTTTTAGAGAATGTTTCAAAAAGTCAAATAGGAAAGTAAAATTAGGAATACACTTAAAAAAGGCTTACATTTTTTTAGGCATTGTTAAAAAACTGCTTGATTAATGACCCGATTGAGTCCACCTCAGTTAATCCATTGCTTGTTTTTCAGCCAAAAAGTGGCCATTTTCCAGGAAATCCGGCAGTCCCACCAATTAAATCCCTCTGCTACAAGATTATGTTTCATAACACTGATGCAAGAAAGAGGGCGTCGATATGTGCCGTGTGCCGAAGCATTGTTTACAAACTCCGGATCGATATGACTAATGTTGCTTGAAGAGCGCAATTATGGCGTTCAAAATGTTTAATGTAGTCTTCGCCTTTGGATCAAAACATCACAATTCATTTAGTTCTAAACACACATTATTCTTTTTTTTGGTTTTTAAATCTGAAGTGTCTTTGGGTAGCCTAAATTGATATATTTCGAAATAGCATTTTTATTTTAGACATGTTTATTATGCGACCAGGATTTTTAAAACTTGTCTATTATTCACAAGCATTTATGAATGTCTTTGCATTTTTTGGCTTAACAAATATTTCTTTTTGCTTGCAGTAATCCATCAAATATGGTGGATAATTAAAAAGCCGCAAAGTAGGATCACTCCATACTACGTCGTTGTTCCTCTACAAAAATACTTTTGTACAATTATGAAGAAGGGTATTTATTAAATATCATAGTTATATGCATATTTAGTGAGGTGAGGTATTTTTAAAGAGTTTAGGAAGTAGTATTTTGATTTAGATTAACTTTTATTCCTCCTCTATTGTGGATTTTCAGTTTTTTAGCATTTGTACAGACACAGCAAAAGACAATGTAGACCTAGTTAAACCTAGAAACACCAAATATGACTAGTTTAGTATAAAACATCAATTTTGAGTCACATTTTTCTGTATTGAGTGTTTCCCTTTTTGAACTACAGTTTTTTTAGCATTAGCACAGACACAGCAAAAGACTATGTAGATCTAGTTAAAGCTACAAACACAAATAATTACTAATTCAGTGTAAAATATCAATTTTGAGTCACATTTTTCTGTCTTAAGTGTTTTCCCTTTTAAACTGCAACTATTTTGATATCATTGTTTTCATTTTTGGGAACTTTTACGACTAATATATCTAATCTTATACTCTCTTTGCTCCGCCTTGTTTTTTTTTAGAGCAATCACACTGGACAACACATTGGTCATCCTTTCCACCGTGGCACCAGACGCCGGCCGCTACTACGTTCAGGCGGTCAACGATAAAAACGGCGAGAATAAAACCAGCCAGCCAATCACACTCTCCGTAGAAAGTGAGTGACTACACAACCAAAATACACGGCCCCGCACAAACGTAGTACTCAGCCCATTATGCCCTAAAACTACGACAGCTCGGGTTGCTTCTTCTTCCTTCCTCGGAGGAAGGACATTTCACTACGACTGCCAAGTTTCCAAACCTCCTGACAGGAACGCCGGTTTAGCAGAGAAGAGCTGACAATTTGCCGTTCCCAGAAGCAAACTCGTGTCAGAAGTCTGCAGGCGGGATTATACTGGGCACTATTCAGTCACCACTATTTTTTTATTATTCCCCAGTCTGGGATCTGTGGAGAGTTCTCATTGGCACTCATTTTTTTTAGCTCTACTGTCCCTGTAGATGATTATCATAGCTTCATAAAAAAATGTCATATTATCCGATTTTTAAGGTAGAGTAGCGGTTTTAGGCTTCAGTTTTTTTCGGACCAACATTCTCGACTGATTGCTTTCTTTTGTACACTCACAAAATAGGAAAAACTTCATAAGTTTGTATTTAGTTTGGCCTTATAATGTAATGTACAAAACTGTAGTAGTCCCTGTAGTAGTATAATACGATAGAGTAATCCCTCAATTATCGCAAATAATGTAGACCAGACATGGCCGCCACAAACGAAAAACCGAAAAGTCAGGTCACCCCTATTTTAAACTAAAAATATACCGTTTTTTTCACGACTATAAGGTGCAATGCATTTAAAGGCGCAACCTCAACGAATGACACATTTTATTTTTTACCATATATAAAGCACACTGGATTATAAGGCGCTCTGTCTATTTTGGAGTAAATTTAAGACTTTTAAGTGCGGCTTATAGTTGTGAAAATACGGTACATATATTTTTTAGTTCATTTTGTAAGTCCTAGCAGCAAGTGGAGGACAGGGGCGTGGCTTCTGCTTGCAAGTTACAACATGGATTTTAACATTTTCATGAACTTCCAAAAAATATATATTAAAAAAAAAATCTTACCCCGGAAAAAAGATGTAGTGAATCTGCAATATTCGAGGGATTACTGTATTTCCATAATTTCAGACTCAGAAAAACTCCTGGGGAAGGAAACAAAAGTTAATTCCAACAAAATGTACTATGATGCCTGTAAAGAATGTTAACCACTCATCTTATTGCAGATGTCGGAGGCCCGGCAGACCCAATTGCGCCCACCATCATTATCCCGCCAAGGAACACTAGCGTCGTCTCGGGAACATCGGAGGTCACCATGGAGTGCGTCGCCAACGCTAGGTAAACAAGACACCGGGAGAAACTGGTGAGGATAGACAAACATCCACAAATATGTAATTTCCCTCCACAGGCCCCTGATCAAGCTGAGCATCACCTGGCGGAAAAACGGCGTGGCGGTGAGCAGCGGCTTAAGCGACTTCAACCGCAGGCTAACCATCCTCAGCCCCCTGGTAGCCGACGCTGGCTTCTACGAATGCGAGGCGATGCTCCGGAGTAGCAGCGTGCCGTCCGTCAACGCTGGCGCCTACCTGCACGTGCTTGGTAAGCCACGCCCTTTTTTAAATCCCACCCCTGCGTTTTTCCGAAAGATGTCAGGTGACTAAAACCTAAGAAAAAAAATCATTGTTTTTCGAAGTTTTATGAAGATAGTTTCTTGAATTTGATATATAAGCATCAAAATTAATTTTACTTAGTGTTTTATTGGATTGGATAACATTATGTTATATATACACATATATATATATATATATATATATATATATATATATATATATATATATATATATATATATATATATATATATATATATATATATATATATATATATATATATATATATATATATATATATATATATATATATATATATATATATATATATATATATATATATATATATATATATATATATATATATATATATATATATATATATATATATATATATATATATATATATATATATATATATATATATATATATATATATATATATATATATATATATATATATATATATATATATATATATATATATATATATATATATATATATATATATATATATATATATATATATATATATATATATATATATATATATATATATATATATATATATATATATATATATATATATATATATATATATATATATATATATATATATATATATATATATATATATATATATATATATATATATATATATATATATATATATATATATATATATATATATATATATATACATATACATATACATATACATATACATACATATATATATACATATACGCATATATACATAAACCATACATACATATACATATATGCATCTATACATATACATACATATACAAACATATATACATATACATACCTATATACATATATACATACCTAAATATACATATATACATACCTATATATACATATATACATATATATACATATACATATATATACATACCTATATATACATATATACATATATATATATACATATATATACATATAAATATATACATACCTATATACATATATACATACCTATATATACATATATACATCCCTATATGTACATATATACATACCTATATATACATACATATACATATCCGCATGTATACATACATATATACATCCCTATATGTACATATATACATACCTATATATACATACATATACATATCCGCATGTATACATACATATATACAGATACAAACATATATATATAGCCGTACCCTCGATTCAGTCATAATTTTTTTTAGCAACAAATACGGCTTATATGCGAAAAATACACTAGTACAGCCAGTATTTTGAATCATTTAGAATACCATCAAACTATTGGACACTGATTTTGAACAATTTCAGCAAATATCGCCAGTTAGCTGCCAAACTTTGTCTACCTTTTGTTGTTGTTGCTGGAAACCGATCCCGTTTTGTAGTCCAAAAATCTGAATAGCCAGAGGTCAAACTTCAATCCAGTACCCCCATTGCGTTTCCATTGCTAGCCATTGCCATTTTTCCAGCCAACATCCCCCCTGCTGTTAATCAGCGTCACGGTTCTGAAGCGCATCCAAAACCCTGACAAAAAGGTGTCGCCCGCAAAGCCGCCATTAGCCCAGGCCTCCCCTGGCAAAAACATTTAAATGCCCGAGTCGCTTTAAAGCGCTTTGATGGCGTCAAGGTTGCCACGACATTCAAAGAGCCAACTTTTTTTTCCCCTTTTGAAAGCCGCCTACGAATGCCGGTCTCCCGCATTCCCGTTTTTGAAGGTTACGGCCCAAAAAACCCAGTCTGAATACCTAATATCATCTTCTTACCCGAGTTTTTTGCGGCGTCTTATTTCGTTGTTTTGGATGCCCCCCTGGGCCGAGTCCGTCTTTTTCAACTCACCCTTCCAATTAAAGCTGTCACTTCTCGTTTGATATGGTGTCGATTGCGGTGGCGAGATTGCGAATTACATCAGCGAGGCTGATTCTTGCCGTCCTTCCGTCTTCTCGCAGAGCCGCCGCAGTTCATCAAAGAACCCGAGAAGCACATCACGGCAGAAATGGAGAAGGTGGTGGACATTCCCTGTCAAGCTCGAGGTAAGAACGAGGGTTAGAAGGTTTGAAACTGTTTCTTTTTCTTCTAAAATAGGTTTGTAAACTTGTTGGTGGAGTTTGGTTCAAGTACTTTTGGAATAACGTTACCCCGAGCCAAAAACTATAAAGTACTACATATTAGAGGTAATGGGATGAAATTGGAAACCATTGCCAAGTCCGTTGGACTGAAAATTATTTATATTACAATTTATACTACAATTTATACTATGATCTACACTACGATCTACACTACGATCTACACTACGATGTATACTACGATCCATACTACGATCCATACTACGATCCATACTACGATCCATACTACGATCCATACTACGATCCATACTACGATCCATACTACGATCCATACTACGATCCATACTACGATCCATACTACGATCCATACTACGATCCATACTACGATCCATACTACGATCCATACTACGATCCATACTACGATCCATACTACGATCCATACTACGATCCATACTACGATCCATACTACGATCCATACTACGATCCATACTACGATCCATACTACGATCCATACTACGATCCATACTACATACTACAATCTATACTACGATCCATACTATGATCCATACTACGATCCATACTACGATCCATACTCCGATCCATACTACGATCCATACTACGATCCATACTACGACCCATACTACGACCCATACTACGATCCATACTACATTACCTACATTACTACTAAAATTACCACAAAAAAGACTCCAAAGAACCCCAAAAAAACCCTGTAAGTATTTTTTAATACTTGTATATGATCCAGCAGAAACAAACTTTGATATTTACTCTTCCATGCCTCTAAATTTTGCCCCTAACTCATCCAGGTGTCCCCCAACCGGACATCGTATGGTACAAAGACGCCACACCCATCGACCCAACCAAAACGCCACGCTACCGCGTTCTGACGGGCGGCAGCCTGCAAGTCAACGGCCTTCTACCCGACGACACCGGCATGTTCCAGTGCTTCGCCCGGAACGCGGCCGGCGAAGTCCAGACCAACACGTACCTTGCCGTCACCAGTGAGTTGTCCAAAAAACTTAAAATGTCTTACGCCCATCCAACTCTTACCACACAAACAAAAACAAAAAACAATGACAAAACTTACATCCGTCACTACTTGCGTTTGATCAATTTCAATGTCTCGCTTCTGTTTTATTCACTTTGAAATCTCTCAATTCAAATAGTCAGATTTTGTTTGTTTTGGCATTAAAGCCAAGGGCAAAAACTAAGACATCCAAAACGAGAGTAGAATTCAAAAACTGTTCACTTACTGTAGCTCTCTTTTTAAAGATTTTAGTTTGAAAAAAAAGACTTTTTAAACACCAAATTAAATTTGAAAACAATAAGTGATAAAAGCACATCTCAAACAAATAATTCAAAAATATATTCGAGCTATTTTGACTCAATCAAATCATGCAAAAATCAAAAAAAATAATTTGCGAACATTTAAATATGTTAAATAAAATGCAATCACATTCCTAAATGCATAATTACCAATTTACTTTGATAAAACAACAAAAATTCGAGTTTAGCTTCTGGTAAGTGTTCTGCATTCACTTTAAAACTCACTGGCGTCCACTAGTGTTTCAAATTGGTATAATGTCCAGACCTCAATTTCAAGACGAACACTTTTCCATTCTTATTTCAATGCAAAAAAACATCGTCTTATATTCAGTCTATAATCCCTCAAATATCACAGCTTCACGACTTTAAAATCTAAATTAAATTCATAAATTAAACTCATAAAAATGTGAAAATCCACATTGAAACTCGCAAGCCGGAAGCCACTCCCCTGTCCTCCACATTGAAGTATAAAAAAAACATATATATTCATTTATGTATATTTAAATAGGGGTGATCCTACTCTGTGGTTTTCCGTTCATCACGGTCTTTTCTGGTCTACATTAACCGCAATATTTGTGGGATTACTGTAGTTCCACATTACTTACCTTCCCATTTTTTCTTACCTGCCCTACAGGTATCGCTCCCAACATCACCGCCGGCCCATCGGACAGCACGGTGATCGACGGGATGTCCGTCATCCTCCACTGCGAGACGTCCGGCGCCCCCAGGCCAGCCATCACCTGGCAGAAAGGTCGGCCTCGTACACACGCACACCTCGGGATTAGAACCTACGTTATCTATTACAAACGGGAGGATAGTTTGCGGCGGCTTACCGGCTAAAGCTGGATAGAATCCTCAGGTTTATCCCGTGGCGGGATTTTCTTGTTTTGCATTACAATGAGAAAAACATTGTACCGCTTTCTTGGGGTGATCTGCTTCTCGCTGCTTTTCGTGGTGAACTACTGTCGCCTCTTCGGGCACGAGCTTGCCGTCTGAGCCAAAAGATAATTAGTTGTGTTCTTCTTATAGCTTAGTAAGACCAAACTTTACCTTGTATTTGACTCCATGTTGGGTCAGGATTCAACAAACAGTAGCCATTCCGGATCACCTCAAAACCTTAACCAGGATTGTACGATTTTATGATCTATATTTGTTTTTTTGCTACTACAGGGGTGGCAAACAAGTTGGACAATAAGAGCCAAAATTTGAAATTGCTACAAAAAATGGAATCTGTCAAATTTGTTTTTAAATAGAATTTGTGTTTTTAATGGGTGCTGATGAATTCAGTATTTTTAAAAGAGAATAAAAATGAGAGAATATATATATGTATGTATATGTATGTATGTATATATATGTATATATGTATGTATGTATATATATGTATATATGTATGTATGTATATATATGTATATATGTATGTATATATATGTATATATGTATGTATGTATATATATGTATATATGTATGTATGTATATATATGTATATATGTATGTATATATATGTATATATGTAAGTATATATGCATATGTATATATGTGTATATGTATATATATGTATATATGTAAGTATATATGCATATGTATATATGTATGTATATATATGTATATATGTAAGTATATATGCATATGTATATATATGTGTATATGTGTATATATATGTATATGTGTGTACATGTGTGTATATATGTGTATATACATTTGTATATATATATGTGTGTATATATATACATATATATATATGTGTATATATATATAATACAAAGTATATATTTCTTGTGATAGAATTTACTGTGGCCAATCAACTTATCGGACTCTGAATCAAAAATATTTTCTCACATAAGTTTAAAATGTGTTTTCCATTTGTAACATCACGCAATACTTCCCCGAAAGTTAACAAAAGTCCATTTCGAAACCACTCCCTTACGTCTTTACATATTTCCACATTCCCCCCCTTCCTAGGCGAACGCGTCCTAGCAAGCGGTTCAGTACAACTACCCCGCTTCACCCTTCTGGAATCCGGCAGCCTTCTCATCTCCCCCTCCCACATTTCCGACGCCGGCACCTACACGTGCATGGCCAGCAATTCCCGCGGCATTGACGAAGCTTCAGCCGACCTAGTAGTCTGGGGTAAGTCTCTCCCATCTCCCACTACATCCCTCCCCCCAACTTTCCCATCACCCCTCTTCCTCTAACACCTCCTCCCCAGCTCGTACCCGGATCACAGCGCCCCCGCAGGACCAAAGTATCATCAAAGGCACCAAAGCCGCGTTGACCTGTGGCGTCACGTACGATCCCAGCGTGAATGTCAGGTAAGTGGACACATTGAAAAACGGCTTTTATTCAGCAGGCGACCTTCCGGTCCAGTCCACACAAAAGCCGCTTCAGAACCTACTGAATAAAAAACCGTGCAACTTAAGAAAATATCTGTTCCGTAACTTGTTTGCAATGCAGTATATGCCAACTAATTATCATTCCGAGGATGTCTTGACGTTATTTGTGACCTTCCTGACCCACGCAGGCATATTTTTTTCTAACAGTCACTCTGAATCAATCATGTTTTTATTTATTTTATTTTCTCAGACACGTTTGGGAAAAAGATGGCGTGGCCATCAACGTGCAGTCCATCCCACGCATGCAACAAGACGCCGACGGCACGCTACATATCTCGCAAACGTGGTCAGGCGATATCGGCACGTACACCTGCCGTGTCAACTCGGTGGGAGGGAATGATTCCCGTTCCGCTTACCTACGTGTCAGGTAAACAAAAACTTTTGCTCACACGTACAGGCTGTCTCATTTCCACTTTGGCGTCCAATCAGAGTGTCAGATTACACTTGGTGATGTGATGAACAGTTGGCATTGATCACACGCTGCTTGAGAATTTTCTTCATGTTATTGTCAGGGATGTCCTGAGTTGGAAATATTCATTTTCAGAGGATCTGTTTTGTAGAAAGACAAAAACATTGCGTAAAATGGATGCTTGGACGTTTGGTCGCCGGTCTTTTGGTGACAGAGTTTACTGTTGAAACCAGCTCTCAGATTATATTCATGAGAGAGTTTAATACCCAAGAGAGAGAGTTTAATATCTAAGTACTGTTTAATATCTAAGTAGTGTTTAATATCTAAGTAGTGATTAATATCTAAGTAGTGTTTAATATCAAAGTACTGTTTAATATCTAAGTACTGTTTAATATGTAAGTATTGTTTAATATATAAGTACTGTTTAATATCTGAGGACTGTTTAATATCTGAGTAGTGTTTAATATATAAGTACTGTTTAATATCTAAGTACTGTTGAAACCAACTCTCAAAATTATATTCATGAGAGAGTTTAATATATAAATATCTACTGTTTTCAACAGTACTTAGATATTAAACAGTACTTAGATACTAAACAGTACTTAGATATTAAACAGTACTTAGATATTAAACAGTACTTAGATATTAAACAGTTCTTAGATATTAAACAGTTCTTAGATATTAAACAGTACTTAGATATTAAACTCTCTCTCTTAGACAAAAAACTCTCTCTTAGACAAAAAACTCTCTCTTAGATATAGATATTAAACTCTCATAAATATAATTTTGAGAGTTAGTTTCAACAGTAAACTCTCTGTCACTATTAGACCGGCAACCAAAAGGGACCAAAAGACCGGCCACCAAATTTTTTGCTCGTTAACATTTGTGGACACGGTTCCTCATAGGCAGCTGCCCCACGCACCGGAGAACCCCTCGGCAATATTGAGCACCACCGAGAGGCGGGCCATCGAACTGACCTGGGCCAAAGCTTTCGACGGAAACAGTCCACTCCTTCGCTACGTCCTGGAGGTCTCCGAGAACAGTAGGTCATCATTTTGTGTCCATTTTCAGTTGGTAGTCCAGAAATGTATTTATACATAAGACCAGGTCTTCTGTTTCTTTTTTAACGATTTCAAGACACGCCGATCCCGTGTCGTCAGCCGTGTACTCGGGCAAGAAGTTTAAAAAAGAATTTAAGATCAGTGGCAGTCGTTAAGGGTGTCCGTCCATCACTTCTTAGATTCGGCGGGGGAACAAAGTGTCTCCATACAAAAGCAGAAAAAATGGTTGCGTGAGAGATGTTGAATATTCTTGCTGATGTTCGCGCAGCGGGGACGCCAACGCCGTTGGATCGGGCGTGTCGTCAGAAAAATTATTTTATTCTTCAGGGCAGAGGAGGGAATTTTTTAATATATAGATTTTTGTGTATGTGGGTGGGCTGGGTGTATAAAGTACGTTTTTGGGGTGGTAAAAAGTATCTATTTTGAAACATTTCTATATATTTTTTTTCAGATTATCCACTCACTGAATTAGGCTATTGTAAACATTATTCATATTTTTACTTTTGTAATCAACATTGTAGTTCAAATAGGATATTATTTATAAAGTATTACTTTTTTAAAATTGTATATTTCGTTTTAGACCATACATTTTTTTTCAAAAGTTGCTCACCAAAATTATTTCAACAATATATTTACTACAGGATATAAGAAGTTATATCATGAGTACTTTGTTACCCTAGAAAGAAAAATTATAGTACTTTTGAGTAATTTATATTTCAGAAAATAAGTATATTTGAATTGATGTTTTATGTTTTATTTTATTATACAATTATAAAGATATTTAAAGCTTTACTATGAAGTACACAAATAAAACATGAATAAATAGGTACTCAACATAAGTAGTCCGCAACATAAGTAGTTAACAAAGATATCTAGTTGTGTACTTTCTGTGTTTGGCTCCAGTTTTTTTTAACTAGGTCTACAATGTCTTCTGTGTCTGTACTTGATACTACAACCAAAGAATACAGGATAAAATAAAGTTCTAATCTAAAAAAATTATAAATAAGTGCTCATATAAGTAGGTACAAAAAGTGAAAACAATTTTCAGTCCTCATTTTTTAAATTTAACGATTTACGTTTTGTACTTTGCAGACGCTCCCTGGGCCACCCTGCTAGCTAGCATCGAACCCGAGTCCTCAGCAGTGACGGTCAGCGGCCTGATCCCGGCACGCTCCTACCAGTTCCGATTGTGCGCCGTCAACGACGTAGGCAAAGGCCAATTCAGCAAAGAAACAGAGCGGTGAGTTCACATGCGATTTGTGTGTCGTTACTTTTGATCAAACTTGTTTTCCTTGATGCAAATGTTTGGGTTTTTTTGTGTATAGTGTGTCCCTGCCAGAGGAGCCCCCTAGTGCCCCTCCCCAGAACGTTATCGCCAGTGGCCGCACCAACCAATCCATCATGATCCAATGGCAACCGCCACCTGAGAGCCACCAGAACGGCATTTTGCGAGGCTACACGGTCCGGTAAGAACTTTCATTTATCTTCCATTTTTTCCCAAATCCGACTTGTATACATTTTTTTTTTCGTTCTCTGCCTACCGACAGCCTGTTACGTTGTTTTTCTTATCTGCAAAAAACATCAACAGACGCCTACTTGGCTTTTTATTATTCATTTTACAGTTGTTACTTTAAAATATGTTTTTGTATTGGTATACAAAAATTCTTAAACATTCTAAAATCCTAAAAAAAAATTGATTTATACTCTAAATATTTTCAACCTATACATATTGTGTATTCTTTGGCTGGTGTGACATTATACTCCTAAAAATATGAATTAATCTCTAAGGTATCACTACTTTAAAAACAAACCATTTGACTGCAGTATTTTAATACTACTCCTACTACTACTACTACAAAAAAAATCTAAATTTACTCAGAAAGAACAGCCAATGTATTTGTATTTGCGTCAATCACTACTTTAAAAACACCTGACTGTAGTCTTTAAATACTACTACTACAAAAACAAAAAAAAACACATTTTACATTGTATTTGTATTTGCGTCAGTCACTACTTTACAAATAAACCATCTGACTGTAGTATTTTAATACTACTACTCCAAAAATGAAAAAAAATCAAATTTTACGAAAAAATAACTTCTTGTATTTGTGTCAATCACTACTTTAAAAACAAACCATCTTCCCATAGTCTTTGATACTACTACTACTACTACTACTACAAAAACAAAAAAAATCAAATTTTACTCAGAAATAACAGCCAACGTTTGTATTCGTATTTTCGTCAGGTACCGTCTGACGGGCCTACCGGTGGACTACCAAATCAAGAACATCTCCAGCCCAGACGTGACCACCCTTCTCCTGGAGGAGCTCATCATTTGGACCAACTATGAGATCGAAGTGGCCGCCTTCAACGGGGCGGGCCTGGGAGCCTTCAGCCGCAAGGTCACCGAATGGACCCTACAGGGAGGTAACCATAGGCCCACTCATCCATCCTTCTCTCTAGCTCACTATCTCATTTGATCGATGTTTTCGCCATCCCATGTCACCAGTGCCGACCATCGCCCCGGGCAACGTGCAAGCCGAGGCCGTCAACTCCACGGCTATTCGCTTTACGTGGACGGCGCCCAACCCGCAGTTCATCAACGGCATCAACCAAGGCTACAAGGTTGGCTATTAAATCGGCTCGGGTCGTCATTCGGGTGTGCCGAGAATACCGATTACCAGCCCTCCGGTACAAAAATAGAATTAGGATTATATATATGTATATCCCAATACTCTACGTATAATATAAAATATGTTGTCCATTCCTGATGAAGAATTTATAACTAAACAACACATTCATGCTCTAAATTTATAACGGTTAATTTTCCTGTTTGTGGCTCCGTTATTTTTTACTAGGTCTACAATGTCTTCTGTGTCCTGCTACTGCAACCATATAATAGTATAATATTATCTTGTACTAATATTAGTCCTCCCTTGCATTATACATATTCATATAGCGTTACTATAATGTCTTCTTCTGACTGCTATATTTTTACAAGTTACCCTTTTTTATAATTAGTAGCGACTATGTCTTTTATATTTTTTCACTCTGACCTCCAACAGCGTTTGTTGCGTTTTTTTGGCTACAGTTTTCCCCCCAAAAAACGGTTCTAGTTTACAACAGCTGCCTATTTAGTCTCTGCAAAATACAACTTATACTTCCTTACCACTTAAATAGTTTACATAAACACATATATATATATATTTTCCCCTTTCATTTAGCATTTTTTTGCTCCTGCACTTATATTCAGTTGCGACTTATAGTCCAAAAAACATGGCATATCCTTGCTTTGACCCCTGATTTTCCCTCATGGGATATCTTAAGTTTTCTTCTATAATAACAACATATTTCTCACCTATAGTTGCTTGCATGGGAGCCAGGCAAAGAGCGTGAATCCACAATGGTGACGGCTCGCCCCAGCTTCCAGGACGGCATTCACGTGGGCTTTGTGACGGGACTAAAGAAGTTCAGCGACTACTTCACCTCAGCGCTTTGCTTCACCACGCCAGGCGACGGTCCTCGTAGTCCCCCCAAGCTCCTGAGGACACACGAGAGCAGTAAGCACACATGGTGGCCTTCATTTTATTATTTTTTTACGACGACACGACTTAGCTTATCTTTTCCACATTAGCGCCTGGTGCCGTTGGCCACTTGAGCTTCACTGAAATTCTTGACACGTCCCTCAAAGTCAGCTGGAGTGAACCGAATGAGAAGAATGGTATTCTCACAGGTATGTTAGCGCATATTCACACAGGTATGTTAGCGCACACTCATACAGGTATGTTGGCGCACCCTCACACAGGTATGTTATCGCACACTCACTCAAATATGTTAGCGCACACTCACAAGTATGTTAGCGCACACTCACGGAAGCACAAATGTTTTCAACTTTCGTTGTACTGTTAAAAAAATTCTATTGTTCATTACTTAAATACTTTTTAGTACGATTGTGATTTTCCATTTTTATAGTAACAGAGCGTCATATAATAATTGTAAACACCATTTTTGAAGTAGTATTACAAGCACTAAAGTACAAAAAATATAGTTTTTTATTGACTGGTTACATTATTTTTGGCTAAAAATTCAGATACCAGATTGGTTTGTATCAGCAAAACATATCTTGAAATAAATCATATTGTATATATAAAATAAAATTAGCTTTGGAACATCCCAACTGTAATCCTCATCCATCTTTTAATGCCAAACCTATTTTACTAAATGTGAACATGTGTTGTTGTCCACAGGCTACCGCATCTCATGGGAGGAATTCAACCGCACCAACACGCGTGTCACCCACTACCTACCCAGCCTTACCCTTGAGTACCGCGTCACCGGACTGACCGCACTGACTACCTACACCATCGAAGTAGCCGCCATGACGTCCAAAGGACAAGGCCTACTGTCCTCCTCTACCATTTCCTCAGGCGTCCCACCAGGTTAGTCCCGGATTTTTAACTTTAGCCAAATCGAGTCGACCAATCAATATCACCGATCTACCAAGTTTGAGAAAAATGCAATGATAAAAAATCTCACTACATTTGACAAGTAACAGATGAAATATATTACCGTTCTGAATAGGAAGAGTTGATTTTCCTCTTTCTGCTTACTCTTAGAGCTTCCAGGCCCGCCCACTAACATCGCCATCTCCAACATTGGTCCGCGCTCCGTCACCCTGCTTTTCAAGCCGGGTTACGATGGCAAGACTTCCATTTCTCGCTGGCAAGTAGAGGCCCAGGTGAGCTTAGGGCCCCCTGTCCACTCCTCCCCTTCTTGGGAGATATGATGTTCATACATGTGGCCTCAGGTGGGCGCTGTGGGAGACCACGAAGATTGGCTGATGGTCCACCAGGTATCCAATCTACCCGATGCTCGTTTCCTTGAAATTCCAGGACTCAATCCCTTCACCTACTATAGGTAAGGACAGTCAATTAAACCCAATGAAAAGACTAGAATAGGATTTATAATTTTATCATTTCAATTCAACGTACAGGTTCCGTATGCGTCAGGTGAACATCGTAGGGAGCAGCCCACCCAGCCAACCCTCCAGGAAAATCCAAACTCTCCCTGCCTCTCCGGACATGGCACCCGCCAACATCACACTACGGACCGCTAGCGAGACCAGCCTCTGGTTGAGATGGATGGTATATTTTTTGCTAATTTTACTTGCAAAATGATCTGTTTTGGGGTGTAATCACACCAGGAAAGTTCATAGTTCGCTTTCTTTAGTCTGGACCAAGATGTAATGGATCTATTTTTTTATACAGCTTGGTAAAATGTGGAAGTAAAAAAATCAGGCACCTTTGGCTAATTTACATTGTTTTTGAAGGGAACTACACAGTCACCTCTAGAGCCAGGCATTGAATTTTTTTGTCCAAAATCTTGCAGTGGAGGAGGAGCTTTGCGATGAAAATTGCGCTAATCCATACAAAAAGACAGAAGGTGCTTTTATTAATTTAGGACTTTTTTTAAGGGAACTACACAGTCACCTCTAGAGCCAGCCATTGTTGATGTATTGGAATTTTTTGGGAGAAAATCTTGCCGTGGAGGTGGAGCTTTGTGTTGGAACTACACATTCACTTCTAGAGCCAGCCCTTGTTGATGTTTTGGCATTTTTTGGTCGAAAATCTTGCAGTGGAGGAGGAGCTTAGTGTTGGAACTACACATTCACCTCTAGAGCCAACCATTGTACAACATCAATTGGCATACAATGTAGTGACTTTGATTTTATGGTCTCCTTTTTTCTAGCCTCTACCCGAGTGGGAGTATAACGGGAATGCAGAACAGGTGGGGTACAGGGTCCAATACTCCAAGGCGGGTTCCTCGGGTCGTCCACTCATCCAAGCTGTACCCGACCGCCTGGAACGAGAGTTCACCATTGAGGACCTGGAAGAGTGGACAGAGTACGAGGTGAGGGTCCAAGCCCTCAACGGCATCGGGCTGGGACCTTGGAGCCATCCCATCAGGGGTCGAACCCGGGAGTCAGGTGAGATTGTGTTGCATTTCGACATTAGCGTGGGTGACGTGTTGATTTCCGATGCTTTACATTTGTTTTCGGGCTTTTTTTAAATGGGATAGTAGGTCGGTCTTTAAGACGATTGACTGATGGAGGCTTGGAGCGAAACAGCTCATGGCTGATAAAGGTTAAAAGATGCATTGAATGAGTGTCCGATTGGCTTAGGGTGGAGATTCTAAAGAACATTTTTAAAGTTTGAGAGGAACATTTGAAAGTCGATAACTGCTGAAGAGATATGAACTGATAGACTTGTAAAGGCTACAAAAAATGGAATTTAAGGCAAAATTATCTACTGAAAAGGCCTGCATAACAGTAAAATTCTTAATTATTGTCCTTGAACTAAGATTTTCAGACAAAATTTCATATTTGTGTGTCGAATATTTCCAAATAAAATGCTTACAGAGAAATGTTAAGGTAGTCTGTTGCTAAAGCAAATTGATCTTAAAATGCTAACTTACCAATCTCGTCTTCTAGTGATCAATTTTGTAAATAAATATATTTTTTTTCTTCTTAAAGTGCCGTCTTGCGGGCCAATCAACGTCTCCGCTTTCGCCACCACCTCCAGCAGCATCTTGGTACGCTGGTCCGAAGTACCCGAACCGGATCGGAATGGACTCATTTTGGGTTACAAGGTTGGCTTTTGTCCTACTTTAATTGTCTTGGGCATCTGGCTCATCACTTTTCCAGGCTTTTCCGTGATTGGACAAGAACTGAATGTCGTTTATCATGGTGACAACAATTGTTTTGAGTCCCCAATCATGGTCTTTTCCTATTTCAGGTGGCGTACAAAGAGAAAGACTCTGACAGCAGCACCCGATTTTGGACCGTAGAGGGAAATGCCACCCACAGTGTTCTGTTAGCGGGCTTGGGGAAATACGTTTTGTACGAGATCCAGGTTTTGGCATTCACCCGCGTGGGAGATGGGCGGCCCAGTACACCGCCAATCTTCGAGAGGACCCTGGATGACGGTAGACATTTTTGATTGATTTGTGATTCGGTTCATGATTTAATTAACTAATGTTGCAAAAGGTTCAATCCATTTATGACTGGTAAACACATTAAGTTAAATACTATAAAAAAAGATTAAAAACTTACTTGCTGCCGTAATCAGTTTGTATTTCAGTTCATTGTAAATGTATTAATTCAAATTCTAACTAAATTCACATAAGAAACGCAACCATTTTTAGATTTTTTTTATGAATCATCATTGATAAATTATTTTTTATTTGTATAAATTACACAAAATCGCCCATTTTAGAGAAAAGGGCTTTTTTTGAAGAAAATAATCCAGGCAACAAATTGTAGTTAATTAGTAAGTGTCCAAAAAACGGTCTCTTGAAGAATTTAACAGGGGTAAACATACTCTGATGAGTAATTTTAAATAGCTGTATATTCACCACTATACATTTTCAAGTACCCCCTCTAACGACAAATACCCCGCCCCCAGTGCCAGGACCACCGATGGGCATCCTATTCCCAGAGGTGCGCACGACTTCAGTGCGTCTTATTTGGCAGTCCCCATCCCAGCCCAATGGAATCATACTTGGTAAGCAAACATATTCCTTATATTTTGGGGTATTTTTAATTCCTCAATTCTCTGTCCTCCCACCGTCAAGCCTACCAAATCACATACCACCTGAACTCATCCAACGGCAACAGCGCCACAGTTGACGTTCTCAATCCCAGCACCCGACAGTACCCCGTCAGCGGGCTCAAACCCGAGTGCGTCTACGTATTCCGCATCACGGCGCAGACCCGCAAGGGCTGGGGCCGCGCCGCCGAGGCTTTGGTGGTCACCACTGAAAAACGAGGTACTAAAAATTGAATATCAATATTTGGCTTGCATTGAATAGAATGCTTTTATTGTCATTATAAAAGTATAATGAGATTTAAAGCTTTCACCACAATGTGCACCAATAACAACAACAAACAGACATATAAATCATTAATAAATAAGATATAAATACATAAGTAGTTTGTCTGAAGTCCAAGGTTTGAGTTCCATGGTTTTGGAGATGTACAACGCCAAGTTGTTGAGTCTATGGATGCAAAAAACAAACAAAAAACATAGATAATCAATATATAGATGCAACAAAAACAACGATAATCAATATATAGATGCAACAAACATAGATAATCAATATATAGATACAATACACAAAACGATAATCAATATATAGATGCAACAAACATAATCAATATATAGACGCAACAAAAAAACAACGATAATCAATATATAGATGCAATACACAAACATAAATAATCAATATATAGATGTAACAAACAAACAAACATAGATCATCAATATATAGTCATGATAAATAAATACTCTATAAATAGAAATAGATAAATAAGTAGTCATGCTTTAAGGTAGCAAATAAACCTATTAAAACCCCAATGCTTCTTTCCCACTTTTATTTAGTCTGTTAAATCACTAGCATAGGAACTAAATTTGGTCCTGCCTACATTGACAGTCATTGGGGTTTTTCTTATTTTTACCCCCAGCTCGCCCGCAACCCACCAGCCGTCCCGGCGTTCCTCAGAAAGACGTACGCGCCAGACGCGTGGTCCTATCGTGGGAACCCGGCAGCGACGGTCTGTCGCCCGTGCGCTACTACACGGTTCAGCTGCGCCAGCTCCCCGACAACAACTGGACCGTGCATTCGGCCTCCGTCAACCACGACGCTACCTCTTACGTTGTGTCACGGTAAATGCTTACAAAACAAATGTCTCTGGGGGTTCAAAGAAGGAAAAATACGTATTGTTTTTTTTACCAAATAAGGTAAAGCCTTTCACAGATTCCAGAATTCTGTAAATAAAATCAGAAATCTGTGCAGTCAGATTCTAAATACTAACCTTTCAATCCACCTGTTTTCATTGAATGTACATAATAGTATTAAATACCTTGAGATACAAGCTTAATGTGTTTCAGGACACAATTTATTTGTATCACAAATCAACTTTTCCCATAGAAATGAATTAAATACAAATTAATTCATTCCCACCCTCTGCAAAAACACCAAAATTATAATCGTATTTTCACGACTATAAGGTGCAATGCATTTAAAGGCGCACCCTCAATGAATGACACATTTTAAATTTTTATCCATATTTAAAGCACACTGGATTATAAGTCGCCCTCTCTATTTTGTAGACTATTTAAAACTTTTAAGTGTGCCTTATAGTCGGGAAAATATGTTAATTCTGATTTACTACCTACTCACAAAGTAACAAATACTAAATAATCTAGTGGTTGGGCACTCATATGTCAAGGTATTACAGTACATAATCAATTAAAAATGTATTTAAGAATAACAACACAATACACAGTAACCAATTGCAAAAGTTTGAATCCATATAATCTTCATTCATAGATTTCACTTACTGTGTAATTAAAAATAAAAATAATAATTACTTATTTATTTTCTCCAAGGTTGAAGCCGTTCACGTCTTATCAGTTCCGGGTGAAAGCAACCAATGACATCGGAGACAGCGAGTATAGCGAAGAGAGCGATGCTATCACCACTCTGCAAGATGGTAGTAGCTCCATTCGCCAAATGCCAGCCACCATGCGAAACAAATGCCACTCCATCTTTTCTAATCCTCGCTTATTTTATTATTTTTTTCTTAACATATCAGCACCAGACGAAGCACCTGTTATCTTCTCGGTCACGCCCCATACTACCACGTCAGTGCTGATTCGCTGGAAGGTAAGCAAGCATGTGACCTACCTGGAATTTTATTTTGATATTTTTTTGGGCTTAAATGATGTTATGATTGGGTCTGTATCACTATGTCCAATTCAAGGTGTGTCTACTGTTGACTGGGATAAGCTCCAGCACCCCCCATGTACGAAAAATGAATGGATATGCAGTATTTATTATTGTAGTTTTTTGTGTGAAGGTAGAAAATTGGTAGTATCATAATTATATTTGTTTGGGGAGAGGTTTATTTAAATGTATTATTAATTTTTGGGTGATTTTAAAATATTACTATTTTATTTTTATACTTAGTCCAATGGCAATGGTGTTGAGATGCGGAAAAAAATATGAAAAATGGGATTTAATGAGTTTTTTGGACATTTGTAGTCAATCTCAGACAATTTTATTGGGAAACTGATTAACTTTTTTGGAGTACAAAATGGCTGATGTTGAATGTGATGTGCTTTTTCCATACCTGGTCGTCGTCATCATCATCATCCATTTTTTCGTGGCAGCCTCCCGCCGAGGAGCAGATCAACGGCATCCTGCTGGGCTTCCGCATCCGCTACCGGGAGTTGCTATACGACCGTCTCCGGGGTGGGGTCAATAGCATGTCGGCGTGGGCCGACCTCACTGGTGAGATCACAATCAGCGTGATGAATGAATGCCTGTGCTTTTTAATAGCAGCCTCTAGGGGGCACAAGGTTTGCATTTGGTTTTTGGATTTACAATTTTAAAACGATTTTTGAACATAATTCTACTACAAGTTATATACGTATATATGTATGTATATGTATATATAGGTATCTATATCTATATGTATATATAGGTATATATATATATATATATATATATATATATATATATATATATATATATATATATATATATATATATATATATATATATATATATATATATATATATATATATATATATATATATATATATATATATATATATATATATATATATATATATATATATATATATATATATATATATATATATATATATATATATATATATATATATATATATATATATATATATATATATATATATATATATATATATATATATATATATATATATATATATATATATATATATATATATATATATATATATATATATATATATATATATATATATATATATATATATATATATATATATATATATATATATATATATATATATATATATATATATATATATATATATATATATATATATATATATATATATATATATATATATATATATATATATATATATATATATATATATATATATATATATATATATATATATATATATATATATATATATATATATATATATATATATATATATATATATATATATATATATATATATATATATATATATATATATATATATATATATATATATGTATGTATATACAGGTATATATATCTATATGTATATATATAGGTATATATATATATCTATTTGTATATATAGGTATATATATATATCTATTTGTATATATAGGTATATATATATCTATTTGTATATATAGGTATATGTATATGTATATGTGTGTGTATATATAGGTATATGTATATGTGTGTGTATATATAGGTATATGTATATTTATATGTATGTGTATATATGTATATACTTATTTTTTTCCGTTTGACATGATTCTAAACCTCAAAGATAAATTAATTTGGATTATATATATGACGTATAAAATATCAACTTATTAAAGATGAATTAATACATATTTTATACTTACATGCATAATTATTATAACGATTGCATTGTTGCTCTCATAAGAAATGAGCAACCACTGAATGAGTTTGTATTACCAAGACTTTTTTCCGTTTTCTAGCCCCGTACAGCGTCCGCAATCTGAGCGACACAACTCTTACACAATTTGAGCTGGACAGTAAGTTTAAAGCAAAACACACAAGTCCCAAAAAGTTTTTCCTAAAGTGGAATTTGATCCATGAAATCTGCCCTTTCTGCCACAGAGCTGAGCAAGCACAAGCGCTACGAGATTCGCATGAGCGTCTACAACGCCGTAGGGGAGGGTCCCAACAGCCCACCCCATGAGGTCTTTGTCGGAGAAGCAGGTACGTCTTTGCAGACCATTCAATCCGGACTGGGGCGCCTAAATTTGATATACAGTTGATCCTTTGCTGCCATTCTTGTCATAATAACGGAATATTACCCATTCAGTTCCCACAGCGCCCCCCCAGAACGTGGTGGTCCAATCATCCACTGCCACCCAGCTGGACATCACTTGGGACCCGCCTCCAATCAGTGCTCAAAATGGCGACATCCAAGGCTACAAGGTTAGTCATTCGTTCCAAAAAGGTGAAGAATGAAAAAATACTACACGAAAAAGACCTCATATCTTCATCTACCTCATTCCATCAAGGTCTACTTTTGGGAAACCCAACGCAAAAATGAAACAGAGCGTCTGCGGACCCTCTTCATGCCCGAAGGAGGCGTTAAACTGAAGAACCTTACCGGCTACACCGGCTACATGATCAGTGTGGCGCCCTTCAACGCCGCTGGTGATGGACCTCGCAGCCCTGCCATCCGAGGACGGACTCAGCAAGCAGGTATGAGACCCAAATGGTTCAGGTCTAGACCTGGGATGAATGTTACCAGGAATCCAGTTACTCTAGCTTCTTCCAAAATTAGAAATGGTGGATTTTTCCCGACTTAAAGTTCAGGCACTTCAAAAAACTGCAGAAACGCTTATTTCTGTCCCACTATTAAATTTTTCCCGGCAATAGCAAAAGAGTCGGGGACGTCAGAGTTTACAAAACACTTCCCCTACCATCAAAACAAGAAGGCACAAGGTCTCCAATACCTGTTGTTTTTGATAAAGATAAACAAAAAGTCCTATACTGCTAGCAAGAACTGAAAAGATGGCGACTATGTCTAAACTGAAAACGGGTTCTTCAATTTCAGGCCATCCAAAGACTAAATGCAGGAAAATAATAATATCTACTGTTGAAACCAGCTCTCAAAATTATATTCACTTTGGCGACCAAACGTCTGGGAGACCAAACATCCAGGCGACCAAATGTCCGGTCACGAACATAAGTGTCTTCTTTGTGTTTTAGCTCCCAGTGCTCCTAGCTTCATCCACTTCAGCGAGCTCACCACCTCCTCCGTCAACGTCTCATGGGGCGAACCAACCCTCCCCAACGGCATTATCGAGGGCTACCGTCTCATCTACGAACCCAGCACATCCGTGGAAGGTAAATCCCCGCCTTCCTAACTCAAGCCCATGGTTGGTCACCCCCCACAAAGCATTCTAGTCCGGTCTTGACTCCCTTAACTTCATAGCCGTGTCTAAAATAACCTTTTAAATGTTTGTGCAGAGTCTTCCGTGGCCTGTGCCGACTGTCTCCACTCCCCGTCCTCCCCTCCAGGGGTCAGTCGGACCGTGGCAGTGGACGTGAAGGGAGGCGGACCCCTCTGGTTAAAACTGAAAGACCTAGCTGATGGCGTCACGTATAACTTCCGAATCCGTGCCAGGACTTTTGCGTATGGGCCTGAGGTGGAGGCTAACATCACCACTGGACCTGGGGAAGGTAGTGTACTCTGTGGATTCGGGTTTCTTTAAGAGTGGCTGCTTCAAATGCTCGATGTTGTGGCTTCCCAGGAGCTCCAGGACCCCCTGGAGACCCCTTCATCACTCGCTATGGCTCAGCTCTGACCATCCACTGGACCAGCGGTGACCCGGGACGAGCTCCCATTACACGCTACGTCATTGAAGCCAGACCTGCTGGTGAGTGGGGATAGATTTTAGTGGAAAGCTTTGGATGGGGGGACTCGGTATTTAATGGACGCCATCTGCCGCTCGCCAGCCAGTCGAGGGACTCTTTTAACAGCTTATTGATCAGTCCGGACAATCGCCGTCAGCGCTTGATTGACAGAGCGCGGCAGGGTGACAAATGGTTTGATGGTATCGGATATTTGGATGGATCGAGGCGAGAGTCGTCAATAGTTTTGGGCCGTAATGGATTTGTCAGATTCCAGTTTTATGATGATGAAGATACATTGTTGAGGAAGAGAGGGAAGTTTGTGGAAAGATAAATGGAATGCAGCCAGTGATTGGACTGGCACAGATGGTACTTATACAAAAAAAACTCAAGTTTTATCAGGATTACAAGTCTATATTTGTTTTTATAGAACCAAACTAACCTTGAGAACAATTGGCGAAACAGTACATTGGTGTCATGGTTCCAAAAAAATCGTCAACAACCAGATGTTTGTTTCCTTCTGACACAAACAGCGGAGTTGCTCCAATCCCTATAAGAGAAAAGACAAACCCTATTATCAAGAGATCTAAATCATACGTTGTAATCCCGCTGGATTAAAGTTGTAATTTCTCCAGATTAAAACAATTTTGTTGCCTATTTTTAACATTTGTGAACCAGAAGTTGTTTGATTTGGAGTGAGACTCTTTGGCAACACATCAACATAAAGCTAGCTACTTTTTGGAGGAACAATCAGGAGTAAAAATCATCAAATTAGGTTCAAATCCTTATATTACATATATTTTTTTTACATTACGTTATCTGGTAGTTGTTCTGGGTAGCCGTACACCAACTTTTGACGAAAAACCCTGTTTCCCGACATGTTTACTGTAACAAAACGACACCCAATTTGAACACATCATAAAATATTGCATTTCTACGCCATTGAAGGGGAGGGCGGGGTTACCAAGTGTTTATTGCATTGTTAAAAATGAGCTATAGTGTGTTTCCTTCAAGTCCACGCGTGGCCTATTAAGAACAAGCGCGTTGTTTACAAGCAGAAGTAGAAGCGTGTAATTAATGCTTTTTTGGCATCCCTTCCAAAGGTAAAATACGGGCACATACCTTTCTTCTTTTAATACCCGCTGGAGCTTTGAAATGGATAGACTGCTCACAGTTGAGCTCAAATAAGGCCGCGTTATATAAAACAGACTTTTTAATGTTTGTATACAATTAGAAGCACTTGAGTCCCTGTTCACCTATTAAGTGTGAAATTAAACAAGGGAGTAAATCTTTAGTTACCGTCCTATTTTCTCAAATGTGTCGGCATGTCGGCCTAATTTTTTTTTTTTACGGAACGTTGGCTCTGATTTACAGTACATAATAAGAGTTTTCACCTGAGAGTTTTCACCTGAGGATTTGAAGTATTTCAAAAGCCGAAAGAACAGGTCTATTTTTAGAAGCTGGTGCATATTAAAATGTACATACATATATAGTATACATATATACATAGTACATGTATCATACCTGTCAACTTTGGCAAATTGTTCCCCTCATTAATCATTGCAATTCCCTTATTAAGCAAATTTAAAAAAAATGTACATACTCACATAGGGCGGGCGCACGTATAAGTCTATAATTTTCTACAAAGTGTACAGGGTGCTCAATTAGTCGGTGCACTAAATTTAAGATTCTGTGGATGTCGTTGTATGAAAAAGTACATTTTCATTGCTAGCAGTTGACGATGAAGTTTTCGTTGCTCGCAGTGAATAAGACGATCCAGATTAGAGCCGAAATTGGGTAAAACTAGATCGGTTCTACAAAAAACTCCTTAAAAAAATCCAGTACAAGAGTAGTAGTACAGCGTACACAATTTGGAATGATCAACATATAAAATACGATTAAAACTTGACAGGTATGATGCATATATACTGCAATAACTTGGTTTTCGTATTTTTAAACTGACTTGAGGGCGGTCATACAAACACCAGCACACTCAATTCTCCTAAATTCATGTAAATATAACAGTACTTTTCATAAAAGTTATCCCAAATAGAACAAATTAACCTGAAAAAATTCACTGAAAGATGACAGATGAAGAAAACAGTAGAAAGTACCTACTTTTTTACCCACCTTATTTATTCACTGTCCTAAATATCCTATACACAAGGACATTATTTGTCTAATTTTTCCAGATGAAGGTCTATGGGACATTCTAATCAAGGACATCCCCAAGGAAGTGACGTCACATACGTTCAACATGGACATCTTGAAGCAAGGGGTCAGCTACGACTTCAGGGTCATCGGGGTCAACGACTATGGTTATGGCTCACCAAGTCTGCCTACTCCTTCCATATCTGGTTAGCATCTATAAATATATATACTTTTTTCTTCCGTATGCATGTCATTTTAGCCAAAAAATGGCATTTTCCAGTTAATAGTCTGCACCGGTAACAAGGTAGAAATATTCCCATATTTTACAAAACGTCAAAATTTCAATATAGTTTTCCTAAGCCTTAAAAAAGTACTGAGTACTTCAATACCAAGTTACTGCTGTGCACTATAGTTCTCCATGTACAATTTCGATGTACATACTTGAATAAAAATACAAATATTTTCAATGTACGTAAAGTAGAATGCTAAGTTTGGAAATTCCATCTTCTGCTGCTTCGTTGTTTTCATATGTTGATATATTCACAGCTCAAAAGGTGGCGCCATTCTACGAGGAATGGTGGTTCCTGGTAGTCGTGGCCTTGGTAGGACTCATCTTCATCCTTCTACTAGTCTTCATCCTCATCATCCGAGGACAAAGCAAAAAATATGCGAAGAAGTCGGAGTCGGGTGAGTGGCTGCTGCATGTTATTATTTATCACTTGCTTTCTTTGTCCACCAGGGGGATGGATCCAATATTTGTGTCCTCGTAAATCATGTTGTTTTCATTTAACGAGCAGTTAAATGCTTTCCAAAACAGATGTTGGTGAAAAAGCGCAAGGTCGGTCGGGCGGGACTTGAACGTTGACAATGGTGTTTTTTTTTTTTTTTTCGTTGCCTGCCTCAGCACTTTTCGAGAGGCTGCTGCGGTCACTCTTGTTTGAGTGACGGTGGACAAAAACAAGGGCGTCCATTCTCACTGCTGACAAATGCTTCTATGTCAGACTTGGGTTTTTTTCATCGGGGGGCAACAGTCCCCCCACCATACTTGCTAATAACCACCAGTTGACCTTAACTCACCGCAGGCGACTGTGACCTTGTGACCTGCTCAACTAAACTGTTGTTTAAACTTGGTCTCGAGGGTTAAATTAGCTTTTTAAAATGGACAAACTGATTTTGTAAGACGATACAAAATTGGCCCTGGAAAATAGTTATTTACACTTTTTTGTAATATTGACTATAAAATTACATTTAGAATTAGTTTGTTTTACAACCTTAAAAAAATATGAAAATAACTAGAAAATGTCTGTAATAGTAAATTAGTTAGCACATAATATAACATTGATTAATTTAAAAGAAAAATGCATTATTGCTAATATTCCCAATATTAATTGCATTATTGTTAATATTCCCAATAGTAATTGGTAATATTCCCAATAGTAATTGCTATTATTGTTAATATTCCCAATAGCAATTGCTATTATTGTTAATATTCCCAATAGTAATTGCTATTATTGTTAATATTCCCAATAGTAATTGCTATTATTGTTAATATTCCCAATAGTAATTGATAATATTCCCAATAGTAATTGCTATTATTGTTAATATTCCCAATAGTAATTGGTAATATTCCCAATAGTAATTGCTATTATTGTTAATATTCCCAATAGTAATTGTTAATATTCCCAATAGTAATTGTTAATATTCCCAATAGTAATTGGTAATATTCCCAATAGTAATTGCTATTATTGTTAATATTCCCAATAGCAATTGCCATCATTGTTAATATTCCCAATAGCAATTGCCATTATTGTTAATATTCCCAATACTAATCACCATTATTGTTAATATTCCCAATAGTAATTGCCATTATTGTTAATATTCCCAATTGCAGATAATGAAATGCTTTTTAATAAGTGTATTTCTTCAGATTTGCACTAGATTCAATTTCTCCAACAAATAATTCTAACAAGGTGGAACCACCTGGGCCTGTGGTCACACAGTGTCGCTATACCTTTGTGCAGGAAACAACACCAACTGCAACGCGTTGACCCACGGTGACATGGTGAGCCTGGACGAAGGACGTTTCCCGGCCCTGGAGCTCAACAACCGCCGGTTGTCTGTGAAAAACTCCTTCTGCCGGAAGAATGGTGTCTACACCAGGTAGCATCTTTTGGAAGAACACTTTAAAGTTGATTTTCGGTTTAATTGTGAGGCGGCTCTACATACAGCTGGGAAAAGTCAACATGTGTTAGAGGACACCAAGAAGGTGGGGGGGTTATGTTTGTTTAGCCAGACCACCGGAATGAGTATAAAAGAGGCTTTTCTTATAGCTGGTATCTGACTTTCTATGAACAAAATGAAGGGATAAAATATTTAAATGTAGTTTAAAAATACAAATTAATACATTAAAGGGTTGGTAATAAAGCTATTGTGTAGTTAAGTCATTGCATTCCAACATTAAATAGCATTTTCTATTCTTATTTTAACGTATTGAAATACATTCGTTGTTTTGGAGTTAAACGGTTTACATCTTGCTCATTTCCAATGGTATTGTTACATTTTTTTTTAAATTCCTGATCATATAATGGATTTTTTTTCAATTATTTTTATGGAATGTAGGTCCCCCCCAAGGCCCAGTCCAGGTAGCCTCAATTACTCAGACGAGGACGTGAGCACAAAGTACAACGACTTGATCCCCGTGGAGAGCAGCAGCTTAACCGAAAAACCCTCGGAAATCTCGGACTCTCAGGTACACTGTCAAAACATGACCCAACTAACAATAAAAAACATTCAACTTAATTCCAAAACTCTTCAAATACTTTTAACACGGGACTGCAAGAACTTTCATGGACCATTTCCATCTTTCCTCATTCGTTGGGGCCATTGACGAACGAGACCATCAACTCCAGGACGAACTTCTCTCGCCTCATTCCCATGCCTCACTGGAAGATTTGATTCCCAGATGTCTTCCACACTCTCGTCAACGTCACCCTCTGTCTTTTCCGTCTTCATCCATGTGTCCAAACGTCTTATGGTCTGCTTTTCAGAGTGAAAAAACGTTCGTTGTTTTGGAAAACTTGAACATTACCTTGATTTTCATTCAAGGCCATCCACCAACCATCTTTTTAAGGGTCTGCCGACTAAGCAGAATTCCTTTTATGAACTCCACAGCCCCCTCAAATATATTCTCTCATCTTCCCTTAACCACTCCCCCACCCAACCCATCTCACCCCAATGAACCGATGCATAAATAACCTTTGGCAATTCAATAAAACTCCCGTATTTTTTCCACTCTCCTTCCCAAAAACCTTTAAATATTTCCAACAGTTTCTCCA
Source organism: Stigmatopora nigra (assembly GCF_051989575.1). Classification (NCBI taxonomy): domain Eukaryota; kingdom Metazoa; phylum Chordata; class Actinopteri; order Syngnathiformes; family Syngnathidae; genus Stigmatopora; species Stigmatopora nigra. The sequence goes on from NC_135525.1 coordinate 10,532,591, forward strand.
CTTTTGTTCTATCCAAGATTTTGGTCCATTCAATGTCACTTCTTTCCTTCCATTGGGTACTTTTTAGGCTCTTATTTTATACTCCAAAGCTTTCCCCAACCAATAAAAATGATCTCACTTCTGAGTCACACACAGTAGATCACCCACAGAATGACTTTAATACAGATTATGTCATGTTTATGCCACCATCAACCAAATAGTCCCTCCCCCTTTTCAAATAACTCGCTAAAATCCATCCTAGGGTGAAGTATTATTACCGAAATACCCAAATATGGTGTCTTCTGGGGCACCCCCTGCTGTGCTTGCTTACCAGTATAACTACAACCCCCCACTTGACCTATCATCCATAACTTGCCAAAACAAAGGACTGAGCCACTCGGGTGATTTGATGATGACATGAGGTTAGGGGGAGGGGCTAGTGGCTACATCAAGCTGTCCTGTAATGACTACAACAGACGGGATGGGGGTATCCAAATTTGGGAAAACAACCCTTGCCCTGTAAATGACCCTTTTTAAAACAAAAGGAACATTTTCTTACAGTTTTGTGGAATTGGCGAGAGAAATTTAGCTATTTTTGTTAGCCCTTAAGCAACATTCTTCCCAGAAATTGAACAATCGTATGGATTGAGTCAACAAACATGGCCGTAACTCGATTTATCAAACCTTAAATCTTTAGCTAACAACGTATCTATCACAACACCCTCGAATGAATCAATTTTTAACTGACTTAAATGAACTTGGACGTTGCTAAAAGAAGGAATTAGCACATCTTGATAATACTGTCAAGACTTTAGCGGTCTGGATAGATATCTCAATACTGTTTGTCTTGGTTTTACATGGCAACAATGTACACAAAAACAACAACAATGTTTTTCCTATTGACAGCCATTGGATCTCTTGATTCACGTGTTTATGGTAAACCGCTAATTAGCCGCTAACGAGATTGTGGTTGGTTAAAAAAGTGAAATTTTCAGCAGAATTTAATCTGATAAAAAGTCTTTGGACAAAACTTTTTTGCGGATATTAAATAACGAACATTAAATTGTTCATTTGAGCCAAACTATTTCATTTTTCTGACTAGGAACTGTAGTTGGTTGAGCACCCCGTGTTTTTCTTCTTCTCGTGGTTGATATGCTGTAAAAACCCGCTGTTTTGTTCACCTATAGGAGGCGCTGGTGTTTTCTTATGGAACAGGTGGTCTACATACACTTCCACTGCATTTGGTGAGGTCCCTGTCAGCTGCCTGCTCTTATTCGTTTGATACCATTCGTGTCTGGACCAGTTCCTTCTCATCCAATAGCGATTCAGTCTTTTTACAGCATCGGAAGCCATCTTGTTTGGCGCTTCAGTCATTGTAATCCATCATGCTTTTAACCATCTCTGATTGCTGTTGATATCGTTGTCCATTGTGATGTGTTTCAAGGGTGCTTTCACGGGTCGCCATCTTGATTTTGGCGTGTAGACAAGTTAGATGACGTCACCCTCTTTTATGACTGCTCGCAAGGAATGAGGGAAGAAATATTTGAAGAAAAATGACCACTATTTCAATCCAATCTATTTTTTTAGCCTGCAAAAAAGTGAGGCAATTCTTCAGGAACATAATTAAAAAAATGGCGCTGAAAAATAATATGTCAAATCATGATAATAGATAAATCAAGGCCAACAATATAAACAAGGTCACTTAACCACTTCATTCTGCTCAAGTGCTAAACTCCAATCTAATCTGTTGCCGTGCAGGTTGCTACCTTAATAGCTTCTGCAGTAACAAAAAAATGTCTACCCAGAATGCAAAGTCATCCTATTTCCTCCTCCCGTTAGTGTGAAAGCACCCCAAGTGTGCATGTTTGTGTCATCATTTGGATACGTTTCAAACATGGACTCCAACAATCCATTCATGGCTAGCTGTACCGTAGCTAATCCTTCATCCCTCCATCGCCAAGACCTTTTGGATCCGATTTTATTTATTAATTCATATTCTAAACCCATTTTTTTCTCTTCCAGGGCAGCGACAACGAATACGAAGTAGACGCCAACCGGCAGAAGACTCATTCCTTCGTGAACCACTACATTAGCGACCCTACTTATTACAACTCATGGCGCCGCCAGCAAAAAGGCATTTCCCGGGCGCAAGCCTACAGCTACGCCGAATCGGAACCGGGCGAGGCGGAACAGTGCGCCTCTCCGGCACAGCTGCCGCCTCTCCCGCCGTTACCCCCGCAACTCAGCTCGCCAAGCCCTCAGGGGGTGCTGGAGCAGCATCCACAGCAACAGCCACAACCCCAACAACAGGCACAAGGACAGCCAACCGGTCAGGGTAGCCTGTTTAGGCCCAAAGGAAGTCGGACTCCTACCCCGTCCCAGCAAAGCGCCAATCCCCCAGGCCAGCATGCCGCCCTCTACAGGCCACCTAGTAGCCTAGCACCTGGCTCAAGGGCCCCAATCGCTGGGTTTTCTTCATTTGTGTGAGAATAGCGGAAAGGAACTTTGGAAATTTCTGGAAATTTCCACCCCACGTTTATTGTTTTTTTTTGGGGCTCCGCCCACCAATGGCGTTCTCCCATAATTTAGCCACGCCTTCAACTTGAGACTTTCTGAGGGAAAGTAATGTGATTTTTTTTGTGGGTGTTTTGTTTGCATGACTTTCAAATTTGGTTTAATTTTCACGCAATTTAAACGGCAAGTTATTAAGAAAAAAAAGGACATTTTACGGAAATATCCGCATGGATTTTTTGGCGTGATTTTTGCGTTTTACTTGATTTTTTGGGGAGGATAATTCCCACACTTTTACGAACGCCTTTGTCAACTTAAAGACTTTTTGACGCTTTTGAAGACACGGCAACGATACATCTCACTACACTTTTTTTCAGCATTTTTATATCATTTTATAGGACTTATTTGAGCATTTCCCACATTTTTAGGATGGCCAAACATCTTTTGTTACCATTTTATTCATCCAAAAAATCCTATTTTCACTCCTCTTACGTTTTTTCTCAGTTTTTGACAACTTTAAGAACACCTTTACACATTTTTTTACATAATTTATCTTTACTTTTGAGCAAAATTATTACTATTATGTTTATTTTCTGCATGACTTATCATTTTTCCATTATTTTGGTTCCACACTCAAATGGTACTACAAGGTCACTCCTTGAAAAACATATACATAAAAAACATACGTATATGTAGATATATAATATAACGCTATATTATATACATACCTAGAGGATTAGTCGGCGCTTACTCGGCATTTGATGGTGGCTAAAATTGTTTTTCCCGGGGTTGCTGTTGATTGATGTCGTTTTTTTGTGGGTGTGAAGGACCAATCGAGGAGCACATCGACCAATCATATTTCTGAAAGACATGAATTTGTATATCAAATCTAAATTTCATGCAGGTGGACATCTGGTAGCGAACTATGGACAATAACTAGATGTTTTTTTTGGTGAATATCCCAATTTGGAATCAATGGCTTTTTTTTTGGGTGGCCCCGCCCCAAATGATGATGTCATTGAACGATTGTGCCGCCCATTCCGCCGCCATTGCTTTGTTCGTGTAAGCACAGCAACTTCCGAGCTTTACAAATCATATAGTGTGTGTGTGTGTGTGTGAGAATAAGCTCCTCCCCCTCCCTAGCCCCGGACATTCTTAATAATACCGTTAAAAAAAGTGGACAGCTAGTTTGTTCCAACAGTGTCATCTAATTGTCAATTTTTTGGGTTTTTGGAATTTTTCCTGTGGGGTGATTTTGTTTCGTCGGCGATTAAAAAGCTTTACCATGCAGAAGAATGAATATATGATCACAGTACATTTCGGAAATAAATTATTTTTCAATGTTCATTCGGAATTGTGAATGAATTGAAATTTGCTTACATTTTTTGAAAGAAAATTTATTTATTTATTATTTTGCTGTCGGTAAGTTTCGAATAATACAAAAAATACTGAATTTATTCATTTTCTAAACTGCTTTGTCTTCACTAGGGTTGCTGGAGCCTATCCCGATCGCAGGAATGTGGGAGGAAACCAGAGTATCCAGACAAAACCCATACCAGCCCAGGTAGAACATGCAAACAAAGGTGGACCAACCTGGATTTGAACCCAGGACCTCAGAGCGCTAACCACTCAAGCTGCCAAAGTAAGTACAGTATTTTCACAACTATAAGGCACACTAAAAAGTCTTAAATTTCCTCCAAAATAGACAGGGCGCCTTATAAAATTAAATGTGTCATTCATTGAGGTTGCGCCTTTAAATGCAATGCACCTTATAGTCGTAAAAATACGATAATTTAATGAATATGCTCTACAATTATACAATACATTGTCAAATTTACAGTAATTACATCTCAAAAATGGAAAAACCACCATAATAATAATTTCTAAATCCTTTTACTTTTAGGATAATATTAATTTGGACTTATGTGGGTTTTTTTAGGGTGCAGGAATTCCTCCCACATCCTCCAAAAAATACATTTTGTTCATTTGAACACTCTAAACTGCCCTTACCTTATGATTAATTGTCCGTCTCATTTCAGGGTGCCTGAAGTCAGTTGGGGTAAGCTCCAGCACCCCCCACAATCCTCATGAGGACAAGCAGAACTGAAAAATGAAGGGACTTAATCACACAAAGTCATAAGGTATAGTCACTTGCCTCCAAAGGGTTAAAAACTAACTATCAGGATAGCTCCCTCTACTGCCCTAAAACTAAATTGACCTTATGGGATTGGCGGTGTGTCTTTAAAACAACAACGGGGAGGGAGGCGGGGTCGAGGGTGAGGGAGGACCGAGGGAGGACCGGGAAGGGGGGGACGCTCCACAAGCCGACGGAGAAGCGGAACAACACAGGCAGAAAAGCACGGCGAACCCCGGCAACAACAACAACCACCGCGCCCTCAACCTTCCTTTCTTTGGTTTTGCTTTACTCTGTTACAGTCACAACTTGTAGGATTTACACCGTACAACTTTAGGAACTTTAGCCCAAAGGTAAGTTCTTTTGACTTGTTTTAAGTATTTTTATTTGCCCGTAAAAGTATGACGCCGATGACCTCATTGTCAGCTTTTTCTCGATCGTTAAACGTCACTTGGAATTGTCCGATTGTTAAATGGCTTCTCTGGCCGAGTGAAAACAACAATAGAACCATCCATAAGCCCCCACCCCCTTTCACCCTTATTATTTTCTCCCCATGGTACATGAATATCATTAAAAGTATTAAAAATGTAAAAAAAAGGATTAAATACTAAATTTTTTGAGTAATGACATCAAGGAATAATACCTGTATCAACCGGCCAATGAAAAGAGTTCTTTAAATGAAGCATATGCATTAAAAGTATCACTATTTTTATATTTTAATATAAAGTGGATGGAGTTTATTGGTAGATTCAATTAGTTATTTGACAGATTTATGTTTTAGTGAGTTTTTACGGTCATGATTTATGTGGTAGTGTCTCGTAAAGTACAGTAGTTTTTTTTTTAGTCCAACAGCATAAAATGATTTAATCAAGGACAGATGGACTGGATGGCTCGCTTTCCAAAAGTTATTATATAACTTGTAATACTCTGCGTACAAGCAGTTTTTTTTGAGCTGTGAGATCACAACCAGACATGTACAACTGCTTAACTCGGGGTTTACTGATTAAAAATGGAAGAATACAACATATTTGCTATTAAAAAGTTGTATAAAAGTCCTCACAGATCAAATCTTAGTTGGGTTTAAATCTAAAAAGCCATTTGGATTGGCTCAAAGCCCAGACCTTCTAATTATTATCACTAATTCTAAAAATAAATATTTGGAAAATAGCCCAGAAATATAATTATGTTAATGCATGAGGAAAATTCTCTTAAATCAAGAATACTTTACACAAAAAATACCACAATCGCACTAAATGCTAATGGTTTTAATCATTTAGAATATCTCAAAGGTAGGTCTAAATTATTGGGTTATTTTGGATTAATATGCAGAAAATGTTATCAAAAATATTTGTAATTTATTTTTTATGTGTAAAATCACCCTGGTTTAGCAGATTTAACTGTTAACTTGTGAACATTTCATAAAATAAAATAGACTTTAAGCTATTGCCACGCCTATGCTAATTTAAAGTAAATAAAGTAAATTAGTATTTAGAACAGCTTCTGTATTTAACAACAAATATTTGAACATCAATGTTTCAGCAACACATAGACAGAAAATAAAATAATAAGTATAGTTTTACAATAAAATACAAATAGAGGCAATTTACCTGATAATTTTGTGTATTTTCATGTACTTGGAACTCGCTACTTGGTGCCGAAACCTGGGAACAAAAGAACAACATATTAGGAGATACATTTTTCTAGCATTTTATTACTTTAGATTTTTATTTTTGTAATCATTCTTCTTAGAAAGCCAATTACTCATTTTAAAAAGTATTAACATTAGCGTAATAACAGAAACTTCTTGTGCTAGACATTAAATACTATTCATGTGACTAGCTCGAGATTCCAGTGAAAATTCATTGAATTAATGTGGCTTTTGTTGACGTTTTGTATGGTCTTGATGATGGATTTATTTCTGGAATTAGTCTAAAAATAGTAGGAAAAGTATCTTATAATGTAGTCAGATTCTCTACCACTTTTAGTGAGAAAGTTCTAGTTTTTACAGAATTTTGGAGTACTTTGGAAGGATTATTTGTGATTAGCATTGAGTATTTAACCAACTGACAACTGTATGATGTTCAGTTTGCAGTATTTTCAACAATAATTACTTGGAACATTTGTTGGCGACTAGTTTTTCAGGTCTAACTCTGAATTATTTGGTTAACCAATTATTCAAAGCTAGAAAACTTTCAACCACAATGCTAATTAAAATCTTACCTTCTATTCTTTGACTTCATTACCGTAATACCTTGTCTGGTTGGTTTATTAGCGTAAGGTAAATTAGGAACATTTTGTCTAGACAAATATGTCTTCAGTCGGCACACCTTGTCCATCGTACGTCCTCTGAAATGCTTTGTATGTTATGCTAACTTAATTTAGTCAGTAGTGTTAAAGCTTTTGGGCTGTATTGTGTTTTTGGGTTTTATTGTTCTTGTTGTTTACTTTCTTTGACATGTTTGGTGTCAAGGAGTGTTGAGTGACATCCACACCTAGAAACTGTTGTTGTATTGACTTGATAATTAGCATCCCAGCAAAATATATCTAGTTAAAACATTCTATTTTCCTTTTACCGTTCACCTAACTTGACTTACAGTATTTTCCCATTTCCTTGGGTGTTCCTACATGGTCTTACCCTTCTTTTTTCCTACTTCTACCTCCGTTTAAAAGTTTTCCAGGTAAACTTTAACAAACCCAACGACCCTTGAACTCATCCCTTCATTTCCGTTAACAGACTTTGCACTTTTCCTTATAAAGAGTCGCTACTTTCCAAGTGTTTCCCAACGTTATCTTATGCAAAAACCTCAAAATTCTCAGAACTAGGCTTCTTCAGTCTTTACCCGATTTACGATCTGTCCGTAAATGTCAGGCTGAATCACGTTTCCTTGTTATTCCACGTCGGATAGCCAAACTTTAAAAGTGAGTGTGCTCACTCTGTCTTCTTAAGCAACTACTAAGTGCACCCCGCCACCCTCCGTATTGAAATCCATTATCCTTTGTTTTGCCGTTCCAGTGGCTCAGATAGTTAATTCAATGACTTGGCCCACAGGGCCCTCGCATGAATGCTCCCCATTTATCAAAAGAGTCGCAGCAAGAGAGCCGGTGTGCTGCCCGCACTTGCTATAATCCCTTTGCCGAGACCGTAATGAGGTTCAACGCCACCTCCCCTTGCGTCTGAGCTCTTCTTTTCCCATTTCTGGCGTCCATAGCGAGCACGGTCAAGGTTGCTAATACGCTGGAAGCTCTCAAGTTGAACATTATTCTCAATGAAAGGGAGTTTTGCTACCATATCAGGGCTTACAAGTAATGGTTTCCATTGCGTTGAAATGTTGATGATATGAGAATAAGATCTTACTGTTGGGGGTGGGATTTTATAATGTTAAATGTTGCTTTGTTGAAGATTATGTCCAGGTTTATTCCACTTTTTCATTAGGATACATTTGTTTCTACTGAAACTGGAGCAGTGTAGAAAAGTTTATTCCACTTTTTTATTGGAAAACATTCGTTTCTTCTGAAACCGTTGTAGTTTATTCCACTTTTTCATTGGAATGAAATTGTTTCTTCTGAATCCGGTGCAGTGTAGAAAAGTTTATTCCACTCTTTCATTGGAAACATTTTTTCTTCTTTAACTGGTGCAGTGTAGAATATTTTATTCCACTTTCTCATTAGAATACATTTGTTTCTTCTGAAACCGGTGTAGTTTAGAGAAATGTATTCCACTTTTTCATTGGAATAAATTAGTTTCTTCTGAAACCGGTGCAGTGTAGAAAGGTTAATTCCACATTCCCATTGGAATAAATTTGTTTCTTCTGAATCCGGTGCAGTGTAGAAAAGTTTATTCCACTTCTCCATTGGAATAAATTTGCTTCTTCTTAAAGTTGTGCTGCGTAGAAAAGTTTATTCCACTTTTTCGTTGAAATAACTGTTTCTTCTGAAACTGGTGCGGTGTAGAAAAGTTTACTCCACTTTTTCATTGGAATACATTTGTATCTTCTGTTGCATTTTTTTTTTTTACATCCAGCAAATAGCCTTCTTGTGTTGGGTTTGTTTTTTTGACTGGCCACATGTCCGCCAAAACCCACCAACCCAGTCAGTCAGTCAGTCAGCCAGTCAGCCTGCCTACCACCCTCAAACACTTTGTCCAGTCATGCACGAGTAAACGCTTCATAAAAGGCCAGCTTGGCTGTAAGCGCACAGAAATAATTTCCAAGCTTGTCAGGTGATGATTTTGTTGCACGGAGCGTTCGGGAAAGCGGCCAAAAACAAGAGTTTAGCAGTCAAATGGAGGATAGTGGGCCAGCGGACATGCCTTTTTTTGCAATGTTGGGCCTAACGTGATCGAGGTGGGGGGGGGGGGGGGGGGGGGGCAACCAGGCCTGGGCATGTTGGGTTTATTTGTGGGAAAAAACAATGACCTATAGAAATATATGCCGTTTGTCTAGCGAAGACTGATTGTAGTTAGAATTATTGGTGTCAGGTACTGTAAGGTTTGGAAAGGGTAAGATGGGTTAAAACTAGGGTTTTAGGGTCGGATAGTTGGTTTGAATTTAATGTTTTTTTTACATTTTACATTTAGAATTTAGGGTTTTAAGTCGGGGTTGATGTAGTAAGATCTGGTTTGGGTTTTTGAGAATGGGGTTTTCTGATGTATGGTGGTTGTAAGGTAGTAATTTGGGTACTTTGAAAGAGGTTGTCAATATTTTAAACCAGTCAAGACTTTAGAAGTGAGCTTGGTAGTCAGATTTTTAAGATAGGTTTTGAACTTAGAGTCTTAAAGTGAGTCTGGGATGCCAACTTTGTCATTTGAAAGCCAAAGGTAAGAGTTTCAGATGCTGTTAATGTCGGATTGGATGTTTGGGGTTTTCAGTCTGGGTTTCTAGGGTCAGATTTTGAAAGTAGGGTGTTCCCCCAATAAGTAATCTAGAGTAACTTGGTCCTGGGTATTTATTTGCAGATCTTTGTACTTAGTGCCAATCGGGGTTAGGCTCTACAAATCAAAACATACCTTTGATTTGCTGTGACAGCAACAGGAAATTTGGCATGCATTTAAACATGAACGAATCATTCCTCCATACATGCTAGACCAGTTCACCTCTGAAAACCAAGTTGTGATGCACTATGTCCTTTGTCTACTTCTTCTAGTACACACCTAGGTGTCATAATTATCTGACTGAGCACTCGACCGGAAATGAAACCCAACGGGAAGAACAGGTTTTCATTCATTAGCAACCAACCTACAAATATTCGTCAAGTACTTCTTTGGTCACAAAATCCTTGGAGTCAAAAGCTAGGCTAGTCAAATGCTAACTCTGAGCTATATAGCATCTATTTTAACACATTTTATGTCAGTTTTTGGATGTAAATTAGCACTTCAATGGGTTAGAAACGTAGAAATGGATTACACAGTGAGAAAATGATAAGTTCTTTGTCAGAGAAGATTGCTATTGTCGTTGTAGTTCATTTGCATGTCAATGTTCTCAACCAACGCTACGAACAATAGGCTCAATTGTGTTATTTTTTTCTAGAGGTTAAATAAAGCCAAGGTTGTCTTGGCAGTAACTTGGTATAAATGTCTATTATTTCAAGGGAGATGACAAAGACAAGAGAGTCTACTGTGACTTTGCCTTTTGACCGTTGTACGATTGTCAACCATTTGGGTGGTTAGTTGTTAATAAAAGATGGAGATGAAAAATTTAATAGAGACGAAAATAAAATGGTGGTAGAGTTTCAGTAGACTGGAAACTGTCGGGTGAAGATTGGCGGTGGGAAAAGTAAAAAATGAGGTTATGTAACGACGTTGGATGAGAGTTGTGATGTCATCCAGGGCGAGCCGAGGTGACACCACGATGCCCTTAATCATTCATGAAACGCCCCCCCGTCTCTGCCCGTCTCCGCTTGAGTTGGTGTCATGTGGTACAGCGGGTGCCCGGTTACGTAAAGGAATTACTCTCGTTTAGCAACAATGAAATGACAATTAGAGGGACTACAATCGGCAATTATTGATGAGTTCTCAAACATAATAAATCAGAAAGGAGACTCGACCCAAAATATTTTACAGTAGTTGAGCATCAGTGTATTTCAATGGGATCAGGACCCCCAAAAATGCGTAAAAAAGCCCTTTTTGTCAGCTATAATAACTTAACTAAAAATGTAATATTGTTAAATAAATTACATTAAAAAGAATACTAAAAATGTAATATCGATAAATCAATTATTTAACAAACTACTACAAATGTAGTATCGTTAATTAAATTATTTTAAAAATAGTAAAAATATAATATCGTTAAATCAATTATTTCAAAAATACTACAAGTGTTATACCGTAAAATAAATTATTTTAAAAAAATACTGAAAATGTAATATTGTTAAATAAATACATGTATGTATATGTATATACACATACATACATGTATGTATATATACATATATACATGTATGTATATATACATCTATAATGTATGTGTATATACATATATACATGTATGTATATATACATGTATCTATATGTATATATATATATACATGTATGTATATGTATATATATACATATATACATGTATGTATATGTATATATATACATATATACATATATACATGTATGTATATGTATATATATACATATATAGATGTATGTATATGTGTGTGTTTATATATATATTTATATATGTATATATGTGTGTATAGATCTCATTTACATTAGTGTAAAGTTGCTTTACTTACAGTTTTAGCTTTTCATCAAGCAAGTCTCCACCATATGGCTGTAAAACAATCATGCTAATGTTGTCATAATATCTCATGATGCTCCCCCCATTGATTCGCAGCAGAGTTATGCATATGTGGGCTGGAGCCTGCGGTCTAAAAACACAACGTCAGTAACACTTAGTACATTTCTAGCACACACAAGCGGGTGTTAACGTCTCTCTCTCCGGCGGTGTGCTTTTTTTATGATTCAGGACTCACTGGCCTGCTAATTCGACTAAAGCGTATTCGTAAAAGCTGCTTTTTTTCTGGATCATAGCTCAACTACTAGATTGCCCTTCTGGCTGGAACCAAAAGTGTCGAGGCTTAATCGTGAGTCCGTTTAAATAGCGTTGTTTTTTTATCAAATATAGTTAAGTTGTCAACTTCAAACTTCAAAGTTTTCTGGCGCGAAACCATACTTTGTGTATCTGTCTTAAGACCCTTAGTGTCAAGAAGTCTTGATCCCATTAGTAACACTTGTAAAATAGCACATTAGCAGCATACACAAGTGGCTCTTAAAAAATCTCTCCAGTGAGTACTTTATGATCTCGGAGTCACTGACCAGCTAATCTCGCTTTAACCGCTATTTGCTATTAGCCGCTATTTTTTTTTTTATGGATCATAGCCACCTTTGATTTGTCAAAACAATCTCGTGAGCTTTGAAGTTTCGCAGGTGAAACCAGAAACCGAAACGACTCGACCCAGACTGTAAGACGATCCCAAAAAATGTCGTTCTGCTTCATTTTTTTGTGTTTTTCTCTTTCCAGTGTTCAGTTTCCAGTCTTGCAGTTACGTAACAACCAATGGGAACCAAGCAGGGCCACCTGTTAGCGCTTTTTGTAAAGAAATGGAGACAAAGGAGTTCTTTGCAGGGTTATGTAACATCATTACAGACTCAGTGACACGTAGAGGACTTGGTTATGGAGTAACAATGGTCCATATTTGGACAAATTGAGTCTGGCGTTGTCGTTTTCAGAAGCGTTAATGATGTCAGAGGGAATAGCTCTTCAAGGAAAGTAGCGGTGGACGGAATCTGGTCTTAAAATTCATCTTTTGGGTTGTTGCGTAGTGACAAATTCACTGTTTTGACAATGAGAATTGTTGTGATTAAAGTTTGATGAGTGAAACACATTGGAATTTTGCAATTAAGCCATCCACAATGAAACTACTCTGCTTTTTTTCCAATCAAGCAGCCTTTCAGCTGTTAGGAAACCACTAAGAATGTTAAGAATTCAGGAAGTTCTTCAAATAACAATCCGGCACCCCCAGCTGAGAGAAAATGCTACATACTATGTACAAACAGCTGTTTTGAATACTTAGTAATCTGACATTTTCTTGTTTTTCCACAGACTGATTCAACTTGGGCATGTCATTCCAACTATAAGAACCAAAATGGCCACTGAAATGACCAAGCAAGTGGATGGTTTTTGACCAAAGACGTCTACAAAGTACTAATTGGAGGATTTACGGACTGGGAAAGAAAACAACTTGATTCACTGGGATAAAAAGCCAAGTGTCAATCATGCCTATCCTTAAACAACTGGTCCATTCCACCCAATCCAAACGGCGTTCCCGCGCCGACCTGACGGCGGAGATGATCAGCGCCCCGCTAGGCGACTTCCGGCACACCATGCACGTAGGTCGTGGCGGCGATGCCTTTGGCGACACTTCCTTCCTCAGCACTCGCTCAGGCGAGGCTCCACCCCCTCCACCTTCCACCCTGGGATCCAAGTCCTCGCTTCTAGCCCGCACTTTCCGCGGCAGCAAACGCTCGCACTCCGTCAACCGAGGAGACAGTTACGAGTACGGCGCCACTTCTGGATCGGCCAACTTTGTAAAAAACGCCATTTCCTTGCCTTATCTTAATCGCCATGAGAACGAGGCCAGAATGCGGGGGCCTATCGTCCCCATGCGGGGGTCCCTTAACGTCCCGGTGGCTATGGCTACCTTCGACACGGAATTCGACGAACGCAACTTCGGCGACCTATCCGATCTGCCGCCATCCTTGCCCAAGGGCGGCGGCGTTGGCGGGATGAAGCATGCCGAGTCCATGATGTCCTTCCATGTGGATTTGGGTCCCTCCATGTTGGGGGACATTCTAAGCGTGATGGAGAAGAAAAGCCCAGAGGATGACGACTTGGGTTTTGAGGAGGGTAAGGGTAGCGAAGGCCACGGTTCCCCCGCGCACATCCCGCTAATCGATGACGATTCAGTTCCCGAGGAACGGCGTCCACCCGCCAGACCACCCCGAATGATGATCTACCAACAGAAAGTGATGGTAGCTCCGTACAGCCCTGAGTTTGACACTAGGAACACGAACCAGGACTTGGATAGCTCGTCCGTGTCCAGTTCAGGTTCTACCACCGAGGAAAAGACACCCTACCTCCATCACAACGATACGGACAGCGCCAAGTATAGCTCGCCCCGTGGGGATGATGACTTCTCTTTCATGGACGAGGATGAAGACGATGAGATCCGAGTTTAGGACCAATAAGTGAACTTAATTCCACTGAAGGACCTCCCGTCAACCCATTCGAAGCCGTCTGTGGTTTGAAAACTGCCATGTTGGAAACTAAAGAACATTGAAGACTCTAAATTGTCCTCTTGTGGGATTGTCCATGCAATTTGTGCCCTAGATTTAGCCGTCAAACTGTCAAAATGTCCGCTATCTCTTGGCTAAGATGGGGTTGGCCGTGACCCAAATGAAGAGAAGCACTTTAGTCTTAATGGGTCGGATTGCACTTAAAATGAGTTGCATCTTGAGGACTTTTGAAGACAGAATGTTGAAGATAGGATGAAGAAGAATATGTATGGGATTTGGTGGTGGCCTCATATATAATGTTAGCTAAGCAAAATGGCCTCCAGTGGGAAGTTCCTCTCTTAAAGGGACGTCATTGTGACGGTATTCGCTTCAGGACTAAACGGGGAATCAAGAGATGGGTGTCTACCTGTGTGAGTGGGTGTGCGTGTGGGTATGTTTGTGTGAGAGTGTGTGTGGGTATGTTTGTGTGGGTGTATGTTTGTGTGTGTGTGGGTATGTTTGTATATGTGTGGGTATGTTTGTGAGTGTGTGGGTGTGTGGGTATGTTTGTGTATGTGTGGGTATGTGGGTGGGTGTGTGGGTATGTGGGTGGGTGTGTGGGTATGTGGGTGGGTGTGTGGGTATGTGGGTGGGTGTGTGGGTATGTTTGTGTGGGTGGGTGTGGGTATGTTTGTGTGGGTGGGCGTGGGTGTGTGGGTATGTGGGTGTGTGTGGGGTATGTTTGTGTGCCTGGGTATGTGTGTGGGTATGTGTATGTTTGTGTGCGTGGGTATGTGTGTGGGTATGTTTGTGTGTATGTGTGGGTAAGTTTGTGTGAGTGTGTGGGTATGTTTGTGGGTATGTGTGGGTAAGTTTGTGTGAGTGTGTGGGTGTGTTTGTGTGTGGGTGTATGTGTGGGTATGTTTGTGTGTATGTGGGTATGTTTGTGTGTGTATACTCACCAGCCACAATTTTAGGTACACCCGCATTCGAAAACAATTGCTTTGTAATAGGACTATAGGAAAAAAATATATCAACTCTGGGGAAATGTGAACTTGTATTTTAAGGTGGAGTTTGCATATAAATATTTGATCTAATAATATTTTGGATTCACTTTATAGATAACATTACTAATACATAAAATATTTAGAGAGATGCATGCTACAGCCACCAATCTTTTATTTTGAATATATGAGCTATTATTTTTCTATTCAAGAGGTTGTAGTTTGCACATTTGACTATTTTAGAAAAAAACAATAATAATGATTATATTTTATACTATATCACAATAGCATATATATTTTTAACAATGGAAAATAATTGGTATTGTATGTTAACATCATTACATATCTTATATGGTTTTAGTTCGGATATTTTTGCCAATATTTGTGACAACCCAAATGTAAAAATTTACGAAAATTACGAAGGTGTACCTAATGTTGCGTACCGGGTGTTGTAATTTAATCCGTTTATTTTTTAGCAACAGATCATTTTCCTGCAGTTCCATTTCTGTCTGTTTTTTGGAATTTTTTGTGTGCCAAAAAATGCTGGTTTTTCCATCAAAAAATGCTTGTGAAATTGCTGCAATGACAAAACAACGAATAATTATTGCATCCAATTGCTGTGAGATGCCACCTGAAAACGGCATGGACTTGATTTTTGGTGATTATGACAAAAAAAGCTGCAAAAAAATGAGTCTATTAAAATATTCCAACAGCTGTGTAGAGGTATTTTTTCTTATATGTGCCATCCTTCGTTTTTTTTGGTCCTTTTTAAAGCACAATAACACTATTTGACACTTCTTTGTCAATAAATGGCGATGTGAGAAATTTTTTTGTCGACATTGGGTCTTCATTTAGATAAAAAAATTGGTTTTGAGACATTCATAATTACCTTACGATGGAAGAACTGTAAAAAAACGAGTTTTTGAAGGATATATTAAGTACTTACAATGCTTGTCATCAGTGGTAAACTGGCGCCGTCTAGTGGTGATGCCTCCTTAGTTTGGGCCTGTTTAAAATAAATGATAATTTGTTTAGTTGTCTTAGAAAATGTTTTTAAAAAAACGACATAGTATAGTAAGGCTTTTTCTTCTAAAATAAAACAACATGGTATAGTAAGGCATTTTTCTGAAAAATGACATACTATAGTAAGGCCATATTTCCTCTAAAAAACGAAGTAGTATAGTAAGGCATTTTTTCCTCAAAAAACTACATAGTATAGTAAGGACGTTGGATTAGAATCTAAATTGAGAACAGGTCCAAATCAGGAGTGAGTTCCAATCCAGCATGAGGAGCCCTTGTCTTGTTTACCAATGGAGTTGAGGTAATAAATGGACAAATATGACTTTTGATAATATCTTCTTGTGATCATCATAGGTCCTGAATCTTTGGTGGAAACAAGTTCAAATCAGGAGTGAGTTCCAATCCAGCATAAAGTGCTCGTCTTGTTTACCAATGGAGTTGAGGTAACGAAGAGAATAAATCTGACTTCTGATTCTTCTTCTTTTATGTGTTGCTGTGTTCCAGTGGCAAATACATTGGGACAGAACCTGAAATGGAAACTGGTTTAAATCAGGAGTGAGTTCAAATCCAGCACTTTGTCTTGTTTACCAATGGAGTTGAGGTAATAAGTGGACAAATATGACTTTCGATAATTTCTTCTTGCGATCATTATAGGTCCAAAAATGCTGTATTTGAATCTTTGGTGGAAACAAGTTCGAATCAGGAGCGAATTCCAATCCAGCACTCAGAGTGCTCATCTTCTTTTCCAATGGTGTTAAGGTAATGAAGAGGATAAATCTGACTTCTGAGGCTGTCTCATTCTAGTTGTTGCTGTGGTCCAGTGGCAAAGATATTTGGTCAGATTTTGAGGTGGAAACAAGTTCCAATCAAGAGTGAGTTCAAATCTACTACTTACATCTTTAAAGTCATTTTCCGATGTTAATGAGGTAATTAAGAGCAGAAATATAACTTCCAACCATCTTCTTTCAGTTGTTGCTGTGGTCCAGTGGCATAGACATTGGTTCCGATTCCAAGCGTTGGAACAAGTTCAAATCAGGAGTGGGTTCAATTCTACTCTTAACATTTCTCAAATTCTTTGTTGAAGTAAGGAAAAGGATAAATATAACTTCCAAATTGTAAAGTTCAGAAGTCACTATGGTCTAGTGGCAAAGACAATGGATTGGAAGCCAGGGTGGACACAAGTTCAAATCAGGAGTGGGTTCAATTCCACTCTTTGCAATTCTTAAATTCTTTGTTGAAGTAAGGAAAAGGATAAATATAACTTCCAAATTGTAAAGTTCACAAGTCACTGTGGTCCAGTGGCAAAGATGCTGCTCAGAACTTGAGATGGTAAAGTTCAAACCAGGAGTGGGTTCGAATCCCACACAAAGCTCAGAACTTGAGATGGTGAAGTTCAATTCAGCAGTGGGTTCGAATCCCACACAAAGCTCAGAACTTGAGATGGTGAAGTTCAAACCAGGAGTGGGTTCGAATCCCACACAAAGCTCAGAACTTGAGATGGTGAAGTTCAAACCAGGAGTGGGTTCGAATCCCACACAAAGCTCAGAACTTGAGATGGTGAAGTTCAAACCAGGAGTGGGTTCGAATCCCACACAAAGCTCAGAACTTGAGATGGTGAAGTTCAAACCAGGAGTGGGTTCGAATCCCACACAAAGCTCAGAACTTGAGATGGTGAAGTTCAAATCAGGAGTGGGTTCAAATCCACTCACAGCTCTCCAATAAAGAGAGTATCAAAAGTGGGGTCAAATCCACTAACAGGGGGAGTAGTAGGGGGAAGGGCTAGAGTCGGAGTGGGTTCAAATCCACTCTCAAACAGAGTGTCACAAGTGGGGTCAAATCCACTAACAGCTCTCAAGTAAGGAGAGTATCAGGAGTGGGGTCAAATCCACTAACAGGTAGAGTAGTAGGGGGAAGGGGTAGAGAATCAGTGGGTTCAAATCCACTCACAGCTCTCAAATAGAGTGTCACAAGTGGGGTCAAATCCACTAACAGGTAGAGTAGAAGGGGGAAGGGGTAGAGGATCAGAGTGGGTTCAAATCCACTCACAACTCTCAAATAGAGTGTCACAAGTGGGGTCAAATCCACTAACAGGTAGAGTAGAAGGGGGGATAGAGTAGGAGGAGGGGGAGGGGGTAGAGTAAGAGGGTGGGAGAGGATAGGGTAGGAGGATGTAGAGGAGGGAGAGTAAGAGGGGGAGAGGACAGAGTAGAAGGAGGTAGAGTAAGAGGTGGGAGGGGATAGAATAGGAGGAGGTAGAGAAGGTAGAGTAAGTGGGTGGAGAGGACATAGTAGGAGGAGGTAGTGTAAGAGGGGGAGGGGATAGAGAAGGAGGAGGTAGAGGAGGAAGAGTAAGTGGGTGGATGGGATGGAGTAGGCAGAGTAGAAGGGGGAGGGAGGATAGGAGAGAGTAAGGGAAAGTAGAAAAGGGAAGAGTAGGTAGAGGTAGTGGGAGGGATGGTTGAGGAGGGGATGGGGAGGGAGAGTAGGAGAGGGAAGGCAGTGGCAGAGTAGGAGAGGGAAAGTGACAGGTACAGTAGGAGAGGAAAGGCAGTGGCAGAGGAGAGAGGATGGGGAGGGATAGTAGGAGAGGGAAGGCAGTGGCAGAGTAGGAAAGTGGCAGGGTAGGAGAGGGAAGGCAGTGGCAGAGTAGGAGAGGGAAAGAGATGGGTAGAGTAGGAGAGTGGCAGAGTAGGAGAGGGAAGGGTGAGGTTGAGTAGGAGAGGGAAGGGTGAGGTTGAGTAGGAGAGGGAAGGGTGAGGTTGAGTAGGAGAGGGAAGGGTGTGGCACAGTAGGAGAGTGACAAGGTAGGAGAGGGAAGGCAGTGGCAGAGTAGGGGAGGGTAGGGATAGCTAGATTGAGAGAATAAGAGAAGTTGGTGGCTGAAGAGTTACACTTAAGATTTAGTGGAATATTAATATATTTATAGAATAATATAACAAAAATATTAATACTCCACTAAATTCAAAGTAATTTTTTTCATCCACCACACTCTCTTTCTCTCCTACTATACCCTCTCTTCCCCTTTCCCCTCCTACTCTACCACCCTTCCCCTGCTCTCCCTCCCCCTACACTCTCCTACTTTACCTCTCCCTTCCCTCTCCTGCCCTACCCTTCTCTTACTCTCCCTCCCCTCTCCTACTCTACTTGCCCCTACACTCTCCTACTTTGCTACTGCCTTCCCTCTCCTACCTTACCCTTCTCTTACTTTCCCTCCCCTACTTTACCTCTCCCTTTCCCTCTCCTACCTTACCCCTCTCTTACTTTCCCTCCCCTACTTTACCTCTCCCTTTCCCTCTCCTACCCTGCCCCTCTCTTACTCTCCCTCCCCTTCCCCTCTCCTACTCTACCTGTCCCTTTCCCTCTCCTACTTACCCACTACCCTCCATCTCCTACTGTCTCTCCCCATCCCCTCTTCTACCTTCCCCATCCTACTCTACCAGCCCTCCCACTACATCCTCTCTACCCTCTTACTCCACCTGCTATCCCTCTATCCCCTACTCTACCTCTTCCTACCCTATCCTCTCCACCCTCTCACTTTATCCCCCCTTCCTCCTCCTAGCCTACCCCCCCTCTAACTCAACCCCCCCTATTTCTCCTCCTAACCCCTCCCCCCTCTTACTCGACCTCCCTCTTCCTCCTCCTACTCTACCTGTTAGTGGATTTGACCCCACTTGTGACACTCTATCTGTGAGCTGTGAGTGGATTTGAACCCACTCTGATTCTCTACCCCTTCTACTCTACCTGTTAGTGGATTTGACCCCACTTGTGACACTTTATTTGCGAGCTGTGAGTGGATTTGAACCCACTGATTCTCTACCCCTTCCCCCTACTACTCTACCTGTTAGTGGATTTGACCCCACTCCTGATACTCTCTTTACTTGAGAGCTGTTAGTGGATTTGACCCCAATTGTGACACTGTTTGAGAGTGGATTTGAACCCACTCCGGCTCTACCCCTTCCCCCTACTACTCCCCCTGTTAGTGGATTTGACCCCACTTTTGATACTCTCTTTATTGGAGAGCTGTGAGTGGATTTGAACCCACTCCTGGTTTGAACTTTACCATCTCAAGTTCTGAGCTTTGTGTGGGATTCGAACCCACTCCTGGTTTGAACTTTACCATCTCAAGTTCTGAGCTCTGTGTGGGATTCGAACCCACTCCTGGTTTGAACTTTACCATCTCAAGTTCTGAGCTTTGTGTGGGATTCAAACCCACTGCTGAATTGAACTTCACAATCTCAAGTTCTGAGCTCTGTGTGGGATTCGAACCCACTCCTGGTTTGAACTTCACCATCTCAAGTTCTGAGCTTTGTGTGGGATTCGAACCCACTGCTGAATTGAACTTCACAATCTCAAGTTCTGAGCTCTGTGTGGGATTCGAACCCACTCCTGGTTTGAACTTCACCATCTCAAGTTCTGAGCAGTATCTTTGCCACTGGACCACAGTGACTTCTGAACTTCCCAATTTGGAAGTTATATTTATCCTTTTCCTTACTTCAACAAAGAATTTGAGAAATGTTATGAGTGGAATTGAACCCACTCCTGATTTGAACTTGTGTCCACATTGGCTTCTGACCCATTGTCTTTGCCACTAGACCACAGTGACTTCTGAACTTTACAATTTGGAAGTTATATTTATCCTTTTCCTTACTTCAACAAAGAATTTGAGAAATGGCAAACAGTGGAATTGAACCCACTCCTGATTCAAACTTGTGTCCACCTTGGCATCTGACCCATTGTCTTTGCCACTAGACCACAGTGACTTCTGAACTTTCCAATTTGGAAGTTATATTTATTCTTTTCATTTCCTCAACAAACAATTTGAAAATTGCAAAGAGTGGAATGAAAGGATAAATATAACTTCCAAATTGCAAAGTTCAGAAGTCACTGTGGTCTAGTGGCAAAGACAATGGGTCAGAAGCCAAGGTGGACACAAGTTCAAATCAGGAGTGGGTTCAATTCCAGTTTGCCATTTATCAAATTCTTTGTTGAAGTAATGAAAAGGATAAATATAACTTCCAAATTGTAAAGTTCAGAAGTCACTGTGGTCTAGTGGCAAAGACAATGGGTCAGAAGCCAATGTGGACACAAGTTCAAATCAGGAGTGGGTTCAATTCCACTCTTAACATTTATCAAATTCTTTGTTGAAGTAAGGAAAAGGATAAATATAACTTCCAAATTGTAAAGTTCAGAAGTCACTGTGGTCCAGTGGCAAAGATACTGCTCAGAACTTGAGATACTTGAGATGGTGAAGTTCAAACCAGGAGTGGGTTCGAATCCCACACAAAGCTCAGAACTTGAGATGGTGAAGTTCAAATCAGGAGTGGGTTCAAATCCACTCACAGCTCTCCAATAAAAAGTGGGGTCAAATCCACTAACAGGGGGAGTAGTAGGGGGAAGGGGTAGAGTCGGAGTGGGTTCAAATCCACTCACAACTTTCAAATAAAGAGAGTATCAGAAGTGGGGTCAAATCCACTAACAGCTCTCAAATAGGGACATTGACAGTAGTGGGGTCAAATCCACTAACAGGTAGAGCAGTAGGGGGAAAAGATAGAGTTGGAATATAATATGGCTGGTGTTTGGCTGCATTAACTGTTTTGGCCAAACAGTGGCACCAAACACCAGATTATAAAATGGGCTGTATGGCCTTACCCTTGGAAAGTCTCCATCGGAATTTCATTGACCAGACTTCCATTAATTACCTATGTGTCAGGATACAAAGGAAAAATTATATTGAATACCTTGAAACCATACATTATTATTCCTATTAAAATTTTTCCCATTTTGGATGTAAAAATGCATTGTTTTGTCATGCTTCCTTTACAAAAAAACATCTTATTTCCATTGTCTTATCACCAAATGTATGAATTTTATCATCTTATATGTTGATAATTTGTGTTACACACTATCATTTCTGGATACAAGTCGATAGGATAAGACAATGCATGCAGTATGTAAGCATCCTTGTGACGGCAACCGACCTATCAGAGGAAGGAAGAGGGTCCTCGTCCGTTGACAGCAGGAAACGCTGCCCTGACGGGATACACCGTGTCAGAATTTGGTGACCTCGCCTTGGGTGGAAACAGTCACGCCACGGTCACTCCAGTCCACGACCCACACACCAGGACAAGGAATTCCTATCATCATCATAAAAAATATCAAACATCAACGTGGATTTAAGTGTTTTTTGTCTTCAAAAAACGACATAGTATAGCAAGGCTTTTTTTTCTTAAAAAACGACATAGTATAGTAAGGCTTTTTTTCTTAAAAGACGACATAGTATAGTTAGGCCTTTTCTTGTCAAAAACGACATAGTATAGTAAGGCTTTTTTTCTCAAAAAACGACATAGTATAGTAAGGCTTTTTTTCTCAAAAAACGACATAGTATAGTAAGGCTTTTTTTTTCTCAAAAAATGACATAGTATAGTAAGGCTTTTTTCTTCAAAAAAAACGACATAGTATAGTAAGGCTTTTTTCTTCAAAAATACGACATAGTATAGTAAGGCTTTTTTCTTCAAAAAAACGACATAGTATAGTAAGGCTTTTTATCACCAAAAACGACATAGTATAGTAAGACTTTTTTCTTCAAAAAAACGACATAGTATAGTAAGGCTTTTTATCACCAAAAACGACATAGTATAGTAAGGCTTTTTATCACCAAAAACGACATAGTATAGTAAGGCTTTTTATCACCAAAAACGACATAGTATAGTAAGGCTTTTTTCTTCAAAAAACGACATAGTATAGTAAGGCTTTTTTCTTCAAAAAAACGACATAGTATAGTAAGGCTTTTTATCACCAAAAACGACATAGTATAGTTAGGCTTTTTTCTTCAAAAAACGACATAGTATAGTAAGGCTTTTTTCTTCAAAAAAACGACATAGTATAGTAAGGCTTTTTTCTTCAAAAAACGACATAGTATAGTAAGGCTTTTTTCTTCAAAAAAACGACATAGTATAGTAAGGCTTTTTTCTTCAAAAAACGACATAGTATAGTAAGGCTTTTTTCTTAAAAAAAACGACATAGTATAGTAAGGCTTTTTATCACCAAAAACGACATAGTATAGTAAGGCTTTTTTCTTCAAAAAAACGACATAGTATAGTAAGGCTTTTTTCTTCAAAAAACGACATAGTATAGTAAGGCTTTTTTCTTCAAAAAAACGACATAGTATAGTAAGGCTTTTTTCTTCAAAAAACGACATAGTATAGTAAGGCTTTTTTCTTCAAAAAAACGACATAGTATAGTAAGGCTTTTTATCACCAAAAACGACATAGTATAGTTAGGCTTTTTTCTTCAAAAAACGACATAGTATAGTAAGGCTTTTTTCTTCAAAAAAACGACATAGTATAGTAAGGCTTTTTTCTTCAAAAAACGACATAGTATAGTAAGGCTTTTTTCTTCAAAAAAACGACATAGTATAGTAAGGCTTTTTTCTTCAAAAAACGACATAGTATAGTAAGGCTTTTTTCTTCAAAAAAACGACATAGTATAGTAAGGCTTTTTATCACCAAAAACGACATAGTATAGTAAGGCTTTTTTCTTCAAAAAAACGACATAGTATAGTAAGGCTTTTTTCTTCAAAAAACGACATAGTATAGTAAGGCTTTTTTCTTCAAAAAAACGACATAGTATAGTAAGGCTTTTTTCTTCAAAAAACGACATAGTATAGTAAGGCTTTTTTCTTCAAAAAAACGACATAGTATAGTAAGGCTTTTTATCACCAAAAACGACATAGTATAGTAAGGCTTTTTTCTTCAAAAAAACGACATAGTATAGTAAGGCTTTTTTCTTCAAAAAACGACATAGTATAGTAAGGCTTTTTTCTTCAAAAAAACGACATAGTATAGTAAGGCTTTTTTCTTCAAAAAACGACATAGTATAGTAAGGCTTTTTTCTTCAAAAATACGACATAGTATAGTAAGGCTTTTTTCTTCAAAAAAACGACATAGTATAGTAAGGCTTTTTATCACCAAAAACGACATAGTATAGTAAGACTTTTTTCTTCAAAAAAACGACATAGTATAGTAAGGCTTTTTATCACCAAAAACGACATAGTATAGTAAGGCTTTTTATCACCAAAAACGACATAGTATAGTAAGGCTTTTTTCTTAAAAAACGACGTTTTTTGTCGTTTTTTTGAAGAAAAAAGCCTTAATATACTATGTCGTTTTTTTGAAGAAAAAAGCCTTACTATACTATGTCGTTTTTTGAAGAAAAAAGCCTTACTATACTATGTCGTTTTTTGAAGAAAAAAGCCTTACTATACTATGTCGTTTTTGGTGATAAAAAGCCTTACTATACTATGTCGTTTTTTTGAAGAAAAAAGCCTTACTATACTATGTCGTTTTTTTGAAGAAAAAAGCCTTACTATACTATGTTGTTTTTTTGAAGAAAAAAGCCTTACTATACTATGTCGTTTTTGGTGATAAAAAGCCTTACTATACTATGTCGTTTTTAGAAGAAAAAAGTCTTACTATACTATGTCGTTTTTGGTGATAAAAAGCCTTACTATACTATGTCGTTTTTTTGAAGAAAAAAGCCTTACTATACTGTGTCGTTTTTTGAAGAAAAAAGCCTTACTATACTATGTCGTTTTTTGAAGAAAAAAGCCTTACTATACTATGTCGTTTTTTGAAGAAAAAAGCCTTACTATACTATGTCGTTTTTTGAAGAAAAAAGCCTTACTATACTATGTCGTTTTTTGAAGAAAAAAGCCTTACTATAATATGTCGTTTTTTTTAAGAAAAAAGCCTTACTATACTATGTCGTTTTTTGAAGAAAAAAGCCTTACTATACTATGTCGTTTTTTGAAGAAAAAAGCCTTACTATACTATGTCGTTTTTTGAAGAAAAAAGCCTTACTATACTATGTCGTTTTTTGAAGAAAAAAGCCTTACTATACTATGTCGTTTTTTGAAGAAAAAAGCCTTACTATACTATGTCGTTTTTTGAAGAAAAAAGCCTTACTATACTATGTCGTTTTTTGAAGAAAAAAGCCTTACTATACTATGTCGTTTTTTTTAAGAAAAAAGCCTTACTATACTATGTCGTTTTTTTAAGAAAAAAGCCTTACTATACTATGTCGTTTTTTGAAGAAAAAAGCCTTACTATACTATGTCGTTTTTTTGAAGAAAAAAGCCTTACTATACTATGTCGTTTTTTGAAGAAAAAAGCCTTACTATACTATGTCGTTTTTTTTGAAGAAAAAAGCCTTACTATACTATGTCGTTTTTGGTGATAAAAAGCCTTACTATACTATGTCGTTTTTTTGAAGAAAAAAGCCTTACTATACTATGTCGTTTTTTTGAAGAAAAAAGCCTTACTATACTATGTCGTTTTTTGAAGAAAAAAGCCTTACTATACTATGTCGTTTTTTGAAGAAAAAAGCCTTACTATACTATGTCGTTTTTTGAAGAAAAAAGCCTTACTATACTATGTCGTTTTTTTGAAGAAAAAAGCCTTACTATACTATGTCGTTTTTGGTGATAAAAAGCCTTACTATACTATGTCGATTTTTTGAAGAAAAAAGCCTTACTATACTATGTCGTTTTTTGAAGAAAAAAGCCTTACTATACTATGTCGTTTTTTTGAAGAAAAAAGCCTTACTATACTATGTCGTTTTTTGAAGAAAAAAGCCTTATTATACTATGTCGTTTTTTGAAGAAAAAAGCCTTACTATACTATGTCGTTTTTTGAAGAAAAAAGCCTTACTATACTATGTCGTTTTTTGAAGAAAAAAGCCTTACTATACTATGTCGTTTTTTTGAAGAAAAAAGCCTTACTATACTATGTCGTTTTTTTAAGAAAAAAGCCTTACTATACTATGTCGTTTTTTGAAGAAAAAAGCCTTACTATACTATGTCGTTTTTTTGAAGAAAAAAGCCTTACTATACTATGTCGTTTTTTGAAGAAAAAAGCCTTACTATACTATGTCGTTTTTTTTGAAGAAAAAAGCCTTACTATACTATGTCGTTTTTGGTGATAAAAAGCCTTACTATACTATGTTGTTTTTTGAAGAAAAAAGCCTTACTATACTATGTCGTTTTTCGAAGAAAAAAGCCTTACTATACTATGTCGTTTTTTTTAAGAAAAAAGCCTTACTATACTATGTCGTTTTTTTTAAGAAAAAAGCCTTACTATACTATGTCGTTTTTGGTGATAAAAAGCCTTACTATACTATGTCGTTTTTAGAAGAAAAAAGTCTTACTATACTATGTCGTTTTTGGTGATAAAAAGCCTTACTATACTATGTCGTTTTTTTGAAGAAAAAAGCCTTACTATACTGTGTCGTTTTTTGAAGAAAAAAGCCTTACTATACTATGTCGTTTTTTGAAGAAAAAAGCCTTACTATACTATGTCGTTTTTTGAAGAAAAAAAGCCTTACTATACTATGTCGTTTTTTTGAAGAAAAAAGCCTTACTATACTATGTCGTTTTTGGTGATAAAAAGCCTTACTATACTATGTCGATTTTTTTAAGAAAAAAGCCTTACTATACTATGTCGTTTTTTTTAAGAAAAAAGCCTTACTATACTATGTCGTTTTTTGAAGAAAAAAGCCTTACTATACTATGTCGTTTTCTTTTAAGAAAAAAGCCTTACTATACTATGTCGTTTTTTTGAAGAAAAAAGCCTTACTATACTATGTCGTTTTTTGAAGAAAAAAGCCTTACTATACTATGTCGTTTTTTGAAGAAAAAAGCCTTACTATACTATGTCGTTTTTTTTAAAGAAAAAAGCCTTACTATACTATGTCGTTTTTGGTGATAAAAAGCCTTACTATACTATGTTGTTTTTTTGAAGAAAAAAGCCTTACTATACTATGTCGTTTTTTTTGAAGAAAAAAGCCTTACTATACTATGTCGTTTTTGGTGATAAAAAGCCTTACTATACTATGTCGTTTTTTTGAAGAAAAAAGCCTTACTATACTATGTCGTTTTTTTGAAGAAAAAAGCCTTACTATACTATGTCGTTTTTTGAAGAAAAAAGCCTTACTATACTATGTCGTTTTTTGAAGAAAAAAGCCTTACTATACTATGTCGTTTTTTGAAGAAAAAAGCCTTACTATACTATGTCGTTTTTTGAAGAAAAAAGCCTTACTATACTATGTCGTTTTTTTGAAGAAAAAAGCCTTACTATACTATGTCGTTTTTTGAAGAAAAAAGCCTTACTATACTATGTCGTTTTTTGAAGAAAAAAGCCTTACTATACTATGTCGTTTTTTTGAAGAAAAAAGCCTTACTATACTATGTCGTTTTTTGAAGAAAAAAGCCTTACTATACTATGTCGTTTTTTTTGAAGAAAAAAGCCTTACTATACTATGTCGTTTTTGGTGATAAAAAGCCTTACTATACTATGTCGTTTTTTTGAAGAAAAAAGCCTTACTATACTATGTCGTTTTTTGAAGAAAAAAGCCTTACTATACTATGTCGTTTTTCGAAGAAAAAAGCCTTACTATACTATGTCGTTTTTTTTAAGAAAAAAGCCTTACTATACTATGTCGTTTTTTTTAAGAAAAAAGCCTTACTATACTATGTCGTTTTTTGAAGAAAAAAGCCTTACTATACTATGTCGTTTTTGGTGATAAAAAGCCTTACTATACTATGTCGTTTTTAGAAGAAAAAAGTCTTACTATACTATGTCGTTTTTGGTGATAAAAAGCCTTACTATACTATGTCGTTTTTTTGAAGAAAAAAGCCTTACTATACTGTGTCCTTTTTTGAAGAAAAAAGCCTTACTATACTATGTCGTTTTTTTTAAGAAAAAAGCCTTACTATACTATGTCGTTTTTGGTGATAAAAAGCCTTACTATACTATGTCGTTTTTTTGAAGAAAAAAGCCTTACTATACTATGTCGTTTTTTTGAAGAAAAAAGCCTTACTATACTATGTCGTTTTTGGCGATAAAAAGCATAACTATTACTTACTACCTTTTTTTTGTTAAAAAACGACATAGTATAAAGGCTTTTTATCACCAAAAACGACATAGTATAGTAAGGCTTTTTTTCTTTAAAAAACGACATAGAATAGTAAGGCGTTTTTTCTTTTAAAAAACGACATAGTGTAATAAGGCTTATTTTCTTAAAAAAACGACATAGTATAGTAAGGCTTTTTGGCTTAAAAAACGACATAGTATAGTAAGGCTTTTTTTTCGTTAAAAAACGACATTTTATAGTAAGGCTTTTTTTCGTTAAAAACCGACATAGTATAGTAAGGCTTTTTTTCTTTAAAAAACGACATAGAATAGTAAGGCTTTTTTTCTTTAAAAAACGACATAGAATAGTAAGGCTTTTTTTCTTTAAAAAAACAACATACTATAATAAGGCTTATTTTCTTAAAAAAACGAAATTGGAGGTTATATTTACCCTTTTCATTAACTTAATAAACAAATTGAGAAATGCAAAGAGTGGAATTGAACTCACTCCTGATATGAATCTGTTTCCACATCTGGATCTGACCCAAAGTCTTTGCCACTGGACCACAGGTACTTCTGAAATGAAATGATTGGAAGTTATATTTCTCCCCTCCGTTACTTCAATAACATTGGAAAAGGATTTTAAAGATGTAAGTGGTGGATTTGAACTCACTCTTGATTGGAACTTGTTTCCACCTCTTGATGTGACCCAATGTCTTTGCCACTGGACCACAGCAACAACTAGAAGGATAAAAAATCAGGTCAGATTGATCAGCTTTATTACCTCAACTCCTTTGGAAAATAAGTTTAGTGCTTTAAGTGCTGGATTGGAACTCACTCCTGATTTGAACTTGTTTCAGATACAGCATTTTTGTACCTATGATGATCACAAGAAATATTCAAATATTTGTCCTCTTCATTACCTTTACTCCATTGGAAAAGAAGATGAACATTGTACATTCTACTCTAAAAAATTCTCAAATTGTTTGTTGAAGTAAAGAAAAGGATAAATATAACCTCCAATTTCTACAATTCAGAAGTCACAGTGGTCTAGTGGCTAAGACAACGGGTCAGAAGCCAAGGTGGACACAAATTCAAGTAAGGAGTGGGTTCAATTCCACTGTTTGCCATTCTCAAATTCTTTGTTGAAGTAAGGAAAAGGATAAATATAACTTCCAAATTGTGAAGTTCAGAAGTCACTGTGGTCCAGTGGCAAAGATACTGCTCAGAACTTGAGATGGAGAAATTCAAACCAGGAGAGGGTTCAAATCCACTCACAGCTCTCAAATAAAGAGAGTATAAATAATGGGGTGAAATCCATTAACAGGTCTTCTCTAAGGCTTTTTACTTAAAAAGACGACACAATATAGTAAGGCTTTTTTTCTTTAAAAAACGACATAGTAAAAAGCCGATATAGTATAGTAAGGCATTTTTTCTTTAAAAAAATGACATAGTTTAGTAAGGCTTTTTGGCTTAAAAAACGACATAGTATAGTAAGGTTTTTTTCTTTAAAAAACGACATAGTATAGTAAGGCTTTTTAGTTAAAAAGACAACATAGTATAGTCAGGCATTTTTTCTTTAAAAAAACGACATAGTATAATAAGGCTTTTTTTTTTTAAATGATATAGTATAGTAAGGCTTTTTGGCTTAAAAAACGAAATAGTATAGTCAGGCTTTTTAGTTAAAAAAGACGACATAGTATAGTAAGGTGTTTTTTCTTAAAAAAAACAACATATTATAGTAAGGCTTTTTGGCTTAAAAAACGACATAGTATAGTAAGGCTTTTAGTTTAAGAAGACGACATAGTATAGTAAGGCGTTTTTTTCTCTGAAAAAACGACATAGTATAGTAAGGCTTTTTGGCTTCAAAAACAACATAGTATAGTAAAGCTTTTTCTCTTCAAAAACGACATAGTATAGTTTCAAAACTGGCAATTTTGTCTTTAAAAACATCGTAAAAGCAACAGCACCCTTTTGCCGCACAACGGCAAAAAACATCGTAACAACAAGCACCAACTCCAATCCATAGAGGGCGTTGGGGAGCTCCCTTTTAACTTCCATCCTTATCCTCGGCACATTATTTTCTCCTAGTACCAACGCCCTTGTGACAACCCCCGCTAGCAAATCCGCAGCGATGACGTCACACGGCAACGATCCGTTGGTTCCACCCCCACGTCCGAGCCGAGCGACGGGGCACGAAAAAGCGAGGGCGGATGAGCGGACAGAGGTGGGCTTGTGGCACCGGCGGGACAATAAACGCTAACATTGCGGCGACTGGCCTGAAGCGAAGGAATAAATGAGCTCGTAAAAATGGGGGAAAAAAACCTAGCCTGACATGATGTACGGCCTATAAAATGACATGCAATTACCCGCATTACCTCTCTCGGTGTTACCGTCAGCTTTAGATGTTCGTGGTGGGTAATATCTTCAGCAATGGTGGTTGTAAAGCAGTTTTGAGCTAATTATTTCATCATGAGCGATGATTTTTGTACATGTGATGACTTGAAAATGTTCTGGTTCGTTGTTTTGAATCCGGATTCAAGTTTTCGTTGAAGTCTTGTCCTTGATACGCTTGAGAAGGTATTACAGGTTTTACGAGGGTTTTGCTGGAGAAGGCGGGATGATGAGTATCAGGGTGTGAAATTAGGACATCTGGTCTGGTGAGTCTTGTCTTTTCGTCCAAGTATGGTTGGTTTTTGTGATATTTTCGGGTGTTTACGTGAAGGATTTCCCCGGAAGTTGATGATGACGACAAGGGTAGTGGTGGAAAAGACTTCTGCTGGTTTGGCTGCGGAGAAAACTGGGACTGTGCCAGTCTAACGAGTTCTAGATTTCTTTGCTGACCTTGGCTGAGGCGCTTTGAGGTCAACAGGCATTCCCAGCTGCTGTGGGTTGTCTCTTGGTCAGTGGCTGGCTAACTCGCTCACTCAGTGCTTCAAAAACAATACAAAACATGGTCTTTATTTATTACTGAAATTAAAGTAAGCACACCCAAAATCAAATGGTGACCAGAGAGTACCGTCTAATATCTAAGTACGGTTTAATTTCTAAGTACTGTTTAATATCTATGTCCTTGAAACCAGCTCTAAAAATTATATTCATGAGTTAAATATCTAAATATCTACTGTTTTCAACAGTACTTAGATATTAAACAGTACTTAGATATTAAACAGTACTTAGATATTAAACAGTACTTAGATATTAAACAGTACTTAGATATTAAACAGTACTTAGATATTAAACAGTACTTAGATATTAAACAGTACTTAGATATTAAACAGTACTAAGATATTAAACAGTACTTAGATATTAAACAGTACTTAGATATTAAACAGTACTTAGATATTAAACTATGCTTAAGAATACAAAAGTAAATATTACTTACAAGATTTCAATCCTCTTAAAATAACAAGCACCAGAATTGATGCTTAAAAATCTAGCAAACTAATCCACGTTGACAGAAGAACAAAATGGCAACAAAAGACAATGGAAAAACAATGGTTAGCATGCTGTCAGACCTCAAAAATCACACAGTATACCTTTATTTGGAGATTATTTTTATTTTTGTGGGTTTCCCCTCAAGTTACCAGAGAAAGAGCGACTAATTACAATCTAGTTTAGTATTTTCAGACACTTTCCCGGATGGATTTATGTCCAAAATAGGGTCTACTATCATTCCAAAGTCACCAACTGTTGTACATCAATACACCTTTTACTTGACATTAACCTTTCAAAGTCAAATCCTTCACAATGACGGTCAATTTCAATGAAATCCACATTTTTCAGGTTTTTGGAGATGACAGCATGGAAGTATTAACGACTAGTCCATGGTGTTGTGGACCTAAGGCCAAATTTAGGGCTTGCGGCTCATCAAGTGCACCCTTCATCCGGCAAACATACCACAGGCGGGTCGCATTTTGACAAAGGATTCGTTCTCTTCGGGTCCCAAAAATTGGGAAGCCCAGGGACAATCTGAGCACTTGTACGAGCGAGGTGGTCGGTCGGCATGTTCGCCGCCGGGGGTGTTTGGCCACGGGGTTTGGAAAATGCCTGTAGAAACAAAAAGGCCTTGGTTTTTAAATGCCTCTCCTCCGCTTCGGGAAGATTCGCAGGGTCTGATTCTCCCGCCCTTCTGGCTTTTGTTTGGGATGAAGGAATTTGGTGGATGGCTCAATTCGGCCGTGCGTTCAGAAGCCGTTAAATGGCAGCCGGGCGTGTCTAGGCGCATCCGACACCCTCCAGTCCGCACTTTGGCCTTTTGGCAAGGCGGGCTGGTGCAGATTGTACCCAAAGGCACGCAGAAATGCCTCTGGAGCAGCTGTTTGTGTCGTTTGACGTGTCACGCGTAGCTCAGGATCGGGTTCCACTCGTTTAGAAACGACGGGGTGCCGGATTAGGCATGGGCCTGGGAGTCCAATTCCGACGTTTGGCGTGTTTTGACAAATCATTTTTGAAGGGTTGAGATGAAGAGGACAAAAGATGATAACTAAAATGAATGCCCAGAGTCATTTGTTGCTATGGAATATTGGAATATATGGAATAACATTATCTATTTGTCTGGCATGACCAATCAAAACATAGATAACTACAAGAAGTACTATTTGATATCTAAGTACTGTTTAATATCTAAGTCCTGTTTAATATCTAAGTCCTGTTTAATATCCAAGTCCTATTTAATATCCAAGTCCTGTTTAATATCTAAGTCCTGTTTAATATCTAAGTACTGTTTAATATCTAAGTACTGTTTAATATCGAAGTACCGTTTAACATCGAAGTACTGTTGAAAACAGCTCTCAAAATTATATTCATGAGGGTTTAATATCTAAATATCTACTGTTTTCAACAGTACTTAGATATTAAACACTACTTAGATATTAAACAGTATTTGGATATTAAACAGTACTTGGATATTAGACAGTACTTGGATATTAGACAGTACTTGGATATTAGACAGTACTTGGATATTAAACAGTACTAAGATTTTAAACT
Source organism: Stigmatopora nigra (assembly GCF_051989575.1). NCBI lineage: Eukaryota > Metazoa > Chordata > Actinopteri > Syngnathiformes > Syngnathidae > Stigmatopora > Stigmatopora nigra. The sequence continues at coordinate 10,565,396 of NC_135525.1, forward strand.
CTCTCTTAGATATTAAACTCTCTCTTAGATATTAAACTCTCTTTCAATAATATAATTTTGAGAGCTGGTTTCAACAGTAAACTCTGTCACCAAAAGACCCGCCACCAAACGTCCGAGCGCCAGCTTTCCTTGGTGGAAAAACTTAAGTGAAAAAGGCAAAGACAACTCCTGATTGGGACAAAAACACAGACAACCACTATACACTACTACCTCAGCAGAAACTATGGGGACCAGTTATCTTTCCAGGACCTCAAAACCCAAGGACTCCTACATTGCCACACCCCTACAACTCTTTCCAAAGCCTTGCCATTGAAAGACTTTAAACAAGTGCAACTAGTCGAGTCTGACCTTGACAGAAGGATGGCGTTCTCATAGTGACCCCCTACTGCACTTTGCGCTTGTCAAACCCCAGCCAGCGGTTGCGTGGCGACTGGTCACGCTAGGACGAGAATCTGCTCCGTCCTAAAGCTTTTACTAGCTTTTTTTGTTCTTCGGGGTCTTTAATCACCTTGCCCAAGGGTTCCGCTGGCTGCCGCCTGTCTTTAATAGTTGCTCAAGGCCACTGTCCTCCCTCACAAAGAGGTTTTTGTGCACAACAGAATCTGCAAAGCTAAATTTGAAGAACAACATTTGGTCCTGAAATTCATCTTCACTTAATCTTAACAACCTAAACTACCAAAATACAACAGTGGATGACAATTTTAGCATAAAAAAAATTAAATAAGTTATTTTGCCTGACCTGGAAACCCCAGAATTCTCTATTTTGTCATTTTTTCACCAATAACTTCATAAAAAAACTAAATTAAATAAAGATCAATGACAAAATACACACTAGTTACAACCTCAAGTAATATTTAGTTTAAAAAAATATTTAATCATGCTATTGATGGTACATTAACTCTTCTAGTCAAAGTGGATTGGAAACTTAGCGCTAACAATGGCTGCCAATGAGTTAATAATAATATTGTAATAGTAAATAATAATTGGTAACTAAGAGTAAGTATCTAAAGTTACTAAAGTAACTAATATGTAAAGAAAAACACCTAATTCCTGCATGAAAAGGGGAATTCTACGTAAAACTTTTCTTTAAAAACATGCCAAATATGATTTTTAACTCTTGTTTCCTATCAAACATCCACACTAGTACAAATAAAGTACACAAATTTTAGCATTACACCCAACAAGAGTGTCAATATCCCATGTCAAAGTATTAGTCGCTAACAAGTTTGTAGGCAGTCAGATAGAAACTGCACATACTAAATTATATTCCAGTACCAGTCAGGAAGTAGATGGAGAACCCTATCCTTAAAAAAAACGGCCTTTCAATGGTCTTAAAGAATTTTAACCATTTATTGGCTGCTTAAGAATGAGCTATATTGGGGCGTAGACCATCCTTTCTGTCCATTTACCAACTCTGAAATCAAGGCTCCCAGTTAAGGGTGTCCAGAGTGGGCCGAGGGGCCATGAATGGTGGGCTTTGTCCACTCCGTGGTCATCACATTCCATCGGAGGCACTGTGTCGAGCGCAGCAGAGCGGAGGAGAGGCCATGACCGTAAGGGATGACGGGGTAGGGAGGGGGGGTACATGATGGACAGATGCTAACATATGACTTTGGGACATTTATTTATTTATTTATGTATTTACTCGCTTGTCAGTGTGCCAAATTTGCAATACGTTAGCAAGATAGCTGTCTTTTATGTGAGCTTTCTCATAGATTCCTAAGCTTGGGGACAATAAAGGAGGTTTTAAACGAATCTGTCCTGCTTAACTTACAAATTAAACGATCTCTTAAAGCTTTTTGCACCATGAATAACGTTAAATTTACGTTTCTTTATCTTCGGAAACTAGAACAGCCTACTTAAACGGCCACTACAATGTCTCCCTTGTCCTTTAATGCAACTATTTAATAAAAATATGGCCCTTTGCGAAGCTTATACTTAAAAAGTCTCATTCGTCATTTCCTGAAATTATATTACATCAGAATTACCTATTTTGCTCATACTAGCAAATATCTTGCTGGTTGTTTGGCCTCCAACGCTATGAAACATTAATCTGGACATGGATCTTTTTGGATTTATAATCAAAGATGTCCTGGAACAGAGTAGTTTTAGCCCAAAAATACAACCCCCATGTTACAAATGTTACTTTTGATACTCATACGAAACAAGTGGAGTTTTTCTAAGGCCATTTTCTGTCAATGTAAAGGATCCTCATTTCCCTCACAGTGTTTGTAACTCAACACAGATTACAATAGTGAGTTCTCTTCCTAAAGTATGAATCATTCAACAGGTGAGTGTAATCTAAACTGACAGCAAGGTGCTTTGCTTCCCAGCTCAGATTGCTTGTCATTCCAGTTAAAGCAAAAACAAGAAACAAAAAAAAAAAAACCCAGATATACAACCATCAAACCAACCTAAACCCTAGTAAATAACTAACAATAATACAACAACACAAATTATATCTTTCCACAACATCACTTGAGTGAATATTAGTCATATTAACATATTTTCTACACCCTAAACTCAAGTTATTTGACCATCATTGAGTAAAAATACTCAACCAACACCGCCTGCAATAACATCAACAAATGTACAACAAGTGACTAAAGATATCTACAATCAGAAAACGAACAATCCGGCTGTCCGTCTAGCTCGTGCTAGCAAATTTAATTAAATATGACGTCAGATATAAGCTATTCCTGGATAAGAGACATTGTTTCACTTTGTGCTTTGGCTAACTTGTGATAGGTAATTGATACATTTTCGTTATCAAATGTAGTAACGGAAATACCATAGAAAATATGTACTTAAGAAAAAAAATCACATTACTTGATTGTTATTATTACATTATTGTTTTCTGGTGTACAAAAAGGATATCAGTGACCTGGTCAGTCATGTGCTGGCTGTTTTTGATTGAATTTAAGCACTTTCATCATTAAAAACTTGTCTTCTGCAACTGATAAAAACATTCCAGTTTAATAGATATTATAGTAGCTTTTTACAAGGTCAAATCAACTACTTGGCTAAGTGCCCAGCTAAGTTTGATTAAATGAATAAAAGTTTAATCCGTCCATGAAAGAATACCAAAATATTCTAATTCAATTTTACACTAAAAATGACATCAAAATCAGGATCTTGGCAATGTATTTCCCCTGTAAGCATATCATGTAACTTAAAATCTAAACATTTAGAAATGATGTCCTCAATAAAATGTACTTCAAAATCGAAATTTGAACCATGTTCTAGTTTCTCAAAGTCTGCCATTGTGTCATTTTACACTTGGAGTCTCTTTGCCTTCTTTTATTGACAAAGTAAAAAACACCTGCTCAGCATGGTCGCTGCCTACTAGGGGAGGGTGTCGGTAACCCGCGGCAACCAGCATTGTGTCAACAGAAATCTTGGACGGCCCGTTTGCCACCGCCATTGGCTAACCCGGCCAATGAACGACTCGGAATACGTCAATGTATTATGCATGCGCCGTCACCTTGTGGTGGACTTGAGCTCATTTGCAGGTGAGCCAAGGGAACAAGTGGTGCAACTCCGAGAATGGAACTGACATCCTCATATATTCGACCAAAGACCAGCCACTTCTTGCCCGCCATCTCCACCATAGCGCCCGGCTACCGAAATCCACGACCCGCCAGTCAATCGTCCAACCAATGGAGGACAAACGGCTATTACAAAAATAGCGGCGCCGTCCCCAGTTTACAACGAGGGATCCCAGATCTAATCCGTACAGATGTTATGTTCTACCCTTCCAACAGGAGCGCTCTGAGCACCCGCTACACACCCGACGACTGGTTCAAGTCCAACCAGGGCAACTATCGTCAGTCCGAGGCTTCGCGCAACAGCGCCGAGAGGCTGAGGCGGGACACCTTGAGGTTGATTCAGGACAAGGAACAGTTGACCCGTCGTACACAAGAGAATACCAGTAAGGATATTGGGCAACGTGCCAATGATATTGCCTTCTGGCGGTCGGAATTGAGCCACGAGGTGGATAACGTCGTGGGAGAGACGGCGGCCCTGGGAGAGGTTAGGAGGAGGTTGGAGAGGGCCTTGGCGGAGACTGAGAGGCCACTTCAGGTGAGAGTTGGCGGCCAATAACGTCAGAGAGATGATAAAGTTTTAGGGATTGTTGTGATTCCGCTGATTGTTACCTATGCCGCAAACCATAGTAATCAAAAATTGCTCATCCATCCGTTTCAAAAACTAACAATCTGGATCTTGATAACTCATAAATTATGTTTATCGTCATCTAACATTGCTAGCATGTAGCATAGATTGCTAACCTGTCAATAGTTTGGGTTGTCAAATTCATTTGCGTTCCAACACACTTTATGAATGGTTAATGCAATACAATGCTGATATAATGTAATATTAATGATCAGGACAACAGTATTTATGTTTGCTAACTTGTCCTCAGGTGGCCCAAGAGTGTCTGTACCACCGGGAGAAGCGCATGTCCATCGACTTAGTCCACGATGATGTCGAAAAGGACCTCCTAAAGGTCAAAAATGCTTCAAAAACTAAAGCCGTGTAGCCAGCAATGAACCGTAATGATTCAATAGGAAGTGGGGGTGATAAAGACCTGCCAGGGGAAGATGAAGCAACACCTGGAGAAGGCTACAGCACAGTTAGCGTAAGTGCTATTATAGCCGTCGAGTTAGAAGCGGCCATTTTGAAGTGTTGATGTCTTTTGTGGGGCGGGGAGATGCTAAACAGGTTGAACCGGGCGGCACAACACGAGCTGGAACGGGATTTAAGCGACAAGGTTACGGCACAGAGGATAGACGACCGCTGCCATCAGCTGACAAACGCATCCAACGGAGTTGGGTTTTTCCGTGGAATCGACAGACTCGACCCTTCGTGAGTGGCGCCTCTCAAAACTGGTGTTTTGGAGTTTGTCAAATATTTACGTTCATCCCGTCTAGGCTCTCTCTGCCGGAGTCGTGGTCCAAGTTCACCGATGACAACGTGCTACACTCGCAGGGACAACGAGCCGCCTCACGCAAACTGCGTGACGAGATCGATGCCTTGCTCAATGCCACCTCCAGCGATATGTGGAGTCAATTCAATAACGTCAACGTGTCCTTTACCGGGCGTGTGGCGCAGACCACTGATGCCCGTAACAGCCTACAGACTCATCTAGGCAAGGTCCGTAACCGAAAGATATCATGTACTAGTTTTGAAGGGTACTCGGGACATTTGGTCCCTGGACGTTTGACAAGTTGACATGATTACTGTTGAAACCAGCTCTCAAAATTATATTCACCAGGGCGACCAAACGTCCGGGCTACCAAAACGTCCGGGCTACCAAAATGTCCGGGCTACCAAAATGTCCGGGCTACCAAAAGTCCGGGCTACCAAACGTCCGGGCTACCAAACGTCCGGGCTACCAAAAGTCCGGGCTACCAAAAGTCCGGGCTACCAAAACATCCGGCTACCAAAACATCCGGCTACCAAAACGTCCATTCACGGTTTCAAACTAGCTAGCTACCAGCTAAAGTCATACTTTAGTAGTACTACAATATTATTTCAGAAAAAGTATGTGTTTTCTTTTTTCCAGAACATTACTCCATTGTTTTAACTTGTAAGACGACAGACTTTGACTAACTAGATTTTAGAACATTAAGAAAATGTAAGGTCATCTGAACACATCACATTGCCTCTAAAAGTACCGATCTTTGTTATAATCTGCTTACCTCATTTATGTTGACCTCTCTCAGACCCTGCAGGAGACCTTCCAGACGGAGATGCTCATAGAATCCCTGAAGAAAGCCCTGCGAGACAAAGAAAACCCATTAAAAGTGGCTCAAACCAGACTGGAGGAACGTACCAGAAGGCCCAATCTGGAGCTCTGCCGGGACACACCGCACCACAGGTATCAAGTATTTAAGTTTTACGTCAGATATTTTTCATTTTGAGCTTTATTCTACACTCTGGCACATCCTCAGGCTGGTAGACGAAGTACGGGAGATCGAGGATACCATTCGCCGCCTACAAGAGAGGCTGCTGGAAGCTGAGAGCAGCCTTCAAAATCTGCTCAGGACAAAAGTAACATTGGAACATGACCTTGCCATCAAGGCCAACTCGCTTTTTCTGGACCAGGAAAAGTGCATGAGCATGCGCAAGACCTTTCCAAGTGTGCCCAGACTCACGGGATACACTTAAACAAATGTCACGCTATAATTTTCGAGTGAATTACCAGGCTCGGGAACTAACTGCTTGATACAATAAAATAATAGCATGTGACTATTGACATTGATTTGAAGTAAAGAACTACTACGGAAGTAAAAATAACAGTTTTACTCAGTTGTTTATGTTTATTACCAATGTTTACGTTAGTTACGGCTTATCACTTCAATATTTTCCATTACATCAATATGTGTGACGACAATGGATGCAATAAAGATGTAAAAATAATGTAAAATACCAACGTTAGCAATCAATATTTGAGTCCTGACCAACCTGGATGTCTTATTTTGAGTACAAAATAATCATTTAATACTCTCAATCAGTCAAATGCTACTATGAAAAGATTAATTTGCCACACTACTAAAACACTACCCCTTTTGTACACACAACAACTGCAACAATATCCCAAATACTACAGACATGTATGGTCAAAACCTTTAAGTATCATGTGAGAGAATTGCATACAATGTGTGAGAGCTCATTTTTACACACTAGCGTTTTTCAACTGAGGAAAAAAACAAAAAAATAGTGTATGGGAGCTTAGCAATCATGTATAAAAATTAATGCTAAATTATGTCCCTGATATTCTCGTATACACACATAAAACTCTCATATATTATGACGACTGGTTCTCATTTATCACCTTAATCCGATCCACGGTCAAGGCCGACACACACGGGTGTTGACACATACACCTTTATCAGCTGCTTTTAAAAATGACTCAGCGCTTTGCCTCCAAGGGAGACACCGCAATAAGCCCCGCCCGCCTGACTGAGGCGCTGCGATGGAGTTGCCGCCACCGCCCCGACTGCGGAGGTAGGCTTGTAGACGATGGCGGCATACTGATGCTTTTAAGATCGATGGCGTTTGCTGGTGACGCTGAACAAAGTGATCTACTACACTGATTAAACGCAGGGTGTGTATTTGTGTATGTGGGTTTTATTGTGCGAATATTTTTTTCTATACTTGTACTTTGGTTTGGGTGTAATGTTTTACAACCTCGGTCTTAATATGTATAAAGAGCAATGGGTTTGACACACAATACAGGAGATACACAATGTGTGTGTTTAATATAGGTGTGTACTATGGGTTAGGGTACACACCTAGTACATTCCAGAGCTGAACAGATAAAAATACAGTTTAATTCTGGTTTGTTTCTAAATAGATGATTGCAGGGTATTAGCGTAAGTATGCAGTAAAAAATATAGTGGTGTTGATGTACCTGCTAAGTTAGATTAAAGCTATATTCATTTAATATTTTTGGCAGGAAGAAATGTCTGTTTGATTTATTAGAAGGATTTGCTATATTATATGTTATGGGAATTTGAAGTTTTGGGTTTGTTTTTCTAGGTTGTAAAATTTGGAATATGATTTGGGTGATAAAATTAGGACCAATTTCCAATATTAGTATTTTTTGGGGATGAGTTCCAATTGTGTAGGTAGTATAACAACTTTTGTTTGGGAAGACAATGTTTTAAAAATATTTTTTTGTACAATTGATCTGGTTTTACCCATTTTGGCTCTAATTTGGATCATCTTGGTCACTGGTAGTAGCTAAAAACGTCATTGTTGGCTACTAATATTGTTACACTTTAAAAATTCAGCTGTCAGTATATTAATAGAGCATGCCAGCAAGCAATGTACCCAGAAAGTCAAGCTATCCGCGTCATACAGCGACATCTACAAAATCTTGAATTTAGTGCATCCAAAAAGCACCCTATGAGAGTAAATATGGCGTGTTACATTAGTTAAATATATTATCACTTAAAAAGGGGGATTAATATCATTAATATTGGCCAAAGTTGACATGTTTCATCTAGAACGAAAGCACAAAAGGGCTTATTTCACAATATTTAGTATCTCATACTTGTGATATCGACCTGCAGAAATTTCACCATAGCAAACATGAACCAGAGAACTGATAGCTTGACAATGCCAAGATATTGAATTTAATATTTGATTTACTTATAGGAAACTCAATGCAATGTTCACAAAGGCCTGTTCAAATCGCTCAACCTTATAAAATGAGTAGAAATTCCCAAATATTACTTAAAGAAAGTCTACTCGGAGGAATGGGTGTCAGTTTCCCCTTTTAGGTGGGATGCAAATAGGCATCCAAGACCAGGAGGGCCTCCTCCCCTTGCACACATGCGGAATGTACGCTGGAATCCTCGTGGCGCTCCAAACATATTGACGGGTTATTTTTAACAGCCCCGTGTTATTTTGCATCGCTACATTCCGACGGGGGAGACTCGAGAGGGGGGAAAAACAAGAGAAAGGGTCGCCCGGGTGGAGCTTTTCACTTTGCAATTGCCAGTTGTTAGCTTCACTTTTTGGAATAAGTACTCAGTTCAATTGTTCCGAGCAAAAATACGATGAAAACTAAGTCATGTATGTATAAATACAGACATTCAGTCTATGTCAAAGCTCGAAATTTGTCAAATTTACTCGAATTAGGAACTTTTGCAAGATATTTTAAGGCATCTGGTAAGAGTTTTCATGGTTAACACATGTAAGGTTAGTATTTATGAAGTTATATTTGGAGATATTTTAACTCAAAGTTGTAAAGGAGTAGTTTCACAGGGGAATTAGCCGCTAGCATTGGACAGGGGGACCTTGTGGTCGATCTTCGTAGTAGTTAACGTCAGACTCGGGAGGGCAAGCGTTTGGGAACGTTCATGGGAACTTCCTGTGGCTGTTGGAGGCCTGCCACATGTGTGGAAGGAGCCTCTCGAGAAGCCGCAAAAACGCAGACGTGGTGAGGAAGCCTTCAAACTCCAAGATAAGCCTGCGGTTTCCCACTTCCCAACGGCCTTTTACATGGGAGAAGAATACTTCCTCATACTTTGACACTAATCTTCAAAAACCAACCGCTTTATAGTAAATAATACGAGTTATCTCGGTTCTCGGTTGGGAAATGTAAGGACCGCTAGGCTCAAGCACCTTGCCAAAGCAAGAAGACTACTGTTACCAATCGATACTTCTATTCATTTTGAATGACATACCTCTATCAGCTGCTTCAAAAAAACAAGACCGCAATAGATTGACTATTAAAGTCTCTCACAAACTGTGCCTTATATACAGGTGCCAGTTTATGAATTATTAAGTTTCCGTGTGGTATCGATATTATATTCGTTTACAGGGCATTGATGCCAAAGCTAGCTACAGGTGACTACATTTTTTTAGAATATAAGTTTATGCTATGATATTTGGAGTGCTGCTTTTTTGGAATTGGAATTGAGAAAACAACTATATAAAAAATATCTACTAACTAGATATATAGATATAGATAGGTAGCTATAGATATAAATATAGATAGAGATATAGATATACATGCATACTTTATATATATGTAGATATAGATGTATAGATGTATACTAGTATACATGTATAGATGTATACATGTATACATGTATACATGTATACTAGTATACATGTATAGATGTATACATGTATACATGTATACATGTATACATGTATACATGTATACATGTATACATGTATACATGTATACATGTATACATGTATACATGTATACATGTATACATGTATACATGTATACATGTATACATGTATACATGTATAGATGTATAAATTTATAGATGTATAGACGTATACATCTTTACATGTATACATGTATCATCCCGTATTTGGGAAATATCCTTGGTTGCAGTAGCAATACAGACACAGAAGACATTGTAGACCTAGTTAAAAATATATATACATATAAGTATGTATATATACACAAATATTTAAATATATATACACATACACAACGCTTTTTTAAAATAAAAAAGTAGTTATTTGGCTGTCATTAACTTTTACACCTATCAGATGCCCCCAAAAATCGGTGTTCGAAAAGACTATCATTCCAACGTTACCCCCAAATGTGTGGATGACACCACCCCCCAAGCCAACATCTATTACCGCCTCCCCCTGAGGGCTTTAAACGACAACAATAACAAAAAAAAAAAACATCTCCACGCGTCAACCAAATGTTGCCAGATGCTCCAACGACAACGAACCTTCCCGTGTCATGTCAACCCAAACACGGACATATAAGGCATGGAAAAACAATTTCATTAGCCAGGATCTACGCGCCTTCAGCCCGTTGCACTATCATTCTCGCCTAGCACGACGTCTGCAGCCACTTCAAGAAACATGCTAGCCTCCATCTTGACATAAGTAGCTGACAAAGTGCGGGTATCGGCACGTCTCAGTGGCTAAAGAGGAACACGGGTGTGTTCGTTGTTACGAGTAGTGACAGGAAACACGTGCCATGACACACGTTAGGCGCTTCCTGTCTTTACGGGGGAACCCGGCTAGCCCAAAATTCGCAAGAAATATTTATGGCTTCTTCTACATTTCCCGCAGTTTGTTGGTGGTATTGCAAGACATTTTTACCCGCGTTGGCTATTCCTGAATGAGTTATGTTAAGCTAACAGGGAGAGCCCTACACATCTAGCGCTATGCTAACATTGGCAGTGAGTCACGAGCTCATGACCCAACTTTTTGGGTTATTTTTGTTTCCCAGGGCGCCATGGCAACAGCGAGTAGCGTGGAACTCAGATGGAACCCCCCTCGGCCTTGTAAAAATGCTTTTATGTTATGCGACACGTTTGCAGAGGCTACTTGAGGGTTGCTAAGATATGCTGGTATTAGAAGTATAAATGAGTCACCATCATTTTATAGTGGAAGTGGAATAACTTGACCCTGAGCAGATTTAGTAGGAAAAATATTTGCCGCTTGTAGTAACAACAAAAAGTGGATTGGGATTGCAATTGAAAGATGAGCAAACTCATCAAGTGTATACAAGTGTATACAAGTGTATACAAGTGTATACATGTGTATTCAAGTGTATACAAGTGTATACAAGAGTATACATGCGTATACAGGTGTATACAAGTGTATGCAGGTGTATACAAGTGTAAACAGGTGTATACAAGTGTATACAAGTGTATACATGTGTATACATGTGTATACAGTGTATAGAATTGTATACAAGTGTATAGAATTGTATACAAGTGTATAGAATTGTATACAAGTGTATAGAATTGTATACAAGTGTATAGAAGTGTATAGAAGTGTATACATGTGTATACAAGTGTATACAAGTGTATACAAGTGTATAGAATTGTATACAAGTGTATATACACTTGTATACACATGTATACACTTGTATACACTTGTATACACATGTATACAAGTGTATACAAGTGCATACATGTGTATACAAGTGTATACAAGTGTATTCATGTGTATGTATAGGTACACATGTATATACATGTGTATGTATGTGTATACATGTGTATAAATGTGTATACATGTGTATACATGTGTATAAATGTGTATGTATGTTTATGTGTGTAGGCATATATATATATACCTACACATGCACTACATGTATACATATACACATATATACATACTATTATATATGTTAGGCATGCATATGTCTCCAAGTAAAGCAAAACAGATTAGACAGACATACACACAAGGCTGGTTACCAGGGCAACGGCGCCCCATTACGCAGCGTACGTCTATACATATGTGGAAGAGGGGCCGGACCGCCGGCCGGGGCGGGTCTCTTCTATCCCATAATGAGAGACTTTATAAGAGACCAGCGGCTGTCAGCGCGCCGTCACACCGCCGCTTGAGGACAACGCTCCTTTCCTTCCTTTTCCTTCCTTCCTTCCACTCCTCGTTTGGACAAAACTTATTACCCTTCTTTTTTTTTTCTTCCGACGGGAATACACGCTCACGCTCCAAGTAAGTACAACTTCCTTTTCTTCTTCTTTAAAAACAAAAGTGGAGTGAAAGTGGATTAGGACTGAAAATAAGGTGGAAATGTTGACGTTTAAAGGGTTAAAAGTCATGTTTTTTGGAGTGTTTTGAGAGCGTAACAAGTGAGAGGGTTTGTCCGAAGCGTGCTGCAGTGACACACCCATGTCCCGCTCGCTCGTGCACGCTAACTTGCGAGCACGCGCCCTGATTCCTATTCCTCTTCTTCCTCTTCTTCATCCTCGTTCTCTTGGTCTTGCTCCAGACTCTTTTTGCCAAGATGCTGCTTCTTCTACTGGCCATCGTCCTCCTGCACATCGCCGCTTTGGTGCTCCTCTTCGTCTCCACCATAGTCAGCGTGAGTCACCCTGGGTGGGCTTTTTTTTACACCCTGTGTACTAAATATGTGTAGTGGGTGTGGGGGTTCTGCAGGGTATGCTTAATTGATGTAAACAATTAATGTATCATGGTGTTTTTGGTTTGTTTTTTTGGGGTTTTTTTTGTGTTCTACAGGTGTGGACATCCAATGATATCGGGACTTCGGATTTGTGGACCAACTGCACTATCATTAGTGGAATTCAACGTTGCGATGGCGCCTCTACGGGAGGTGAGTTTCGTTAATTTATATCATTTTTGGGAGATTTATGATCATATTTTTGGGTTTTGGGAATGTTTTGGTAATTTTTTAGGCTAATAAAGTTGATTTTGGGGAATTTTTTGATTGTTCAAGGAGGTGCGTTACTTTAAGGGATCAATATTATTGTTATGTATGGTTATTAATATTAAAATTGTTGCTGTTATTTGTGTGGTTCTGCAAAATATGTAAATATCTGCAATGATATGACTGGGAGTGGCAAGGTGGATTATTTATTATTTTATAGGCATGGGGTTGGGGTTTTATTATGAGTCCTGATTATTAATAATGGGATAATTATGTGGATATTTATCCATATTTTAATAAAGCAGTGCTGATGCAACTTAGCTATTACGACCGGTAATGCAGTGGGAGTGGCCTGAGTAGATCAACAAGGTTTATGATGGTGAATGTTTGGGAACGGAAAAAAATGAAAGGATTTATGAAGAAGTCCAATAACATTTTAAGATTAATATGAACATCATTATTAATGATAATGCATAGTGAAATTAACATTGCAAAACCTATTAGAAATCGTAATATAAAATTTTCAAGACATATTTGACAACTACCTCTAAATTGACATAATGATGACATTAGGAATAAAAATATGGCATTAGAGTTTTTAAATATTGATATTATTTGACAATTTTGTGGATCGGGCAATAGCTACGATTAAGGAATTCACCGATATGATAAATATTACTGCAATAGTGATTAGAACTAAAAAGCAAAGGGACTTATAGTGTATAGGATGACTTGCCAATCGCGAGGGCGTGTCGGGGTTGCCTCTCTGGCGCCATCTAAGGGAGGGAATGCGCCAATGGATGACGGAAAGGCCTCCGCCTGTAAAAATAGTCGGTGGCGTGATGTCCATATTGAGGTCCCGTGTGCAGAAACAGCCTAGTGACCGGATCGGCCATTGAGGGGGGGGTGGATGTCTGCATACGCCAGGGAGGGAGGGGGGTATTTAAAGCACGCTAGTATGTGTTTGTGGCGCTGAAAATGCGCGTGGGTCACGCCCAGTGTCAGAGCGCAGTGTCCCATCTTAGCTCGCCGTGTCTACGGCCGCAATTTAGGGAGGCGGCAGCTGCTCTTGAAGGGATTTTTATAGCTTGTGTGCATGTGACAAGATTTGTGGGATGTTGAAGAACGTGCTAGGAGTTGGGGGGGGGGGTTGAGAGGGGGGTAGTGATGTCAGAGGTGCATTGGGCTTGAGTGTTTTGATGGGGAGTTTGATTTGTTTTTACGAGAGATTGTGACGCAGAGGGTTTATTTAGGAAGGCGTGGGTTGGAGATGATGGGGAGATAGTTTGTGGGAGGGTTGGTGGATTGGGGTTGGTGGGGTTGATTGGGGGGGTGGGGTGATTAAGTTTAGAGGGTTTTTTTTGAAGAAAATTGGGATTGTTATTTTTGGTGTGGAAATTCAGATATTATCATCTAGTCGGATTTTTTGGAGGAATTAATGCAAGTTAAGAAAAATGGTTGAATAAGAAAATGTGTTGCAGATGACAGGGAGATAGTTTGTAGGTGGGGTTGTTTGATTGTGGGTTGGGTGATCTAGTTGAAGGTTTTTTTTTAAAGAAAATTGGGCTAGTTATTTGTTTGTGGGCATGGAAATTCAGAAATTATTATCTAGTCGAATTTTTTTGAGAGGAATTAATGCAAATTAAGAAAAATGGTTCAATAATTAAAAGTGGGTTATCATTGTTGACATTGAGCCATTTGGTAAGGGAACAAGGTAATAAAACGTCTGTTAAAATATAGCCGAAAATATGTAAAAAGTTGTCCTAACCTGTAATGGGCATATTAGTTAGAACATTAGCATTTACGTTGTTTGAGTTAGAATAGGTTTTAACTTTATTTTATCCTTGGGACATTTCTTGGTTCAGACACAGACATTGTAGAACTAGTTAAAATTTTGTAGAATTCCGAAAATAAAATTAAACGTTAGCACATTATAAATAGTTCTTGTGATAAAAACAGCTCCTAAGACTTAAATATGTTGCATATAAATCGAACAATTAAAAATCAGAGCTTTGATAGAATGTTACCTTTTTACACAATGTTTCGAAAACTGCAGGCTAGGCTCTTATCAACTATTCTTTTCCTGTTTGGCTTCTGAGTGATGCTCAACGGCGTGATTGATTTGTATGTTTTTATGACACCGGGAGGGGGGGAAACGTCCCGTGTTGACAGTGGAGGAAGGAAAAAGGCTGGCCTGGCGTAGCATCCGTATTTAAAAAGGCCAACCGATGGAACATTCCACCCAAGCTATCATTTTATCAGGGTTACGTCATATTTTGCTAAAAATTCAATCCCTTGGCGAGATGGCCGGAGCGCCATTAATAGTTTGAGTGTGTCAGTTTTATCTTGCTTGAGAGGAAGAAGGATACCGCAAAAAAAAAAAAAAAACACTAGAGGCTTTGTTCGGAACAAAAAAACACAACATTGTTATAAATAATTTGATTATTTCGTTTGGGTCTGCGGTTTGTTGTTGTTTTTTTTAATAGTTAGGTCTTAAAGCCAGATTTCTTGAATTTAGCGAGTATTTTAATCACGAAAAAATAGCCAAGTCTTAGCCTTCAAAGACACAAATAGTCGGCCATTTTGATTGGGCATAAATCCAGGCTTAGATTCGTAGTTTAAGGGATCGTATGAAATGATTGTTAATTACGATTGTGTGAAATTTTTGGTATTAAATGAGGACGGAATGTGTACTCCATGTTATGAAGGCCTAGATATTCCAGGCATCAGAAAGCAGATAATGGGTTAATGGACCCCAGGGTCTTGGCGGAGTCTGGATCGATCTTTCGTCGCCGGTCCTGATGCGAGGATTGGCTGTAGTAGCGAGCTGAGGGGGATGGGGGATGGAATCAGAACAAGATACCCTGACTAGTCGCATCATTATGGATCCATTACAAGCTCCCTGAAGTAAACATTGCTAGCCGCCCTCGTTACGGCTTAATGACGGGCGTTTATTCCGCCCGTTATTGATTATGTCTCCTCTTGCTTATTTTAATGTCCAGAGTGGATCCAGGCGGTCCAGGCCCTCATGATCCTGTCCATCATCTTCAGTTGCTTGGCACTCATCCTCTTCTTCTGTCAGCTCTTCACCCTGCAGAAGGGAGGGCGTTTCTTCATCACCGGAACTTTCCAGATTCTTGCCAGTGAGTATGATGACTTGGGAGGAAAATATTGAGTTGGGTCTTCAATGGTGCTGATAGAATAAGCGAATCTTTACTATAAAAATTATTAGGACTCAGAAACTAAACTTATAGCTATGGATATTGTCTTCAGTAGTAAATGTTATAGCCTGTGTTGTTTAAATAATATTAATATCTCATCAAGTAGCCTTGACTTAACTTGATTTGTGGGAATATCTTTGCAGATTGCACAGTCTGGGTCTTGAAAAGTATTGTAGGAGAGTTTTGGGAGACTGTACAGTCTTGGTCTTGTAAAAAAAAATAGTAGTAGTAGGTATAAAGAAGGCAGATTGTACTTTAGTTTAAAAAACTGCAATGAACCAAGAGTAGTTTTGCTAAAAAGCAAAAATAGCATCTGAACATTAGCCTTCACAACCAAATTTTAGTTTACGAAGAAGACTACAACCCAAAGTTAAGACTACAAAAAAACACAATCCGAACTACCATTCACTAAACCCAAACCACAGACACAAACAATGCGATTATTTGAACCAATCAGACACAAGTACCCTAGATTTCCCCCCCAAATTTCTATTTACAAAAACTACAACCCAAAGCCAAGACCACCCAAAAACTACAATCCAAACTATCATCCACTAAACCCCAATCCGAACCACACCTGACTCAAACAATGCAATTATTCTAACCAATCACACACAAGTATCCTATATTCCCCCCCAAATTTCAGTATACAAAGACTACAACCCCAAGCTAAGACTACCAAAAAACTGCAATCCAAACTATCATCCACTATACACAACATCAGACTCAAACCTTAGCTATCATTCCTTCCCAACCATTCTACCAACTTCCCCCAGGTCTGTTCGTAATGAGCGGCGCCATCATCTACACGGTGATGAGTCCGGAATGGGTTCCCGACACAGACACCTTCGGCTATTCCTACATCCTGGCGTGGGTGGCCTTCCCGCTGGCCCTGATCAGCGGCCTCATCTACGTCATCTTACGGAAGCGAGAATAAGCGGCAACGGCCCTCCCTGGCCGCCGCCGGCACCGCGCCTCCTCCATCGCCACCTCCAGCTACACCGCCAACTCGCCGACGCCTCTCCACCACCCAATGCAAATCGACCGCGTCTCCGTTTCAAGATGTATATAGTACCTATGGTTTAAAACCTATTTATAATGTAACACTTTTACATATGTGTACATAGTTGTTGTTTTGCTCTGTCACGTGAGCTTGGTTAGCTTGTTTAAGTGCCTCCATATTTGTTTGTATTTGCCCGTTTGTTGGTTTTGTTTGCCAAAGGATTAACAAGATGCCTACATTAACCAAAGTGCATGTTTAAAAAGAACTAGATTAGCAAGTTGTTTCATGTGTGTGCGTGTTTAGTTGCAAAAAAAACAAAGAGTTGTAAGCTAGCCAGGTCGCAAAACAACAATAAGTGATAGATAGATAGATAGATCTGGTCCTTTTTCGGGTTTTTTTTTCTACGTTGTAGCTTTTTATATTTCTTTTCGACAAAAACAAAAGATGGTGCTATTGTTCTACTATAAATATTTATCATTCCTCTCCCATTACGCCACTCGTGGACATTGGATTTCCATCCAATTGGGTCATTCGGATTTATGGGCGTTGACTAGAATAGTACGAAAAATACAAAGATATACTCTACGGCTTGTGCTTTGGCAGCTTTGCTCTGTTTTGTTTGTTTTTAATCGTCTTCTTTTTTTTTTACATAGCAGCTACACCTACTTTGTACGAATGACTGTTAACCATAAATGCAAAATAGACGCAAACGAAGTTGACAAAGAACTAGACTGGCCGAAAACTGCAAAAAACACCGGTAAATTTGCGCCTAACAACAACATGCCAACACCTTAACGTCATTGAAAATGAGAAGTCAAGAATAGCTAGCTAGCGCTGATGTATTTTGCTGAGAAAAGGGACTGAAGTCGCACTAATGACTTGATGCATGTGGGATTAAAACAGATACAGTCATACACCAACACCCACACACTACCATGGCAGCAAACCTGAAAATAAAAGCCAATTTTCAACCAATTAGCTTTGTCCTAATCAGATCATGTCCTGAACAACTTAGCTGCCGGCCGGCACGCTAAAAAACACCAAGCGGCGGCCATCTTGTATACAAATAAACGTATTGTATATTGTCCAACGCGGGTTCAGTTAGAAGAGACGCTCTGATGACGACTGCCCGGCCATTTTTTTGCCGCACGTGCTTTACGTATGCGCGTAACGTCTGATGTTTACACAAGTGTGTAGCGCTAGCCGTGTTACCAAAAGCTAACTGTGACTTATAGCGTAACCAATAAAGAGGACCTTCTCTGACCACCCAAAATTTTTGGTTTTTGTGGGTTTATCACATTTTCCCAGATATAAAAAAGGGGATTTCGTATCTAAATTTACGATAAAGTAGGATCACACGTGGTTTAAATATATTGACAACATCTGATGACTTATGTATTATGAAAATGAGACATTTAAACAAATGACAACATACAATACATAATAATATGATATTGTATCTGTGTACCGTTTTGTTACGACTATACATGCTAATTTCTAGCCCTGAGTAACATCCCCATCTGGTGGCTATAGCTGTGTGGTGCATCAAAGAGGACTAGACCTTTTAAAAGCTTGCACTGCCCTCGTGTGGTCAATTGCTAACATTGGAGCACTACACTTGGAAAGACGGATGAGTCTCTTGAGATTTGAAGGACTCCGTAATGTCACAATACGTCATTAACTTGTCACGTGATTGATTAGTCTGGTCTGAAAGCGAGACTTGCTGCCGTCTCCTACTTATGTCTCATTTGGCATCCCTGTTATTTCATTAAAAATGGCAATTAAACCACAATGAAAGACTAGAAATTTCATAAATCAACGATAATAGCTAAGATTAAATATAGTCATGCAAAAAATGCTAAACCTGATTTCTGATTCATTTTCAAAATGAAGTACTTTAAAAATATGCAAACAAGTATGGGAATTCATTTAAAAAATGACAATAATGCAAATTTAGCTATTTAAAAAATGTATGATACAGAACCTACTGTTGAACTTATTTTCTATTAAAAATGATAATATAAATACTACCATTGACAACATGTACAGACTAATTTCAGATTAATTTTACTTTTATGACACGCAAACCTAATGTTTCAAAAAACTGTTTTTACATACTTACACTTTTTGTTGATATATGATCATATTCAATGAACTAAAACGATTTAAACTTTAAATGTTTATATTTGTACAAATCTGATCAAATTTAGACGAACCAATACACAAATTTAATCTAATATTCCATTTATACTCAATAAACAGAAGGCATGCCATTATCTATGATTGCCTGATGCACTGGGACACAAAAACGAGCTTGGCCGGCGTGTGTGGGTCTTTGAGTGGGAGTGAGGGGGTTGGGGCGGCGTTTTTGGGGGTGTTTTGTGGCGGTCAGCAGACACAATTAAGGCTCATGAAATGCAAATGGCACACGGCATGAGAAGTCCGCCATCTGCTCGCCATCTCCACGGCTGGAAGAACCCTGGGGCTAAGCCCATTTGCGTAGCACCAGATCATTTTCTCCTTAGCACGTTAGCGTTAGCGCATTTTTAATCTGGAACTCCATCACAAGTCGCCAAGCGCCAAGTTCCCCCTCCCCGATGATATGAAGTAATTTAGCGTACGCAGCTGACGATTTGGACATTTTTTCCATGCCGGCAGCATTTTAAGGTAGTGTCCCCCCCCCCTCCCTACCCAGTCAAGGTCAGCATCAAAGAAATGATTGACAGCTGCTGAGCTTGCGTCAATGTTCGTTAGATGTGCGAGATTTGGTGAAGGATTCGTTCCTGGAATTTGTTTCATCTGGCGATTAGCTGGCAACCGGTTTAGGGTTGTCCTTGTTAGCTGGGATAGGCTCCGGGACCCCCGTGACCCTTGTGAGGATAAGCGGTTGAGATGAGGAATTATTATACATAATAAATCCCATCAAAAGTCTGTTTTACCTGTTTTTTAAGGCATTATTTACATATTAATCAGTTGCTGGGTAGATTTCAATGGCCTATTTTTATGCAGTCTATTTATAATGAATACATTAATAATCTATTTTTTAGAGATAAAGCTGCTTTTTTCCCTATCCAAATAATCTACAATTTAAAATAATTTCAGTATTAGCAGTAATCCGGGCTAAATTTCAGATTATTTTAATTTAATCTCCCAATGGTCGATTCCATTCGTTATTGCATTTTTATTGATTATTTCATTGTACTCTCTGATTGGCTGACAACCCATTCACGTTTTCCCCCGCCTACTACTCATACTTAAATATCTAATTGTTACTAACTATTTTTTTAAGGTAATTTCTTTCGTAGTTATTTTTTTTGCGCATCCTTGTTCGTTGTTTTGCTGCTGCAAGGAATCAAGACGAACTGCTTTAACGAGCTTTTACAGTTTTAATTAAAAAAAGAAGGAAAGTGTATTGTTTGTCATCTGAATGGCGTTTTTTTTGGGGGGGTGACACGTTAGCCACTTAGTTTGACGCATTGAAAACACGGTTGTTCTCTGCAGTAAATCAACGGCACGCAGTGAAAGGCCATATGGTCAACATATTCCTATACGCTTCAGGGACTTTTATGACTGCTGTTTAAAGAAAGGGAGATGAGGTGGGAGTCAGGGGGGGCTATTGGGGTTGGTTTCTGGGGGCAACCTAATATAGTCGGCCCCCCAGTCCATTAGAGAGACATTATTTCTATTAGGCGTGTCAGAGAGGACGCCCTTGGAAGCCTCGGTTTTACATTTGGGGAGAACACAGTGTTCAGAAGGCGGAATCATCAGGAAAAAAATACACTTTAAGTATTAAAATGGGTGGAGCTTGATGACTAAGTATGAAACTATAATCGTAAAATATAATAGGACTCTTGTTGACAAATGAAATCGGTTGAAAATGTTCATTTGTGGGTTTTGCTAGTTTGCTTGGTGCTGTTTATGGCAATATTACCTGATTTTTGGCAGAAAAATGAGAATGTTTTTGTCATTTTTTGAAGAAATGTTGCTGTAAAGTATGACAAAGTAAATGAGTGAAGGTCACAGATGAATGAATGTTGATTTTTGGCAAAAAAATGAAAGTTTTTCTCATTTTTTTTGCTGAAAATCAGGAAATGTTGCTGTAAAGTATGACACAGTAAATGAGCAAAAGCCACGGATGAAAGTTTTTAACAGATTTAGTTTAGCAACAACAGACATAAGAGTCCTATTATATTTTACGATTGTATTTTCATACCTAGTCATCAGGCTAAACCAATTTTAATCCTTAACATGTCATTTTTTTTTGGCCAAAATCACAAAATTTCTCCAAATCTCTGATATATTATCCAAAAAATTCCTCCAAAAAAGCCATTACTTTCAATTCAGACAAAATACTCAATTTCCCATCCACTCAAAATCATCACAATAGGAGAAACAAATATTTCTACCATGTTTTCCTCTTTTTGGCAGCTGGCAATAAGTCAAAAGACCCGGATTGACCCAAAGCTGCCACTTCACGCCCTCGCTGATCCAGAACAGAACGCGTGGCGGGCGACACCCCCGTCCCCCGACCCTCCGACCCCCCTCCCGCCGGGCTAATGCGTCAACTCCCCTCCGCAACGAGCTGCCACAACATTAATGCCACGCTGAGAGGAAGTCCATCTTATTGGACTCCTTCTGCAAAGTTATTTTTCTTCTTAGCCCTTATTTTTTATTTAATGACGCGTTGTAAGTCACCCCCGAGTCGGTCCGAAGTAACCCCGCATCTGGACGCCACCTGATGTGGTGGAAAAGTGATCCTCACAAGCGCTAAAACATCTGGAGATGCAGTTTTACAAGTGCTATTTTAACATTCCAACACTTGCGGTTTTGGGTAAATTATCTGCCAAAGTGTAAAAAAAATACGTGTCAGAGGTGTTGTTTTAACGATTAAAAGTTTTTGGGTGTTGTTTTACAAGAGTTGCAAGATAAAGTACAGACGCTCCTCTAGTTACGAACGAGTTAGGTTCTGAGTTGTTGTTCATAAGTTGAAAGTGTTCATAAGTTGAAAGTGTTCATAAGTTGAAATTGTTCATAAGTTGAAATT
Source organism: Stigmatopora nigra (assembly GCF_051989575.1). Classification (NCBI taxonomy): domain Eukaryota; kingdom Metazoa; phylum Chordata; class Actinopteri; order Syngnathiformes; family Syngnathidae; genus Stigmatopora; species Stigmatopora nigra. The sequence continues at coordinate 10,587,301 of NC_135525.1, forward strand.
GTTCATAAGTTGAAAGTGTTCATAAGTTGAAGTTGATTCAGTACTACATTTAGTATTAATATTGGCGCATTTATTTTAGTTAATAACCTCAGTTTCATCTGTCCATCAACAGGCAACAGTAAGTTTGTCAGGAATTAGCTTTTAACGATGTTTTAACGCTAAAATGTGATTACAATGGACCAAAGTGCCTTCAGAATATTTGACCTTTGAACCTCTAATGACTAGTTAAACGATTAAACTGTCTGGGTGGGTGTGGCATACTTAAAATGGTTAAAATAAGCTCAAAATATGAAATTAGATTTTCTAATAGAGGGCCACGTGTTTAGTTTTAGGATTGCATCCATTTTCTGAACCACTTATCATAAAAATTTAATTTTTAGGCTTCTTAAAAGTTCCTTTTTCAGTATTTTTACGCATCCCAATTTATCGAATCTATTTAAAACTTCTCAATTAACCTTCTTACTCCCACAATATCCAAATCATTGTCAAAAAACCCATCTTCACTTGCCATTTTTTACTGAATCCATTTCCCAAACAACAAATCCTCATTCCAAAGCTTTCCAGCAGTTTAATCTCAAATTTCTTTCTATAATCTCCTGATATCCCAAATCCAATCTAGGCTACTTTCGCACCCTCATGGACAAATAACAAAGTGTAGCGAGCACATTGTTGCCGTCCAGAGACCACCCTAAATTACCCAAAGGGTCATTTTAGAACACCTCGGGCGCACTAATGTCCCAGATGATGCTGCCTCTCTTCTCTTTATATGCTAATGAAGCCGCCAAAACGCGCTGACATGTAACAGCTTGGCCCAAGTCGGCGGGGGGGATTGCTTTTGGTTGCCGTGACGCCACCCAGCGGGAGATCCCGGCGCCGAAACCCCCCGGGGTGGAGTTACAGAGGCGGCAGGTGGACCGGCACAGGCACAGTTCCGATGCCGTTTCGTCATCATGTGGCGTAAAAAGCAGCTGGGTTTCACTTCCACTCATGGTGACCTCCAAGAGGAGACAATGTAAAGGTCTCCATACATGGTTTGGATCTCAAAAACGCGCTGACTTCAAAGAAAAGCCCAAGGGCGCCACCACAATTTGCACAATTGATCCGAGAAACCAAAGCGAATGTTCACAATTGCACAACAAAAAAAATATATACAAAGACAACTCTATGTATCGTTTTTCGTAAATGGCCAACTTACAACAAATCCATAACAAATGATACTAACAAAAACAGATTTAGCGAATGACCCTGGCTGTTTTATAACCTAAATTTTGTAAGAAATCATTCAGATAGATGAATATGTGAATTTAAAAAATTCCAAAATCCAAACCCCATTTATTTTTTAAACAAAACTGAATTTCTCAACAATAACAAGATTTAATCGTAAAGTACTTTAAGACCCTATCATCCGGGCTACAGATACAGAAATATAACAATACTTCAAGTAATACCTGGGTAACCTTTCATTGAAGAACAGCAACTTTAAAGAATAGTACACAAATATGAAAACAATCTAAAGTAGCAACATACGAAATTTAATCCTTCCACCAACTCATTATTTCTATAAGCAATATTCAAGCCTCAAAACGTGACAAAATATTTACAACCTATGAAGAGCACCCTTTCAACAAAAGCACTGCAAAATATATAAAAACTATTACTTCAAGAATACAGTAATCACTCGAATATTGCGAAAAATGTAGCCCTAACCTAACCGGAAAATCACAAAGTTTTATAACAACTTATTTTTGTACTTAAGTGCCTTTAGTCCTAGTTGCAAAAGTCCACTTACGAGTTTCAGTGTGTATTTTCAGTTTTATGAATTTACAAAAAAATAAACCGTAATAATTAATCGCAAAATAAAATCGCCAAGAAGTATAATTACGATAATCAAGGGAAGACTGTACACAATCAAATTAAATATAATTAAATACCACTTGATAACTAATGTACTATTTAACAATCAACAGTCTTGGTTATACGTCACATTTAAAGACGAAAACAGATGTGCCCATTCCGATTAACAACTTAGTCAAATGAAAATGTGACTTTATATCTCTCGTCAAGCTCGTTAAAACTACTCTGGACATTTACATGCTAATACTACTAAGAGGAAAAGAAGGTATTGGTGTACCAAAAACCACAAGATCCCCTTCTGACTTTCCACTTTTCCTTTGAAAGTGACATCACGCTGTCATTAATGAGGTGTTGTAAAAACACTATCTTTGTCACAGAGGGGGTGCTATGGAGCTTGCTGGCTAGGGGGGCTTAACAGGGGGGGTTAAATATCCTATTGACCGAAAACTTTCACTGTAAAGTCTAAAGATGGAGTCTCAATTAGAGCGCGTAACGCCAACACAATGGAGACAACGGATCTTTTTTTACGTATTAAAAGTCACCTGCCGGGTCATTGGAGGTTCCAAAACAATTGTTTTCAAGTGTTAATGAAAGGAAATGATTGGGTTAATCAATGGAAAAATACTACAGTGTGTTATTTTATCGTATTAATGCAGTTTAATTCGGTTTATACAACTTTAAAATGCAGATTTCGTATTTTACGTTGTAGATTAGCATTGTGGTAATGTGTATTCATTTAATTTATGGAGGCGAAGTGCTTATGTTATGATTTATTGAGTTATGTCATTGTTGTGAGACTTATAATAAGTATATTAGTGTTTGTTTTTCTTTACATAAGGTGGCCAAATAGCTTTAGCGTTATGTTATTCCTACAGGAATAAAAAATACCTGAACATATGACCATTAAAAAAGTAGGAATAATTTTCACTTACTAGAAATTAAATGGCAGGACTGTAGATGTCAGCAGGAAAATTGGGCGACTGAAGTCGTAAAAATTCAATGAGGCCACACAAAGGTCCGTTTCTTTCAAATATGTTGCTTCTTTCTGTAAAAGACCACAATGAACATTCAAGATTTTTAGACCCTAATTATAAAGTAGTGCTAACAGCGTGAAGCAAATGTGTGGACCAAATGTTTTATTGAGCATTTAAGATGGAACAGCACCCATAGGTATATTGCTAAAAAATGATATTATACATTTAGACTCCTGAAACAGAATTTGCAGAACAAAGAATAAAAGTCAAGTACTTCACAATTGAGACATGTCAATGAATTACTTATGATTATTTTTTTACGGATTAGAACTATAAGAATTAATCCGAATTTTGGATTGGAGATTAGTATGTGCTATTTTTTTCCTCAATACATCCAAGTGTATGTATGTATATATATATATATACATACATTTCTGTGTATGTGTATATATATTTCTGTGTATGTATGTATATGTATATATTTCTGTGTATGTATGTATATGTATATATTTCCATGTGTATGTATGTATATATATATATATATAAAATTCTGTGTATGTATGTATATGTATATATTTCTATGTGTATGTATGTATATGTATATATTTCCATGTGTATGAATGTATATATATATATATATATATATATATATATATATATATATATATATATATATATATATATATATATATATATATATATATACATATATATTTCTGTGTATGTATGTATATGTATATATTTCTGTGTATGTATGTATATATTTCCATGTGTATGAATGTATATATATATATATATATTTCTGTGTATGTATGTATATGTATATATTTCTATGTGTATGTATGTATATATATTTCCATGTGTATGTATGTATATATATTTCTTTGTATGTATATATATAAATATATATTTTTGTGTATATATATATATATATATATTTCAGCAACATGCCTATTCATTTATATATATATTTATTCATGTAAATATTTATAAACTTACTTATTACCTATCTATTTACCCCTTAAATCTTTTTCTGTGTCTGTATTCTCACCCTCTTGCTACTGTAACAATACAGGATGAATAAACTCATCCAATCCAATACATTTATCAAATCTGAGTCAGCAAAATCATGCCACTTGTTCTCAACTCGCCCATAAAAATTAACAATCCCTAAAAATGAGTATTAACACAAACCAGAGTTGGGTTTTGTCTGTCAGTTTAGTCGGTGTGCAGGTTAAAGATTGATGCCCGGATGCACTCCCCCTCCCCCCCGCCCCTTTAGTACCGCCCAATCAAAGGTCCCCATTGAACCAAACTGAAGTGCTAGCACAGCCCATTGCACATGAAAAAAACAAAACAAGCACTAGGTTCCCTTTGAGCAGTGAGAGGTAAAACCCTGAACTTTTTTTTAAAGGTCCATTGTCTACAACCACAATAGATGCTCTCTCCACCCAGCCACAATGGCGGCTCATTCACGCCGTCATTAACCCTTGTGTGGAGTGCAGAGAATGGGGGAGTTGCACCGTAACACCTTACCCGCCCCCCCAAAAAAAGAAGGCCTGGCCTCTGGCGGTACAGCGCTTCCTTTGTCCCTTTGTACGTCCTGTGATGGATCGTGTCGGGTCGGGGGCGAAGGAGGAGCGCCAAATAAGGGTTACGCGGGGGTGGCCCGATTGGCAACTTGGCTTCATCGGGCGTAGATGTTAAATAACCAATCGAACCCAGTGTGAGCGACATGTAGCCTGGGGGGCGATCGCTAAAGGATTGGAAACCAGGTGGCGACATTCCCATTGGAAAGTTTAGCATGGCGTGCTAGGCTTTGACAGCGTGACGGAAAATCCATATGTCGCTTATTATCTCATACAGAAGTATTATCATCTTGTTTCGCCCTAATTTGTAAGGCTATTTACTCCAAATTCTACCTGTCAATCTCGGCCAATTGCTACGCTTATTGATGATTGCAATTCCCATTATTAAACACTAAAAATATGTATTTTACTAAACACTACATTAATGTATTCAGGAATATATTAAACACTAACAATATTTATCATACTAAACACTAAATTAATATATTCAGGAATATATTAAACACTAAAAATATGTATTTTACTAAATACTAAATTAATATACTCAGGAATATATTAAACACTAAAAATATATATTATATATAATACATATTTACTCAGATAGGGGTGCACGTTAAAGTAGAAATTTTCTCCTACATCGGTTTTACAAAAAAATATACTTAAAAAAATCCTGTAGAAAAGTTGTTTTACTGATTACACAATTTAAAATCATCAAAAAACGTATAAGTTGGCAGGTATGCAAAATGACTGGTTAAAAAATCATTTTTGAGCAGTCCTTTGGACGCCAAAGTCACCAAATCTGGCTCATAAAAACAACATTTAACGGTACATGACTGCATGTCTCATCTGGAAAATGTATTTCACATATGGGTTGTGAGGTTTTGAAGGTTTTGACCCGCGTTTACAACCATATTAAAATCAGATGAAAGAATAAAATATAATGATTTTAAAATGACACGGTCATTTTGCCAACCATAACGTGGCTTCTAATGACTAAGTTTTCAGAAAATAAAGTACTGTCAATTGACAAAAAAATAAAAACTTCAGTATACTACAGCGTCAACTTACACAGTAAACTTCTATTGGTACAACACTAATATTTAATATTAGATTTTTTCTTTAGAGTTTGATTTATTTTATAATAGTTATTTAAGGCAACTACACATTCACCTATAGAGCCAGCTATTGTTAACAAATTGGAATATTTTTGGACAAAATCTTGACTATGTAAGATTTTTTGAACTAAGATTGCATTACCATTTTTAACAAGCATATTTTTTAAATGTATTTACTATTATTATGTTTATATCTCAACTATTTCTTGGTGTATTTTTGTCTTTTTGTCCAATACTTCCATAACAAACTTACAAATACATTCAATTGGTTTTAGTATCATTTTACAAGCTGACAACCAACTTTAAAATCAACACTGTAAGTGAAGCGATTATTATTTTTTTACTGTAGATGGCGTAAAGTCGGTGACGGTGCAAATATTATAAAAGGGAATGATTTGCAATGGCAGCATTCCCTTGCTTTTCGTGACTGGCATCCCAGAATGTGTGTGTGTGTTCCTTTGCTTTAATCAGCAGAGACAGATGCTGTGTAATAACCACTGCTGCTCAATGATAAGGTAAGCGAGTGTGGAAGTGTGTGTGTGCTTAAATGTGTGTTTCAGTAAAAGGGAGGGGCTAACGGCAACTAAGCTTCTCTGGGCTTAATGAAGAACCGCAAGACTTTAGTGGATACTCCCTCCCGATGACGCCGGTTATTTTTTTTGCGGAATTAAAATGCTCCCTCGGTGCGCATATTTGCCTCCTTGAGATGATTACGACACGTGGCAGGGAAAGTTGCTTGAGAAGGGAAAGAAATTACAAAAGAGAGAGCATAAGAAATTGCTTTTTGTTGCCAACAATAAACAGAGGCATTGAAGTCATTTTTCAAAGAGGCTGGGAATTGTCCAAAAATCATAATTCTAAATGGCGATGCCAAATGGGAGACACTTATTTGGTGGGATGATTCAAGGAGGAGTGCATGTGTTGGTTGCTTGACTACGAGTTGGTCGACTTCCAGTTCAATAATGTCATTATTGGATAATGGATTAGTATTTTTTTGTATAATACAAAGTAGAAAAAACATTTTTTAATGAGTTTTCGCACTTACCCATGTTGCTTCAGGAGGATGTTATCAAATAAGATTTCTCAATGTCAATATGCGTGCATATTGTATTTACCATCAACATTTTACGTTTCCTGTCAGTCGACCAATCAGAGGTCGATGAGGACGAAACCTATAAAAACACTGAAAAAAAGAACTATAGAATATATTCCAATTAATTCAATATGTATTGTTAATATACATTCATCATGTTAAATCGCTTATTCGCACGGAGCTCACGGGGGTGCTGGAGTCTAGCCCAAACAAACAATGTGCATTATTTTTATATACATATATATATATATATATATATATACACATTATATATTATCATATACATTATACACATTATATATTATTATATACATTATACACATTATATATTATTATATACATTATACACATATATTATTATATACATTATACACATTATATAATATTATATACATTATACACATTGTATATTATTATATACATTATACACATTGTATATTATTATTATATACATTATACTCATTATATGTTATTATTATATACATTATATACATATATTATTATTATATACATTATATACATATATTATTATTATATACATTATATATTAGTATTATTATATATATTATATTTCAATTATCCAAAGTCCACCAGGGATCAAACCCTAGACCACCAAACTGCAAGGCGGATGCCCGAACCACTTATCCACCCTACTGCATTTTAAAATTCCGTGACTATTATTTACAGACATCAACTTTAAAAATGAAGCTTAATATTTCCACGACATGAAAAAAAAATACGTACGTACTACCTTGGTACTCTGTCCTTATCTGTTGTCGTTTCATTGGCTGGCCTTCAAAGGGATTTGACTGGCCCAGATTGCTAATCCTAATTTCGAACATGAATCAGCGTTCCGGGCTAATTCCCTGCTTCTTTCTCATGATAATGGGCCAAGTCAGAGACGCTAACTGCGCTGGCGAAAAACGCCAGCCCGGCTTATCGCGCCGCCGCAGCTTGCCGGACGGACGCTGTCAAGAGAAGACAACCAACCCTATCCTCCTCGTTTTGAAATGAGCGCCACGCTCACGAGTACTACTAGTTGGCGCCATCCAAAGTGATGTCGTGCGTGGACAACTGGGGCTTTCTGATGTCCGGGCTTGTTTGTGCAATACACCGATTGCGACTCATCAGGGCTTGCGTTTGTAAAAATACAGGAACATGAAGTACTTGGTGTAAAGCGGGCTTGTTTATGTTACCACAGTTTGTCCTAAAACGGTTTTAAGATAAATTCCGAATTGTTTTAAATGCTATTTTCTATTTAATTTGGAATACCATGAATTAGATAATAGAAAAAATATATATACTTGGAATTACTATCATGATACTATACTTTAAACATTCTACATATTTTTTAAAAATCAAAGAATTTATGATTTTAATGATTATATCTGTGTACATTTTTTTACTTACATGCAATTCTCTTATGTACCACTAGGGGTTGCATACTCCACAAGATTCCAACCTGTGCTGTCAGAGCCAAATATTTTTTGCAGATACACACTTGGACAAGTGTTTTTTTAAATTTTCTTGCAACCTTGCTAATCTGTAACTCAAATATACTTTTTAAAAGAAAAGGACTTGACTTATACTTAAAATGAATGAACTTTAGTCTAACCCTGATTCTCTAATATTGTATATTAACTATGATACATTTCACATCAAACATTTCCTAATATGAAAACCCAGCTGGTTGTTGTTGCGATGAATAATGTTCTTAATAAGATTCAAGAAGTTGAAATAGTTTCATATTTGACTGTTTTCCAGTACCAGATTCTGACACCACCCCAAAAAAAAAGGATAGCGGTGTTATTACATGAGCGCGAGTCGCCATCAAAGCGGATTAGCGGAATGGGATTGCAATGCTGTCTTTGATCAAGCAGATTACAGTAAATCTTCCTGAATGAGAAGTTAGCCAGCGACAGGGTAGAGAAGGAGTGGGGTGGTAGGAGGGTGGTATGGGGAGGGTCTTGACATCCACGCGGGTTTCCGAGCTTAGCCGAATTCTTCCTGGCTCGAGTCTGGCTTCCGGGAGATGGGTCGCATCGGCATTCAAAAGACAAAACAGATGAGTGAAGATACCTTTCGTTAAGGATGATTTTCGTCAATTGACAGGGGTTAAAATGGACTTGAGGACACTAAATTAAATCCTGGTTGTGACGGGATAAGGAAATAGAAGTGATCTGATTGCGCTACAGTGATTTGTTGTTCCTGGAATCTGTTATTTTGACAAGTTGATCAAACATGGGGAAGATTACGTTGCAGCTTTGCATTCCTCAGATTCTAGGTATGTTTTTGTTCAAAGATGAGGGTGGATTGTGGGACATCTGTTGGATTTTGTAGGGTTCTCTGGGTTGACAACTCTTGGTAGGGTTGCCTTTTCGCACCTGGTTCTTCAAGTTGGGCGGTTTTGTGTTGGCATAAAGTGGTTTTGGGAGTTTACCTGTTCTGATCTGAATCTGGGGTGAATAACTAGAAGGCCACTGACTGTAATCTGGAAATCTGATGACCTGTAATCCTGGTTTGAGTCCAGTTTGGAACCTGACGATAGTGAAAACTAAGAAAAGTTGGCACAAGACAGAATACCAAAGTGTAAAGCATTATCTCTTAAAACTAATCCAGATTTGGACCCCTTAAACCAGGTACTTCTTTAATATCAGGGGATAAGTGGTCATTAACTCCTAAATACTTCACTTCCAATACCCCAAAGAGTCCTCGCCAAGGACGATCTGATCCATGTCCGTAATAAAAACGTAAAAGAATGTCCATCCCGTGAGAGTGAGAGATAAAAAACAAAACCCGAGGACAGAGCCATACAGGAGTTGGCAGCCTCTTAATCCGGCTGTGGAATAACAGCCAGGTCCTCATAAGGAGTCCATTCACACCAATCTGCGGGGTTTTGCTACTTTCTGAAGCCTGGAGTGCAAGGGACAAACCGTCCCCTTTCCATCCCCCTCACTGGCGGGCACCCCTTTCCTAGTTATCCTCCCGCAACCTTTTGTGGTCCTTTTCCACTCGGATTTCATGTTTGCCCATCTCACGGCTTGGAGACGAGGCAGGCGTGAACGTTCCACAAAAGATCCGGTAAGACACGGACCCCCCCTTCTTGTCGACTAGTCCGCGAAGACATATAGACTTGCCTAGGTAAAAAGGCATGCCCAATTATTTCCAGCAGAGGAATTAAAAGCGCCGTCCGGTGGCTACAATGACGCTTCTGTTTTCATTTCGGGGGTTTTCGGCCTTTTGGGGGGTGTACGATTCAAAAGGTTGACCTCCCTTACGCATATGTCTGGGGATGATAAACTTAACAGACCAGGAAAAATGCAGAGAAGAAGCTAAAAGGGGGGTCCCCCACCTCAGCTGTTTCTCCCAGGCGGTAGGTCCCCCCCTCCCTTGGGGAGCCCCCGGAGCTTGCGAGTGTTAGTGTTGCCGGCGGGTTTTTATGGACTCCCTGCTGAGAGCATCTCCTCACAAGAGACAATAGCGGGCATTTATGCTGAGGCTGACCGTGCCGACCCTTCGACTCGTTCCCCCTTTAAATCTTGCGAGGCCGGGAATGGCGGTTTCTTTTCAGGGAAGCCTTTCAGGAGGCCTTCTTTGGCCAGCCGCCTAGGCGACGTATCAGGAGGGGGATCCAAGAGTTTTCAGGAGATTTTTCGTCAAATAGGTTTGGGGGGAAATGTCCTTAACGAGGGGTGCTGGAGATTGAAGATTTTCGGATTGCGGTTTCTTGAATTTAGGGAAGTTTTGCTAAAGTTCGGGAAGCAGAAGTTCGGATTTGTCCTGTTAAGGTACTGTCCTACGATGGATGAACCCTAGCTAGACTACAAACATGTCTTTGTCCATGGGAAAAGGATGAGAGACCCCCGCCCAACTACCCCACATCAAATGACGGAAAGGCTTTCCTTTCAATCTTTTTTTTTTTGTGTGTTGTTGTGTTCTCTCGGAATTCCAAGATTTTTTTTAAGAGGCCTGGCTAAAATGCGTAGTAATGGTTGTCATGCAAGTGATTGACAACTCGAGAGTTTGGTCGTAGCGGCCATATTTCTTCTGCTGCCACCGCAACTGATTTATTGCAGTTTGCTTTTCTTAGTTCGACATCCCGTGAAATCATTCCGCTACAGTCCAATCAATTCTCATGATGCAAACATATCGAAAAAGATCCAGATGGCTTCTTTTTTGGAGGGGGATTGGTGCCTAGGTTGTTTTGGAATGCTACAAAAAATGGATTAAATAATACATTTCTTTGTGGATGCGTATATTTCCAGGATTGGTCGTTGGTGTGAGCAATGAGTCAAGTTCTGGGAAGGTCTTGGATTACAGATATTTAATTTTGAATGACCTTTCTTCCAGTCAGAAGTCTCCAAATGTTGTTGATGGTGTAGAATGAAGGATTTTAAGGTGGCGTATGCAGAACAAAAAGTATTTCTCAACAACAAATTTAAACTTTACTGTGTCTTAAAACCAAATTGACTGCAAAATGTTCTCCACTGAAGCATAAATTTATGGATAAAGGTTTTTTTGGAAGAAATGATTGCGTCCATCAACCATCAATTCACTTAAATCGACTGGAAAGGATTCCTGAATACAAATTCCAGAAGAAACGAAGTTTGCCTACAAAGCAATTACTCCAACTTACTAAAAACAAGATAAAATACACATCACACACTCACAAAAAAACTTCACTCTGCCAAAAAAGACAAGTTTACTGAACAATCCTTTGACCAACCTGCAAAAACAACCTTCCACCAAAAAAACTTGATCTAAAAACTGTCAAAAGTCCCATGCAACAAATCTAAACTGACCATTTTCCCCCTTTTTAAGTTCATTCCCTTTAAGTACTTACTCCGTTAATGTAAAACAATATTTAAATGTCAACAGTTGAGGAATCACACATCAACTTTTTGAACCAATCAAATGTAGACCAAAAAAACATTAGCCTTCAAAAGTTACATTCAGGTTTCACCTTCCCCAAAAAGATGACTTGTCAACGGTTTTATTAGGGGCTCTGACCCGAGTGTTTGTTTATTGTTTAGCGACACGTGTCCATAGGTCAAGCATGTCTGGACCGCATAAAATCCCAAGCAGAGTACGGCAGGCATGCTGCAAGTCAAAGGGTTAAATTTAAGCATTTAGGTGAAGAAGACTCACTAGTTTAAACCCTTTAAATTTGAAAGTGTTGGCTTTAAAGATCTGTACAGGATGGCGAGTTGGAAACAGGTGCATGTTGGGCAATGTGAATTATATAGAAAAATATTTCAGTTATAAAAGAAGAAGGAAACCTATCCACCTCTCATTTGGACTAATCCTGACAAGAACTATAGTCCAGTTTAGCCAAGAACTGGAATTGTCTTGCCCCAAGACCAGATGGCCCAAGATAAACTGGTTTATCCGGTTGGAACCAAGACCACCAGGACACCTAACCCTTAGAAAGAACTACAATGGAAACAATGATGACAATGTCTTTGATAAATCACTTTTGTGTATGATTACTACAGTTTTTGTTCATAGTGTACAATCATAAAACCTTTTGTTTACCTTTAAAATCTCTTGGCATTTCTTGTGTCTAATTACACAAATACAGCAAGGTTTTACGGCATTTCCCGATGTAAATTAGCGTCTCCAAACACTACCATTGCTGATGAAATGACAGTGTTTGATTTATCTTGGCAAAGAATTGAAGCAGATGTTGTCAAGCCGCCATTACCGAATACAATCTATCAAAGCGTTGTATTTTAAAACCAGTTGTATTTTTTCCTGCATTAACTTCCACAGAAATGATCTTTCTTTACAAATATACAAAGTCTAGGCTTAAAATAATGTCTCTTGCTAAGATATCAATGTCAAAATGTAAACAAATGTGCGGTTTTGAACACAAATCAACTCCTTGTTTAGTAAGAGTTTTTCTTCTCAGTGTAATTTCTCGTCTTTCTAGCCAGACCAAAACTCGTAGGACAAATCTCGGTCTTTTCCCTTATTGTTTACGGCATTAATATATCAAATTCTACCACGAGAGCGTTTGTTGTGGCATTGACAAATGGCCACTCATAGTCTGATGAAAGCGCGTTGACATCCAAACGCCACGAGGCAAACAAGCAACGCGTTGCTACACTGTTTGCCTTGCAGTTACTCATTAGTCTCTATTTTCCGAGCGGCCTTTTGTCCCATTTGTTTGTTGTACTTGGGAGTCTCTTTGGCGGGTAAAAACCAAGACAAACGCGACTCTTACTGCCGCCATAATGAATCGGTCGGGTCCACGAAATAGCCGGCATTAGCTAGAGAGTATATTTGTCATGCTTTATTTATATAATAGGGGCAGCGTGGTTGTTTGATTATGACTAAACTGCACTTTTCTTTTGATGGTGGTCTAGGTTGAAATATTTCTCCCAGTCGCCGGGGTGAGGTTGCGTCTGGTGGTGAGGGACAGACGCAAATGACGTATTGAAAAACACAAATTAACTATAACCATTGAATGCGGTTACGCCCTTCAGAAGAAGCTTGTGGGCGTCGATATATTTGCAGATCTGAAACTAATAAGGACAAGCATGGAGAGAGATTTCATTGCAAAATAAACGGACAAAAAAAACTACTAATAATTTTCCAACATGGAATTGAATCATCAACTGTCCCCTACCCACTCTGTCCAACAAATCCCAGTGCCTTAAAGGGGTAGAGTGCTTCATAAATATACAATAATCATCCCAGCTTCCATGACTTAAACCTCCTGCCCTCTAGAAGGCGCTACAGAGCCAAAACAGCCAGGACAAACATACTCAAGGACAGTTTCTTCTGTAGTAGTCACCATATTCAACACAAATTCTTCCCCAAGACCTAATCAATACTTATTACTACCACTAATACTATTTATGTTAAAATAACAGCATGAAAAAGCAACTGGCTGATAATTGGAAGGCTCCACTAGGATATTTGACATTTTACATAATCCATTTATGATTTAGCTAAAGAACAGAAGAAGGACGAAGCATATGGTGTTCAACTAGAGGGGTCTTGGCCCACCTTTTAAAATGACGGTCAAGTAGATAATTCCTAGCTGGCAACAACTAGAAGCGGCACCCCCCAAGTGACCAGTGAGAGACAATGCATGTGTATGTAGTGGGAATTCCAGCCAATGCCTGAAAACAAAGGTACGACGTAACACAAAATAACACTCATGGAAACTTGTGTGGAATCCGTGTAACCTTTTGCAGATTTATCCCGATATGTCCTGCGACAATATTGGCAAGTAAGTCCACTTTTTGGTCTAAAAATAACCGGGAGATCTAATTGGCATGAATGTGTCCAGCGAACCAGACACAGTTTGACACCCATGTTTCATGTGGAGGTTATATGACGGGATATAGAAGACGGCGCGTTACGAGGACGACAAAGCCCAGGACGGTCGGATGTGTTTGACTCATGTGGAGTCCGCATTGAACCTAAAGCACTTCACATCTAGTGCACTGCTGGATGTTCACACACACACACACACACACACGTTTTGTACATGTTCTACATCTGCTTCCAGTTTGGTCTCATGCCTTTGGCGGCCTAAGCATCCAGCGTCTCTTCCTCTTCTACCCTCCCTCGTCTCGATTCAGCCGACTTGTTGCATCCTGTTTGCCCGAGGGGAGGAGTCTACAGCCTCCAGGTTGATTAGCGGTAGCTCATCTCCTTGTCAACACCGAAAAACATCTCATAACGCTTAATTCATTTAGAGTTTATTGGTTTATTGCTAAGGACTGAAAGAAGTTTTTGGGGGGGAGTTAGCTATTAGTTTGGATTTTAAATCTATTTTGAGGTTGGAATCTGGGCTTTGAGATAAGTGGAATTGTTGGAATCACATAAAATATGTCGGTAAAAGTATGTATTGCTAGAAGAGATTGATATTAAGTGTTTCAGGTTTTTAGTTAGCAGTTTTTGTCAGATTGTTTGGATTTTAAATCTATTTTGAAGTGGAAATCTGGGAAGACAAAAGGTTTTAAGATGTGTAATTGTTGGAATTGGATAAAATGTTGATAAAAATATGTATTAGTCTAATTCAAAATGTAACTAATTTGCAAGGCAGTGACTAACATGGGAAATTGACATGGAGAACAACTACATTAACGGCAATAGTGGTGAAATCCACTTAAGGAATTCTTCTATGAGGAATAGCAAGTCAAAGAAATGAAAGATACAAAAAACTAAGTGAGATGGTGATTAACGAGAAAGCTAAATTGAAATGCGGGGAAACAAAAACGCAAAAAAAATGTGAATGAATGGCCGGCAACTTTTCCATGTGGCGTTTCAGGGTGCTTCAACCTGCTTGCCTGTGCACAAATTGAAGCCTCATCTGTCTTTGATTGTCCTTTTCTTGTTTTAATGGGCCTGCTTTCTCTCACGATGAACAAACAACATCAGTGGAGCTCATTGTACTCTTCCTCCTCCTTCTTCTTGTCCTCCTTGCTGGGCCAAGGACACATAAGAATAACAACAACAGGACGTTATCACCAGGGTTGATGTCCTCCGGTTTGTAACCTCGGCTCACATCCGCCGCCGCTCTTCCTGCTAACCAAATTGGCGGTGATGATGAAGCGTTGGTGGCCTGGTGGAATCTCTACGCCCAAGCGACACAATGTACTGGTCGCCACCAGGCCGGAAATCGTCCAGTGTAAATCCTCAATGGAGTGTATTTTCTTTGAGGTACATCTGTGTTTAAATATATATATTTTTCTTCGTCTTACTTTTGGATTGTGCTGAGCATGACAGGGAACTTCTTCAAGGCGTCTTTTAACCAAAAAACGTTTAAAAATGAGGAAAAAAATGGAGGGAAAAAATGAATGTACTGTATGTCTGGACTATAAAGCGCACTGGATTATGAAGTGCACTTTGAATGGCCTGTCTTAAATTTGGATTCGTATATAAGGGGCACTGGATTATAAAATGCAGTAGTAGTAGTAGTAATAGTGTTACACATACACTAGATGGGACTGTAGTAGTCGTGGTTAGTGGTTATACATAAACTACCATCAGAAATTAGCCAATATTTTATGTATATATAGAAAATTAAAGAATGTTGTTGTCAGAAATTAGCCAATATTATGTATATATAAAAAATTAAACTATTGCTGTCATGAATTTGCCACTATGATATGTATATATAGAAAATTAAATACTTAGTTGCACTTAATAATGCAAAAATATGGTACTTCTTGTCATTTTACTTCTCAGAAAAAAACTCAATGTCGTTGTAAGGCTTGCACTTAATTTACAACCATGTTTTTTCTTAGAATGCACTTTTGGAGATTTTTTTTTACATCATATTAGTATCATATTCCATGTTCTTTAGTTCCTGTTGGCTTCCCCAAAAAATCTCCTTCAGAAGTTCCATGAGACTTTTATAGTTGTGCACTTTATTGATTTCTTTCATCCGGCGTTCTTGAAAAACGAGGTCTCCGATCCGTCTAATTCTGGTACTTTTTGGGCGGCCAGCTCATAAATAAGAGCATTACTGTTATGATATGAAGTATGGAGTGGCTAGATCTGGGCTTTGAAGTACTGCTGAGGCAGGAGGAGCCATTAAGGGTCCTCAATGAATCTTTGGTCCGGGCCAAGCCATCTCCCGGAGGAGGAGGTAAATCAATCCGAATATCCAGCGGTGTCATCGCCCAGTTAATAGTTATGAAGGAGCTTCATAAAAATATGACTTTTTTTTTTTCTTCTGCCACGTTTTAGGACTTGGAAGGTTTGATCAAAGAAGGGATTGGCGGGGAAAAACGGTCCAAGTTTCTTTGTTTTTGTTTTGAAATGGAGTTGAAGTTGCCAGCGTTGAATCAACTTGGAAATGTGAGGTCATCTTTGGGATGTCAAAAGGTCAATTGATTCTAGTCCATCGTTTTGAAAGTGATGAAGTCCATTTTTTGATGGAAACTGTGATTGAAGTGATGAAGTCCATTTTTTGATGGAAACTGTGATCATTTGAGGAACTTTTTAGCCAATCGATGGCGCTTCTCCATAAAATGAGGCCAAGTAACGTCGTTCTTTTGGGAAATAAATGGGCTTCTAAGAGTGAAAATAGACTGTCACATTTTTTTTTCATTAGTTTCCTACACAAAAGTACTTTTTCTAAGAATCCTGAATAGCGTTTTTGCAAGTACTGTTGCATATCTAAGTACTGTTTAATGTCTAAGTACTGTTTGATATCCAAGTACTGATTGATATCCAAGTACTGATTGATATCCAAGTACTGATTGATATCCAAGTACTGATTGATATCCAAGTACTGATTGATATCCAAGTACTGATTGATATCCAAGTACTGTTTAATATCCAAGTACTATTTAATATCCAAGTAGTACTTGGATATTAAATAGTACTTGGATATCAAACAGTACTTAGTACTGTTTGATATCCAAGTACTGTTTGATATCCAAGTACTGTTTGATATCCAAGTACTGTTTAATATCCAAATACTGTTGAAACCAGCTCTCTAAATTACATTCATGAGAGTTTAATTTTTAAGAGAAAGTTTAATATCTAAGTACTGTTTAATATCTAAGTATATTTGTCCAGCAACCAAACGTCCGGTCACAATTTTTAGGAATATCACAAATTATAATAACAATTTGGACTGTTGCTTTGAGATCTGAATAGAAAACACTTTCAAGGAACATCTCTTGTCTTGTCTCCATGTTTTTTTTTTGTCTGTCCATCCTCCTTGACTATCTTATCCGTGACTCCAGCTTCTTCCTTGGACTTAAAGAATCCCGAAACATCTTTGCAAGAGCGTTCCGGGAAAGCGGCAATAATTCATGTTGAGCGCTCACGTCTTGGAAACGGCAATGCCAGAAACCCGTTCGTCTTTTTCCGCTTTCTTCCCAGTCAGTGGTCTCGTACACTAGAACGAAAGCTGGAGGCCCTTTTTGGAGAAAAGCGGCAAATGGCAATGAAGGTTTGTTATGGATGCAACCAATAAGTCTTCTTGAGCATTTTTCAGCTCCTGGCTGAGCTTTCAAGTTTTGACTCATGCTGTCTCGGGCCCCTTCAGGACCCTTGACTTCCTCCATTGGTCCTTTCATATCTCCTCTAAAGCCTCGGCAGCTCCTTACGTCGGAATGGTTGGGCATTACTCATTCCTTTTCAGAGCCGGTGAAGAGTTTGATGCTGCTAGTGCGGGATTATGCATGAGATGGCTCTTCAAAGTCTTCGGTCCGAACGTGGCGGTGTCAATCATAGCACAGGACTCATTATCGGCTTCGGGAAATAAAAAAAGGGGGATCGGCGAGCGTTTGTCGGTGGAAGGTGCGTCTCTGTTTTGATCCGTGATGTGTTCAATGTGCCTGGTTCGTTTAGATTTGACATACCTGTTCCTGCATCTACCTGTTGGTCCTTTAAGACGTATTTTTTTTCCTATATTAGTAGTTATTACTTTTCTAATGATGGAATGTAGTTATTTTGTTAAATTATTTTTTTCAATATCAGTAGCTATTGGTGAACAACGTTGTGCTAAATTCATGAACTTTTCTAATGATGGGATTTACTGTTATTTTTGGAATAGAAACCATGTTAAATCTGAAATTAGGTGTTTATTAAAAACTATTTACAGATTTTATTCGTATACCATGTCAACTAGTACTAACATCCTTATATTCTAGGCGAGTTAAGCACCCCTTTAAATATGCAAAATACCACGCTAGGCAATTTCCTTTGTATTATAAATCTATAGTTTAGTCTTGCAAGGCTCGCTGGGGTGCAAGAGCACATTGTGGTCAAGTAAGTAAGTTAGAACTGAATCGATTGCCAGCTAATCACAGGGCACAAACAACCAATCACGCTCTTATCAAACCACAACTTAGTATCCAGTCAAAACTACATCTTTTGGGGACACTGCAGCAGACCGGACTACCCAAAGAAAAGCCACACAACAGCATGGAGAGATTAAACCCTCACTTACAGAACTATGAAGCAGACAGGCCACCCTCCACTGGAATGTAAATAAAAATATTCACAACAAGATTAGCATGCTAGGGTCATTCACAATGAAACAAATGTATTTTGATGGGCGACCAATAAACAAAACAAAAAAATGTCCTCTTAATTGCTTCCATCCATATTGTTGGGCCCATGAAACTAAAGGTGTTTTTTTTAATATGACATCTTTAATAGTGCGTAAATGCATTAATTTTTCTTGATTACAGGGCTAATTCAATGAAATGTCTTACAGCCAACACCAAAAAACTTGATAAAACCATCATTGCTGATAGTTTGTTTTTATTTTGACCATTTTTCCTTCCTAGTCGGCATGACAACCATATATTTCATATATATTACGAGACAGATTCTTTCATACCTGCAGGCTTGGAGGCATAAAGTGAAATTCCATAAAGCGAGACCACTCCAATTGCACGTGCGGCTATAAAACCAACCTGGCCGTTATTGGCCGAGGGTTAGAGTTCAAGTGTCGGGGGAAGCATTAGCATCCCCGTGGGGAGGACGCTAGCTAATGGAATGGGAGATCCGGGTCAAATTACATGATTTGGAGGGGAAATGGCGTCCACTGGGTGAGCTTCAAAATCTCGTATTCGATTTGGGCGAAGGCATTCGTAAAAATCTCATTAAACGCCTAAAATACGGAGAAAGAATGTACTACAGTACCTATCGTACTATACATTTAGTGCACTAAACTCTACTATCATGCAAAAATATCCAATCAGGACACACAGATCGTAGATATAAAAATTATGAGGTAAGTGATGTCAATTTCCTCAAAAATGTACTGACTCAGTATGAAATATTCAACTGTACTAATCTAATTATTTTATTAAGGACAATACACAAGAATAAGCTCGTCACTATATGACCCTGAAACAAAGATAACTTAATTTACAGTAAAATGCATCATTTTTAACCAGAAAGAACGTAAACTTCAGTCAAAAAAGCTGAGAATTTATATTCAACTCCTACTTGCTTGTTTACCATCATAGCAACAGCAAAACAAGCACAAAGACAGACAGTAAAATCCCCACATGGATCTCTCCCAGCTGCTTAAGCAACCCCTAGAGCATCGGTTTAAAACGCCAAAAAAAACACTCACTGTACTTGTCGACCTATTTTTCTTCTTACTCCGCCTTTTGAGTGACAGTCATACTTTGAAAAACTGAAAAAAAAAACATAAGGCAGCTGTGTTTTCATACATAATCATAACGTCGGAGATGTATGAAGCTTGGACCGTCAGTTTTGTCAGTTTTGTCGGCTTTAGTGACAGCGGCAACCCCCTAATGCCAGAACACCGAACACTTTTATTCCGCCAAGTGCCCGCTAGAACACTGGCACGGGTCAGAGTGACGGGCAGTTGGCGGCTTGGCGATTGGCGAGGCTCTTGAACCCGCGGAGGGTTGACAACTTGGTGTGACAATGTGTCAAAATGGTGATTTACCAAGACACTTTGCTTCCCAAAAGGTTATCGTTATACTCTCGGTAACAATCGAAATGTCATTTTGAAAAGACGACACTATTTGAAATGTAGCAACGTAGCATTTTACAGTCGGAAAGTATCTGTTAAAACATTACGCTTTGACTATATTGGGCTAGTTTTGTTTTAATATAGAATATTGTAGGACGATTTCTGTATCAGCATAACATGAGATAAGTTATTTTGAGCCTTGAATCGAAATTGTGCAGTACCCAGAGTACTCTAGTATCGAAGAAGTATCTGCAGGATGTATATAGCAATGAAGGAATCAAAAAATATATCTATTAATCGATAATAAAAATGTGTTTTAACAGATGTTAAACAGAGAAAAAAATACTTCTTTTGAACTACACATGCATTATTTTCCCTGGTACCAACAGAGGTCAATGTGTCCTCCTAAATCAACAAAATTAGCCATTTTAAAACGTTCAAAACAAACTATTACAAGGCAATTCAAACAAAACAAATCAACCACACAGCAAAATTCTATTCAATTTGTTTTTCTTATTCGAACGACTGCAGTATTCGTTCTCAAAACCGACTCATTTTTTCTGCTCCAACTTCTAAACTCCCTCAGAATACCCCTAACGAACCCCCCCATTCAAAATGTCCGTCATTCCTACTCATTTCAAGTGTCTTTCCCCAAGCTACAAACAAATTCCGAGCCTGAAGCCCACAGCAAAAACCCCACAGGCAAAACCCGAAGACAAGCAATCTTTTTCCCCCAAAACGCTGCTGCTCCCCCTACCCTAGGGGAAGGTTAACAGAAACACATCAAGGACTTCCCGAAAAAAAAGTGTATGTGTTCCATGGAGGTCTGCGGGGGAACCCATTACAGCATCAGCCGCATTATTTACTCTACCGACTTCAAAAAAGGCAGATCCAGCTTTTACTTCCCGTCTACCAGATGTTCGTATGTCTCGTCACCTGGGTCGGCAAGATTTTATTTTATTTTTTTCAAAGTCAACTTCTATGTGTGTGTATGTGTGTAAGTAAGCAGCCAATTAAAAGATAAGTGTACAATTAAAACAGGGTGCTAAAGCTTATGGAAGTTGTCCTTTATCTGTGTTTGTGTTAATTGTGAGCCTCGCTCACTGGATTAAAAGGTCACGCCATATTCCAAAGGCGGGGGTGATGGAGAGCCGGGTTTGGATACGGTCGGGTGTTAGCTAAGTGTCCTCTAGAGATCCAGATCGGTGTAGAGAAACTTGCCTGGAAACGGGAGGGTTGGAGGGGGGTGTAGAGATAGGGATCTCGATGTGATCCAAACAATTAGTTAGTGTTTACTTTGGGAAGCTTGTCTTGATGCATTCAAGAAATAAAGATGGATGGATTGGGAGGTTTTTTGTTTTGGACCGGATCTCATTTGTCTGTCTTGCTTGCAAGATATACTTCTGTCTAAGAAGGAAATCCTCTAGTGTTTGATATGTAGCTCAAATGTACTAAATTTCAAAAGGTGGGCCTTGCTAGAAAAAAATGGCAGACGAACTTTAGTTTTTCAGGTGACTGTTAGGCAGTGGTTCTTGTGGTACATTTTTGGGGGGTTTATTTTGGACCACGGGTCTTGAAATAGCCAATTCTTGGAGCTATCCTTTACTTTAAATGATGCATTTACCTTCATAAATATAATCTAATTTAATAAAGCCAACGATGTATGGTGACTCATATCAAAAATGTCAGTTCACACCAGAAAATTGATCTACTTCTACAAAAAAAAGTCCCACATTTTTAACCAAAATTAATTGTTTGTTGTTGTTGTTGTTGTTGTGCCATTTCATTTCATTCTAATTCCCAAAAATACTCACTTTCTCTATCAAGGTTTAAAGGTCTCAAGTGTCTATTTTTTTAATATATTTTCGCCAGAGTTACCTAAAATTAGTACTTGGAATTGCTGCACTATTTTTCTTAATCTCAGACATAAATTCAGGAATGTGCCTGCTTGGTAAACAGCTGAGACGGCGAACGTAAAAAAGGTCTGCCGGGGTTATCGACACGGGCCAACGAGGAAATCACAACTCTCTGCTCTGGGTGTCTTATCTCTAGCCCCCTTCCACCCCGGAGGTCTACAAAAAAAAGACACCCATACCCCTGCCAAAGACTCTACTACTAGTCCCCTGTCAAACATATTTAACGACCGCCCACTGGGAATTTGTCACGTGACACCAAGCCATATGTAAGATAATGAAACTAATTAATCAGCGTAACCGGCAACTAATTGACTGGATTGGTTGGCGGTCTTGAATAATTAAGCATTAAATTAAAACACATGGTGATTCAGACATGTTCCCTAAGCGCAATCCCTCCCCGTCAGACACGGACACGGTTGAGTCCCCCCCACCCTACCGCCAGCCGAGCCGCCGTTGGGGTCTTCAGACGACTGCCTGAGGGGTGATGGGAAGACCAATTAAAGTCCCAAGAGAAAATGTCAATTTTAGGGTAATCAGAAACAGTATTTTCTTGCATATTGCCCTTAAAATTGCCTTAAAAATCATTGTATTTTACAATTTCTCTCGTATAAGCCGCCCCCTGATTCATAATTTTCACCTCTATGTTCATGTTTTTAATAGGGAGTACAAAAATGTCTTTTGAAGGGAAAATCTTGAGAAAAATCATTGCATGTGGTATTTATAAGATATTGTTTAAATTGATTGGTGGATTTCACATTCCTATTGGCTGTATTAATTTAAAAAGGAAGTTAAGTGAGCAGTACAACCAGGTAGCAGGTTCGTAAATATGAATTTCATTTATAGACGTCAAAATCAATTTTGTTTAGCATTTTATCTGTTTATCTTTTCTCTATTTTGAAATAAATGGCCGCATTGTCTTGCGTTATGGCATTTCATCTTTTTCACCTTGCAGTTTTGTGCATATAAAGTCTAATTTATGCGCATATAAGCCGTACCCTCAATTCAGTCATTTTTTAAGCGACAAATACAGTGAATACCCAAAAAAAACTACAGTTTGTCAAGCGTTATTTGGCCAACAGTACTTTGGCTAACACTGTTCAACGTGGCATAAATTAGGAGACTGAATGTCTGCTCAATATTTAGGCAGACATAAAAACTGCCAAAAAAATAACCATTAAAATACCCATATATTTGAAATGTTTAGCACTAAGATGAAGGAAAAGATATTTTTTCTTTGTGCTTCTGTATGTTACCCCGATTTTTTTTTGGCACTTGTGGTTTTGTTGTCAAATTCGAGGTCTAGACTTCTTCCAAAAATGACAACATGAAAAGGAACCGCACCAAAGTAAAAAAGCTACTTTGTACTTCACTCTAGACCAAAAAAAAGCTAACTAGCCTTGGTGCAAAAGTGCCTAGGGACTAACTAGTCGAGTCAAATCATTTGATTGATTGACTCATTGAAGAAATGGCGCTATTTGTTGTTTTCAAGTGTAGATTTAACCTTTCTGTCAGATTATAATGATGACACTGTCAAATCCAATTCTTGCTCTGAACTCCAAGATTATTTTAGCGCAAAAATTGGGGTCGTCCTACGTTCAGGGACCCGACCGAGTCCCTTTGAGGACTTGGGCCCGAGGCCGGGTGACCTCTCTTTCATGACCCCTTAAGCAAATGCAGCTCTGGGGTCAATTCGGGGTGAATGTCCCGTGGCGTGAAGGGTTAAGGGAGGTCCTAAAAAAGGTAAAAAGGAAGATAGTATAGTGAGTCCAGCCGGGGTTGGACAGCTTTCAGGCAAGTAAACATATCAAGCTTCAAAGTCCAGCTTGTGGAATTTGAGATTTTAATTGATGGGCATCTTTTTGAGGTAGAAGAACGATGGCGCTCAATGTTGACAAGAAAGCAGGAGGGTGGGAAATTGGAAAGGCCATTCTAAATGGGAGACATTGATGAATAATGCCGGCCCTTTTTTTCGGATTTGACCTGTGAGCAGCAGGCGTGCAGCTGGCTGACAATTTAGCTAATTCATTTAAGGAGAAGGGATGGGAATTTACCTGATGAGGACTGGAAGTAATTAGCATTATGACCAAGGTGTTGAGCTAAAAATAAATATGTTCGTTGGTACTGCTAATTAGCAAACCCTAAAAATGTTGATTAAGGGTGTTAATGTTCATGTTTTATGGATTGTTTTGTATAAAAATAGTTGGTGGGTTTTAAAATGGACAAAAATAGTAGTCTCACTTTGACTTAATGTATTTTCTCGCATATAGGCCGTATTTGTCGATAAAAAAATGATGACTGAATCAAGGGTAAGGCTTATATGCGCATAAATTAGACAACATTTATGAAATTGGAAGGTGACAAAGGCATAACAGGCAAGGTAATGTGGCAGATACGGTCATTTATTTCAAAATAGAGAGAAGATATATAGATAAAATGCTAAACAAAAACATGAATGTGGATTAAAACTATTTAAATATTAAAACCATGAATACAGGTAAAAATTGTGAATCAGGGGGAGGCTTATATGAGAGAAATTGTCAGATTCAACCATTTTAAGGGTGTGACTTATATGAGGTTCCTATAATATGCACAAAAATACTAAATAATATAGTACGTGAAATTTTAAAATAGACAAACATGATCATCCTAGAGTAATATTTCCACTTTGACTTAATCCACAGAACCTTAAAAATAAAACAAAGCTGCCTTTTTATTGACTTGTCATTTTAAAATATTAAAAATGATATTAAAAACAAGTTCTACAAAAGCAAGTCTTTCTTTTTGTTCACCTTTGTACTCAACTGTCATGAATAATTTCATCCCATACTACATTTCCTTGTCATTGACTTTAAAGCTGTTTGCCTAATAAGTCTCATTTCACTTCATTAACTTCTGGCTCAGGGGCCCGTTCAGGCCCCGATGATATATTACCAGATGACACGCGTGCGCACAGTTAGCCTGGGGTGCCGCAGTTCAGCCGGCGTGTAAGAAGCATACGCCAAAAAGGGTGTACAAAATGCGGAGCATTGCTTGTAATTGATACTACTATTTAGAAGGTGCTTCTATAGCCTCAAATTCGGGTTCTATACAGAGAAACGATTGTATGCTACACTGCTAAGGATGTTGTGAGTCAAATGTCAGATCAATAAGCATAAATTAGAGCCATATAGCATTTTACAAGAGGTCTAAGGGCATTAAAAAATGACTCATGGTGTTAACTCATAGCTGTCAATCATTGTGTGAATGTTATGTAGCAACATACATTGTTTATATTACACATTATGCTCTAAATGATGGATTGTAATGGTTAAAAATGGTTGAAAAATGTCTATTAAGACACAAAAATGTTGCTAGCAACGAAGAAAAAATCAGTTTACTCAAATATTTGCGATTTTCGTAAAAAATGAATGACCGACAAATTACCCAAAGTAGGAAAACCCCATGCCAAGATTCCTGAGATGCTCTAGTTACACGCATATAATTTTGTAGCAAAAAAAGGAACGATGACAGCTTTATTACGGCGTATTTGCTGAGTGGAGAATTTCGTAGCGGCCAAGGAAAGCTCTGCGAACAGTTATCTGGGAACAGGTTTCCTTTTTTGACGCAAATCGGTCCGTTAGCACAAAATAATCAATGACATCGACCTGTTAGGTCGTTCGTTTGCAGGTCAGGGAGCCATGTGTGGCTCTTTCTGTGGATTCAAACGGCTCTCCACTAACCTGTGAGGTAACATTCAACCGAATTAAAGGCCCTTTTAAGATTTTTCGGCATAAAATGTAACTTTCCAGTACAAAGACGCTAGTCCGGCACATTATTTTCTGTTAACTTGTCAATTAAATTTTTATGGTCATGGCGCTGCGAGAGTGCATATTTTATTCATTTAACCTACTTTGAGAGTCGCATGGCTTTCTCATATTTTTGAACTGGATCGAGTAATATCTTAATGTCTGCTGATTGCATGGATGTCGTTTTTTTAAACTGAGGCATGGTGTAATGCTCACCAGTGGTGGCGCTAATCCAAACTGGGCGGGTAAACTGACAACGAACTATGGACAAATTTTGCAACTAACATTAAAATTACAACAAAATCCCTATGAAATAATTGCATTGAAAACGCTACTTTTTGCTAAATGTTTGACTTCTAACTCATCTGTTTTCCATCTTGCTTATCCTCACAAGGATCGCAGGGGGTGTTGGAGCCTATGCTAGGTAACTATCAGTATGAGGCGGGTTACAACCCGGACTGGGGGTCAGCCAATCACAGGGCACTAATAGACAACTATAGACGGAAATGTTAAAATTCCAAATTTGCTTAACATTCTATTTCTATGAGTTTTAACCGGAATACCCACAAAAATCCCACACACACTTTACACAATTTACACCTCTAATTGGAATCCCCTCAAGTCCACACAGCAATGGAGAAGATGTAGCAATTAGCATTGTTTTTGTAGGCTTAATAAAATACACAAACCAAAGAAAAACGGACCAAAAACATTAGCCTAACGTGGCATAGGCTGCAATAGCCGTTTTTAACACTTCTGGCACTGTCAACTTTCAAAACAAGTCAGCCAATGGTCTTCAAAACAGGGATTAAACTTTTGAGCCGTGTGGCGCTTTAGTCAAAGTTACCTCAAAGAAGTTCGAAATCTCAACGGGTCAACTTAAGTCCACCGCACTATAAATTACCCCCGCCGCATGCTCCACGTTAGCGTGCTTCCAAGTCACACACTTACTAGCCTATTAGATCCCACCCTCCCGCCCACCGAAAACTTTACGACTGACGGCCTTTGACAGAGTCCAGTCCGCCGTGTTGTCCTCTGAAATTTCCCCACTTTGCTTTTAATGAAAACCAGTCACTTCGTGACTGGGAAAGGGGGTCGCTAACCAGTTCAAGCACCTCTGGAGACGGGGCTCGGGGGTGACGAAGCACCTGGACGGGGTCAGAAATGGAGACGAGACCGTGATGGTGAGCAGACGCCAAAGACGGATGTGATGCAATACTACCGTTATTGAGGCGAGTCGGGTTTTCGTTAAAAACTCAGCACAAAGTCCAATCTGGCATCCCAAAATCCTTATTGTACTTGACACTTTTCTACAACTACTGCTATGAATTTTAAAGAAGCTTTGATCCGATATAGCGGCGAAGTGGAGACGCATTATTATTTTTAGGTCGCTTGAATGAAGGTCTATAAATAAATATTATAAATTACTTGATTTGTGCTTTTTGTTATTCTTGGGAAAAACAAGTAAAATTGCTAGTCTTGTCTTATTGGTGGACAGATAATATAAACATGCATTGATATATAAAAAGGTGGATTTTTTGGGAGATGTTTAATTACATCAAGTCATTGTAGAATGCCGATTTTATTGTTTGTAATTAATTTTAATAATTCTTGTATATTTCTACACTGATAGTCGGTAATATTTTAGATCCAAATTGTTGTTTTTTAATTATTAATTCATTTTTCTAAGCCGCATTTGAGTTGAATAAAGTTTAAACTCTATTTCATGTACAATATACTTAGAGTAGCACACAGTCGTAGTCAATTTTATCTTATTTACGTAAGAGTGAGTGTCTATTTTAATTTTTAACCTGGTTGTTGAATAGTTAAGGCGCGCGAAGTTATTTAATAAGCTTAAACTTTGTTTCAGGCAAATGTATAATAAAATGAAATAATAAAAAAACTGAATTACCCTTTCTCGATTCACTGTGTTTCAAAAAGGAACATGTTTTCTTATGACTTAATTCCTAAATCAATCCCAGATTATTTTGACTACAATAAAGAAACATTACTAATAGATACAAAATACACAAATTCCAAGAATAAACATCTTAGCAAGAACCAAGGAAAATCTAGACCCATATATATTTCTGGACTTCAACTAAAACCTTTGGGATGCCAAACATAAAACATTCCACCGAGATATCCCGATAAATTGGTCTGACAGAATCTAAATGGAGACCCAAGACTTTAACGGAGGTCCTCGCGGGAAAGCAAGAAGATTACACTAAACGTAAAAGTTACAAATCCAGCACGGCTACCGCCGACAAACCCAAACACGGAGAAGATGAGCCGATAACTCGGTAGCTCGGCCCGGGTTTCACATGCGGGTAAAAGCGACAGATTACTCTTATCCTTACAGATCGGGAAGATTACCCCGAGACGACGTCTGGTTTTAAAACTGAATACAAAACAATCTATTTTAGACATTCGGAGTCTTCGTTTCAAACCAGATTGGCTTTAAAAAACACGAATGGAATATTTAAGGAGAAGATACGAAACTCTATAGTCGTAGAGAGAGAGAGTATAGCTTCCTGTTTAGGGTTAAAAAACAAGATGTGAAAAGGCCGCAGGGGGTGAGATGGGAAGAAAGGCTTGTTTAGGATCATTACCAGCGTCAGCTGTTCAGGAGCAAAGACAGTTTTTTTTTTTTTACTGTCGAATTCTCGCACTTTGCTGAAGGGCTTGGAAAATCCCTTGGCAGTAAAAAAAATTCCTTGAGAGTTGAAGGATTCTACATGGTTGATATTTTTCAATTAGAACAACAATATAACTCTTTCTAATAGGGAAACAGTTTTAAAATTTTTAAATGACATCTTAATATTTCTTAATACATTACTTTACTTACTTTACTTTGTACTTTATACTTTTTACTTAATGTGATGAGTATGTTAATACTTTAGTCCCTCTTTTTCTGTTTCTGTTTCATATGTACTGTTAACGGATGCACTTTTTTATATGTATCATATCTTGTGCTGCCCCCAGGCCCAAAAGTTTGCCCACCCCTGGTTTAGACTGACTTACAGAGACGCAAAGTTACTTTTTGGATGAAGAAAAACAGGAAAAATTAAAAATAGGAGTCAGTGGGACCCAAAATCAAACAGCATTCAAAATATTAAACCATAACAAACCAGAATGCGAAATAAAAATCCCTAAATTTGACTTTTTAATGGCCTAAAACTTTCATTTCTCTCTCCTTATCCACTAATGCAAACTTTCTCAGATGCTACACAAGATATCTCCTTAAAAATCCTTCTCAAAATTGTACATGTAGAACAGAGCAGATTCAAAAGTTGTCTTTTCAACTCCAAGTACAAAACATCTAAGTTTCTTTATCATGCTTCTTGGATGCTCTTTTAAACTTCCCTAACTTTCAACTTAAAGCTTCTTTTTATAGAGATCCCAAGCTGTTCCATCTCATCCAGAACATCTTCAGCGATTCGGGAAAAGATACATTTCCGCCCCGGGAGAGACACCGTTGGCGACTTTCTGGTATATTTCTCGCAAAGTGTTTCCCAGACATCTGACAGGGTGTGAGAAAGAAGGAGGACATTTTTTTTTCTTCTGAAAGTCCCATAGCAGAGGGGAAGGAGGGCGTCCAAGCTGGAAGAACGTGTCATCGCCCCAAGAACAAGCCGAGAAGAGAATAGTGGTGACACTTTAGATGCCATTGGGTAAAAGTACTTCCTTGAGGTGAGAGGATAAGACTGAGGAAATATCAGCAGGGGGTTTACTGGAGATATGAGCATCCTCTTGGAACATCTTGAGATGTTGACATGGAGGAGGATAAAGATGACTGATAAGACATTAAAGCTGCCAACAGTTTTTTGGATTTCTTAAAGTATTGGATAGAAAGCCAAAAACAAACCACTACTGTCAAATAGATATTAAAAGTACACAAAAGCCTGAACTGAAACAATACTGTTAAATATGCAGATGCCATCTTAGTTTAAAAAATCATCCAAGACAAAAGCTCCTCCTCCACTGCAAGATTTTGTACCAAAAAGTTCAACAATGGCTGGCTCTAGAGGTGACTGTGTAGTTCCCTAAAAAAATTATGCTTAATTAGTCAAAGCAGTTTCATACCTGGATCTAAATACCAATTAGCATCCTTAAACTCTCATCTATGAACCTCTTGACCAATCATCTTAAAGCCTGGCTGATAGACCAACAAAATTACAATCAAAACGCTGTCTAAAACTGTTACAAGTGTGTCTAAAATATGGCATCGTCTATCTTCAAGCTACACAAGGGACTAAAGATGGAAATTAGCCCTGGGCTATAATCTTAAATATATAAGTTCATTAACATGAATATAAATATGCTCATTAATATGTGCTGTCCCCTTATTAAATTAATCAAAGTTCATTTCAGTTATGCCGAGGTGTTCACTTAAAAAAAACGGGAACTCATATCGTCTACAATGTATTCGTCATTGTGAGTAATTTGCGATCCGCCCTTAAATTTTTTGGCAATAAGACAAAAAGTCTGGGTGAAGTTTGCATTCACTGATTGTTAAAATTAATGACTAGTTGTGTATTTTCAGGATTGTTGGACACACCTACCAAATTTCATGTTGCACCTTGAAACTGTCATTTTAGTTTAAAATGACTTATCCAAATTATAGTTTTTATCTTTTGCTCTTAATCTCCATTCCATATTTTTAATATTTTAAGTTTTTTAAAAGTGGTTAGCAGTACACGAGGTAGTTTAGTGACTAAAAATTAATATTTTCTACTGGGTGACAATTGCAAAAGTCCTTACAGTAAACGTTAGGTCTTTAAAACCCTTTAAGCAAACTTTTGTGTGGGTAAAGCCTGGATAAATAACTCGTACTGGACTCTTTAGGGTTCACTGGTTGTGCAATTGAAGTCCATTCTCTCTTTCAAAGACCATTCCTGTCCAAACATTTAGCTTTCAAAAATAAAGCTTCTGGTTTTCCACCTCATTGGTAAGCTCAGCGCCCCCCGGCTACAAAAACGGTTCATCTCGGAGAGCAAGATTTATCCCTTTGACGACGGACAGACCAAGACTCAGATCTCCCGCTAAAGCTCCGGTGACTTGCGATTGATTTCCGAGGGGAACGTCTCGCAGTTTTGTTTATCTGGTGAAGCTCCTGTCGACTCCTCCCCCCAGAGGAGTAACGTTGGTGTCAGTTTCCCTGCGTAGAGTTCCCTTAAAACGTGACATTTTGAACGAATTGGACTTGAACGATGTTGAATTGCCTCTCTGGAGTTTTTAAGACATGGAATTCAGGTGATTAAAGCGGAAGGCTGGGCCGATCCCGCGACCCACGTAGCCACCTCGCCGTGGTTGGGAGCTCCTTTGATTGGGACTAATGTAAAACACAGGCTGCGAGAGAGAACCCGGCCGGGGGCGCTTCCAAATGAGATTAGAGACCCTCACATATGGTTTCTAATCCGCTTGATTTCAAGGGGCCGCGTTTAAAGCATTTCCCGTTTTCCGGCTTCCTGTCAACATAAAACCGGGTAGCATGTGTTGGAGTTTTGACGATAATGTTTCGGCAATTCTTCTGGTATTTTGTTTTCACACCATGTAGGCTTTATTTTGTATGTGGGGAGTACGGTGGAGGAGTGGTGAGGAAATACGCCTCGCAGATCGAGCACTTTAGCTTGATTTTTTTCTACATTTGTTAGTTAAATGGCATTTTTTTTTTTTGTGTAACAAGACATGAAAATGGTAGTCGAGTTTAGGGGGCTGGAAGAGATTATTGACATTTCAACAGGGAATCTTTGTTTGACATTCAAGTAAATTGAATTACTCGCCGGCTCATGGAATGAATTAAACTTGCAATTTAAAAGTTCCAATGGAAATGCAATTCAAAACAATTTCAGAGAGGCGTCACTACAGTTTTTTGTTCTTCTTCATTTTCTTACTCCTGACAGGGATCTACCATAATTCCATTTTCCATTAAAAACTTGACTCAATTGAATATTTTTAGGTGACTTGGTAGCAACATTGAAATCCATCATTTAGCAAAAACCTAATCCCAACAGAAATCCATCCAAATAAACCCCATCTCAATCCAAATGTTCCAAATTGGAGTAACTAAGAGCAAAAAACGTCCCGGGGTAATAAGGTAAGAATATTTTATTATTGTAGTTTGGGACTATGTGATGGTTCCCTCCCGCTTCACCTTTTCCAAACATTCCTTTGCTCAGTTCGGGTTTCGCATCCTGTCGTCATTCCAGCTGTCTCCAGTCTGACCGGCGTACGTTTATCCAGTCGTGGCCTGGTCTCCACTGGGCGTACGATCCCTAGACTCTGACCTCAGCCTTCTTGATTAGACCCTACGCGGGGGGTTTATGACTTTATGGGCCAGGGGGGCCGGCTAGGCTGACTGGGCTTACCCCCGTACGTTGGAAAAGTTGAAATAACACGGCCGTTGAACTTGTGGACGATTTACGAAGGCTGGTTTTACGCGGGTTGGAAGCCAAGAGGAGTATCCGGATTGGATTTTGCCTGAGGGAATGCGGGTGGGAAGTGAGAGGGTTGAATGTAGGAATGCGGGGAATCCCAGGTCTTTTTTTAAGTGGCTGAGAGGGTATCGTAAAGATGACAGGTGGGATGAATGAAGACGCCAACGGGAGATGTTTGCTAGCTTTGATTGAAGTTGAATCGAGCGATTGGAGACAGGGTTTTTTTGTCGAATGGCGGGGAAAGTTGCGCTGTCATTAAATGGTCACAAGCGGGAGTCGTAGGCAGGTGTTGTGGTTTGTTGCTTCCGAGTGGGAATTCCCAAAAATGCCCGTTGGCGGTGATGATTGAATCCTTCAAGTTTGATTCCGCTATTCGTTGACGTTTGGAGTTCAAGCTTTGAATTGAAGTCTGGACTTGTTTTTTGGATGACTTTAAAGCAAGCTTTTCTTCTTCTTCTGTCTTCAAATGCCAAAATTGCATGACTAATTACAATATTTTAAATGAGACCTACCTTTTGAAATTTTTCATCTTTAGGGCCCCAGAAAAACGCTCTTGGAATACTCATGTTTTTCCATTGTCAAGAATCCAAGGCTCAATTGCATTTATTGGAGTGTTTTTGCCAGCTATGATCAGGAGTCAGAAATTCAGTCCTTCCAGCAAGTTTCAAATTGTAAACTAAAAATTGGTGAGCGCTTAGGGGGGTGCAGAAATCCAGTGCAGGGGTGGTGAACAAGTGGCTCTTTAGAGGCATGCGACTCCTTGGCCAAAATGAATCCGGCTCTTTACTTATCATATTTTGTATCTGATGTGGCTCTTTAGTTTTATGTTTTTTTTTTTACCTTTATTCTCTCTTAAAACACATTCAAATTCCTCAAGGCCCTTTCAAAACAAATATATTATATTTTGAAAAATAATTAGGATTTTTTAAGCTACTTTTGACACAAATTGTGGCTCTTTGGCTCTTCCCGTTTCAGATTTTAACTCTTTTTAAGACTCATTTTCAAAGCAGTCCCTAAACTAATTTCACTGAGCAACATCACATTTGGTAGGCATGTCCATCATAAAACAAGATTTTAGCTCTTTGCAGTATTTTCTAAAGCAGTCCCTAAAACGCTTTCACAATAAACTAAAAGAATAAAAACATTTCTACCAATTACCACCATACACGACATTCTCATAACCTTCATTTCTCGCACCCTTGAGCATAAACGTTAGCCATCAAGTATAAATATACCATCCTCGCAATCAAATGACGGATGAAGATGAAAACTGCACCTTGAAGCGATTGGACTCGAATCTTATCAGGGAAAAAAATGCAGTAACGCAATATGGAGTCGCTCTTAAAGCACCCTGCCACTTTAATTAGAGCTCATGAGCATAATGAATCCATCACGCAGATCCAACATTAACAACACTTAAGCAGACCCAAGTGTCATTTCCTAACGACGCCGTAAAGCCGGCGGATGTGAGGTTCGTCCTTGCTCTTATGAGGCTCGCCCAGCTCGCTAATTTCCATATTGGCTCTGGCACCACCCATAGCGCTTTCGCCGGAAGTCAAAGTGTCGGATGGGTACGCCAGTGTGTGTTTATCTGCTACGAAATCCTTTATTCTAGATCCGAAACTTTATTGAGCAGGTGTATTTACTTTCACCTGATCCATTTATTCGTCCCTATACTTTGTGGCAGACATCGTTGGCGGCGATGGCGGGATCTCTCTCCCGTCTAAATCATTGATGAGCGTTCAGGCCGGCGGCGTAATGCCGACCGACACTAAAAGTCTGTCTAGATTTAGCGTCATCAAATTTTCATCGGGGAAAAAGCAACGCCGGGGTTCAGACTATCTCTTCTCCCAGGATGCACTCTGGCTTTTTACCAAATTCCTCTCTTTTGATGAATAATACGTGCTACATGCTAATGTCAGGTACCCAAAATCTTGCGACTTTAATCATTTTTTGTAAATTTTTATAGAAAAATAAAGATACGTTTCTTAAGTTCATGCTACTTTATTATTTTACAGCTCTGAATTGTATTTTTTGGGCTTTTTAAAGAACCAGAGTTGTAAAAAATACGAATGTTTAACGGTAACTATCCCCAAACAAGCTAACAACATGAAGCCTCTTATCAGACAAGTCATTAATTGGCTAGCAGGGTGCAACATGTCAGCATCGGAAAAAAAAAATGGCATGGCAGGAGAAACTGTCCAATAACCCCCGCGACATGGTGCTAATATTTCTAATTATCACAAGCTCTTCTCTTCCCTTCTCTCCAAATCCATCCCAGGGGGCGCCACCGCTAATGGGCAAAAACGGTAGAGTCATACTAGCAATTCCCTTGCGCCATATACGGCTAAACTTGCGTTGGTTTCTTTTAAAGCAAGCATAGAGAGGACAGGTGGCGACCACTTCTCGGCCACTCGCACCTTGTAAGAGCGCTAGGCTGTAAAATATGCATGATGATACATTTTCAAGCAAGCCACTGAATCCTAGCGAACTGCAAAAAATAATAAAGTTGAACTAGCTTTTAACCTGCAGAAAAGCAAAACAACGGTGAAAGCATTTTAAGCTTTGATCAAATCTATGTATAAAGAAAACGGTATAATTTATTCCAAAATGACCCAAAATATTTTTTAATGATGATTAAATATTATAGTAATCAGAAAATATTTGTATAGATTTTACGAAATGCTTTTTGAACTAAAAATAAATGAAAATATGGATTAAAATAGCAATTATTGATATTAAAAAGTGGAAAATCAGGATATATAATATAATATACATCTATAATCATGATCCTAAAACAAAGTCAGCAATTTTCTCAGGCCGCACATAATGTAATATAATACACACATAATACGCACATAATAATATGACGGTCCAGATTTGGCCCCCATGCCACCACTTTGAGACCTATGCTTTAAACAGTGACCAACTTGTCCACTTCACTAACATTTACATTCATTCCAATGAGCAAAACAACCAATAAAAAGTCCTCATATGTTCTTAGTGAACATCTCCACAAGAAAAAATCACAAAGGTGTTCGATTCCAAGCTAACGCTAACTGATCTCCTGCTATCTAGGCAAGAGTTTTTTACTCATTTTCATCCCAGGAAATTGCTGCCATGGCTCTGCAGACCCGCCAGCCCGCGGCGTTAGCCGATGATGGCGGCGTCCGGATGCTCTCGCCGCGTGAATTATTGATGGCCGCACGCCGTCACCATTTTAGTGGCGCAGCAGGGGAGTAACGGGGGGGTGTTTTACTTTTCTAAGCGCCTTCGAGTCCACACCATCAAGGAACATTTCAAGTGGCACTTGAACGTAAACAAACAAACACGCCCGAGTATTACATGGCAAGGTTTTTTGCTTAAACTCTTACAAAAGCCTATTAAAGATAATATTCAGTTTTACTGTAGCATTTTCCCTTCCTTGGGACACTAATTAATTGGTAAACAGTGTCGGTTTGTAGCATCTGTTAGGCAATAAACATCTGTCGGCCATTTTAAACGTATTCTCTTTCATCCGAGTGGAACACCTGGGGTAAGGGGCGGGATTTATGAGCGCAAGTCAGATGGAGGGAGTGGCTTAAAACTTACCTTTTTCTTGGAACAAAAACATACCAGAAATGGATGAAGTATTTCAAGATAAAATGGTGTTTTGGGGGGAATTTTATAGTACAAGCAAAAATACTACAATGAATATTTAGTGTACAATATGAAAATAGGGTATAATTGATTGGAATTGAATTGAAAGACAAAAATAATGTATAATTAATTAATAAGGAGTAAATAGTCAATATAATATGTATTAAACATAGATAAGTAGTCAATATGAATAAGTGGGTGGCACAACTTTAGGGCCATATTTTAATTATTATTAGATATAATATTACTGCATATGCATTTTTCACATCAAAAATAAATATAAACCTACCTTAGTTGCGCAAGGGACTATTTTTATGTACAAAAATGTTTTTGTGGGCCATTTAAAAACACTAATATTATTTAGTATAAAAATATTCACTTACCGTTATGTAGTCAGTCGGATGCTTGTATTTGTTTTCCATTTATTTATTTGCAGTTTTGTTATTATTTGGCATAAATTATGCACATCATGAATCCTCATTTTCATCTTTTTGGAATATATAATATATATATCTGTCAGAAAAAGGGGAAATATGTTATCATCAAGTCATCCATTTAAATAAAATTGTCACTAAAATAAGATACATGTATTTTTTATACTTACTGTATAATCTGAAAATAAGGTATAATTAAATTGAATTGAATCAATTTGTCATTTTACATGTATAATGAGATAACTCAATAAATAAGGAATAAATAAACAACATAAGTAGTCAATATGAAATATTAGTCAATACTTATACTTATACAATAAGTATTCAGCATCAATAAGTAGTTAGCAAAACACTTGAGGGCCACAATGCAATTATTATTAACCTTCAATATTACTTTGTGTACTTTTATCACATCCAAAGGAAATAAAGTCTATTGTATAACCAACTAAAACAAAGCTGCCCACTTTTTTAGCAGAAATTACTATTTTTATGCAAAAAAATATTTTCCTGCACTGTTTAGAGACAGACATAAGTGTACTTTTACACTAAAATATCCACTTACCATCATGTAGTCAATGGAATGCTTGAGTTTGTTTATTTTTTTCCTTGTACTTGTAACTTTGTTATTGTTTGAAAAAATTCATGCACATCCATTTTTTGAAGATATCTGGCAAAAAAAGGGGAACATTTGCTATGTTATCATCATCATGAGTCATCAATTGAATTAGATCCCATGGTCAATTATTTATTCTATCATATTACTACTGTTTTCCGCTATTTCATCACTTTATATCGTTAAGGAAGTAGTCAAAATGAGGAAATACGTACCTTTTTTCGCCCAGATCTCCAAAACGATGTCCTTCATAGCAAGTCCGTTTATCCTCAATATTTCAACATAGTAATGCGATCTACAACTAGAAAGTGATGAACCATAATTACTGCAAGTTTAAGTAATGTTTTCTGTTCAAATAAATGCAAAGATGAGTCTTTAAACACAGTACTTTGTCTGAATTAGCGAAAATGTTTGTCTAGTATTACTCTGCGTCCGATAGTTGATGATATCACATAAAAAGATGCCGTTATCTTGTGGATCACCTGTTGCGATGAGTCTATAATTAGGCAGGAATAGTGTCACTTACTTTTTGTTGGAAGTTTGAGACTTTGTTTGTTGTTTTTCCTTGAAAATATCTTCTTTAACTTTCTTCTGGTTAACTTAAAATTCTCATAGCTGATCACGCACGTGTATGAATCGCCAATAGTCAAGTGCGTCATTGACGCGCAAGTGGATGACGTCACTGTGTATTGATTTTCAAAATAAGACTGTGATGCTCGAATACAACAAAATAAGATGCATTAGACAGTGAATTATTTAGTTCAGGGGCCGGGATGAAATGATAGTAGTACTAAGTATACACAGTCATTAAAAAAAGCTATTTTTTAATTAAATGTTAAATTTAGACTTAAGTACTGCACTTATAGGTAACTATTTGTACCTTTTCTCTTAGAATAATGTTGTTACATAACTGTACACTGTAATGTTTGCATTTTATCATTATTACCATACTAAATAATGTTTATCTTCCCCCAGACAAACTAAAAATGCACTACATCCCTTTTTAGGTGCATCAAATAAGCCCAAAATGTGGAATGTAAACACATCAGCAGTACACTGTATAAAAAAACACCCCCCAAAAAAGCATCATTGATCTATTAGTCATCTAACCAAGCTTGCGTGTGTCTCGCCCGCCCTTAAAAGACGCCAGCCAAGGCGACTAAATTATTAAAAGACCCCCCTCTCAATCCCCAACAACAGCCCCTCACCCTCCATCTTTTCTGCCATGTTGGCCACCATTACAACTACTCAGTGTTGTGCAATTTTGCGTGTTAAGATCTTGACGCTAATGCGATCAAACGCCAGATCGGGGGTCTCGACTTGTGAATCGGTGGGCTCGCGTGCCAAGCGATGCCAGGTGTCCATTCCCGTTCCTGAAGTGCTCGTATCCATAACAGCCTCGGGGGAGGTTGTCGTCACATCATCACATTTTGGTCCTTCACCGCCATGTTGTTTTGTTTCCCGGCCTTCCCCCCCTCTGTCGCCATATCTGTTGAATCAAGCGGAGGGTCGGCAGGTGCGAGTCGGGCGCTTTGTTTGTTTTCCTCGCATCTTTCAGCGCTACAGCTGGGCAATTATACAAGATTGTATACATCCGTGATGGGGTTTTTTCTCAGACAAGTGCTAATCCTGTTTATATTTTTGCTGTTTACATGTTTTTCTGTTGCATTTTTGCTGTGGCATTTTTGCTGTGGCATTATTGCTGTGACATTTTTCGTGTTGTAGTTTTGCTGTAGCATTTTTGCTGTGGCAATTTTGCTGTTGCATTATTGCTGTGACATTTTTCGTGTTGTAGTTTTGCTGTTGCATTTTTCTTGTTGTAGTTTTGCTGTTGCAGTTTTGCTGTTGCATTTTTCCTGTTGTATTTTTGCTGTGGCATTTTTGTTGTTGCATTTGTGCTGTTGAATTTTTGCTGTTGCATTATTGCTGTGGCATTTTTGCTGTGGCATTATTGCTGTGGCATTTTTTCTGGTGTATTTTTTCTGTTGCATTTTTGCTGTGGCATTATTGCTGTTGCATTATTGCTGTTGCATTATTGCTGTTGCATTATTGCTGTGCCATTTTTCGTGTTGTAGTTTTGCTGTTGCATTTTTCTTGTAGTTTTGCTGTTGCATTTTTCCTGTTGTATTTTTGCTGTGGCATTTTTGTTGTTGCATTTTTGCTGTGGCATTTTTGCTGTTGCGTTTTTTCTATTGACTTTTGTCTATGCAGCACAGTTGTTAAGTGGTCAATTTATTGGCCCCACAGTCCTGAAGTCGAGGGTTCAATCCCATGTTGGATCTCTTTATGAGGAGTTTGCATGTTTTCCCCAGGCTTTTCTCCAGGTACTCATCCCAAAATCAGGCATGCTAAGCTAACTGGCTAACTCTCTAAATTGCCCCTAAGTTAGTCCAAGAGACATCACAATATTTTGGCAAAATATATACTTATTTATTTCTTCATACAAAGAAATATTATGAATGTTTAGTATTTAATTGTCTAGAAACAGCCATTGACTTTCACTCTTTACATGATGTGTAAAATTCACACCGTCCCAAAACAAGAATAAGTCTTTAGCGCCATCTTGTCACATGTGTTGATGTAGTAAGACAAAGTTAGGTTGAATAAAACTCAACCATATATAAACAGATGAGCTTGCCAGTGGACGGTCACTTTTTTTTTTTAATCTCATGTTTTGCATGATTGCGGCGGTCCCCGATGGGCCCCTCCCCCTTTTTCGAGAAACTCGAACCCGAACATGAGCAGCGTAAATGCTTCGTCAAACATTGCACCCAGAAAAAAAGCAACTTAACAGATCGTCAATGGAATTTGAGCATTTTAAGAGGCACAAAATCAGAGCATTTTTTTTTTTGCTACATTCAGGCCTCACGTTCTGCAAATGGACGGTCAAACAAAAAGCGCCAAATAACATAGCTCAAGCTCCCTTCTACATCAAAAAAATTCAAGTAAGAACAAAAAAATGGCGGTGACACAAGCATATGTACTGTAAATATTATTTTTTGACAGAAAAAGGCTTTTGCAAGTGAAGGATGGTTGGAAATAAGTCTTTAAATACAAATAGTAGTCCAATTGATACACGTTGCTATTCGGGAAGTTAGCATTAGCGGCTAGTTTCTATGAAAAAACAAATGCGATACTAGCAAAAACAACAATACCAGTGATACGACTGTTAGTAGAGATACTAGTGATAAAAATCGTTAGATGTTATTCTACGATCCGACGGAAACTAGTCACTAGTAGCTGTACTATGTATCATTAGTAGTGTTAGTTAGGATAGCAATGATGCTAACAAGACTTGGGCCACTGGCCAATTTAAATGCTAGTAGCGATACTAGCAAAAGAAACGATAGCATTTTTCGTGATTTTAACCAAAATGTGAGCATATCGTAAGCCGAATTTCGTACAATTTAGTCGTAACTTTTAAAAATTCAGCGCGAGGAATGTTTAACAACAAATAAAATAATAAAAAAACGGGTGAGCCGGGTGTTATGAACAAATCTGGTTAGGCAGCTTAGTGAATTAATTGCTTTGAAATAAAAATAAATTATTATAAAATAGATTTCTGTACATTTTACATATATATATATAGCAGTATCTCCACATTTCGCCGTTCAATGATCTGTGATTTGACAACAACGACAATAATAATAATAATAGTAATAATAATAAAAATACGAAGTTTTTTCCGTTTGTTTTTGTTGTCCCGCCCACCCACGTCAATCCCAGCCAAAGTTGTGAGCCGTCATCTGGTAGAACTTCATGTTAAAGGGCCGGTAGAAGTCTCTAAGGCGGCGTACTACTTGTGGACGAATATCCGGGTGTGTACGCCCTTTGGTTTTTCCCAGGCAGTGCGGTTTGCTACTACCCTCGGCCTTCTTAAGGCAAGGGAAGCCCTTGGTCTGGTTGAAGTAGAAATGTTTATCGGTGATGATCCGTTTGAGTCCTAAAAAGTCCTGGACTCGGCCTAGCTCGCCAGCCGGGTCGCTAATTAGCCTCTCACCGCTAACGAACAGGATTTGCTCCATGGGGAAGTACTGCAACCAGTTGTCCAGGTGTTTGGCGTAGATCCCGATCTGGATGGCACTCCACGATGTGTCAATCAAACCTGTGGTGGCGTTCTTAAAGGTTAGACTCTCAAAAGACGGGATGTCCGGTTTCTTGGATAATGTTTGGGTGTAGTCCGAGATGGCCCTAGTGACCGGGTCCCGTACTACTACGATTAGTTTGGTGTCCCGAGACATGGCGGAAATCCGGGCGGGTGCTTCTTTGGTGACAAAGTAACTGGGGGTTTTCTCCATGGTGATCTGGCCTTCCAAGGTCTTTGGCATCAGATCCCTGCCAGGAACACCAAAACAAAAATGAAGGTTAAGAAGTGTAATCAAGTAGATGGACTGAGTTGGCGATCGATGACTTTACTTAGCCGATTAGGGGAGTCAAAAAGTAATTAGTTGTCAGGTTAAACCGATTAGCTTTTGGCTTTTGTAAGATTCCCTTTGTAAAGATCGATTGGTGAAAGACTAACTTACCCTGAAAGTCAAGACATTTACCGTAAATGCTAATTATAGCATTAGCTCTTGCTAGCATTATATAAGCACTTATATACATGTACATCTGTGTATGTATAATTGTACTTACATAGATATATTTCAGCAACACACTTATCTATTTATATATTTCTTCATGTTTTTATTTATTACCTTACTTATGACCTATTTGTCTAAAATGTCGTTTTCTGTGTCTGTATTCTCACCCTCTTACTACTGTGACAACAAAATTTCCCAAATACGTTATGAAGTTATCTAAACTAATCTCATCCAATCCACTTATAGGAGAACCCGAAAAATCTATTTTGTCTGCTTTGAAATGGTCACCCAAACTTATAAAAACCCAATTTTACGGATGTATGATAACCATTCAAGGACCTAAAAACCACCCAAACATTGATAATGATGGGAATTCTCATTGTTAAGGTATCAGCGAAATTCAGTTTTTTCAGAATTGATCATTACTTGTGCATTAAAAAACATTTTTTTTCTTCCAGATATATGAAAACCCACAATAAAAAGCAAAATAAAACATTCCCTTGATTTTACAGAGGGATTTGTCTATATCTTGTTCTTTTTTTAGTGCGACGCTAGCATTGGAAATGTCAAACGAAAAAGTTTAATCCCACTCGAACTTGAGTTAGCGATTATGCTGATCCGAGCGGAGCGAATCCCTCAAGCCTCGGCGCTCGCACAAGCGTCAAACAATCGGACGCTTGAATGGTAAAACAGTTCAAAAAAAAACCAAATTCCACAAGAAGAGGCCCCCTCCTGCCAATAAAACAAAAAAAATCTTCACCCCTGACTTCCTTGTGTTGCCAGAAAAGCTCGGAAAAAGAGCGGGCGGACTTTGGCTCTTGGACAAAACAATGGCTATTCTCCTCCCTTGTGATTTATGAGCCGATGCTCTTAAAAGACGCTGTCACTCGGCTCTTGTGTTTCTTTTACCGCCTTTTCAAAGCGCCTCCATTGTGCGTAGCGGCGAAAAAAGGTCTCAGGCGCTTATCAAAAACCCGGAGAGACCTTTCAAGAGGGTAACGCTTGGACTGGAACGCCCGAAAAAGGGCCGGTTGTAGAAGTGGGGTAAAAAGTTGGGGTAAGAAACTAAAAACTATGCTTTTGTGAATGCGAGGCCGTCACCCTCGCCACCCAGCGCGAACCAGGTTGAGATAAACAGAGGGGAAATGGGTTATTTTGGTCTGACGTCGTCCTGTGGCGTTTGATTGGCCGATAATAGAGCGCCGTGGGTCGTCTTGTGTTTGATACAAAAGGTTGCCGCTTGGGTTTGGATGGGCAAAGATTTTGAATGTCAAATCGTGGATGGTTTTTGTTGGATTTGAATGAAGGCAAATAAGAAAGCAAGAAAGGGAAGGATGATACTTTGTTTTGTTTGTTTTTCATGACGTAAGACTGGAATTCAAATTTACCTGACAAGCCACATTGATATATTATAGGCATTATGTTCCCATATTTTACTACAAATTCTTGTATTAAAACTTCCTATTGTGCAATTTACCAATAAATTATATTAAATAACTTTATTTATCTCGTATTTGGGAGATTTTGATGTCACAGTAGCAAGAGGGTGAGAATACAGACACAGAAAAATACATTTTAAACATAAAAAAATAGGTAACACATAAGTTAATTCATAAACAAGTGTTGCTGAAATACCTCTACCTCTACCTATGCCTAACTCTATACCTAACCTTATACCTAACCCTATACCTAACCCTATACCTATACCTAACCCTATAACTAATCCTATACCTATACATAATCCTATACCTATACATAATCCTATACCTATACATAATCCTATACATATACCTGTACATATACCTACACATATACAGAATGTCTCAAGAAAATGTACTCACTTTTAGAATAAAATGTACTCACTAAAGGTTTTCTGGTCATTCTAAAAGTGAGTACATTATTTGAGACACCCTGTACATATACATATTTCTTCTTAAGAGAACCATCCATGTCAAGAACCTACACCTGAATGGATCACATATAAGAAGACGGGTGGTCTATTAACACCCAAAGTGGGATCCAAAAAGCCAGTGGAGCGCCACTCCACATTGATGGCGGCCTCCATTGATGGCCAAGGTTTCCCGGAGGTTTCCCGACGGCAAAGTGACGTCTCTCAAGAGGAGAAGGAGGAAACCAGCGCTGAAAGGCAGCCTTTCTTCTCAAGGGCCTCTCAACCTCATCCAGATCCTTCACATTAACATGGAGTGGGAGACACAAAGATCTTTTTTTTGACTGCTCAAGGACCCTTTAAGTATGTTAAACGGCAGGCGATTGTTGATAGACGTGTCGGGCATGTGCTCACGTTTGAAAGGGGAACGTTCGTCGGGCTTTTAAGAGTCGACGTGGGCGTCCATTTCGGGGAGTTTTATCGCGTGCGTTCGCCATCGTTGAAGTCTTCTGCTGTATATTTTATAAAGTGACACTTAGGCACAAAAAAACGCAAGCTAGGCAGCAGGCGCCTTCATATAAAAGCCTTCGTAAATCCAAAGCGCAAAAATGCTAATTCGAAAAAACTAGCTAGCACAGGGGTGGGCAAACATTGACTTTAAAAGTTTGAAAGATGGGCGGGGTCAGCACAAGATACAAAACTTGCATTTGTGTTTTTTTAATTGCCTATTAAGGGGATATTTCAAAATAAAATACTAAATAAGCCCCCAAAATTCATTTTGTTTAGTTGCAGTCTACTCAAATTTATAAATAAAATCTGCATTAGTGTATTGAGTAATATGAACAAAATTTTTATAACCATGGGACAGTGTTAATAGCTAAATTGTCTGCCTTACAACTCCAAAGTTCCCAGTTCGAATCCCAGCTATGACTTTTTTTTAGTAGTTTGCAGTTTCAGCCAGTGCAAAAAAGGTAAGGAATACTAGTTAAGGAAATGCATTACATTTTTGAGGGATTTCCTAACTTAAGTCACTCATTAGCAAACTAAAAATTCATAACCTGAAACTTTCAAACCAAAACTGATTCAACAAAAGTACTTACAACTTGAATCATCTCATTATTCAACTTCTGGATGCAGTGTCAGCGTATACATTTTACAGCGTCACGGTGTGAGATTAAAAAAAATAAATAAATACATTAAAAAAAAAACTGACTGTCATGGAAGGAAAGGTTTAGCTTGGCGATAGCTATCGGCGGAAGCCACAAAAGCGGTGAGTCGTGCAGAGGTGCTGCAGGTGACTGTGTGTGTGCACGGTGTGTTAGCGTAGTGTGTTCCTGACAGCTGACATGCACCACGAGACAGGAGACAGGAGACGCCTTGATCTCGCTGCAGTGAAGATGAATAAAAGATGAAAAAACACATGGCACCTCACCCCCTATACCACACACACACACATAGAGGAAGCACACTGGGGGTCGAGGCTGCTTTGTTTTGCACCGACCGGAACTATCGGTAGACAGGTGGCCAACAATAGTTTTTTTTTTTCTCCCTGTTGACTTTTGTCTTCTTTT
This sequence comes from Stigmatopora nigra, assembly GCF_051989575.1. Classification (NCBI taxonomy): domain Eukaryota; kingdom Metazoa; phylum Chordata; class Actinopteri; order Syngnathiformes; family Syngnathidae; genus Stigmatopora; species Stigmatopora nigra. The sequence continues at coordinate 10,632,233 of NC_135525.1, forward strand.
GGTCTTTTATGTGGGAATTTTAGGAGAAATATTTTGTGTGAGGATAAGTAGGGGGTGGAGCCGAGAGAGAATTGTTGGGATGTTAAAAAGGTATATTTTTGGGAAAATTGGTGTTTAATAAATAAAATATTGAGTTTACACAATTGGAGAAGGTGAAGAAATTATATCTATTAGGATCTGACAGCTGGTTCTGACCTCCAGAAAAAAATTCAACTGTATACTTTGTACGGTTTGGACAAACGTAGCGAGAGAAGCTTAACATACACACATAAATCACCCTTTATAAGGAGTATAGATTACTTTAATGCTCTAATGGACAGAACCAGTCTGAGTCTATGACAAAGTGAGCATGCTGAACCAGAAAGCCGGCCGGTTTGCTGTTGATGAAGGCTACCTGCTTGTTGTTAGCAAGCCAAGCGGTGTATTCCGGGTCTTCTAATGAGCTCTGCGCTTTTACCGCCCGGCTAATGTAAACCTCAGGAGAGCCTCGGTAAGCATCTCCCGGAGGCGGTCGCCCTTTTCCCGCAGCCTAATGGCCACCTCTGGGACAACAAGGGTGGCGTTACCGCCATACCACTCACGTTCAACACTTGATCTTCTTCTGGAGAATGATCCCCGCCATTGTTGATGTTCATTAGCAACTTAACGCATGTTTGTTTACCACTAGCAAGTGACTGTTTACTACAGCGACGATCTGGTTAAAAAATGTTAATTTGCAAGGAAGGTAGCCCCAAATTTTGATTAAGTTTGTGCTAACGCGAGTGTGTGCCAAAATGTCCCGATCAGTGTGGGATCTGGGGCTCAAGAGGGGTCCCCTGTTTTGACAATTAACCACTTGTAATGGCAGCTTAGGCAGCAGGAAGGGAGGAAGGGGGGTATGGAGCTGACCAAAGAGGGCTTTAGGGGGGCACACTTCTGGTCAGCCAGGCCCACGGGGAGCGTCAGTCCACATTGGATGGGTCAAGCGTGACATGCACACTGGAGGACTGTGAATTTGAGGGACCCCGGACTTGGGAGAAGGGACTGTGGGGGGGTTTTAAGGGGAGGGGACTAACCTGTGGAACTGTTTAACAATATACATGATGGTATTGCAGTTTTTATCTGGTACTGGGTCAACTTCAGGTCTGTTGAAGTTTAGGCTAACATGTTTTTTGGGCTATTCAAGCTAGTGATGCTTCGATCCAATTGGATCGTTGAAGAATGTGGGTATTTTTGAAGGATTTTGTCACAATATTGGCTTCGGTTCAGGTAGCCTTGTGTGTTTTTAGTAACTTTTTACCACGTTATTCTGGCATGTTTCCGGACCGACGGCCTCGGTGTTGGCAAAATGGCGCCGCGGGAATAAGCGTGACGTTTTGGCGCTTTTGGGAAACGCTACAATTGTCAACAAAAGAATCCGCCGGCCTTTTTTTGGGGAGGGGACGGGGAAGGAAGGAAGGTCACGGCCGGCAGACAGTGGATGGGGGTCACCTGCCAGGAAACTAAAGTGCACCCCGCCGAGGATGAATAAAGGACTGAGCAGCCATCCAGGACTGTCCCGGATGCAGGACGGGGGACGGCAAAGAAGGGGGAGGTGCCCTTTGGGATTTTGGGACAAAAACGTCCCACTAAGTTTCAAACCATTATTTTTTCCCCCTCTCTTAACATTAGTTAAACTATTTGTGGACTAATTCCACTTTAATGTTGATAAGTAAGTACTCTATATGGGCTTCATATTACTCAACTGGTACTTAAAATACATGTTTTTAAAAGAACATAATAAAAAAAATAAAGCTTTCAGTTGTCCTGGTGAACTTTTAATTAAATTTGTCAGTTTTTAAAACAGCTGTGTTGGCCCAATTAAGATGACTATAACTAAATGCAGAGTAATGATAACCTATCAATAAGTTATTTTGCTTAGCAATAGCATGCTAAAGCTAGCAGGCCACACAGTGCAATCCCGCCAACAGGTGCAAAATGGAAGCACAGAACAAATGCAGCCTGCTTTGCATGCAGTTGATCACGGAGGGACGGCAGCCGATTTACAGGACAAGGCCAATCAGGGTTTTGCGTCTACTTTGTGCACAAACGGGTTGGGTTTTAAGCAAATTCCAGCGCCACCTGTGGATTAATGTACACTAACCAGCACATATAAACAATTATTCTGCAATTAAACTCTCATATATATTTTGTAGGTTTAAGGATACTTTTGCACAGGCTGAAAATGCAAATTACTTAAAAAAAGTCATAGCTGGGATTCGAACCGTGAACTTTGGAGTTGTGAGGCAGAAAATTTAGCAACTAACACTGTGTAATAAAGTAGCATGGTTAAAATAATTTTGTTTACATTGCACACTACACTAATGCAGACTTAATACTTGAATATGAGTAGATTGCAATTAAACTTTGAATTTTAGGGGTTTATTTTTGGTTTCTTGTTAATAAAGTGTCAACTACAAAAAAGGAGAACTCTATCTACAAAAAATATATATTGTGTAAGTGTAAATAATTAGCCATCCAAATAAGAACAATTTTCATATTTGGAAACAATTGGAAAATTATAATTACAGTTGAATAAATAGCTTATTTTCAAAGCAAAATGCTTATTTAATCCAAAACTCTTACAAGAAACCAAAAATCCTGCGAGTGTTTTGCAGAAAAGCAAGCAGAGAAACTGCAGTGTTGCGCGGCGTCCAACAGAGATCAGTGCACACTGCACCAGGAGAAAAAAAATGCATTTTGTGCGCATGTAATAAAGTATATTTTATACATTAAGTGGGCACTGTATTTCAAAGTTAAACAGTAAAGCAATCATAATAATGAGTAGTTAACTAAGTGTAGAATTTGGTAAATACTTGAAGAAAATCTCTTGCAACAAACTTGGCAAAAACTGAATTTCAATTGTCATAAAAGTAATTTAATTTGCATTAAGCGAAAACTGTGTTAAAATAGTGTATGAAAATTACATTGAGGTTAATACTTGTTAAAATGGTAAAACTGTCCCAAATAGTTAGTTTTTCAAATTCACTATAAAACAGTAAAAGATCCATAAACATTCTATTTTAGTTTCAAGAAAAAAAAACCCTTAAAAAAGTCTCACCTGTACCACTCCAAGCCATTGTCATAGTTGCGGTCGAAAAAGTGCGGTTCAGCCCCCACGGCCCTAATGTCCGGATGCACCCGCAAGAACTCGAGCAGCGCACGGGTGCCTCCCTTCTTCACTCCGATGATAATAGCCTGCGGCAGCTTCTTGCTCCCGGCGCCGTTGGAGAAACTCGACAGTGCGCTTGGCTCCGACGCCCGGGGGGACTCGGGCTCGTCACTGAGTAGCAAGTCCCTGGAAGCGACTCCGCGGACGGCTACCGGCTCCTCGTAGTAGTCCACGTCTTCCCACCGGAGCCCGGAAAGCACGTCGGGGGGAGCGCTCGCTTCTTTCGAACGCTCGATCAACACTCCCGTGGAGCATGGACCCACGCACGAGTATACCAAAAAAAGCCAGATAACAAGCATGATGCTAAGAAGGAGCGTTTTCTTCTTAACGGAGCCGGGGAAGCGGCGACACGGGCTAAAACGCGACGGACTATATTCCATAAACCTCCCCGCTCACAGGCATGTCCCAACGGGGCATGTCGCCTCCCGTCACTCCGCTAATCCTCCAGGCAGAACGGTGCTCATGGCTCTCACCTGAAAAAACGACTTAAAGCAAGGGAAAAGTCTCACGAAAAAGATTTAGGAGAATAAATCCAATAGTTGAGGCTCATTGGGAGAGTTTATCAGGCATCTTGTTGAGGTTGAAATTGTTTTTTTTTTTTGAAGGGAAGGTTAGAGGCTGGGTTGTGCGTGTTTACTGGGCAGGTTCACCTCTCATGGCAGTAGTTGGACTTAGTGCACGGAGCTTTATAAGGCAGAGGGGGAGTGTTTGACAGGATCAGTGGCCAATCACGTTTCTCGCATGGATTGGTCTTGAAAGGAGGAAAAGGAGAGCCAATGAGAGGAAAGGGGGGCGTGGCATGAGACGGGCTGTCCTCAAACGGGCAAAAAGAGGAGACAAGATTTATTTAAAAAGGCAATAAAAGTTGTTAGTAAGAATTTAGTAAGTACATATATAACATTCTTACCTTTTGTAGTATTGTACATTGTATAAGAAAATAGTTTTGGAAGTTAGTGTTTTTGTTTTTTAGTTTAGTGTAACATTCTTTATCCCAATGGAATAAACCCAATTTAAAATTGATGTCACTTTAGTATAATTTATTCAGTTAAAACTATTAATTTGATGTCAAACTAATTGTAATGTGTGGGAATTAACTGGTTTTGAAATCTAGTGTTGAAATTAATTTGTTTTATTCTTTAATCTTAATCCATACAGATTACGGATTAAGACGACTGCATAAAACAAATTAATTATAGTTTAATGTGTATTCACTTTAGAATTAAATGTTATTCATTGTATGTGTGTGTACAGAAAGAGTAAAATTGTATATATATATAGATATATATGCAGTACATGCGCAAGTTATAATTTCTATCTATTTAATTTTTAAATTAGAATCTTGGATATTATCTTTTTTCAACCATTTTATTTGTATTGGACAATTAGTTATAGTTTACCTATAAAGCATTAGATATATAAAATCCCAAATTAAGTAACTTCAAATAAATAAGAAAAACTGTCAAAAAAAAATACTTTAGCGTCTTTTTGAAACAATGACAAACATGAGTAAATTAATACATAAAATAAAACTATTTCTATGTGCATGTTGATCTTTAAAGTCAGCGTAAAGAATAGCGACAGATCATTTAAATACCAATCCTCAGAGAAATGCATAAATATTTTAACACAAAAACATAACTTAATCAATTTGATATTGCAGTCTTAAAACAAAGTTAAATATTGCTAAATGGTAAGTACTCTATACAATATAGTATTATTTCCCCCATTGCCCATGTAAATCCTAAACCGCATTTTCAACCCAGAATTTCTATTAACATTAAAAAAAAGTTTTCTTGAAATTAGCCTAAAACAAATCAAATAACATTGACATTATTCAATTCAAATTTAGTTTTTGTCTGCCCTCTGGGGATTCTAAAAAGTTTTAAAAAACATTATTTTACCATTTTACTCTCAAAGAATTAACACCCACAGAGCAATTTGGTTAAAAATATAAAATTAACATCTATGTAACGTTCAAAAATCTGACATCTGAAAACATTGCACATTTGAAACTCCAATTTAACTAATTCCAATTGTCAAAAGTCAACCTAAAACAAAACAAAAAGAAAAACAAGTAAATCAAAATAACAAAAAGACAAGCTCCTTAAAATCTTATACCCAATAATCATATTTTAACAATACCCCTTTTGTGTATATACAATTTATATATAAACATAACATCACTAAAACTATACTAATAAAAAAAAACTTACCAGGCCTCATTTAACTTACACTATTTCCTCCACGGTTCCATTTTAATGTGATGGGCGTTATAGATTATCAAATATTTTACGATTCCTTGTTTCTCCACGGGATGCTAACATTCCAATTAGCATGTGGCCCATAAAAGCCAACTTAAGAGTGTGTATATTATGTTCCATCCCTATGAAAATAAGAAAATACACTTTAGCGTTTAAACCAACCGTTTGCATTTGACAATTTCGTCTTGGTACGAAAAACAGCTGGCTCGCTCTCGGATAAAAAAACGTGGATCCAATCCCCGGCCGGGCGCTTTTTACGAGGACGCCGCGGTTCCAAGCGGCCTTGGACCAAATCCCTGGGACAACTCTTGGGGTGAGCGCCCCCAAACACTCCCCGTAACCACATCCGAACTCTAACCTTTTATGGACGGCGATAGCGATGTAACCAAACACCAAAAAGTAGGTCTGAAGGGGAAGAAAGGGGCGCTCGTGGTGACCAACAGGTGTCCGGGGGGCTAGTAGTAGTGTTGTTGTTAAATTGGGATTATTAAAAACAAAAAAATAAAAATTAGAAGGGAGGGTTGATATTTGAAGAACTACAGTAGTCCCTCGATTATTGCGTTTTCTCTTATTGTGAATTTACGTCCTTTTAAATCAATCATTGTTATTTTTTAATCAAGTTGTCTGTGTATTTAGTTCAAAAATAATTTTGTCAAATTAAAAAATATATTTAAAAAAAAGCTCAAATAATTATTGTTTTAGATCTATAAAAAAATGAATATTCAGTTCCTTAAAATCCATTAATAAAAATAAAAAACCTAAATATTATATCTAAAACTGTTGACATTAATGCGGCCCACAATTTTTGAGGGATTACCGTACTTGTTTTGCTACATATCAAAAAAAACATTCCATATTTACCGTTGGATTTAGTTTATTGTTTTTAATGAACTTCACAAGACGAAACAAGGTTCATCATGATATAATAACATCAACTATTCTCTGTACAGTTTTCACTAAGTGTTGATTTTTACAAATACAGTAAAGTGATAGGCCTTTAAAACGTGTATGTATATGTAAAATGTATATGTCCGTCACACCCGATAGTGTTAGCTATCGCTAGCTTCACCGCTATCGAGGGGCTTCTTGCAAGTTAGCGCGAGTAGGAGGAGCATGGGCAGATGCCATAGGCTGCAAAAAAACAATTTGCGGGCGCTACTGCGGTCACCTTGCCGGTAGAACCGGAAGGCCAAGAGCGTGATGTACGCGTTGATGGGCAGCGACACTAGCGGGAAGGTCCAAGTGGTGACACCCAACGCGGGCGCGGAGGCGGCCAGGCCTAGCAAGGCGGCGCTATGCCGTAGGGCGACCCGTCGGCACATGGCCGGGTGTGTTACCGACATCATGCGGTAGCCACCGCGGGAGTAGTCCTCCCTCAGGTTCCAGCTGAGGGCGTTGAAGTGCGGGAACTGCCAGCTGTAGAGAAAGCCGCCCAAAACCAGCGCCCCTAAGAGCAGGAAGAGGCGGAGCTTATCGTTTGATCGAAGGCTACCGACTGTCCCGCTAGAAAATATTTGCATCGGAGATTAAAAAAAAATGGCTAAATTGTAGTTGCTGTAATCTCCCATGTGTGAAGTACTACCACTTTTGTCCACTGGGGGCGCCAAAATCACCCAAAACTGAAACTTGGTGTTGCTTAAACATTCTGGTCTTCTTAAAAACTATCGCTAATGGACACTTTACCATTTTTTTCTTTTAAATGATCAAAATTGACCAAAATCTGACTATTTTTTAACAAAATTTTTGCTGCCATTAGCACTTCACATTAAATTTGATGCAATACCACTTTTCTCCACTGAGCTCACCAAAAATCCCCCAAAACTAAAACTTTGTGTTGCTTAAACATTCCAGTAAGGTACTGTCTCTTCAAAAACTATTGCTAATTGACACTTACCCATTTTTTTCTTTTAAATGATCCAAATTGACCAAAATCTGACTACTTTTAAACAGAAAGATGTTTGCTGCCGTTAGGTTTTCACATTAAATTTCATGTTGCACAAGAGTATGATGGCGTACCTGGATCCAGGCATCCGGTAGCAGCCGTCCAACCCATGACGGGCGGTATGGCGCCTACCACAGCACCAGCCCAGGTGTTGGCGATGGTGAGCCTTTTGAGCGGTGTGTAGCAACATGTGTACAGCACAATGTTAAGGGCGCCCAGGAAGCCCGTCAGGGGGTTGATGGCGCAGGTCAATAGCGCCACACCCGGCACGCCACACGCCAGTGCGAAGGTGACGGCGTGGAGAGGGCTAAAGATGATGATAATGGAGAAAAAAAATGGTGTCAGGCAAAATTTAACGACAATAGTCAGTAAAAATGCCGTTTTGTGCATGTCAAGTCTAATTTATGCGCATATAAGCCGTACCCAGGATCCAGACATAATATTTTTAGTGACAAATATGGCGTAAATGCAAGAAAATACTGTAGAACTGATTAACATCTTCGATCAAACAATGTTGCTTTGTTGTTAAAAAATAAAAAACTTTTTTTAAATGGTGGCAGATGCATTGAAGTAATTAGTGTTGTTTTATGTGGCCTGAGTGAAGTAAGGCGGGTGTGGAGAAATAGGCTTCAGGGAAAGAACCCGGAACAAATTACAGCTTGAGGTTGCTTTGATGAAGATATCAGGTGATTAATGTTGAAAAAAAAAGCTTTTGGTAGCAGGCCGGAAACCACCGAGGACTCAGGACATCAGGACTTGGTTTAACTTTATCATACAGAGTCTTGGGGATGGTTCAGAGTTACTTGGGCTGTTGTATAAAGAGCAAAAAATCCCATGCTAATTTTGTCTTCACGCGTTCATGTTGTTTTTAGTGAAAACCAGAAGTGCCGCAAGGTCAGTTTGAAGCAAAGTTTCCAGTGCCAAAGGAAAGATTCTGCTAATTCTGTGTCGAGTAAGTTTTTTGCAGGGCTAAAAAGAGCAAATTTGTGGCTACTGACAAAATTATTACTGCCTTTTTGGTTTCTTGTTTATACTGCAAAAAGAGCCGAATTACCATTGGCTTGAATTGACATCAGTTCTCTGATCGTTATATTTACAATGTAGCCAAAAAAACTACCATTTTCCATTCAGTTGATGCCAATGCCACTTTTAAACAAACGTTGGGAAGCAAAAACTTCAATTTGCAATGTTTTTTTCATCTTTCACCACAATGCAAGCATTTTTACAGTACAATAAAGTCACATTTGGCGTAGATTGGTCGCTAAATGAAGGGTAAAAGCTAAGGAATGTACCTGATCTGTCCTCGGACAAGTGGACGGTTCTTGGTTCGGTTCATGTTGGAGTCAAATGGTACTTCAAAGTACTGCGAAAAGACAAAAATCCAAATTACATGAAGTTCACAAACGTAACATGTTTTTTTACACAATACAAGGTCTCTACTGAACAAAATTGTGAGCAGTCGGAGTATTCATTCCTTTGAAGAACCCTTGAAAAAGTCCAGAATCCTCCAAATTAATAGTTTCGTAATTTACATCATCTATTAAAACTTCCCAAAATACGACAACTTTAATACCAGCTGTCTACTACATGTTTATGGGTACTTTGATCAAAAATAGTAGAAGACTTCCAGTGTCATCTTAGGGGTTTAAGATCTTAAGACTTTTTTGTTATCAATAGCCACGCCTACCAAATTTCAACCTGTGCTGTTAAACGGGTCTTCTGAGGCAAATTTTCCAAAATTTTAAAGGAGTAACAGAGCACTTAGCGCTCACCCTACACTCAAGTTTTAAATGGGTGTTGGTGGTAGGTGAAGGCGGTTGGGTGGGAGGTGATGTTGGTGATGTGTTCGAGTCTTGTGGGATCCAACTCTGTGGAAAAATGACTTATACTCCCATTTTATGGTCCGCTCTGGAGAATGCTTCAAAGTACTCCCTTGAGATTGGCAATGTGTGACTAAAACACAAACACATGGGAAGCTTAAATACAGGAACTAGCTATAGCATGTGCGTCTCCATATGTTTGTATATGTGTGTGTGCTTTGCTCATACAGGGCCTGGACTAATGAAGAAAACAGATCAAGTGTGAATATGTTGTTTAAAAAATGACTTTTCGGTGAAAACGACGAACCAGACGATTGGAATCAGGGAGGGTACGATGGGGAAATTGGCAGAGAGTTGGACGATGCTCGGAATGTAGGAGGACCACCGCAGCTATGGCGGAAATGGCGGGTGCGCTGAAATACATGGCACACCCACCATGGTGGCGCTTTCAATGTTCTGCTTCAAGAGTTTGGAGTGCACAGCTGCGTTTAAGCGGCCGTGGGACCTGGAAGTCGGGGTGGAGGTGTTAATTCTATTTCCTGGGTCAGGAAATGCGTCGGGAGAGAAAGATCTAAGTGGAGAGGCAATGAAGTCGGCCTTATGCGGGACATATGGTGAATTGTTCGTCTTGTGGATAAATGTGTAGATGTACCTCACTATCATCCACTGTTGTTGGTCTTTTCTAATGATTGTTTAATATTGTTCTCGTTGTATTTAGTCCTTGAAGCTGGTCGAGATCATCTGGTTCGCATCAGCTGTTTCTGCCACTTTTTGTGTGTGACAACATTGAAAAATTTGCTCTATTTGCCTGTTGAAAATTTCAATTTCAATAACATAAGAGATACTTTTCTAGTGCAAATATAAATATGTAGTATAATGTTTAAGTTTTTTCCCAATATACCCAAGTATTATTTTGTTGTTATTATATATGAATATATATGTTTCAGCAATACACATGTATATATTAACTTATTTATTACCCATTTATTTATGTCTAAAATGTCTTTTTCTGTGTCTGTATTCTCACCCTCTTGCTCCTATGACAATGAAATTTCCCAAATACGATATGAATAAAGTTATCTAACCTAAAACAAAAAATGAATACATTCGTTTTAAAGTCTTAATCATTCTTTTACCTATTAGCGTTCCCCTGAAAAAAATCAGGGATGGGGATCCTACTTAAAATGCTACAAAAAGAATTGCATTGTATATAAACTATCAAAAGTGGCATCATCAAACGCACTGTAGCTATTCTCTTAAGAAACACACCCACCCCAACACGTGCAAGACAAGCATAAGGACAATCACGTCACGAACGGAGACAGAAAACAGACGAGTTGGGAAGTTAAAAGAAGATCAGAAGATCCTTTGAGCTATTACAGCTGAACGCCATCCAAGAGCAAAAGCTGAAGAGGTCCACTGATAACAGGCTGCATGACAGACAGCCTTTTCCTACACACACACTTGACACAAACTCTTTGAAGATAATACGGATGTTTTGGAAATGACCACAAGCTGGCGTCGCCAAACTTTAACTGGGGTGATGAGGAATCTGCTCACTTGACTTCCAAACTCTATGTGATGATATTTGATGAGGGTACTTTTGAAGAAAATGTACCAATGGAAACAGAGAAAAAGCTTTTGGGATAACGTCATTGTAGTCTTTGGTTATAGACAAAGCGTAAAACATTTATTAGGAGTCAATTCCAGAAGGATTTTCCATTTGGGACTCTTAAATGTGTCAATCCAGATCAGAACAGAGTGGGAATGTAACCACAGAAGACCAGATTGACTCGTAAACTTGGCAAAAGTCAGGCTAGTTAATTACAGCATAGCGTAACAATCCAAGCAGTGTATGGAAATGACATATTTGACACATAATTTGCCTTTCATCGTCTTTCAAAACAAAATGTCTGCCGTCTCAAAGGTTTTTTTGTTTACTAACAATAGCTTGTTGCTCAAGTTCGAAGACCCTTAGCGTGTTTACATGCCATGACATTTTATTTAGAACCTTTACCCAACATTTCTGACAAATGAACATCAAACAGGCAAAGTTTTAATTCAACACACACCAGGATTTCATGGTCAAATAGTGAGAGTATACTGTTGAAACCAGCTCTCAAAATTATATTCATGAGAGTTTAATATCTAAGAGAGAGAGTATAATATCTAAGTAGTGTTTAATATCCAAGTAGTGTTTAATTACTAAGTAGTGTTTAATATCCAAGTAGTGTTTAATATCTAAGTACTTTAATATCTGAGTACTGTTTAATATCTAAGTACTGTTGAAAACAGTAGATATTTAGATATTACACTCTCATGAATATAATTTTGAGAGCTGGTTTCAACAGTACTTAGATATTAAACGGTACTTAGATATTAAACACTACTTAGATATTAAACTCTCTCTCTCAGATATATAATATCCAAGTACATTTAACCGGCAACCAAACGTCCAGTCACGGGATTCCATACATTTTAAGATGCCTGATCTGTGTGTCACTAAAAGAAAAACTGATCTAGTCCGCCATCCCAAAGGGTCACTAAAATATAGTTATGAATCCAAAAGACTTACCTTGAAAAGAATCATTTTTGACAAATGCTTAGTAGCTCATTTTGAGACGCCAACTGTAAAAGCAGTTTTTGCACCATCTCCTGTCATCGGCTTCATTAACCATAAAACGCGTGGATAAATCATTGTGTCTGGACAGTCTTGCGCCGCATAAAAATAATTCCACGGGTGGATTTTTTCCTTTAAAGCCACCAAATTTGTCAGCAGAAATTACTACAACATTCGATCTGGTTCAGAGACGCCATCTCCACTTTATGATTAACAGTATAAAGTGCATTCCTGATTCTACAGTATCTGCATCCCCATTGGTTCATTTTCAATTTCTTAAATCTGTAAAGCAAGATACAGCTAAATTCTAAAATATTTTAACATTCAACTCTACTCTGAGACATTTGAGAGCGATTTAAACTGTATCTCGCTATCAATAATGTTCATTTCTATTAAAAACACATACAGTAGTCTAGAGAGTAATACTGTACGGGTCCAAACCAGACCAGAATAAGTACAATTTGGGTGTATTAATTTGTCTCCCTGGCAGAGCAAGCATGTTTGGGCTGGAGTGAAAAATTGAGCGCCTCAGCAGCATCAACTGTCGACTTTGCGCTTCCCAAAGACGCCAAACCACATTCCACTAATCCAGCCCAATAGTCCAAATGACAAGACATTCCACCAATATTTTTTTAAAAGTACTGTTTGTATTTCGACTGAATATCACAAGTTATGATTTAAAATCCGTCACAGTTATAATCCTCATGGTATTAAGTAAAACTTGCTAGTTTCCAAGTGTTTACTCTAGCGTTTTTGACGGCTAGACAGTGTAAAAAAGCATTAGTTATTCTTAAAAATGAACAACTCTGCTTCTTAAGTCTCACAAAATAAGCTATAGGCAAATCCTCATTAGATCATATTTCTTTTTATACTATATACTAAGTCATAACTCTTTAATGTGGGTTTCAACCTAGAAATGGTTAAAATTATGCAAGTTAGGACTCGGCCATTTTGCTAAACATGGTAATTTGAGGTTGAAATTAAGCTGTAATACGCAATAATCATGACTAAACTAATAAGGTAGGTAGTCATTTTTTTAATAGACATTGAAATTCAACTTTGTATGCCACCAAACTATTCTTAGTGCATTAGAACTGCCATAAGTAATGAAAAGACATGCTTTGTATGCGTAACAATCTCCGACATAATTTATTCCCCACGGTGGACACCATAACACAAAAATAGAAACTATTATTTTAAGCCTCACTCTTAAATCTTGCCTTTATGTGATTGACTACATGTAAAACAAAGCTCTCCTTGATCAAATTGAAAAAAATAAAAGAATAATGTTCCAAATTTAGCCATTTACGCCCTAAAAATCTCCATTTTCCCAGCTACATTTTCACCAATCAAACAGCCAATCCTGAGCAAACTTCGTATTAAAGCTCTGACTAACATGAGGATATTCAAGTACTTCACTCTCCTGCACTCTCACACTAAAAAACTGAGAGCAAGCCAGCTGAACTGATGCCAACGTCATTCCGCCAAGTGTCGCCGTGGCCAACATTGGCGGTCAAGAGGTCAGAAAATTTCAGATTTCGAGGAATTTCATCTAAAAAAAATTATCATCGTCCCCAAACTAAATAAATCTAAGACAACATACCCCTATCCAACTCAACCTATTCCTTTCAGACATGTCTAAATCACGGTGGGTGGCTATAGATACGCTATTCCAGTTACCTAGTTATTACCCAGTCGTGCAATTATTAGTTGGCCACATTTGTGAGATTAAGTGCCTACTTTTGTAGTCGGAAAAGGGACAGAATACGTATGAAAGACCACATATTAGCTTAGCAATAGAGGCATGTAGGCGGGCAGGTAATGACTGTTGAATTGCAGCCAAATGTGTGAGAACAGGAAGAAAAAAAAAGACCCCTAATTATGTCAGGTTGTATTTTTTTGCACATGGGAAGAGGTGAAAATGTAATGCATATGTAAATAAAGAAGGGGTAATTCTATAATTGGAGCATGACGAAAAGACGTGGTGATTATCAAGATGACCTAAACTCTTGGTGAAATTTATAGTGTGTCTGACACTGTGTTTTTGTTCTGCAGGAGGAGTTAAATAGATTTTTTTAAAGGCAGTACTGTAAGACAAGTTTGAACAAGATTGGAGCATGTAGAGACAAGCCAAAACTTTTTGTTCAAAGATTCGTTAGACTACACTAAGGTCCGACACCATAAAATAGCAAAGATTTCTAAAAAGAAATGGCATCATTAAACTAAATTGGCCATATATATATATTTTTTGGTTTATTGTTAAATATCTTATCATTCCTGATTCATGCAAAGGGTTAAAAACCAGAAATATCAAAATCGTTGACCTGTAAACATGTCGTTAGTTACTTTTTAATGTATAACATAAAACTAAATTCAAGCTATACACAATGCCTGTTAAAACTCTGACAAAGAGTACAAAGTACAACACTAATTTGGCATAAATCACCTGTATTGTTGCACAGACAGCAAGAACAAACACACCCCAATAAATTCCACTTGATTTCTGGGCATTTTTATACTTTCAACAGGAGGGAATGCGCAGTCAGGTTCGTCAATTTCAGGTCCAAGTTCTAGTATTTCCATTTCCAGACCAAATCTGAATATTTATTCAGTTAAATTGAACCTATTTATTCCCTCAGATTATTCTCTGCAATTTATTCAATACCTTTTACACTGAAAAGAAGAACAAACATAGTTTAAGTATGCTTTTTGTTATAAATAAACTGCAACAAATATTCCCCTTAAGCCTATCAACAGTATATACAGTACACACTTTTAAATTTACAGACTTGACACTACATTTTTGGCAGATCCTAAAAATTCCATTGTAAAAACAACCATATAAACAGCTACTACTTTCAATTGTTCACCCCTCAACACGTTGCCAAAGCTGTACAATTAACAGCCAACATACTCATATGCAAATGCAGTTAACTTTTTCTCTAACCGCAGGCAGGCGCTTGTTTGGCGGACGTAGTTTGTCTTTATCAGACAAATCCATCTGTCTGCCATCTGAAGCTGCGGGAGATTTTTGGGAGTACGAATGGACACCAGACAAAAAAGGCTTTAAATAAATTAAACCTAAAACAAGGCAGCCTCGTTAAAGATTCATCTGTGATGGGAGTGGGTCATCATGGGGGGGGTTTCTTCTTTGCGTGGCAATTAAAACAAATTTAAGGGCCTCTCCTTGTGTCCTCCCAAGTGGTGGCGTCAAAGGTGCCGGAGTCAAAGATCAGAGTGCTTTTGTTTCAGCTAAGCCTGAGGATAATGGCATCCTGAGTACAGCATCTGCGTTAAGGAAGCCAACGCTTCAGATTTGCCAAATGAGTCACGTGCTTGACCTTTACTTGCTCAATCCCCCTCCCAAACCCTATGTAGAGATGACAAATACCCCGCTAGAAGCAATACAATGGTTTGGGTATTGCCTTTTGGAGGAATCGGTGATGGATTGCAATCTACTTTTGCAAGTACTAAAACTAGATACAGGTTTCCACAATAATATGGTGGTCGGACGTTTGGTTGCCGGTCTTTTGGTGACAGAGAGTTTACTGTTGAAGCCAGCTCTCATAATTATATTCATGAGAGAGTTTAATATCTAAGAGAGGGAGTTTAATTTCTAAGTATTGTGTAATATGTAAGTACTGTTTAATATTTAGGTCCTGTTGAATATCTAAGTACTGTTTAATATCTAAGTGCTGTTGAAACCAGCTCTCAAAATTATATTCTTGAGTTTAATATCTAAATACTGTATTATTACTAGAAGTACTGTTGAAAACAATAGATATTTAGATATTAAACTCTCTCATGAATATAATTTTTAGAGCTGGTTTCAACAGTACTTAGATATTAAACAGTACTTGGATATTAAACTCTCTCTTAGATATTAAACTCTCTCTCTTAGGTATTAAACTCACTCTCATGAATATAATTTTGAGAGCTGGCTTCTACAGTAAACACTGTCACCATTTGTATTATTATGAGATGACCTTCGAGGCCAAAGATATTTCTGTTGTATAGACAAATCTTTGCCATGAAAAATAATCAAGACCTCCAATTTGGAAAACACACAGAACACGCTCTATTAGAACAACTCCCTAAGATGAGCCCTACCCCAAAAATGTAGACAAGCAGGAGGTTAAATAATGAATGCCTGAACAAGATGCAGTTTGGAGCGGAATGGGGGGTCACGGGGGGCTTGGCTCATGGCGGGAGGCGAACCCTCGCTCCAACGTGCCAGCCTCTCGGCAGGAGACGGCACTCGGACACAAAAGAAAACAGAAATGACACGACACGGGCTGGTTCTGACGCAAAGCAAACTCAGACTTGGTTTGGAATTGCGTGGCGGCGGGGTTGCCTTCACGCGTCCCCCCCACCCCGGGGGAGGTCTATTATCCGCCGGCTCCAAACTCTGGTACGACTCAATTATCCAATTAGTTGGCGTAGTTGCCAGACTGAAAGGTGACGACAGCCGGAACACCTGCGGCGGCTAAAACGCGGGTGGAAACTTCATACCGGAGTTGTGTGGTTCTTTCCACCCGGGAACAGAGAGGCACTGTGGGCCTGGTATTATTAAAGATTGAAAAATGGTTGAAAAAATAGGAATAAAAGTCATCTTTTCAATGCCTTTCCACTGCAAATTCTCACAATACTTTACCAATGGTAGAAATACTTTATTATTTTGATTATTTTACTTATTTCCCCACTAAAAAATACATTTTTTTAGCATATTATTTGTTTATCTTTTCTCTATATTGAAATAAATGACCATATAAGCCAGTGTCATAATTTTTTGAGCTGAAAAAACGGCATATATGCGAGAAAATACAGTAATTAAACTCATAAAAATAACTATAAATTAGAAACCTAGTAAAAGGCACATCTCACTTTAACAATGTCTACAGTATGACAAAAAACAACAACAAATTCAGCCCAAAACCACTTTAAAGAACAAAACAAATGCTGGACAAAGACAAGCCTTTAAAAGTAATTAAAGGCCAAGAAGCACAAGTTGGCAGTACGTGTCTGAGGTCACATATTACACCAAACCCTTAAAAATCACAGAGTACATTGCAGAGTATGGTGACATAACGTAGTATTAGCGGGTGACGTCACCCTTGTTGGCATTTTTAAGGACACTTCTTTGATGGTTGGAAACAACAGCGGTGGCGGTCTCCTACCTTTTTGGCATTGTGGGCAAGTACCAGAACAAAAAATACCATAGCTAACCAATCATATTTAATTATAGGTCCTTAATGCCCAGCCCTCAAAATTAAGCTTAGCTCGTTCCATTACTCACCTTTCTTGGCTATTACCATAATTATATTGACTACTATTTGTTTGTTTTTATTTGTGCACTTACCTCCATATGTAGTGAAATATTATGTGTACTTTTTATATATTTATTGACTATTTATTTATTATTTAATGTTACTATGTATTGATTATTTGCTGTGTTTGTTGTGAAGTGTGCACTTTCCTACTTATAATATGGACTACATATTATATGACTACTTGATTATTCATGTAATAATAATAATA
This sequence comes from Stigmatopora nigra, assembly GCF_051989575.1. Taxonomy (NCBI): domain Eukaryota; kingdom Metazoa; phylum Chordata; class Actinopteri; order Syngnathiformes; family Syngnathidae; genus Stigmatopora; species Stigmatopora nigra. The sequence continues at coordinate 10,649,604 of NC_135525.1, forward strand.
ATTATAATATTAATAATCAGACTTATTGTCTAGTTATTATTTATTATGTATTTGTCTATTTATTTTTTGTTATTTGTGCACTTCCCTACTTAAATTGTGAAGTTATTATATGACTACTTGTTTATTTATTGACTATTTATTAATTATGTATTTAGTATTTAATGTTTCCATGTAGATTTATTGTCTGTAATTATTTGTGCACTTTCCTACTTATATGGATTACTTGTATGGACTACTTATGACTACTTGTTTATTTTTTGATTATTGATTTATTATCTATTGTTATCATTTATTGATTATTTATTATTGTTTGTTGTTATTTGTGCACTTACCTTTATATGTTGTGGACAACTTATGATGTGACTACTTATTCCTTTTATGACTTTATTCTTTATTTATGACTAAGTTTGTTTGTTGTTATTTGTGCACTTGGTGGTGAAGCTTTAAATCACATAATACTTGTATGACATTCAATTAGAAAAGCTCACCTGATTAATAGAATTGGCGGCACTGGAAGCAAGCCCCGTCCCCAGGCACGCCGCAAGGAAGATAACCGGATCAAAAGGCACCGGTGCCATGGCATAGCCGGCCGCCGCTGTGGTGACCACCAGCGCTAAAACAAGGACAGAAAATGGACGTCAAGTGGTGAACATTTCCAAGCATGTGACTTTTTACAAACCCTTGTGCACCTGTGAGTTTGATTTTGGCGAGTCGGCCGTAAATATCAGGCAATTCTGCCGCTTCTACTTTTAGAAGCTTCCATTGCCGGTCAAGACGGGCATCTTTGGCCTCGTCCGTCTCGACATGAACGTGAGGAGTCTCATCTGATTTTGTGGTGGTGATTTTGGGTGGTTCTGAAACGACGTCTAAGGTGGATAAGTGTTCATCTTCGGCTTTGATGGTCGGGATTCTTTGGACCCGTATCTCGTCAACATGGTTTTCGTCCACATCGGGGAGTGTTGTTACTTGTTTGGGGGCAGCTCGCTGGTGAAGCTCACCCAGGTTCTTTGAAACATACTGAAAAATAAAGTTTAGATGAGGAAAAGATACAAATATTTCAGAAAAATGAATAAAATTGAAAATCAATGCATAAATTAATAGTGAAATGACACAATAACAGGATAAATTAGATGAATAACCATAATAAAAACAACATTGGCAGAGTATAATACAAAAATACTCAGTCTTATAAATAAAAAAAAATAAAGTTACCTGACGTTTGAGGAAGTTGAGATGTTGATAAGTTATCCACTTTGGTGTTGCTCTTTTGCGAATTAAAACAACACCACAGGCTGTCTGATTGCACCGGGAACCACATTCCACAAGTTTCTGTTTTATTCTTAATCCAAATAAACCTACAAGACACAATATTATAACTGTTATTGCTTTCTCTCTGACATGTCACCTTGTTTTCATGCATGGACATTTCCCTAGAGTACCTACATTGCTATCAAAATAAGCTTATTTAATGCTATATACGTTGCAAACAGCATATAATACGACTCGTGTTACAAGCCAAAGTGTATTTAATGTGCATAGATAGCAGTAGAATAGGGCGATCTAATAATAAAGGTCACATATAGATATTAGATAGCTGTTTAGGTAACCATAGAAGGGTAGCTTAGCTACTTAGCTGTCATCGTAACGTTGATTGTTTTGAAGAATCCGTCGTTTTGACAACGTAACAAAATGCAAAGTGTAGTCCGCGTTCAATAAAACTTACCATTGAGCCGGCTACATTGCGTTTTAAACATGATCGTGAGCTGAAAACAGCAGGTTTGTAACTTAGTCTCCTTCACATGCAGTAAGTCGCCATCTTGGTCAAGGGGTGTTTCTGCGAAAGGTACATCCGGGGCATGTGACATCCCACTGCTGAATAATACATTTAAAATAAGGAGTTACTATATTCAATTAAATTGAATGCTTTTATTGTCATTATACAAGTATAATGACATTTAAAACATCACCACAAAGTGCACAATAAAAACAATAGACAGATAAAAAATCAGTCACAAATAAAGAAATATTCAATAAATGAGTGATAAATAGTACATAATGAAGTAAACATAATAAGTATTCAACAACATAAGTAGGGATGTGGAAAAATAGCAACAAGAAACAGACAAATAAATAATCAAAAAATAAGTAATAAATAAATCAAAAAGTAGTCAACATAAGTAAGGAAGTGCACAAATAAAAACAATAACAAAATCAATAAATAAGTAATAAAACATAAATTAAAAAATTGTCAACATGAGTAGTCAACAACATAAGTAAGGAAGTGCAAACAAATAGCAACAACAAAACAGATACATTATCAATAATAATAACAAAAAAATAATTATAAACAGTAAGCAATCAATTATGATAATAAATAAATAACAACATACAAAATAAGTAGTAGTCAACATGAATAAGTAGTCACATTTCAAACAAAGACCTGAAACGCATTGTAATTTTGTTTCATGGTTATATTTTAAGTTAAAATGAAATGATAATATAGTATGGTGGCTCCTTTTTTTTAAATCATATTCCTTCCTACATGGATGGTCAAGAGCTGAGTGAAAACTGAGGATACATAAGTACCTGCAAAGAGACCCCCCTCTCCCAAACACTCCAAAAAAAAACAGAGCTTCACCATGCCTTCATCTGTCAATCCCCCCGTTTCAACCACCCTGATTTACGAGCACTGTCCCGGAGGTTGGCGGTGCCATCTCTAATCCCATAGGAACCAGCGTCGGAATGGCGGCGGAGCAGGAAACAGACAGCGCCGCCCGCCAACCCACATAACTCCCCAACAGAAACAGATGCGCCAATGTTTGTAATTGATTTTCAAGGGCGCCTCTAGTGTTGTCCAACGAGTCTCCGGCCGGATTGCAGGCACCCTGTTACTAGTCAAGCACGAGGCTAATGTATTGAACCATTCCCAAAAAGAATAAGAACTATTATTAAAGCATCTTCTTTAGGACATGTGTCCACCCCATGTTGTGCACTGACTTGAAATACAAGTATTAAAACTAATGCCTACTTTGAAAGGATAAACTCCAGACTTGACTTACAATACCAGTGTTGTTTTGATTGGGCATCTGAAAACATTATAACTGTAATATTGCTAAAAAGTATTAATTTTGGAGTACCTTTTGACCACTTACCTGTGTATCCAATTATAAGACAATAGAATAGTCATGGTATTGCGATATAACACTTACCTGTCAACCTCAACCAATTTTCCCCTTATTTTTGCAATTCTTCCTATTAAAAGATTAAATATATACATTTTTAAACTATAGAAATGCAACATGGCACATATTTATTCACCTAGGGGACACTTAAGAGTAAAAAATGACAGTGTAGGTAGTGGGACTTGATGATGCGCTATATTTATATATAAGATACAGGAGAAACATAAAAGTTGGTATATATATAACAGCTACTTACTTCAACAGAACACCCTATTAACTTTAAATCCATAACTACTCATCCTTGCAGAGGCTTTTGGATTTGGAAAAAAATGTATCTAAATCCTCAGTTTAGCCAAGAAAAGACAGAACCCAAGATAGGACGCAAACCCAAAGCTGCAATCGTAGTTAGCCAGTGCATTTTTACCCCTATTATTATTATATACGTGTAGAAAAAAGCAGCTAACGTGTTGCCGACGAGTACAGAACAGCAGTGTATTTTAAGCTGGCAGGCTGACGCCAATTGGACAGCAGGTATTCTCAGTTAGTCCCCTGACGTTTATCAGTGTTTAGGTGTTATCTCCGAGGCTAAGCCCCAATTGGTCACGGCTCATCCATCACTTTGGGAAGCCCCTTTCCACCAGAGGCCTCATCCAAACACACAGGAGGAGACAGACTAGTAAATGGACTCCCCAAATGCCAAAAGTATGCTTTGGGACAGGAGTGGAGTTTTTCTTCGGTCTCCAACCGACGTGTGGACCCACACACGGCGCCTCAGCTGCTGTGTCATAAAGAAAAATGTGTACGCTCCAAAAATGCCACATCCAAATCCCTCCAGCCGGCGAGAATAATAAGCTGTGTCACCCCCGTCGTAAATCGCCAGAGTGCCGCGGCGGTAGCTCTCCGGCCGGCTAGGTGAGAGTAAATATGGCTGGCTCAGTCGCACTTGAATAATAAATCTTGGGCTATCTTTGTGGAATCTTTTCCTCCCAGTAGAGGGATGCGCAAAATAACCCCTGTTAAACCCAACAATAATACAGCAAGTGACTTTAAAAAGATAAGATTGTATGTTTTGGATACAAGTATACCCATTAAAGTGAGTGAAATGTCTTAATAATGATCCTAATTGGATAGAGTTGGCTAGAAAATGTAGTTTAGTAGCATGCTATATTATTTGTGATGTCACAACCAGAATACAACCAGAATCTGGTTGTAATGTCACAACCAGAATACAACCAGAATCTGGTTGTAATGTCACAACCAGAATACAACCAGAATTTGGTTGTAATGTCACAACCAGAATACAACCAGAATCTGGTTGTAATGTCACAACCAGAATACAACTAGAATCTGGTTGTGATGTCACATGGTCATGTCAACCAGAATCCGGTCGTGAGGTCACAACCAGAATCCGATTGTGATGTCACATTGTCATGTCACAGTCAGAATCTGGATGTGATGTCATATTGTGATGTCACAACCACAATCTGGTTGTGATGTCATATTGTGATGTCACAACCACAATCTGGTTGTGATGTCATATTGTGATGTCGCAACCAGAATCTGGTGGTGATGACATATGGTGGTCACAATCAGAATCGGTTTGTGATGTCACAACCAAAATCTGATTGTGATGTCACAACTAGAATCTGGTTGTGATGTCACATTGTGATGTCAACCAGAATCTGATTGTGATTTCACATTGTGATGTTACAACCAGAATGGCAGAAATGTGGGCAAATAACTCAAATCTACGGCAAAATAACATTTTCATGGCAATTTTTTGAGGTTATATTTAAAATTACATCATCCAAGGTCATTTGTAATCTTCAACATTTCACGGCAGCAAATTTAACATCACCGTAAAAGCAGTTAATATTTTTCTCCCTTTAACGTTAGACAGATCAATCGTTAGGCCAGGTGACGTATTTATTCAGAAAATCCTGGGGGAAAAGTGCAAAGGCTCAAGTTGTTGGAGGTTTGTCCGCCAAGAGGGCAAAAGAAATCCCTCCATCCATCCCCGTCTGAATCAATGATGGCAAAAGCAGACACGGAGAGACAATTCCGGGGCCGGTGAAGAGTTTCCTCCGCTCTGCCGGACATTTATGGTTTCACGGGAGGAATAATGTCCCATTGACCTAATCATAACCCATAACCTAATCCGGCTGTGTACTTCTCAACCCGCTATAAATCCACTTTACATTGCCGTGAATCTCCGGTTCCATTCAAAGTGAACCCAATTGACTTTTAAACTTTAGGAATGACCAGAAAACCACATCGTAAAATATCTTGAAACATTCCTACTTGCCTGTCTTCTAACACAAGCGGCATGTTTCAATTTTTTTTTTACAAATCCTTTTGTTCCTATTTGTGCCAGAGTTTCACAATGCAAAACTACTTTAATGGACATTAAATCTGAGCTTGTCACAATACACATAATATAATATATCTTAAAAAAAAACTCACCTATTTATCAGGAAAACTTCTGAGTTGATGGATGACACATTTTTCGACAAAATATTAATAAGCATTCAATTCAATTTTAATCAGATAAAATATAAAATTGATCTCAAATGCCACACACCTTAAATGACTACTTAATTATTACTTAAATATTAATTATTTTTACCTGTTTGTTGTTGTTATTGGTGCACTTTGTGGTGAAACCTTTAAAATATCATGATACTATGACAATAAAAGCATTTAATTAAATAAAACAAATTGAGACTTTCAAAATAAAATAAATAAATTTATTCAGCATCATATTATGGAAGAAAACTGTTCTCATGGACTTAATTTTTAATAACTAAGACCATAAACTCCAACATTTTGCACTCTAGGGAAATGTATATGTTTAAAATTGATGTACATAGTTTTTTACATTTTTGCACACACACACACATGCACACTTCATTTTGTTTTATTGTTTACAATTCTATTTTCTTGACCAAGGCTTGTTCTCATGGGGCGGAATTCCATCGTTGTTTACAAGAAAGCACCAATCCTGACACCATCTCTTTATGGACATCCTGCACACACACACTTTTCTATGTTGTGGGTTGTGTATTTGTGTATTTGTAGGGTTGACCACTGGGAAACTCGAGCCAGTTCCATCCATGAAGGGCTTCTTTCATGTCCCGCTTCTCGTCCGCTAACTGCCTGGCTGGAATGGTGCTTCTGCCTGCCAAATATTTTCACCGCCAGTTGGGAATGTTTTCGGCGGCCCTTTTCGATTGGGAGTGTTTCTGTCGCGGATTCCAATCCATGCTTCAAATACCTCAAATTACGGCATTTTCCCTTCCGTCGCGAGACTTTAGACGTCGTTAGCACATGGAAAAGTCATCACCGCCAAGTCGGGGCGGAAAAGTGAGGAGGCGGGAAGAGATGAACATTCCCAAAGTTTAGGGAATGGATTTTACAGGGCGGGATGACTGGTCGCCACACGTGGGGTGAGATTTAAACGGTGGAATTGCCGACCAAAACGTGATACGGGCGGAATCCGGAGAGGTCCAGAAAGAGATATTCCATGTGGATTTGAGTGTGTGTAATTAATACTCCGGACACTTTTTGCAATAATGTCAATAAATAACAGGAAAATAAGGTTATTGACCTTTTTAACAGATATCAATGAGGGCCTTGTGTACGAAAACAACTCTCAAAATTATATTTATGAGAGAGTTGAATATCTAAGAGAATTTAATATCTAAGAGAGAGAATTTAATATCTAAGTACTGGTTAATATCTAAGTACTGTTTAATATTTAAGTACTGTTTAATATCTATGTACTGTTTAATATCTAAGTACTATTGAAAACAGTAGATATTTAGATATTACACTCTCAGAAATATAATTTTGAGAACTGGTTTCAACAGTACTTAGATATTTAACAGTACTTAGATATTAAACAGTACTTGGATATTAAACAGTACTTAGATATTAAACAGTACTTAGCTATTAAACTCTCTCTTAGATATTAAACTCTCTTAGATATTAAACTCTCTCATGAATAATATTTTGAAAGCTGTTTTTTATTTTTATATATATATTTTTTTTACCTATGGCATAAGACTTTAAATGTTTTTGACTGGATGTTTTTGGACATGAGAAGTTACACACACACACACTCAAGAGGAACAAAAAGTACACACACACACAAGTTAAAGTGAAAAAAAAAAGGTCAGTATTGCGGCATAAATGACAGGTAATAAGTGGCTTTGGAGGAGAAGAATGAAGTCCAATGTGTGCCGTAATGGATGCAGGAAATGGATAGTTAGGCTTGAAATTAGGCCACGGCTCACCTATATTTCTCTAGATTAGCCTGTTGAACTGCTCGCATGCTTTTTCGTGCTTTGGATGCGTTGAGGAAATGATGTCACACCAAGTCAGTACGGGACACTGAAAGAAACGTTGTACACAATACACTTAGAAAAATACAAAAAAAACACTGAACAAAGTTTTTAGTGTGCATATACAGTTTGAGTTTCATTTATTGATTATTATCATTATCATTTATTATTACTGGCTTACCGTTTCCATGAGAAAGTGACATTTTCCATTGGGAAGACTTCCAACCTTATCTGTCCCTGATTGGACGCTAACCTCCAGTGATATTGAATTTGGGACATTTTCCACTCCTTGGCATTTTTCAATCAATCTGGAGACTTTAATTGGCTAAACACTCTGGTGGGAAAGGACAGAAAAAGGGAGGAAAGTGTGCAGATGAACTTTGTAAACAGACGGCGGCAGGAATGATCGAGCGTGTCCTATCACGGGGGTGCTGGGGGAAAGAAATGGACTAATGAGTCCAAACATGAGGCGAGGACTGGGTAACGTTCTTGGAAGAAATTGGTGCTTTGGTTGATATTTTAGGACAGGACAATGATTGGTACTTTGTAGTTTTTAATGTAGTTTTTGAGGTTTTTTGTTTTGTGGGATTTCAGAAGACTTTTGTAATAATGACAAATAAGTATGTACATTAGGAACACATCTTAAGAATAAGAAGATACATATTTGACTTTAAAATGTTATTTCGGTTTGGGTTTAAATTCATAAAAAAGGCCAGAAAATGTGTTAATTTATTTTTTTAATGTTAATATTTTTTATGTAAATAATGGAATGTGTAAAAATAAATAAAAGTGCAGCTATGGGTGATATAATAAAATATTTGATAATTTTCTGTACAGGTCGATACTTCTACTTGAACAACTACACCCTTTGTATTCTATGTTCTATGTTGTTCTTACCCAAAAAATAATGACTTTTTTGAACCTAAAATTTTCTAAAAAACCCAACAACCTAAAATAGACCTTCAAAAAAAACTAACATCTTCCAAAAATGGCAGCAATCCAGTTTACCCAGCCAAAAAATACGATATTTTCGAATCTACAATTTTCCAAAAAACCCAACAACCTAAAAACTAGCCCTTCAAATAAATACACGTCTTCCACACATGGCAGCAATGCAGTTCACCCAGTGAAAAACCACATACAAAAAACAGTCAAAAAACCCAGAGACCTCCAAACAGCTAACAAGAATCAACCACTAGTTGACCATGTCCTTCCAAACCAAGACCTTGTTCATTTACCCATCACATAAACAAACCCATAAGACAACCAACACTTGTCTAATACGGGATGTCTCGGAGAAGACAAACATGGCCGCTTATAAACATTTTTTTTTTTGTTGGTGTGAGCAGCTGCAAGACGCGTAGCAGCTGCACCGCCGTCTGATGACCTCATTACGGCGCTTGGACTTTGTCTTCTTCCAAACTGGCGCCACAGTCAGTCTGATGTGACGCCAGTACTTACCTTTATTAACGGCGATAGCGCCCCCTCCCTCCGCTAATAAAAGTTAACACGGTCGAGATGAGCTGGCCGAGAGCTTGGCGCCCGACACGCAAGTGTCGCTCATATTTTACAAAAGACCAAACAAGTTGTCCTTGTCCAGACACGGAAAGATTCATGGTTTGTCCGTCCCGAGCTCCAGTTAAACGAAGCGACCGGTTTCAGCTGCCTTTACGCCTTTCCCCAACGCCCTTCTGCCGGGAAAAACAAAAAGGACAACCGGTGTGAAGGTGATTGACAAGATATGGTGGCATGAGTCAGAGGATGGAAGCAATTGGGCCAAAACGAACCTATTTGTTATCTATTTGTTTAGGTCTAAAATGTCTTTTTCTGTGTCTGTATTCTCACCCTCTTCCCAAATACGGGATGAATGAAGTTAACATTATCAATGGATAACTACCCGAGTTTTTGGTTTTATGGAAATGAACAGACGAGGCCCTGACTTGTCCATCTGACATGGTTGTTTTGCTTTATCTTTGCAAGTTTCCCAGCTATCGTTTTGGCCTCTCCTCCTCTTCGTCGTCCTTCGGTTTCTCCCGCTTGCTATCGGTTGGCCGTCCTTGACTGCGGTTTCCTCCTGCTGTAAACAGACTCGGGGAGTTGCACTTTGGAATTCCTCAAATAACTCTAGTTTGATTTCTTTCACAAGAAAAGACAATTAAAACTGTTGTAAATCACAGAGGACAACTTGGTTATCCTTTTAGAGACACCTACTTTTTGTCCAAAAACTTCCCAACAAAACGTCAATATAAGTTAATTATTTCACTATTTTGAACCTCTCATGGCAAAACTTAAAAAATGAATAACATATCCATTGAGTTGATTACAGTGCACTAAATATCGATAAATATATTATAAACTAAGAATATTCCTGCCAAAATAAAAGGAAAAATCAAGCAACTCTTTTAAGCAACTTAACCAACTACAACATCTTAATTTTGTTACTTTGTCCGTTAAATTTTGAGTTTTAAATTAATCCTGAAAATATTACAAACATGTCAAGGGAGTGAGTTCATTAGTGTGCGTTAAATGAGGATAAATAAATCTTCCCCAGCAAGTAGACGTATGCTAAAGCTGTCACTTGAACGGAAGTGTTTGATTTATTTAGCAAAGGGAAAAAAATCAATAGTGGAAGTGTCTGGCTTTATCACAACGTATCATTAATACGCGCTGAGATTAAAATGTCAAACAGCAGCGGCTTTTCTTCACGTTGTTCGACGTCGAGGACGCTAATTGCGTGCGCTTATCAATCAAGACGCCAAGTCGTCATTTTTCCTGGCAAAGAAAACAATGCAGGTTTATTACATATGTTTGTTCATTATGTATTAAACAAGAATTGATTGATTATCAGTTTTTTCATTTGACTTTTTATGTTCACCCATTAGATTAGATTACTTTAGTCAGCCTGTATTCGGGAATACAGACACAGAAAAATACATTTTAGACATAAATAAATAGGTCATAAATAACTTAGTAAATAAATAAGTGTGTAAAAATGATTATGCTTTAAAAGGAATGTCATCATTGTGTTTTTTTTAGATTAGTTAACTTAATTCATCCTGTATTTGGGAAGAGGGTGAGAATACAGACACAGAAAAAGACATTTTAGACATAAATAAATAGCTAATAAATAGGTGTGCGAGCCTGGAATACATAATTTTGCCAGGACATCATCATAATGGAGGACCATCCATCTCAAACACAAACACACACAAATACACACATAAACACATGCATATGCACACAACCGTCTTACACGCGGTGTAGTAATAAAGCTTATCTTCAGGTGACAGCGCGTCCGACTGGGCCAAGTATCCAGGGGCGCCGCTTAACGCCACATAAATATGCACTCGTGCCGGACGACGACGTTTTAATAAGACGAAGCCGACGGTTCTGCGCACAAACATTTGCTTGTTCACAAAACATAAGTTTTTTGAGCAGGGGCAGAACTTGAGGGGGGCGACCGTCGGGTTTACCCCCCCAAAAAATAGGGGTGTTTGCAAAGTGATGCAATGACAACATGCATTACTTCTGATTGACAAAGTGGATACAAGTCCACATGGCGTGTAAAAACAAAAGTGGGGTAGTTTGGACCGCTTGCAAGAAATGTCTTGCTCTCTGTTTTTATTTCCAATGGCAACATAAGACCTTTGATTTTATAGACAAGAACTACATTCATTACAAAGTTGGCGTTTTTTTTAATTTATCAGAAACAAAGAAGAAACATGTTCAACATGTTCAAGTAATATTCCAATAGGAAACAACAGACAAAATAGGCACCTGCTAATGTAACATACATATATAACATTTACATATATAGATATACATACATACATATATATACATGCATGTACATGTAAATACATACATATATATATTGAAAAAATATATATATATGTATTTATATTTACCATGTGTGTGTGTATGTTACATTCACAGGTGCCTATTTAGTCTATTAGCCTATTTAGTTTTGTTGTTTAAATATTATATTATATATAAAACAACATTATTTATCTTATTTATTACCTATATATTTATGTCAAAAATTTCTTTTGCTGTGTCTGTATTCTCACCCTCATGCTACTGTCACAATGAAATTTCACGAATACGTTATAAAGTTATCTAATCTAATCTAATCTGGTTGTCAGAGCGAAAAGAAAATTAGTCACATTTCATTTCCAAACTATGCAAAAAGTGCGACTTATATTCCAGAAAATACAGCACTTTATTTAACAAAAATCCTGAGATAAATTCAAGTCAATTGGACTTTCTGGTGAGTCTACTTTTGTAAACTCTGAAGCTCTTTTATAGTATATAAAAGCCATCTACCTCCAGCATATTGCGGCGCAATTACAGCGTCCACCGAGAGACATTCTAAAATGACATTGTTTAGTTTTTCCGCACCCTGAGTGGCATCTTCTCTTTGTGTACGCGCTAAACGCCCTAGCGGGAGCCGTAATAGCCGGCCGGGGCGCTGGGGTTGCCCCTCCCATTCCACGCCAGGCCGCTCTCAACTGCTCTCCAGGGTCTTCCCAGGGTATAAAAATCCTAATGAGAGCCCTCCTCATCCCAAAAGTTTCATTTCAAGCGTAATCCCGCCGTGCAGTGGCGGATTTGCATGGCTAATTTGGCTTTAACTCGCCTTTGTCCTGACACCCAAAGGCCCTTCCTTCCACCTCTGAACTGAGAGGCTTATGGAAAGTTTTATATTTTATTGTAAACTACTTTGTCGCACATCATCGCGACTTAGTCCCACTTGCCCCGCCTTTTTTTTTTTTACCTTGCAGCTCAAACTGTCGTTTGCTAAAGGAAAAAAATTAAAAATAATCCACCTGGCGTTGTAGAAAACGACTCCAACCAATTACAGTAAATAACATCAACCGTGATCCCAACCGAGTTTCTCCGGCTGCCAATCAAACCCCAGTTTCTCATCCGCCAAAATTTTTTCGTGAAACCGCGCTTTCTATCTCGGCGAGTCGTGAGAAACCGGGCAAATTCCGACATTCCTACGAGTCATCGGTCGGGCTGGCGCGAAGGCCTTCCAGGAAAGCGGGAATGTCTGCGGCGTTAAACGGATCTTTTTCCAGCCACTTCAAGCGTCCATTTGTCATTAGCGGCTCGTCTGTCTCCAGAGGTAAGGCAATATCCGCCGCGGTCTTGTCTCCCACCAAATCTCGGCAACACGTGGCCTTCGGGGAGTTTATTATTGGAAAGGAGGAAGGCTGGCTGAATCTTGCTGGCTGAATCTTGCTGGATCTTGCTGAATCCTCCATCTTGGCTTAGCACCCACATTCAAAAACCCTGACTACCTACTTAGAAACCTGTATAGGTTTTCATTTTAAATTATGAAAAATATTTGAGTGTTTCTAAGTAATAAATATCAATAAAAAAGTTCAAATATTCAAAGACTACTCATTAAAAAAATAACAAAAAGTACATCAATAGGAGAAAAATAACTTATTTTGCCATCACATCCTAAAATAAATACCAAATAAACCCCCAAAAACAAGATACTACCATCAAATCCCAAAGTCCAAATTTTCCACCAATTAATTCCCGCGCAACAACCGCTAAAAATCCTCCCTACTGCCGCCCTGCAGGAGAAACGAGGCCTATACACCAAGCACCACTCATGACCATTAACTCCACTGAGCCAATATATGTATTGGGATTACGGCCAAGCAGTAATGAAATGGCAACCCAGTGTCTCAAGAGGAATCATTTACGCTTTGCGCAGCATTAACTCTTATTAGTAAGCCTAAACTTTTACGTTCCAAATTCCACAAAACCACACACACACACTCAAAGACACACACACACTTCCCTCTTTGTGAATATTCTCTTTTGGCCATCACTCTCTCTCACCCTTCTGTTTACCTATTCATCCTTTGTCAGATGGCATGGAATGGGCGTGGCTTCAACCCACCAGAGTCCCATCTATCCCAAGACCAGTCCAAAATTCCCCGGAATTCGTGAGCCCGCCTCCGGGGACGGCCTACGGCACCCCTCCTTTTCCGTGCTTGCCCATTTAGAAGAGAAGTGGCCTTGAATGGCAAAGAAGAATAAATAAGTGTTAAAACAAGCAAGGAGTTCATTTGGTGGAGTGCTCTGCTTTGATAGGCTATCCTTTTGACTCCGCCCCCTTCTTTACATGGGAAGTAGTGGTCTTAGAAAGCCATGTTAATCGTGCATCTTTCAATTTATTATTATTTTTGTGTACCGTAAAAATCGAGGTTATGAAAACTGGACAAAAATCAAATATTATTGGTCTTAAAATTGAAATTTTGATGCGCAAAAAGTTTTCTGGTCCTAAACTGGAAGTGAGCATCCCTTGCAGGATTTTTTTGTTTATCACCGGCGCCATTCCCTCCCCGATGGGAAGCGGGCGACCATATTTTAACGCCTCCTAAGCTCTTAATGGGACGTGGCAGTTCCAACAGGCCTCCTTCTCTCCGGCACCCCCCTCTTTCTCCATTCGCTTCGCTCTTGCGGGGCTTGTGGGAATTTCCAGGCAGCGCCCCTAAACAGACGCTCGCACGCCCAAAAGCAATGAAGCAAAACGCCGCAATTCATCATAAAAGTGGGATTTTTTTTTCCAGCGCGTGCCGCTCGGCTGTTAGCCTGGATTGCTTATTTTCAAACCTATGAATTAAAGTGATGTGATTGAGGAAAAATCAGCAAAAATTTAATTATCTTTAGCAGTTTATTGGGGAAAAAAGTAGGTAAACATTGCTGTTTTGGGGCTGAAAGTTTGTATGTGAAAATTGCAAAGTTTTTTTTACGAATTCCTTCAATTGTTCAGAATTTTATTGCGAAAAAAAGTTTTAAATGGCTGAAACAGGGCAATATTTTCTTTTTCAGGAAGGTTTGTTTGTGACAATTCAATCTGGGAATTTAATTTTAGAATAAAAGAAAATTAAAAGTTAAAGTCCAATCCAATCCTTACCTTTAGGTTTTATTTATTTTATGTATTAATTTTTGCTATTATTTTCTAATAGTACACATTTTTAGGACTATAAAAAATAAAAAATGCTTTTTTAAAATTTATTTTCTAATAGTAAAAATTTTTAGGCCTATAAAACAAATTAAAAATGCTCATTAAAAGACCAGTTTTCTCCCAAAAATAACTATACTCTATTAATGAAGAAAATACCTACCGTAATAATTCATCAGTATTTCAAGCACATCTTTTCCAAATGAAGCACATCAATCATTTCCAATCCCGTCCCCAAACAGACATGCCTCATTACATCCCATAATGAATGACCACACAATAACCCCACCAACAAATTCCTCTTCCGATCCTCCAACATTCCTCTTCTAAAACAACTACACAACAACATCAAAAACACACCATAACTTCTATCTCAAATTCTTTGCCTTTCCCAAAGTGATGGTGATTGGTCGCCCGTGTGTGGTGAGTGGAAAAGGAAAAAAACCTCTCCCCTAATCTGCCCGCCACGCTTCATCTATCTTCTCGATTGCGGTCAAGCGACAGAGCAAACGTGCTTCTTTCATTAACATGCAAATCCTCATCTAAAGAGAAGAGGATGAGGATGATGATGATGATGATGAAGATGAGCCCATGCTACGAGAACTTAGCCACCATTAGCTTCACCACTCACTTGGAAAGTAATCTCCCTCTAGCCTAAAATCTAGGAACAAAAACCAGAGCACAGGTGAGATTAAATAGAATTAGCGGCCATATTTTAGATTACCGTATTTTCACGACTATAAAGCGCACTTAAAAGTCTTAAATGTACTCCAAAATAGACAGGGTGACTTATAATCCAGTGTGCTTAAATATGTGGAAAAAATATTCAAATGTGTCATTCATTGAGGGTGCGCCTTTAAATGCATTGCGCCTTATAGTCGTGAAAATAGGGCAATCTAAAATATGGCCGCTAATTCCATTTAATCTCAATTGTGTGTAATTGTAAATGATTAAAAATATCAATGACAAAATCGAAGTTTTTTGAAACGATCCAACGATGAGGAAAAAGTTAGCCCCGCCCTTTGGAAATATGAATCCCAAAATAAAAGCCGGGGTTAATATATAGGCTAATACCTCGTAAAAAGCGCAACAGCTGCTCAGCGCACCGGAGCTGAGGCGGGAATCGGCGGGTCGGGGTCGCACAGGTCCACGACTTATGTACACACAAATCCCCAAAGTGAACAAACAACGGAATCCTAGAAACAATGTAACTGGAGGAGGAAATCTCGGCGGCCATCTGCGCTCGGCCCCCGGGTTGGCACGTTCGCCAGGACCCCCTCGTCGAGTTAGGCCACTTAGACCCATGTTAAACCATCACAGAAGTTTTCACACAATAATTAAATTGTTCCTTTTCGTCAGAGTATACCGAAAAAAATCAACAATCAATTTCATTTATATATATTTTTTGGTATTTTTTATCCATTTATTTATATATTTATTAATTTATATATATGTATTTATATATGTATTTATATATTTATATATGTATTTATATCTTTATATATGTATTTATATATTTATTCATTTATTTATCAATAATAATTGATGAAAAAAACATTACTGTTGCCACACCAAAACCAAGTTTGTCATCCAAAAAGTCAAGTGGCCTAACAACAGTTCTTATTTTAGCTCCGAGTGTGTCAGGTGCTCGCGATCCAGGTGGAGCAAGCACCTGCTACCTGTCCCCCTCCTCCCCCCATAGGGGGAGTTGGGGTGGGGGGGGGTCACATTCCCCACATGCCATAGGGCAGCTGCCGACAGGCACTACGCTGGACGGACCCGCGTGGGGCCTCGCAGGTTCAGCTGCTCGGGGAATGTAAGGATGTCTAAGGGGGCGACGGAGGTCAAGGAGTCGGCGGGCGGCACCTTCCCCGGGAGGTGAGCCACTGGCTTTCACGATGGCAACCCCGCCATTATCACTTTGCCGATGCGAAGGCGGCCAGAGCGCTCGCGGGTGATCACGTTACATCCGCCGTGAGCGCCCTACTAACGACTGGGACGGCACCCCGTGACCTCTATCACGGGCTGCGCGTCACCTGCCGGGGCCTTGTACGGTGTGAGCACAGGCGAGCAGATGGGCCGCGCTTTGAGGCTGAAGCGGGTGTTGAAATATATTGGATCACTCAGGCTTTTAGGTGTTTCAAAGGGAAGCGGAAAAGGTTGGATCGTGCTGAATATTGGTTAGTTGGTGTAGGTGGTGTAGTTGTTGGTTTTGTTATTGGAGATGGTTTAGTTGATATAGTTGGTGTAGTTGTTGATTTAGTTGGTGTAGATGGTTTAGTTGGTGTGGTTGGTACAGGTGGTTTAGTTGGTGTAGTTGTTGGTTTAGTTGGTGTTGTTGTTGGTCTAGTTTGTGTAGTTGTTGGTTTAGTTGGTGTAGTTGTTGGTTTAGTTGGTGTGGTTGTTGGTTTAGTTGGTGTAGTTGTTGGTTTAGTTGGTGTAGCTGTTGGTTTTGTTGGTGTATATGGTTTTGTTCAAGTTGTAGTTGGTGTAGGTGGTGTAGGTGGTGCAGGTGGTGCAGTTGGTGCAGTTGGTGATGTAGTTGTTGGTTTTGTTGGTGTAGATGGTTTTGTTGGTATAGTCCATTTAGATACTTTATATAGTTTATATATTTTAGATAGTATATAGTTTAGATACTTTATATAGTTTATATATTTTAGATAGTATATAGTTTAGATACTTTATATAGTTTATATATTTTAGATAGTATATAGTTTAGATACTTTAGATAGTTAATATAGTTTAGGTACTTTACACTGATGTTTTTTAGCAAAGCAACATACCTGAAGAAAACCCGGGCGAGCACGGGGAGAACATCCAACTCCACTCTGGAAGGTCAGGTTCCTTCTAGGCATTGAGTCCTCTATCTCAGAACTGTGAGGCAGATACACTGACCAATTGACAACTGTGCCGACCTGCAATTAATAAACAACAACAAAATGCATAAGAATACGCCCAATTTGAATGTTGAAACACCACTGTATCAAAAGTTTTGACATTTGCACCTGAAAAAAAGAACACTGCCTTCTCACACATTTTTGGAACACACACCCGACTTATTGATTCAAATGTTTCCTGGTGTGAAGGTGTTGACCCCAGACTTTTTCCTTCCCGTTGTTTTTATGGCCCGCTTTTATGTGAAAAGCAGACACCTCAAGAACAGGGGTTAAATCACCTCAACAGTCAAATCCCTATTTCCCCCATCCTTGCGTGGGTGTTCCATCTTTTCCACACTTGTATTTTCTCTTCTAGCTTTCAAGCAACATTAAATCTTGTCACTCGTATCGAGACAAACAATCCGGTGGTGTCTTTGTCTAAGGACAGAGTAATATAGCATTAGTCTCAAAAAACATTGGTAATAGTAAATAACCATGACATAAGCAATATATTTCAAATACTAGAAAAAATGAAATCTTTAACAATGTCATTTTTAATTACTTTGGGTGTTACCTGTTGTTTGGACTGTATTTTGGAACATTGACGATAAGGAGGATGAGCCAAAACTGTGATGTTTTCTAACAAGTTGCCTGCATTTGTTGTTGTTTTTTAAAATCCATGAAGTACTATCTACCAAACCTCATCCATTTTTAACCCGGCCAATTAACAGAGCTGCATTATTCACCGGGAAGACAAGACAGCGTCCATTAATGATGGCACTCACTTCCCGTGTGACAAGTCGATGTTCACCGCTCGTGTTAAGTGCTTTGCATTTACTCTCTCTTATTGGACGTTCTTGTTTTTGCGAGAGAATCTTGTTTTCTTCCATATTTAACACACGTTGAACTTTGGAGAAATGTTGTACCTAAAGAATAACAAAGTCTGAAACAGTTATTAAACATTATTATCGTGTTGCCTCTAATAAGTCAAACATTTTAAAAAATGCATTTGTTAACCAATAATATGGTGGGATCCAATCACAAAATCAAATCTGTAAAATTCCTAATATTAAATGGAAATAAGCATCCTGACAAACGTAATAATTTAATTAGTAAAACTTATTTTCTGGTGTCAGTTTATTTTGTTTGTTATTATTTTTTGTTACCCAATTTAACTCTACTTTTTGATCAACATAGCCAAGCATTTGGAAACAAATTTCCCCCAAAAACATTGGAGTGCAGCTCCCGGTGGTCTCGAAACGACGGCCATTAGAAGGCAAGGAAAGTGCAAAATAACAGTTAGCTCTGCCTGAAAACAGTGTGACGGTAACAAATGACATGTCAGGGGAAGGGTCGGCGTGCGCCTTTAGCGCAATGTTTCACCCCCGCGCGCCGTCATGGAGCGTAACGGCTGCGAGGATGGGCGGGGCTAAGCTAGGATCGAGGGATTTATCTTTACAAATACAGGCTAATTACGCCAGCCTGTCTCGGAAGGTCCATAAATCAAGGTGCAGGTGAATCCTTAAAGAGAGCAATGGATTCCAATTCCTCTAGAGGAGGCCACGCCCCCTTTGAATACTAGACGAGAACTGTTTTCATTGACAACATTGATAACTTCTCTGGTGTGTTTATACAATGACACAATGGCAAGGGGGGGTTGGGCATCCATTACACGGAAAGGCAAATGATAATAAATGGCTCTTATCTAATTATAGTCAGCTGGGAATGAGAATTTCCGGTGTTGGGAGGTCTATAAATCGTGGAGAGGAGATAGCGGGTTGTTGAATTTCAGGAGATGATGGAGGATTTTGACTTGGCGGTGTTTTTTATTTGGTTTGTTGACGTATGTTTGGTTTGTTGACGTATGTTTACGTAGCTGCTTTTTGTTTGTTAGTTGGAAGCCTTTTCAATTGATATGATTGTAAAAATTACACAAGATTGATAAGATTTGCTAAATAAGACACACAATACATTGTAGACCTAGTTAAAAAAAGAATATACTTTCAATCATATGTGCAGTTGAAATAAATGAACATTTTTCCCAGACTTCATTATGTCATTATGGCAAAAATGCTGGTGTCAATATCTTTCTAAATGAGATGCATATTTGTGAACAGGCGAGTTGAATTAGAATGCATTGCTAATGTTCATTTTCTCATTTGGCTTTTGTGGCTTTTCTTCCAATTGCCGATGGCCCCCCAAGCATTCCTTCTTCTAATTGCAGCGTGGACAAGAAAACTGTTTTTCCACGCCGGCAGCCGTCATTCAAGCGCGACGTCATTTTTTACGCCGCCGTGAACTCCCGCCGGAGTTCTATCTTGACGTTAATGCGCTTTTGAAAACGATGGCGTTGGAGAAAGGGGTAGCGAAATGCTCGCTTCTGATGGATGCCGTCCATTCCCGGAATGGTAAACGCCTCATTTAGGATCTTCGGGGACAATGTGGAGAATGTGAGCGGCTTTAAGCAATATGGATGAATTGTCTTAATTGGTTAGTTGTGCTTCATTCAGCTTTCATTAAGTCATGGGTGACCAATCAGAGTGCAGAAAGGTAGGAGATGTATCTTTTTGGTCGTAGGTTTGAGGTTCAGTGTTTGGGGTTTGAGTTCAATTTATTTAATAGGGGACAGAACATATGAACATATTCAGATTCATGCTAATGAAGATATATAGGTGAATATGTAAGATTGTAGCCCAAGGCTAAGTCAAATTGAAGATAGAAGATGACATGTATTCGACACATGTAAACGTAGCACAGTTTTAGACTGTGTTGTGATAGCAATTTTGTTGGTCTTAGGCTTGAAGATGATTGGCCAAGAGGTTCAGAGAGGGGAGTTCATGTAGGCTAATTGGTATTGAGATCCAGGTATGAAGATGCTTTGGCTAATTTGGCACTCTTTTTGAAGGGAACTACACAGTCACCTCTAGAGCCAGCCATTGTTGAACTTTTTGGTACAAAGTCTTGCAGTGGAGGAGGAGCTTTGCCATGGAAATTGCGGCAATTGATACAAAAAAGACAGAAGGTGCTTTGGCTAATTTGGAACTGTTTTTTAAGGGAACTGCACAGTCACCTCTAGAGCCAGCCATTGTTGATGTAATGGATTGTTTTGTTTTAATATGTACGCACCTTACTTCGTTTTTCATGATGCATTTCTCGAGGAGATACCAGCAGAGATTCCTTAAAGTCCCAAAAATATGATTTTCAGGTAACATTATTAGTCTCACTGCTCTACAAAAATAGGTATGACATCTGTATTGGCAAAATAATAATAATGATAATCGGACATAGGCTTTGTCATCATCATTGACTCGACAAAAACCTAATCCATACTCTGCCTATTAGTTTTTCATTTTGGGATAGATGTGGCATTGGATCTTGGATTGGAATGCGTTGATTGGTTATAGTTGCAGTTAGTTTTTTCTGGGTAAATATGAATCCATCTGGGATACCGAGAGGGGTTTTAATATTCATTATTCATGCACTACACTGCTTCTTTTGTGCTCAGGCCCCCGTCATGCCATTTTATTCCTGACGTCAATCGTCTCTAGCTAGACGGGTTAAAACATTAGGACGTTGTCAGACTCCGACGTCCTCTGTTCCACTTCTTAGTCACCCTCTGGGATGGAGTTACAACGTTACAGTCTAGGGAGGAAGAAGAGCGGGTGTTTTTCCACAATGTAGGGCTTGGAGGGGTTTCGGTTTGGGGGTCCCATTTGAGACGCCAGGGACTGCTTGGCTCCAGTTTGGACCGTTTTTCTTCACTGCGACTTTCCGTCCCGGTGGTGTCGTGTAACGGGAATTTAAACGCTTCCTGACTGGGATGGCAAAACATCTCCGGAGACTCAACACGCCAGTTTTTCGTGCTGTTTATTGTTAATAACAGAGTTGTTAACTCTTCAACTGCAGTACTTGTCAGATGGAGGGAAATGAGAAACATATTTTAAGACAAAAATCATGTTTTTTGGTTGAAATAGTATGATGGGAATGACTGAAAAATATTGGTTCATTTTGAGGAATGAAAAAAGCAGAAATTTGGGGAATTCATGTTGGGTTTCAGATTAAAAACTGATATTCTAAATGGTAATTAGCAATAATTGTATACTTACAAAATGGAAAACTGTGGTTAAAAATTAAACCATAATTATTGGGAGAAAATAATGCCCCAAAATTAAATTAGTAGTCCCATTTGGTATTCATTATTTTTATCTTAGATAAAAATAATAAAAATTAAAGCTACATACAAGCTTTTTACTGTGAAAAATATTTTTAAATGAATATTTTCTAAATTTTGAAGATAAATGAGAAAAACAACATTAGCAATCATGTGATGAGAAATAACATTCTTACCGTAAGACAATAATTGAAACATGATCACATTTAATGTTTGCCATCCAAAAATTGGACGTATAGAGATGTCATTTTGAAAGAATAAAGCAATGTAGCAAAATCTTAATAAATCAATTGGACAGGGAAAACTTTAGGTTTAAATTGAGTGGGGCTAAGTGGAGAGCATTTATAGTTGCTAATCCCGTTAGCAACGCTCTGGCTTGGGGTTGGCGCCAAAACGCCGGATGTTGCCAGGCGCTTTGTATTTCCGAGCCTGGGAGAAATGCGGGAAAACGAGTGCCGCCAAAAAAATCACTGGTCGCTTTGGGTGGAAATCGGAGCATGGCGCTCTTTAGACGTCTCGTAAAACTTGGTTTTAAAACATTTACCGTCATATATTGGACTCGGGGTTCTCAGTTTTCATACTTAGATGAAGTTTCACGGCTAAGAACCACCTATGGGATTGGACGCTGTAAAAGAAAGGGAAAAAAATAGTAATTAGATTGGATAATAAAAGCAATGGGACAAATATAATGTTTAAAAAGTCTCTAGATAACATAAGACTCAATTTTTAAGACCTTTTGAAACCACTACTGTTTTCTAACCAAACAAAAATTTAAAGTTTTAAACTTGGGAGCGATTTAGTCACATTCCTTAACCGACCCTCCTTAAAATATTGTCAAAATCCCATTTTAAATTGAAAGATAGCTTCTTTAAACGCATCATAATAAGCAAACTCGCTACAAGTTAGCTTTCCATCAACCCTGAGTATTCAAGAAAAATACAACATACACATAACGAAGCAAAGTATATTTTCCTTTGAATACTTGGCACACACATTCCCGAGTCCAAAGCCGTCGCAGAAACATCTTCTTGATTTGTTTTGACAGTCGGTAACGGTTTTGAAAGGCTGGCTGACGGAGTCCGTACGCTTTGACAGTCAAATAACTGCCGCCAAAAGAATTCAATGGTGCGTGCCCAGTTTTTCCCAGACTGCCAAAAAAACAGGGAGGAAGGAGAAACTCATCAAACGCTTCAATTAATTCAAGCTGAAAGCTTCTTTCTTGTAGATTTCCAAATTACGGCCATAAAAACACCCGGGAAAGAAAGACAATTATCTGTCCAGTCGGTATTCGTCCATTTTTCCGGTCTTCAGAGTCCAGTTCTGCCCAAGAAAAAACATTAATACTAAAACCCAAAGACAGAAGGACAAACAAAAGACAAAAGGGATTTCCAGTGAAAGAAAATGGCGCCTAAGAAGCAACCAATAACATGATAGGATTGTCTTTTTGCCATTGAAACAATTTTTCCGGCTTACGGCTCAGTTATCGTGCTAACGTTCCTTCCATTGGCGCTCACCCGTTTTAAAGCGGGTGTCCATGGTAACCATTTTAAAAAAAGACAAAAGCCATTAGCTAATTATCACATAGTAAGAACGCCGCCTCCCCCTTTTTCCGCCATCCCAAAGCTCTATTGTAGACGTCATCGTTTTTACATGATGTATTCAAATCGGGCTTATGTGTAGCATTTTAACACCCGCAGATTAACTCAACACGAGAGGGAGGAAGGGGAGAAAAATGATTGGGTGGCGCTGGTGGTCCTAATGACGCCATATTGACCATGTAAGCCAACTTCCCTGAAAGCACAATACGTTAAAAATAAGCTTTGCTATTAAACGTTAAGGTATCTTATCTTCCCGCGAGCCGCTTAAGCTGGCTAAAAGCTGACTTGGCAATGAGAGGAAGTGTCAGTGAAGCTAATCCTCCTCCAGTGTCATCGCCGCAAAGTGGGTCAGAGAAGTATGAAAAAGTAATGCCGGGGTTGGGAAATATGGCTCGGCGCTCGGCCGAGCCCGAGTGCGCCGGGCTACGTAATCGCGCAGTAGCTCGGAATACAAATGCGGACCTCCGGGGCTATGATGACAAAATACGCATCCCGGCTTCAACCTGCTGCCCTCTGGAAGGTGATACAGAGCCATAACAGCCAAGATAAACTCGAACAGTTTCTTCCATACTCAACTCGGCTTCTGCACCTACGATCTAATCAGGAATTATTACTAGGACTCGAAGGGCTTATTTATTATGTTGACCACTAGTTTATCTATTACTATTTATTGATTATTTATTTATCATTGCTAAATATTGATTACACATATACACAAATACATATATATATACACATGTATACACATGTATACACGTGTATACACATGTATACACGTGTATACACATGTATACACGTGTATACACATGTATACATGTGTATACACATGTATACACGTGTATACGCGTGTATACACGTGTATACGCGTGTATACACATGTATACACGTGTATACACATGTATACACATGTATACACATGTATACACATGTATACACATGTATACACCTATATATACATATATACACCTATATATACATATATACACATACATATACACATATATATACATATATACCTATATATACATAAATACACATATATACATACATGAATACATTTGTACACACATAAATACATGTATACATACCTATATACATATACATAAATACATGTACACATACATATATACATGTATACATATACACATATACACATATACATGCATATATATACGCATGTATTTATATATATGATTTCTCAAATATATATATATATTTTTTCTTAGCATTTAGTTTTTCTGGCCTCCACTCCGTCCAGAAAACAATCTCCTTAAACAATAAGCTGAGTTATGACATATGTAGCTGCCTTCCCCTTTCTCGCCCTCAGCCATCTTCCTCACACTGATACGGCGTCCAGCTGAATAATTCACCCAGCACATTGCCGTAAAGATAAAGCTTTTTTTCACTCCCCCCTTTGCGCCATAAACTGGGGACGGAGTGGCAAAGTACTGTGAAGTGGAAAAAAAAATAAGAGCCAGATCCTGTTGTATAAATAAATGTATAAAGACGCAGCGTCTAAAGCCAACTCTATAAAATTTTTACTTTGCTCTATGCTGGCGGTTTCTTCTGACCAGGATGAAAAATAAGGTTAAACTAGAGGGCAAGGTGAGTATTTATTTTTACAAGATGTTGTTTCTGCCGTTGGGGGGCGGCGTGTGATATAATATTCTATCTCACAGTTCATTTATAATCCATATCTTCCCAAAAAAAGTCAGATAATTTTTTTCTCCTTCCCACATAGTCTACGACAGGGTGTCTAATACTTGAGGGCAAAATGGAAGTTTTCCAAGCGGGGTTCTAGTTGAGATGGATTGCCGTGGCAACGAGCCAAAATGACAAAATCAGCTTTTCAAGAGAAGGGGGAAAAATATTGTTTAAAAAGCAATATTTGCACAAAGATGCCACTGGACACATTTGGTGAAAATGTTCCAAAGTAGATAAGCAGACCACGAAAAACACAAATGCGTTTGGGAAGTCAAGCCAAGATCCCTTTACACTGTAAAACATATTTAAAAAATCAAGAAAAAACACTAAAAACTTGCAAGTTGAGAGGAAAAAACACAATGAATTTATGGGTTGTGCAAAGCAAGTTTTACCTCTTAAATTATTGTTTTTGTACTTATTGTACTTATTGAATTGAATACTTGTCATTATACAAGTATAATGAGATTTTAAGCTGCAATACAAAGTGAACAATTATCAATAACAAACAGACAAATAATCAATAAGTCATGAATAAATAAGTAGACAACATAATATGCAGTCAACAATATGAACAAGTAGGAAAGTACACAAATAAAAAAACAGCTATAGAATCAATAAATACTACAAAATAAACAATCAATAATTAAATTAATAGTTGTATGGCTGAAAAATTATAGTAGCAAATTTGACGATAAAAGATCCTCTGGGTGTTTTAATGGCTATGACCTTATTTTCCACACTATTAAAATACTTCACTTCTAAAGAACCTGTAACCGCATAACTTAAGTTTTTCGGCTTTTCTCCATTTTCAGGCCTTCATAAAAATAAACCACTAAATGAAGTTTGACTTAACAACATGAAAATTGTCAAGCATTTTTACCACAAAGAGCTTCAGGAAAAAAGTATGGAAAAGTAGCGGTCGGCTAGTTTTTTTTACATCAAAAAAAGACTGTCCTGCCACTGTGGGTTTAAGATCTCTTGCCCTTTTCTCATAGAAATGAATGAATTTCCATTGAAACGAGTTGCCGTTTGATGAATGACTTTTCTCCGTTTCCCGCACGATTACGCCAGAGGTAAAAAAACATCGGCGGGCTTCCCCTTTGGCGTTACTCGAAATGTCAGACGCGACCTCCTCCGCTGACCTGGAAAATATGCGTCGGGGTTCAAGCATGGGCGAGCTGGCCTTTGCTTGGCCGGCAAACGGCAGAAAATATTGAGCCAATTACAAGATGATTATCTGCTGGGGGAGTTTGCCGCAGTTACGCGGGTATTTATGCCTGCCTGGCGGCGTTAGGCCAGACCATGAATCAAAAAAAGGGCCTGCCGTGCGAGGTGGAAGGACTCCTGCCCTGCTCACCGCCACTTGTTCCGTGACAAGACGCTGGCTAATGTCCCAAGTTTTGACTTTCCTGGAAGGAGGACGGCGGGAAGCGGCTGCCGTATTGTCCGGCCGTTGATTTGTGGGTTTAACATGTCTGAGTCAGGTTCATTGACGAGCCAGGGGTAAACTTGTGACACATTGGGGTAACCAGGAGTCTTTCCTTAGGACTACAATGGCGGCATTGTGAGCTGTACAGTGAATTCAAGTGACGAACTGGAGTTAATGGGCTGATGGGTTCATGAGATGTTCTGGAAATGATGTCCAAATTCCTGTAAAAGTCGTCTTGTTCTGGTTGTTTTTTTATTTTGGTCAACTCCCGAAGAAAAAGCTGTGATTTAAAGCAGACTTTAAATGTGGAGGGGCGTTATAACGATTTTTGTAGTCGAAACTTGGTACGTTTTGTGGCCTCTGTGATGCTATTTGGGCTAATTACGAATTTTGGTCCAAGAAGTGAGGTCCAGGATTTCGGTCCAATACTTTCAAAGCTTCTTTATAAATGGTTTCAATTGGTTTTAGCGTTCTTTTGCAGGGCAATGACCAACTTTCCAGATCCTTAAAATTCAGTTGACTGTATTTCTGACCAATAAATCTTGACCTTTCGTTTTCAGTTCACCGAATGAGTGAACATGTTGAAGAAGTACAAGAAGCTTCAAAGACTTTGGACTACAGTGGCTTAAAATCTCAGATGTCAACTTAAGTAATCACTCCATAGAACTACAAATGTCTCCCAATAAATGAGATGAAAAATAATTGTTGATAGCTGCTTTTATCAAGAGAAAAATATACCGGAACAAGCTTGAGAGTAGAGTTGGGTTGAGGGCTTTGGGGGGGACGTTGAACCGGGGCACTTTGTCAGCTTCGGTCCTCGCCGATGAATAATTGACATGTGCGTTCTGTACTTTAGTGAATTTTAAAACTCGACTCTGTAGAGGTTCGAAATGGCGGAGGCGGGAGGTCGAAGGACGTGAATCATTCATGGCTGGCTTTTTACCTGTGTTGATTCGGGTCACTGTTTTCCCTCGCCGAGTCTGGCTGGCAAACAGGAAGTTCAGAAAGAGGCGCTGGGTTGTTTTGCCAAGAAAATGACTTAGCGCGGCTTTGTCGGCGTAAATATTTGAGTCTGGATTTACTGAGCGGCTTTCATCAGTAGGGGTATCCTTTCGGGGGGAGTTTTGGAATTAACGGTTGGTAGAGTGGAACTGCTTAGCTTCTGGATTCTAGCACCCCCGCCCTATGTCTCTCTGCCTGCCACATTTATTGCAAATAAACCTGATGATGAAGTATGAAAAACACATGGCGGGCTGGTTGTTGTTCATCTTGGCTTCAAGCAGGTGATCAATTATGCCGGGATCCTTTAGACGATGAATATTTCATAAGTGGGCTTCGAATTGTATGATAGCGCTGAAGTGTCCTCTTTCAAAAGCCCCCCCGAGACTCGCCAGCTTGCTTTCATAAAAAACCCCTCACGGTCAAACTGTGGTGGAATTACGGAGGTGTTGGCCACAAGAATGTCCCGACATCCTGGGACACGCTGACGCCGTGCGAATCAATATTTGCTCAGAGCGCCCCCTCCCAGCAGACACCTGATCGAGATCAAATAAATAACAGCGGTGGCGTGTTATTTTTCACTGATGGAAGCCGCAGTGGGAACCGGCACGTTTCCCGTGTCCGTGTGAAAGGTGGCTGACTGTCCATTTTGTAACCCTTGACCTGTCCAGCTAACTTTGGGGAAAAAGGGACCCCTCAACATTGTCAAGTACTACCACACACATATACATATACATACATGTATATACATGTATATATATACATATACATACATGTATATACATGTATATATATACATAAATACATGTATACATACATATATACATAAACACATACATACATATATACATATATACATAAACACACATATACATATGTATATGTATACTATGAAGACCCGAATAATAGTAGGGAGTGGAAAATTCCAAATGAATTAATAATAGTAGGCACCGGAATAATAGTAGGCAGTGGAAAAATCCAAAAATAATGAATATTAGTAGTAATAGTAGTAGTAGTAGTATTCCGGTGCCTACTATTATTAATTCATTTGGAATTTTCCACTCCCTACTATTATTCCAGTGCCTACTATTATTCGGGTCTTCATAGTATACATATACATATATGTTTAGTTAGCATTACAAATAAAGCACATTAAAAACAGTCAACGATAGTGTAATATCAAATAATAGATAGTAGAAATGAATAATGGCAAAGGTAATATTGATTTAATTAAAGACTGCTACTAAAACCAGCATTTCTTTCATTTTTTTCTCTTTTATTCCAGATTAAAGTATTGGGTTGAAAGTCAAAATCAAAAACATTGCATAATTGCACTCACCTTTTCATGTTTAAAAACAAAATATCCCCAAAGAAAAGCAAGCTTTGATTGACATTACACATAATCCCTTATGACATTGAAATAGTCCTTTTCAAACAGTTATTTGTTTACTTAACCTGATATTCTTACCTTTGATTTGAGAAAAACGATGTTCATCCTGGAATACTGATCTTTCACTCTTATCTTTGATATTCTCTGGTTATTCTTTGAGTATCACAACCATAAAGAGGAATAAAATGTGATCCCTATAGGGAATAAGAGAAACAAACACGAGTGCAGACCATCATTTGAATACTTTGTTTAACCTCCCCAACTTCAACCATCTGCCCTCTTTACTCATCCACACCCACCCATGCACCTGTGCCAGGTCACCTGTGTACAATTAACCTCCCCCTCGGACCCCCTCTTTCAGTATAAGCCATCAAAATCCCCCATGTTTATCTCCGCACATGCAAAACACTGAGTTGGGTCTTAGCGCACAAGACGGGTGGGCCATCACAGCCCCCCTAACATGACGATGACATGGTGGGGTTGGGGGGGTCACGAACTAGGAATGCGACCACAAGCACCCCCAAAGACTGGATGGCAAGTATGTTTTCTCTCATAATCCCCCCCTCGTCCAACCACGTCTGAGCAAATACCTCCAACAGGCAAGCTAATCAAAACAGCCGAGTCGGCGCACTCGTGCCAGAGAGTGACTTTTGCTGTCAAATAATGCTAATTAGAAGCAAATAAATCAGGCGTTGGAGAGAGAACGTCTGACAACGCCCACCCAGGCGCTTCCCGTTGGTAAATGGCGAAGGTTCGAGGAGAAAGTGGCGATTGTGGTGGTAATAGGATTTCGGGAACGGAAAATAAGAGGCAGTTCCCATCACAAAATTGTTGAATTTTACAATTTTTCTCGTATAAGCTGCCCTCTGATTGACAATTTTCACCTCCATATTCATGGTTTTAATAGGGAGTACAATTGTGTTCCTGTTTTATGCAAAATAAAGTTTTTTCTTCTTCTTGAATTTCATTCATAGCCATCAAAATGTAATTTGTGCGCATATAAGCCGTACCCTCGATTCAGTCATCATTGGTTTCCTTAAAATTGCTAATTAATCTTTGGAATTGGTGCTGAAATTCAGAATTCAGGTCTTTAATCGTAGTCTTCAGATGTATATTAGTTTTTGTTATTGATCCTGGTCAAAAATCCCAAAAATGTGAGTAGAATACAATGCGGTCATTCCTTAGAGTGGGTTTTCGTTGAACCAATATTGTCTGTTATTGTGTTGCGGCTTAGAAATTGCACTGTTTCTTGCTAACAGCTGTTTCTCGTAGTCAGTTGGTACGTCTTATTCCGTGAGGCAATGGGGTCGAAATATTCTCCGACCACAATAACAAACGCCCGATTAATTACAAGCTGTGGGTTTTTGATACAGTTGTTGTCTGTGCTGCAGCTGTACTTAATACTGGGGAAACAGAGAGAAGTTTTCGTTGTGTTTTGGCTTTTGTGGGAACTTCGTCCAGACGCTGGGTGACTCAAAGCTTCCAGAACGGGGCGTTGAATGTCCGTAGGGAGTTGGACCCGTGTCGCTTGGAATTTTGTCACGGCATGGGCAAAATGGGAGGCCAACTTCAATGTGTGTTAAACGGAGCATGGGGTTGATTCCAGGCCTGAGATTGGTCTGGAAAACGTCAACAAAAGAGACTTGAAAGGGAAGCCATTTTATTTTTAAGGCTTTTTACGCTGGCTATTTTCAGGAACCGGGTGTCTTTGATGTAACTCCTTGGACGGAAAGCCTTGGACGGAAAGGTCTTGGACGGAAAGTCCTTGGAAGGAAAGTCCTTGGAAGGAAAGTTCTTGGACGGAAAGGCCTAGGATGGAAAGGTCTTGGAAGGAAAGTCCTTGGAAGGAAAGTCCTTGGAAGGAAAGTCCTTGGAAGGAAAGTCCTTGGAAGGAAAGTCCTTGGAAGGAAAGTCCTTGGAAGGAAAGTCCTTGGAAGGAAAGTCCTTGGACGGAAAGGCCTAGGATGGAAAGGTCTTGGACGGAAAGGCCTTGGACACCTTAAAGGACAGCTACATGGCTTCAAACAATTATCAATATTTACAAATACTAACTACAATACAATTTTGTACAAGACAATAAAACAGTATTCAAGACCTAAAAGTCAAACATTTCATCATTTGAGTCTAATTCTTATTAATTTTTACTATAATTGTAAATTATTATATTCACTTTTTTAATGGAATTTTGTGAGAAGGGCTTGGCTTGTTATGAACTGCAGTGTTATTTTGGTAAAAGTTGAATCATTTGTTGTTTGTTAAATTCAGGGCAGACAGAAACAAATAATAATAAATTATCTGTTAAAAAAATAAAGAATGATTTTAAATAAAACATCATCAACTTGTTCCTATTGACTGCACCCACCGTCCGTGTGTGCTTCTCATGAATAAATGACAAGCGGGACATGTTTACCTCATTACACTCACACACATAACACACAACTTTTACAAATACAAAAAGTAGCTTAGGGGCCAAAAAGAGCTCATTAATATTGAATATAAATGCAAAAAAGAATTAAAACATGCAATTATTCATCACAGGAGTGATAGAAGGGAGCTCTCGGGAAGCTCATGCGTACAACGACCAATCGGATTTGTCGATTAGGTTGATGCGAGGTTTTTCGCCAGAATGCATAACCCATCCGTCATTATTGAGGACAAATATTATATATAGTTCAAATTTAGGACCAGCTTTTATTTATGTACCTATTCTGTAATGAATCACAAAATTTGACAGATGTTTCAAAGATGTTTTAACATTTTTGGTAGTTTTATATCAGCTGATACATTCTTAAAATGTGGTGTTGTCTTATAGTCAGGAACTTCTACGTTATAAACAGCCAACAATTTAATCCATTTAAAATCAGCTAAATTTGTAGGCATTCATCAAAAAACATTGCTTTTTTAATGGCAAATATGAGTTAAAACAAGGTTCTTAAATCCTTTCAAAGTCACAAATCACTTCAACAATGTGTCATCCTTCTGAAAAGTTGCCATTATTTTTTTTCAAAGATGAGTGTCTCACAGTAGAAGACATCTACAAGTACACAATCTTTTTAAATACAAGTCTTAATGTAAAAAAATGCAGTGCACAGCTATTTAAAAGCGCATTTTCCATCTAAAGTTCAACCATTACAACAACAAAAATATTTAGCTACAGTCCAAAGCGCTTAAGCTAATAGCCTTCCCTGCAGTGAGTCTGTCTCACTGATAGGACGCCACACGTTTGACCCCTCAGGTCGTATTTCCCATCGAGAGCGTGTCAGGTAAGCGCAACACAGGTCGACGAGCGCTCACAAGGGGGCTCGGCTCGGGTGTCCCGTTTCATACGACAGCTGGCCAACGCGAGTTGCCCGGAGGTCCGCCTCTCCCACCTCACGGCAACCCTTCTCCCAGGGCCGAGGCCTAGCTAGTTACCCGATCCCTTGCCCACCTCGCATGGGAACACGGAGCTATTTTAATTACGAGCCCCGTTACGCTCAGGTGCCGAAAGTCGCCTCGCGGGCATTGTGATAATTGATCATGTTGCGGGGGCGTGTCACGCCCACAAAGGCCATGGAGGTGAGTGGTGCTAATTTTAGCCGAAGCGATGCGGGCACATCACGCGGATGCTATTTTTAAAACAGTACCTTGCTTTTACATGCTGCCATCATTGAGATACTTCAAGTACCGTATTTTCTAAGCCAACCCTTGTATAGCCTTAAAAAGGCCTTAAAATCGTTAAGTTTTAATATTTCTCGCATATAAGCCGCTCTCTGATTCACAATTTTCACCTCCACATTCATGATTTTAATAAGGAGTACACATGTTTTACTTTGAAAGGAAAATCTTAATAAAAATGGTCTTTCTGAGATACTATATGAATCTAAAGAAGTTAATAATATATCCAGGAATGGTTGTTTTGTTACTGCAAAACTGAAAATAACCAAAATGCCCATACACTAAAAAATTAAGTTTTCAGATACATTGGTGACAGAAAAATCTGTGAAGATTTGGTTTTAAATTCATTTACTGAAAGGTTAAGTCCACCTGTGGGGTCAGACATTAATGATAGGACCTCCCATGACTGTCAGCTCATCAAACCTGGCACAGTTGCCTTACGTAGCACAAACGCCGACTCCGATGAGCTCACTGATGGATGTAGGTCCGCCCCTTCGAGGTCTAAAACAAATTTTTTAATGATGTGACAACGTTGGCCGGTGCAACCGGCGTATAAACGGCCGGGCTTGTCGCTAGGTGACCGGCGGCGGTCATTGGTGCTTCCGCATTTGTTTGATCCCCGCCGGGGTGTCACACGCTTCCCGGCTCGAAATAGATGGTGGCCACATTACGACATTTGCACTTCCTGCAGTCAGGTGATCTTGCAAACAGTTTTGCGTTTAGTTTGCTCACGATCTCAAACTTGACACTACAGCGTCTACGATTGAGTTACCCACCACCCATCAAAATGATTTTATCCGGTCCCGAGACAACGTAAACAGGCGTCACTCCAGTTCCTAATGCGTCTTCTTAGAAAATTGAGTTATCCATCCCTTTTTTCTTTGGCCTTTTCCTCTTTGTTTTTGTCTAAAGCTCCTAAGCAGCCGCCATCAAAGTTCCCCTTTGAAGGCACAAACGAGGCGGGATGGTCTCTTCTGGGAGACTTACAGAGGCCCTGATCCGATTACCCCGGCAGAAACCACCCTGCTGAAAAATGTGTCTGCAAGCCCCCGAGCTGCCTTTTCACCCGACGCTCGCACGCCACGCTTTGACTGGGCTCGTCTGTCGATGGAAATGAAATTGGACGGAAACCTGACTTACCAACTGCTGCTATTTCTACTAAAAATGTACTTCACAACCCACCAAAACACTCTGCATTTTATTATTTTTCAAAAATACAAATGCCAGACATGGGACAATACTAATAAGTATTCAGATGCCACCTTAGTTTACAAAATCTTCCAACAAAAAGCTCCTCCTCCTCAGCAAGATTTTGTACCAAAAAATGCCAACACATCAACAAGGGCTGGCTCTAGAGGTGACTGTGTAGTTCCCTGCAAAATGTTAATCAGTATTTATATTCAGGTATGAAGGTGCTTTGGCTAATTTAGAACTCTTTTTTTGTATTTCTTGGTTGAAATTGCAATACAGATACAAGACACAGAAGACATTGTAGACCTAGTTAAAAAAAACTGGAGCCACACACAGGAATTCCACAAGGTGAGGACCTTCTACAGACTGAGACTGAGGTCTAGTATTTGTCATTGTTTATCTTCAAGCTACACAAAGGGCTAAAGATGCAAATTAGCCCTATAATCTTACATATTTACATATACATCTTCATTAACATGAATATATTGCAAAAAGCTATAAATGACTGAGACTCCGCCCACCACCAGACACACCTGGACTCTCCTATACAAGAAGAAAAAAAAATCAACAACTTTAAGTTTGGAATCAGGCCCTTAAGTTGTTTCTCAGGGGTGAATGTTCTTGGAAAAGCGACTTCATCACCCCCAGGTTCGCCCACCAATGAAACGTCCCGTTGAATTAACAGCTGGCCGGTACGACATTTTGTAGGATATTACCGAGACTTTAATCAGAGCGGACAGCGGCTAACGATTGACTTCTCCGAGTCGTCAATGAGCCCAGGAACCTGATTATCGTGTTTACTTGAGCACTTGTCCCCAATTGGGGAAGGTCAAGTGTGGGCGGAGCTTGGTTCCCAAATGAAAAGTGATGCAGGTGCTTTACGGCGGCGGAGCCGGTTTGGGGCGGCTCCCGGAGATGGGCCAGACTTGGAAAAATCACATTAACCAGTCAGATTGAAGCATCCAGATCCATTCTTTGCACCGGCTGATCCCATTAGAGCCATGCCGCCGCCCCCTTCCTTCTGCGCCATCCTTTCCTTGGCTACGGCAGGAAATGGCTTTTTATGACGGCCAATTCATTTACCGTGAAAGCAGCCCGTCGCGCATTGCTGATATTGTCTTTGTCGCCGATTCATCACGTTTGCAGAGCGCTGTCAAAGACAGCGTTGCACATTTATGAGTATAATCCGGGTATGATGTTGTAATTAGGTTGGATTTGCTTATTTTAGTAACAGTGTGGAAAGGGCTGGTGAGAAAATGAAGGTTTCCAGTCCAGCAAAATCTGCTCTTTCATAGAAATACTTTACATGAAGATATTATGCATTCCAACACTAACTACATTGATTCATTCATTTTTTTCCGAACTGCTTCAGGCACCCTGAACTGGTGGTCAGCCAATCACAGGACACCATGAAAAAAAATAACCATTCACACTCACAAATCTGCCTAGAGGCAATTTAGATTGTCCAAGCAACCTACCATCTGGTAAGAAACTGGAGAACCTGTAGAAAAACCACATAAAACCTTCAAACTCCACACATGACCTACCTGGATTTGAACCCAAAACCCAAGACCTGCGAGGCAGACACACCAACCACTCAACTACCGATCCGCATTCATTTACTACATGTTATTGAAATGTACACTAAACATAATACAATAAAATATACATCTCACTGCCCTCATTTACGACATGTTATTGAAATGTACACTAAACATAATACAATAAAATACACATCAACTTTACAATGAGTAATGGAAACTATAATAATTTTAAGTTTTTTGTTTTTTAAAATTTTTCCAGCTTCAAGTAGCTCATCCTACTGTTATGCCTATTTATAGCTAGCTAGCCACTGCCACACGTATCCTAGCAACTGACGCCACCGACATCCCTACATAACCCCCCTCCCCCGTGGCCATCCCCGAACTCTGGCATATCCCAGCATGCCTGGTCGCCCCGCAACCTTCCACAATGGCCGCCTGGAAAAAAAACTCAAGAGTCAAATCCGAGACGGTGGTGTCAGTTCTCACTTTTTTGTCACTGCCACGGCGTAACTCTTTTGTTTTTCTTTTATTTTCCAGTCCATTGATGCGAGATATTGGCCACACAAAGTTTGCTCATCGTTTCCTCGCTAACATTTACGAGAATCCCGCCGCCATCTGCGCCCGCCGACATGGTTCCGCCGGTCGGCCCCTCGTAACTCTAATGGTCCTTTAAATCAGCCACTGCAGACTTTATTACAAAGTGACGGCAACAAGTGGGCCGCCGGGAGGGGTTTTGCCATCACTGGGGCAAATGTAGACCACCACGGTGACATTTTGTGCACCTGTTGCACGATGGAGAGATGTAAAATATCCGGGAGTGGAGACTCAAGACTTCTGGATGGAATCGAAAAATGTTTTTAAGTATTTAAAACTGGGTTAGGGTACCATTTTAGCTAATTACAACCTGAATCCTATTTCCACAAAAGGACTACATAAGTGGCTCCAGTTTTTTGAACTAGGTCTACAAAGTCTTGTGTGTCTTGTGTCTGTCTTGCAACTACAACCAAGAAATTTTCCAATTACAGGATGAAATAAAGTTCGAACTTAACCCATCTTTCTACTCATCACACAATAAAGTCAACGAGTCTTGACAACCGGTTTCTATCAAATAACTGCCAAAATTCTAATCTTTTGATACGTTATTGGTTTCACCTTTGCAGTAACAAAAACACTTTTAAATGCACAATTACTATATGGGGTCGGTCTTCATTTTTTTGAATACACTTTGATTCTATTATTAAATTAATGTGTGAAAACATAGTAGTCCTTTCAGTTGAACTTCATGTTAGCATTTAAAAAATAAGGTTCCCAGATCGGCTGAGCTACGAAAGACTTAATTAGAAATAATTTCATTTGTATACTGTAGCTTCTTTGTTCGGACCAAGTTTGTGATGTCACCCACAAATCCGTCCCTGTTTAGTCCTCCCAGCGGGGGGGCCTACCAGGTGCTCCCATTATACAGCCGTTCAGTCTTGTCACTTGAACGATGGAGCAGTCAGTCAGTCAGTTGTCCGCTATCATCTTGCAGCCTATAATTACCACCAATCATCTTGGATTAAGCGCATCTGCGTGAAGAAGCCGGCAAACATCTGCTGGCGTTTGCTTAACAGGTAGATGGACTTTACTCAAACAAGACTGAGAAAAACCCTCTTCTTCTTTTTTAAGAAAAAATATTTTCCTCCAAAGAAGCCCAACTTCAGATGATTGACAGCCGCGGTGCGACTCGTAACCCGCAAACCTCTGAGTGTGATTAAGTTGTTTACATAGACAGACGGCGAGGGCGGGACTGGGCGGAGGCCAAAAGGGAGATGGACAAAAAAATAAAATAAAAACAACAATAACAACGCTCGGGATGATGCTTAATTGATGGCACATTCCAGTCATGGAGCGTGCTCAAGATGTGGGAATGGAATATTTTGGAACATCCACTCTAAATCTCTTGGGACGGCTAAACTGGTGCACCGGCAGTTAAAGGGCAGCGAGGGGAACGTAAAGATAGCCACAGAAAAGGAAAGAGAAGCTACAATGACGTTGGAAGGATTGTGGCTACTCTGGACACTATGAAATAGAGAGTAGAACAAGTTTATCACATGATCTAATTGTGACAAACACAAGGCCAAAACAAAACCAAAAAAATACTGTAGGAATACCCACCACCTGTCTGAAAATGATCAAATTCTATCTTCCATGAGTTAGTTTGACTTATAAAGAATGTTTTTTTTTACAGAATACAAGAGCGCTTAATTAAAAGTACTTTTTTAAAAGGAAGATGAAGATTCAAGAACAGAGTTCCAAAATAAAAGAGCCACTTTGAGATGCCAATTTTTCTTCCTTGTACGAATGTGTATTTGAGCGCAGCACTTCTGGCTTTAAGAGCTTCACGGAATTAAAAGAATATATTAAAAATGCCATTAAATGAGATGATGGCTGCGAATCGGGTGAGTAAAACAAATGGAGCTTTTTGCCGTCACCTTTATGGGATGGCACAAGTGCTGAGTTAGTACTATGAAGAAGAATGATTAAAAAAAAACCCTGAAAATCAACAAATGGCATTGGGTCCATCCTTATTCCCATCTGGCAACACGACCCGTATAAAGCCTTGGCGAATGAATGACTCGGTCCGTATAAAAGCCGCAACATGTCCACATAAACGTTCTCTTGACAGTGTCCTTCTTCAGTTCCCATGAAAATAAGAATAGCAGGCGAGTCTCCAGTAACTCGATAGGCAACCCGATGAAATGCCATCAGAGCGAGGTGATGACAACGTCAAAAAATGCCAAGATCCCTTCCCATCATTTTCCCATTCATCCCACCACACTGCTAGCATTAGCAACACGCTACTCCAAGAACAAAAACGAAAATAATCCAGACTCAGTTCAGATTTTTTTGTTTTTAGGAATTTGGTCCAATACTAACAAGTCTAACGCTTAAAATGAAGGCGGAGTTTCAGTTCTAATTTGGTATTGATGGTTGTATTCCGTAAAATTGCTCATGTGGTAGTTGAGGATCCTCCAGGGGAATGTGGTCAAGGTCTTCAAAAAACCAGTAAGGCCTTTAATCAGTTCTCTGCTGGGGTGCTTCTGTCATCTATACAGGGGTCCCGGTAGTCTCCCCAGAGTAAAGCCGGGGTCCAATCAGCGGCCAATCGTCGACATGGAACCACGTTGGCCGCCGTTTAACCCTCGCACGGCCGACTCTCTGGAGTCCGAGAGTTGGCAAACACTAGCGGTGTCTTGTTTCTTGGCTTCTTTAGCCTCTGAACTGTGAGGACAGACGGGAGCCCCCCTACTAGGGACCTCCTGGGAGTTGGATTGGGGCCTTTTGAAATGAGATGTTTAGGAGGTTTGGTTCTGTTCTCCAAAGAAATTCAAGGGACTACATTTTTTTAGAATATAGTCAAGGGCTGTGACAATATTTTAGTTGTTCCTGTTGGGTTTAGGGTTTTCAGAAAGGTGTTTCAATGGTTTTCGGGTATCAGGTGGAAAGAAAAACTAGAGTTTCAGACTAGGAAGTCATGATGGGGTTAGGTCCTAGCACTATTAACTAGTTGGGGTAAAACTTGAGGTTTCTAGTAGTGTAAGGTTCAACTTTGTCTGTTGCTATCATTAATTTCTGATAGGACGTACTCCCATCCAAGGGTTTGATTTCCGGGACCATGTAGCCGAAAACCGGTGACTCCAATCTTGGGATTGAATCCGATACCAGGTATCAGATCGGGACATCGTTAGTCAGGTTTTGAAATTAATGTTTCAATAACCTTCATGTTTCAGGCAAGTCATTTTACACAGCAAGACATCATTACCCACACTTATCCCTGTTAGTGTAAACAAATGTTTGTCACGGTGGCGTCTCTCGTTAAAAAGTGACAGCAGAGCAAAGCCGCTTGATTCCAGTCGTGGCGTTAGCTCAAGTGTAGAAAGCAGGGAGCATAATTTATAAGACTTTACGGGCCGTCTCATAAGATCAGCATGAGTGGCTGTTTATGGGCCGATGTGATTCTTAGAAGGCTTGTAAAAGAAGGTCTGGCTTGGTCAAATTCACTTAAGCTAACAAGGGACGGCCATCCGGTATACAGCACTACAACTGAGAACTCTTAAGTAGTATAATACGTGCAATATGACTCGTTTTAGAGACAAGAAATAACTGGGAATGTTTGTGATGGGGACGGACGGTCCTTCCGGGAAAAGGTCGAAGAAAATAATCAAGTGTTTACTTCCGTAAATGAAGACATGACAGGATTGTCAACAAAATTAATCTCCATAAGAGTCGAACTTTTCTTGAGGAGAAAGACAGGCATTCCAGGACAGATCTGGCGAGTTCCGAAGACTTTCAAACCTGAGATGTGAGCGGTGATAGTAAAACCTGTCAAAATACGTGGGCTGGGGTCTTAGTCCGTGATCCAAAACGAAACCAAGTCTGGCTTTTGTCAACATGTACAAGCGCTGTTTGTTTGCGTTCAATATAAACAACGGAAATGTCCAAAGTCTTACATTGGGGTCGTGGGACATGAAGCTTTAACCCCGCGGTATGAAAACCAAGATGGAGTGTTTTTCTGGGAGCTTCTAAATATTGTGGTTTGAGCATTTTATTCGTGTGAATTTCCTGGAAAAAATGGAGGATTTTTAAAAAGAAAAGTTTTTGGATGTTGTTTTAGACATTGCAATGTTTTTTTTATGTTATGTAGAACTAAATATTTATGGCTAAAATGTCTTGTTTTCATCTATTAATTTCAACATTAGCATTTCTTATGTATTACCTAGTTTTTTTAATGAAAGTTGCATAATTGGGGAATTCTATAATTAATGTAATCTCTTAATTCTTGCAAAAAATACTCTATATTGTCACAAAGAAGCTAAATGAAGAATAAAAAACTACAAACATAGTAAAAGATACAGACTAACTAAATGTAATATATCAAAGTAGAATAAACATCTAAAAAAACATGAATCAAATCAAACTATGACAAATCTTGTGCTATTAATATTCTCTTTAAAAATATATATATGTATTTGAGCTCTAAAATCTGAAATGAGGGTTTTACAATTTGGGACAAAACTAATTACAGATATTAAACTTTAACATCCGTAATGTGTTTTGTCCCATTTTGACAATCACCTTTAGCGCCATCCAAAAAGTAAAACTTAAATCTCACCCTCAACATCCTTTTCCCGTTTCTAACAAGTTTCCTAAACGCCAAACAGCCGCCCCCTTGATTTGTTTTGACAGTCCGCGAGCTCGAAAAACGAGACTTTACGACATCTCGGGTGGTATCAGCGAAAAAGCAAAGACCCCGAACGCGTCTTAAGATGTGGCGAAGACATCTCGGGGCACGGCTGACAAACAAGACGTCAGCATTCACGTCGCCGTGTTTATCTCGGCGGCCGTTCCTCGCACCGTGGCGCCGCTCCAGCGCTGAACGCTGGAGATAATAAACCTCAGCATGAAGACAACGTGAGGATGAGTTGAAACAGCTCGGCTCCGAGTACAAATGCAAAGAATCATCCGACTGTGGCATGGCCTGACTCCATTTTGGCTCCGGGGTATTTTGTTTTTTAAAGCTTAACCTTCCACGTGACAATGTCCAGGTGCCCGTAAAAAGTGAAATCTGCTTTTTGTGAGTGTTGGCATTCCCGGCCAGGAAAATATTATGAATAATGCCAGGCACGTACCAGCACACACACGTGCTACGCATTAGCGATGCGGGAATTTGTTTCGTTTCACGTCGGATACGCGTACGGGGTGCCCGAGGATCTATCGGGCCGGCGTTCCTTCATGCGTTGCCGCCCCGTGAATTGCATACAAGTTGTTAATAGAGAACATGAGGTGGTGTTAAACCTGAATGAGCAGCAGCTTGGCAAAGTACGTTCTAGATTAAGATGAAGATGGCAGCATATTTTCTCACTTGTAATTCATTTTTTCATTGTAGTCAAAAGAAATCTTGAAAGTAGAATGAAATACTGGATATTCTAGCATATGAGGTGCTTTTGCGTAACCTTTAAATTACCTTAAAATGGTTGAATTTTACAATTTCTCTCGTATACGCCGCCCCCTGATTGACAATGTTCAACCCCATATTCATGGTTTTAATAGGGAGTAAAATTGTGTTACTCTGAAGGGAAAATATTAAGAAAAATCTGAACTATTTCTGCGATACTGTATCAATTGATTGCTGGATTGCACAAAAAGGAGGTCAGGTGAGCAGTACAACCAGTAAGTGTGCCTATAGCAGTCTAGTTTGTCATCCATAGACAAGATGGCGGCACCCTGAGCGAGCAATGGCAGGCACAAGTTAGTTTTTTCACATTTTATGCAAGATACATTTAGTATTTTTTCTTGAATTTCATTCATAGACGTCAAAATAAATTTTTGTGCCTGTTAAGTCTAATTTATGCGCATATAAGCCATACCTCGATTCAGTAATTTTTTGCGACAAATACGGTAAACGGAGATAGTATTTTTGCTGAAGTGATAATCAATAATCCTACATTAGACATGCCAGCTTCTTTTTCGTAAATAATACACAATATGACGCAAACAACTTGATTTTTTAAATATTTTTAAAAAAGAACCCTTCTTTACTTTGAGCAACTTTTCCAAAGTCATCATAAAAGTCTGTCTTATGGCCACATAAAGGAGTAAGAGCGCACTCACATTCCTCTCTGCGATGATGTGTGTATTCCCGACGACATTTATGGTTGGCCGTAATGGATTGCGGCCCGTTAAAGATTCCCTAACTGCTCCGTCTTTTAGTGCCAAACGGATTTGCGTTTGGCACGCCGCCTTTTCTCTCCCGAGAACGCCACACTTTCAATTAAGCGCTACCAGTGCTTTTCCTGCCACCTCGTAACTCGATTTTTTTTCTCGCATTTTCACCAACCGCAGTAATACACAGCCTTTTGGACTTTATCTGGAATATATTTTTTTCAGTATCCATTTGTGTATAGCGCCATTAAAGATGCTCATGTTGGAATGTGGGAGAGTTAATCGCGATGGACCAATCAACAAGCTAACATTTACCGTATTTTCTGGCATATCCAGCCATATTGATGCTAAAAAAAATATAACTGAATCCAGGGTACGGCTTATATGCGCATAAATTAGACTTAACATCCACAAAATGCCATAACGCAAGACAATGCAGCATAAACGGTCCTTTATTTCAAAATAAAGAAAAGGTAAATAGATAGGACGCTAAATTAAAATGTATTTTGACATCTATGAATGAAATTCAAGAAAAAAATTAACATATATTGCATAAAACGTGGAAAAAAAATCACTTACTTGTGGATGCATCTTACCTAGGGATGACAAACTAGACCACTACAGACATATTTACTGGTTGTACTGCTCACATGACCTCATTTTCGAATTTTTCTAAGTATCCCCAATAGGAATGTGCAATCTAACAATCGATTAATAAAATAAAATACAATTTGCAATGATTTTTATTA
Organism: Stigmatopora nigra; assembly: GCF_051989575.1. Taxonomy (NCBI): domain Eukaryota; kingdom Metazoa; phylum Chordata; class Actinopteri; order Syngnathiformes; family Syngnathidae; genus Stigmatopora; species Stigmatopora nigra. The sequence continues at coordinate 10,692,130 of NC_135525.1, forward strand.
AGATTTTCCCTTCAAAGTAACAGATTTGTACTTCCTATTAAAACCAAGAATGTGGAGTTGAAAATTGTGAATCATGAGGCGGCTTATACGAGGGAAAATATAAAATTCAATGATTTCAAGGCCATTTTAAGGGTATGACTTATACACAGAGGCGGCTAAAATTCAAGAAAATACTGTAATTGTTCTACTAAAGACAACCAAAAATAGTTCAAGGATTCTATCCTCACAAACAAAAAATAAACAGGTGATAAATTTATCAAAAGGACATTGTCTGTCAAAACAGGACCAATGAAGGATGGAAATTCCACAAGCCGTCATCTCAAGGTCATGTCCACCAGATCTCCGTCCGTTCAATCTCCGAAAATAAAACAGATTCCTTCCAGTATTTGTTTCTACTCATTTCCAATTCTCCCCTCTGTTGACAGCGCAAAACATTTAGCAAAAGACGCCTAAAATGCAAAGCGTGACATGATAAATTAACGGCACGACACCTCGTACATCGTGACGCCTCGCATTGAAATTCCTCTGCCGGGAAAAAAAAAATAGGAGATACGCTGATGAATGCCCCTTCGCCACCAGACCGAAAGTCGTCCCATACATTAAATCCAGCCGTCCAACCCCGTCTGACACAAATGCGTCAGAATGACGGCTCATCTTTCTTCCCCGCTCATCTCTGTTTTGTTTTCCTATCGACACACCAAGGACAAAGAGGTTCAAAATATCATCCAATCAGGGTCTGGTTAGCATCCAGACAAGACAGATTGAAGACTAGGAACAAGACCAAGTTCCGGAATGTCAAGAAGGAGAACATTGGGTCAGCATCAGACCACCGACAGCTAAAGCAGTTGTCTCGATTAGCAATTGACAATCAAGAAACGCCATGTTAACACTCATCACTTTCAATAAATAGCCTTAACCAATGGCAATGATACATGTGCTTTCTCATATAGCAACTTGACATTTTGCGTCTGCTGATGCCTTCATTCCTCCAGAAGTGCAACTTTAACTGGAACAGATGGAAGCGATTTAGTCGCCAACTGATCGGACGAAGGACTAACAAGACGTTGGTGGTATTAGGACTACTCCGCATTGGTGTCGGCACCCCATGCAGCTATTTTCAGAGCATCTGATTTTGTGGCGAGATCTGATTCCTTCCGGGAGTTGTTGAGTTTTTAGGATCGAGGGGTTTTTCGGCTTCTGTAAAATCTGTGTGAGTATTTCTCTTTAAAAATTAGAGATGGTAGCAGAAGATGGTGTAATACAGGGACTAAAATCTTTGGATTGGAATCAGGTCACCTAGTTGACCCCTTAAATCAGGGTACCCTAAAGTCTTGAACAAAGAGCTACAGTGAGTGAAGGATTTCATTCCAACCAAATGTAACGAGGCTTTATCCGCAATCGGGCGTCTTATAAGTGCGATCCATTGATTGCAGGCAGGTGTTTGAGCAGAAACCTGATTGGTTCAACCTTGACTGGACGTTTGGTCACCGGTCTTTTGGTCCCTTTTGGTTGCCGGTCTTTTTGTTGCCGGTCTTTTGGTCGCCGGTCAAATGGTGACAGAGAGTTTACTGTTGAAACCAGCTCTCAAAATTATATTCATGAGAGAGTTTAATATGTAAATGTCTACTGTTTTCAAAAGAACTTAAATATTAAACAGTACTTAGATATTAAACAGTACTTGGATATTAAACAGTACTTAGATATTAAACAGTACTTAGATATTAAACGGTACTTAGATATTAAACTCTCTCTCTTGGATATTAAATGTTGAAACCAGCTCTCAAAATCATATTAATGAGAGTTTAATATCTAAGAGTTTAATATCTAAGTACTGTTTAATATCTAATTACTGTGTAATATCTAAGTAATGTTTAATGTCTAAGTACTCTTGAAAACAGTAGATATTTAGATATAAAACTCTCTCATGAATATAATTTTGAGAGCTGGTTTCAACAGTACTTAGATATTTTTAGGATGATTTTCTCTTCATATTTGCCGGTTCCTTTGGACTTGGCAGAGCAGTCGTGATGAGAAATGTCCTATCGAAGAACTTCTGGCACCCACCATGGCAGCTTCATTCTTCACAGCCACCGCTCCCCTTCCTCCGCACGCCTTCTTATCATTTTTTTTTTGCTCTCGCTGTCGCCTCTTTCCCCCGCCCCCGACTTCCCCTCTGCTCTCCGTCTTCCCGTCTGTCGGCAGGACGCCGGTGAACGCCAACCCCGGCGTGTGGGCACTCTCTGATAGGGGTTAATAAGACAGGATGGAGCATTCTGTCCCGCCGTGGTAAACTCGCCATTTGTTTGGCACGGAATCGGCGAAGGGATCCGGGACGGCTCCCAGGGGGACGGGACAGACTAATGTATCGGTACAAAACCATTAGAAACTGTCTGTAGGAAAATGCCCAATCGTGACGTCCAATCTGCGCAGTCTTTGCACTATTCCTCGCTGCGATAACCACATTCTTTTATGACTCTTTTATGTGGTTGCTAAATTGGAACACAGATGTTCATTACAATTCTTCCGTGGGATTTCATGAGGAAAAAAACCTGGACAGTAAAATGGAATCCGAGCATCCTTTAGCGTTTGAAATGGAATTGTATTTAGTGAGCACTTTAAACAATGCAATCCTGGATTTTAAAAGTGCAAATTAATGGGCAACAGAGAACAAGTCAGAAAATGAGTGAAGGAATTAATTGGCGAATGGAAAAGTAGCTCATTCAGGATCATCAAGAAGTACAGAAGTACAGCGTAACACCATGTACAGTATTTTCTCGCATATAGGCCGCAGTTGTCACTCTAAAAAAATGAATGAATCAAAATTGTACGGCTTATATGCAGTTTTCCCGTTAAAAAAATGGCACCACAAGAAAAACGTGACCCTCAAAGAGGTGACACATGAAATGTCGCCGTGCTTCAGGAAGTCAAGCCACGCTTGATGAATCGCCTACTTGTTCTTGTCCTACCCCGAGACCACTCAAGTGCACCAAACCCCCATGCGGTGAATTTGCCCTTTGACCCTTGTGTCCCCGCATTAACGCGTGAGAAAATAGTGAAATTATGACTACTTAACGCCAAGCCGTTGCCCGATAACTGCCCAAACCCCCTAAAAATGACCCTGTTGTTATACAAGTGTCCATTTTTGAATGTGACAACATTGTGACAGATTACAAGGCTAAGGTCCAGTCAAGTATCTGTCCAGAATGCAAATAGAGCTATCGTACTTTGTAATAATACAATATGAACGGCCTGAACATTTTAATGAACAAGCTCGACCACTAGTGGACATTTTTAAAAGTACATGTCTAACTGTGATATATTGCATGCAATACACATTGCAGTGTAATGAGAGCCAGTCTCAGAATAGCAGTAAATGCTTACAAATGCGGCCTTCAAATGTAATGTGTTCACATTCTTTGGCAAGGAGCCACAAATATGGCCTTTAAAAGGGTAAGAAATACATAAAATATATATAAAAAGGCTTCCGAGGTAACAGGATTGTTTTTAAAGTAAAAGTCTTACAATGTGGAAGGACAAATTCAGGCGTTTTTCAATGTAAATTTCTAAATCCAAACTAAAAACACAGTGTAACTCAATTTAGTTGTATTTTATGATCTGTAGTTTTTATTCTGGATCTTTTTAAATACCCTTGGAAATATTTTTTTATTATTATTTTTATTAGACGTCCATATTGGGAGATTCTTCATACTTCATTGAAGGCGCGCTCATTTGACAAGAACTTGTTCAAAGCCTTCTGGTGAAAAAAATTCATGTGACAAACCGACTGTGATGCAAATTCACGGCTTCTTTGGAGAAAGGGGGCGTGTCCAAATCATTCTTTCTTTTTGATCCTGTGACCTTTGCGACCTTTCAGAGCGTACCTGTCAATTCTGTCAAACTTGTGCCTCATGCATACATCAAGACCGTCAAGCCTTCTTTTCTTGGTGGGATTTTGCACTTATTATCCACGGACAAGAGTCCCTAGACCGACTTCTTTGTTGTTTCCAGCTGTTCCGACGCTGTCAAAGCAAAGGGGGGGCTATGAGGGTCTTGCACCCCTGATCCTGGAGCCTAATGACGCCCCCGAGGCAGTGGGCTAAGAGGGCAGGGCGGTGGAGGGGTGAGAGGTCGCCCCTCATCCTTATAATGATGACATTGCTTCATCTTACATGGAAAAACTGCTTATGATGCTTTTGAGAAGAGCTGGTAAAGAACATCGGATTCTGATAGTTGGAAATGAATGGCCGTGATGGGCGTTGTAGCATAACTAGTAAATAAATAGATAATTAAATAGAAAATGGTGACTGGTATGGAACTGGAATAACAAAAATGACGAGGATAGTATTCAGTTTGTCACGATAGAGATGAATTGTTCATAAGAACCAATACAAAAGCAGTAAAGGTCGTTTTTTTAGACCATACTGACCCCTATTGGTCATGAATATATATCATTGGAGACGAACAAAATCTGTGATATATACATATATATAAATAACCATCTATTAATCCAAGGTGTACACACACAAACATGTATAAATAGAAGTACATACACATGTACAAATATACATATATACACATACTACTAATTCAATTCAATCCACTTCAATTCAATTCAATAGAGACCCGCGTTTCTATGTCATAAGTGTTCATAAACAGGTATAAATGAGTGAATAATGAACATGTATAAATGAGTGAATAATGAACATGTATAAATGAGTGAATAATGATGAACAAGATAATGAATAATAATGTAAATAAGAAAAGTTTGACTTACCAAAACCACATACCGGTGTATTGTTCATCAGAATGCGTTATAATGGTTTTTTTAAGCCCGTTCCTTCGTGGGCTCAAACCCAAAAACGGCGAGCATTGGTCGTTTTTGAGGTTCAATAACCTTCATTTTTTCCATTCCAGTCGTCCATTCATATTTAATAATGCGTAATATCGCGTCGATTGGCATTTTTATCTGAAACAGAAACGAAAGTTAGACCTCCACTTAGACCCCGGTTTCGTCGTATTTTGGGGTCGCCACCGGTGCGTTTTTGGACGGCAACTTGAAGGAAATTTCATGCTGGTTGTCATCCAAAAGTTTTCGAAAACAATGGTAATTTACCACGTTGCATTAATGTGATTTTTTTGGTTATTAAAAGCTAAAATTGGTGATATTTACCTTAGTTACCTCAGAAACATTACCTTCCACAGCTGGCGGTGATTGAAAGGCAGAATTCGACAAGGCCCCAAAAGTATGACGCGTTCAAGAAGAATGATGCGTTCAAAAATATACAACTTTTGAGTGATAAACAGTACTAATCAGTTCATATGAGTTAAAACATATACTGCGTTGGTTTGAATTGCGAAAAAGGATTGCAGGAAGGATTAAATAAATAAAAATGAATAAATACATGAATAAACCTCCCAAAAACTATATATACTGTAAGTTTTGCATTAACATTATTAACCATTTAAGTTAAAACACCATAAATAGTACAGAATTTTATTTTAATTTCGTGACTTGAACTCATCATTTATAGATGAATTACAAGTACATTGAATTAAATGTACTGCGATATTACACTATATTTGTCCAAAAATATGTCATATAATTTCATTCATTAGAGGTAGGCAGATACGGTAAAGATGCAACTCGTGTATTTCTATCAAAATCTGTAATGACTATAGAATAAATCATCACTTGGTGTTCCTGCCACTTGCTCGCTCTTTCTGCAAAGTTTGTTTGATTGGGAGTTTGTTTGTCGGATTTAGTTTGACGGGTCGCTGCTGGTTACGGACGGATGTGGACGGTCGGCGACGGTGGGCGTGGTGGAGGTTATTCTCAGAGCCTGGGCTGCTGAGCTGCTCCATGCGACGTGACCTATGACCGGCGTCGGGGGTCAAGACCTGGTGGAGGCTTTTTCCGTGTGGCGTGACTGTTAAAAAATGAAAAAAAATGTAAGAAATTACACCAATCAGATGGGATTATACGTCCAATTTGTAGAGATTGGCACTGTATTTCCCGACTATAAGACGCATTGCATTTAAAGGCGCAACCTCAATGAATGACACATTTTAATTTTTTCTCCAATATAAAGCACTCTGGATAATAAAATGCCGTGTCTATTTTAGAGAAAATTTTAAGTGCGCCTTATAGTCGTGAAAATACGGTATAAAAGATAGAAGTTAGCATCTATGGGCCAGTTTTTGCTATGTTCAATTTGGGCGACCGCCTAAGGTGCAATCTACAAAAGGGGCGCTCACTTTTGCATTGGGTTTCTCCATTCAGGCCTCAAAATAATAATCCAGAACGGCCTCAGGCAGCTACAGTTATGCTATTCTTTACTATACCCGGTTCTCTGGTCATGTGATTAGCACCAACAGAAGTGGAGACTCCGCCCAGTTTGTGTGGCTCATCGACGCCCAATCCACCGCTTCCCTTAGCCGGTTCTTCGTAATCCCAGAAGACTTTGGCAAACTGGTAGAGTTTGACGCAAGAAGAGGCGTTGACTAAAATGCTAAGAGAAAAGACACATATTTTTTAAAGTGATGTCATCCCATGCTGAAGATGGCGATGGCGAGTGAGGCCTAACTTGTTCTCGCAGAAGTGCAGCGACAGCATGCGACCGGTGGTCTCGGCCTCCACCATTATGGACCTCAGGCAGTCCCCCGTCAGGAAGTTGAAGACACGGATCTTTCCGTCGGCGCAACCGGTGACCACTCGAAGGTAAACTAGGGTCAGGGACTTGACCTCTCTGGAGAAAATGTCAACAAAAGGTCAAATTTGAAGCGAAATGACTATTTTCTTAAAACCTGCTTCTGAATTCTACTTACTTTGGATGACTAAAAGTCATAAGGCATTCTTTGGTTTCACGTCTGATACTCCAAGCCATCACCTGACCATTGGTGTCAGCAGATAGGAGATGCCACTCATCCACAAACATGCATCGGACTGCACTGCGGTGGGCGTCAATGACCTGGCACAATAACCACGGGTGTAAGACCACCAGGAAGGACGAACTACGAAAGAAACTCACCCGGAGCAGCGAGGCGTTCTCGGCATCCCAAAGTTTGACGACTCCTCGGTCGCAACTACTGAAGACGGTGGTGGCGTTGATCTTCACTGAGCGCACCGAACTGCGGTGCTTGAAGTTGAAGTCTTCCAAATGCTTCTCGGTCTGCAGACTCCACACTGGCAGAAACAGAGCTTTCTGATTAATATCCAAGTACTGTTTAATATCCAAGTACTGTTTAATATCCAAGCACTGTTTATGATCCAAGTACTGTTTAATATCCAAGCACTGTTTAATATCCAAGCACTGTTTAATATCCAAGTACTGTTTAATATCCAAGTACTGTTTAATATCCAAGTACTGTTTAATATCCAAGTACTGTTTAATATCTAAGTACTGTTTAATATCCAAGTACTGTTTAATATCTAAGTACTGTTTAATATCCAAGCACTGTTTAATATCCAAGTACTGTTTAATATCTAAGTGCTGTTTACTATCTAAGTACTCTTTAATATCCAAGTGCTGTTTAATATCCAAGTACTGTTTAATATCCAAGTACTGTTTAATATCCAAGTACTGTTTAATATCTAAGTGCTGTTTAATATCCAAGTACTGTTTAATATCCAAGCGCTGTTTAATATCCAAGTACTGTTTAATATCCAAGTACTGTTTAATATCCAAGTACTGTTTAATATCCAAGTACTGTGTACTGTTGAAACCATCTCTCAAAATTATATTGATGATAGAGTTTAATATCTAAATATCTACTGTTTTCAACATTACTTTGATATTAAACAGTACTTAGATATGTACCTACCATTGTTAATTTTTGTACCTTTGGCGGTGCAGTCCTTGGCACCAGACACAAGTTTATCCCCGTGTATATCCAAGCAGTTGATCATACTGGAATGACCATAGAGCACCAAAACGCATTGATCTGTCCTCACACTCCAACACCTGTGACAGAATAGACCAAATAGTAGCTCCATACCCACACCGATGGATTTTGCCTACCTGATGCTGGAGTCGCAGCTAGCCGTGATAACCAGGTGGCGCTCTGGGCAGAGCAGGACGACACGGATGCTACCCACGTGGCCCTTCATCAATGCCACATGCTTGGCGACCGTTCCCACGTACAGTAGACGAACAGCACGGTCTTTGGAAGCCGTACTCATGAGGGGTCCACCTTTGTAGTCCACTACACGGTGGGGGTCTTCACTGGAAAAGGACATTTTAGTTTCAGTAAACCGTTTCAGGACCGTAACCAGAACCAACTGACAGTTTTGGTGGTCTAAATGTGTAACCTCAGAATTTTTTTTACCCAATTCCCGTAACAAAATGCTCACTCGTCAATCAGCACCGAAGTAAAATACGCCCCGCAGTAAACGTTGCGTTCTTCCAGCTGTACCGTCTTCGATTTGATGTTTCCATAAGCTGCTTCAAAAGGCCAAAGCTGCAAAAAACACAATCATATCTTCATATTTTCGCTCCTCCTTACACACTTGCTGATTCAGCATGATGGCTATCCAACAACCTCCGTGATTACTCGCATATTGTCTTAAATTGTGACGCACTTTTCACTTGATTATGGAATTGTTTTTGCCAAATCGAAACTTGTTTATTAATTTCCAATGGAGTTGTTTTGTTATTCAATTGGAATAGATGTCTCCTTGTATTGTTTCATAATTATATTAAAGTATAATTATTGACGAACCTAACAACTAGCTTACAAATAAATGAAACTTTCTAGTTTTTGTGTGCTTACACCTGTGGTCTTGACTTCACCGCTCTCGTTTTGTAGGACTGGAACTGCGATCTCAACCATCCTGGCGTAGGAAGGGTTCACCATATGTAGGCCTTTATAGCGCTAAAAAACGAAAATAGTCAAAAAGTCAACGTCAATGCTTAAAAGTCTTGAATTGATACAAGTTTTGCCACCACGCCCACCTTCATCATGGCCTCCACTTGTTCTTGGTAGAGCTTCCTGAAGCGCATCTCCTCCATGGTTTCTCCGGCTAGATGCTTCCAATGCTTGCAGACCTTCATGCAGCGCTTTAGCGTAGCCTCGTCGAGCAGCCCTGACTCCACACAGAACATCTAAATACGATCCAAACTGAACACCAAGATGGGAAAAACATGCAGCACCATTTTCGGACTACAAAGCGCTAATTCCCAGCCATTGGAGACCATTGGTTTTACCGCACTGGTTGTCAGGTGCGCTTTATAGTCCGAAAATTAAGGTTAGGTCTGCAGTTGTACCCAAAATCATCTTGGAGAGGTCAGCGGGAAGGCCGCCGATAAAGTCTCGTGTTCTGCTGAGTCCAAATGAAGTCTTTGAGGTCCCAGGTGGGCCAGGAGTGACTAGAAGAAGCTCATTCTCCTGGAAGTCGTCCGTGCTGTCCTGCTCATGTGATTTGCTACTGCAACTCGTAACTGAAAATGTCAATGATTTGATGGGGATGCTTTATTATATTTCATAATGCGCATACATTAAGAGTTGGATGATTGGCTGATTTGGTTTGGTTTGGTTTGTTTTGATTTGGTTTGTTTTGGTTCGATTCTATTTGATTTGGTTTGTTTTGATTTGGTTTGTTTTGATTTGGTTTGTTTTGATTTGTTTTGATTTGGTTTGTTTTGATTTGGTTTGTTTTGATTTGGTTTGTTTTGATTTGTTTTGATTTGGTTTGTTTTGATTTGGTTTGTTTTGATTTGGTTTGTTTTGAATTGGTTTGTTTTGATTTGGTTTGTTTTGATTTGGTTTGTTTTGATTTGGTTTGTTTTGGTTTGTTTTAATTTGGTTTGTTTTGATTTGATCTGGTTTGTTTTGATCTGGTTTGCTTTGATCCAGTTTTGATCCGGTTTGTTTTGATCAGGTTTGTTTTGATCCGGTTTGTTTTGATCCGGTTTGTTTTGATCCAGTTTGTTTTGATCCAGTTTGTTTTGGTTTGTTTTGGTTAGTTTTGGTTCATTTTTACTATATTTTTTATGGATTGGCATGCATGGGGTTATGAAAAAGCAATAGAAAATATGTCATCAAGAGTGGTGCAACAAATATTTGTCTTCAATTGGGAACTTTAGTCTTTTTCTTACCATCCAGCTGCCTTTGGAGCTTGGTCACCACCACGCCGATGAGATGCTGGGACATATTCAGCAGCTCTGGGTCGCATCTGAGCAGCAACAGGCATAGATAGCGCGTCTGAACCCACTCTGGGGTGTCATCGAACCACTGCCAGATCTCCCGGGTCAGGGTGGAGGGCTTCCTCTTGCGGTTAAGCCGTGCATAGAGCTCCGGCAAGGTCTTCCCCTTGGATGGGGCGTAGCTCAGCAAGTTCCATGATGTTAGGCGCAGCGAGTTCTGGATGTTCTCCAGGACCGGTGCGCTCTTGCAGCGCACCACCAGACCCACGATGAAGCTCCGGCGGGGCTCATCCGAAATCTTCCACAGGTCCAACGGCGTGGGTTGACTCGATTTGGGCCGATCGAAGAGGCAAGATGGGCAGATCTCGCATGGTTCCTCGGTTCGGCTCTTACACGTCGGTTGACGGGGACGCGAGAGACGTGATTCTGACATTTTTGCCTTGTTTGAAGTGGACGCCGAGTTACCAGGCAATGGGCGTTGCTACCACGCAGTGGGGATTCGATCGCAGAACCGAGCGTGTGTCTGTGGAGCATTTTAGATTAATGCATTTCTAGCTGCAATGGATCCGCTTTGGGACAAGGACGTCCGCGTCTTCGTGATGGTTCGGACACACGCTTGCAACTCATAAGCAAACGCCACACTTAAAAGGCGATGACGGGATGGTAGTGACGTTTTCCATCTGTGAACAAAAAAATGGTGCGCCGCCCGGGAATCGAACCCGGGTCGCAAGAATGGGAATCTTGCATGATACCACTACACCAGCGGCGCGGTGAGGGAAACTGCGTCAACATACTTTATATAACATACTTGATCTAAACTTGTGGTATTTTAAAATCAATTAAACTCGTCGCGTGAGTTATAACTTAATAACATGCATTAAAACAATTGAATAAATACATTTTGGTAACGTTAATCAATACTTCGGAGTACCACATTTTAAACCAGTGTGTAATCTTCTTATGACCGCTAGTGGTCACTGTTGTTTCATATCAGAAGACCAAATTGCTTAACATTATTATTTCTCTTTAATTTATTCACTGCTTTTGCCTGTCAAATCTTTTTTAAATATGTGCAAACCTTGATGAATGCATTTATATTGTCAACAAAGTGCAACAAAATGGGTTTAAAAGCTCCCAAAGACAACCCCAAACCTTAAATTCACTGAATAATTATAAATAATTGAATAACAATGAAAGAAAAACTAGTGCAGAAGTAAAAACAATCCCTTAAAAAGCAATAAATTTGAATTCATTATTTCTCTTATTGCTTTCCCACATGCAAATTATCATTTCTCGCGTCCCAGTTATTAGATTTTTGTGATTTTCTAAACGTGACTGGGAGTAATTGTTGTACGTCTGGTGACCAATCGCCTGTCTTTCAACCTTTTGCATAGAAGCATTATTACTTCTAAGTAGCTGCAGGCCTTTGTGTGCAATCAATCCTAACTTTATTACTCAAGAGAGACATTTCAAAATTTAATGTGCTAGTTATTTAAGGGTTGACTAGCTCAATTGTCCTAAAGTCAGAGATCGGTCGCTTCTGAAAGGTCGCCCATCCAAAAGGTTGAATAGATTTCGCGACCTGCAAAAACGAAATAAAAAAATGGATGTGTTTAATCAATATCCATGTAAATATTGTAATTTGAATAAGGCTGAAGCTTGATCAGTCTATCAAGGAATGGTCGCTCACAGTCCTCTAAAAAAAGAGAAAGCCCAGTTTCCTCTCATTAAGAAGATTTTCTCCTTCATGCCTCCTTGTGGGGGAATTTTTAATGGCCTGCCTTTAATCACCTTTGAACCTTGGCAAGCCCCCCCAATTGGATTCCAGCTTGGCCCAATGAATTAATCAACAGTAGCGTCAACGTTTTGAATCGAAACAAAGGATCTCTGGCAATTTGACATTTTTATTCCATTTTTTTTAACCCCCGACGGATTAAATGACAAGAAACTGACAGAAAAGGTGGAGTCATTTGGCCCTTAAGACGTTGTCAGCTGTCAAATACCGTAAATTAATAAAAAACTTACACTCTGGAGGTTCAAGTATTGAACCAAAACACACTGAGATCACTTAGAAGCTAATTAATTATCATTAAAACTAATATAACTACCTTTTTTTAAATTCCGATTTTTCTTGACCGTCACAACATGGCTAGCAATCATCGAATTCAAAATTCCCTAGGGGCGGAGTCTGCAATCCCGTCCATTTTGTAGCTGTTGCTCATTTTGTGTTCTTGGGGTTACGGGGCAGAAAAGATTGGGCGCAGGGATCTGGAGCGTAAAGTCGTTAGAAGGTCTTCTGACACCCCCAATTTGTCTGTGACCTCCAAAAAAATCCCAGCCGTCCTACTTTTACACACTTTTGCACCCTCTGGTGAACATGTTCCACTTCTTAAAGTGCCACGGTCAAATAACTGTTTTTTTTTTTGGTTCGGTGGTAAAGTGTTTTGTGTTTAGGGCTCGCATCTCTGGGGCACAGTGTTCGATTCCGATGACATTGTTCTCCTATGCTAGCTGTGTTGTGATGGTCAAGAGAAAATTAATATTGTTTTGTTGAGATCATCGGAATTTTGGTTCGGAATGTAGGTTAGCGTTTCTGATGGATTTCAGCCAAAATGTTAGCATTTTTGCTAGTTTTTTTGCTTTTTAGTTATTGATTGTGTGAAGTTTGCATGATTTTGTGTGAGGGTTTTCTCCGGGTACTCCGGTTTCCTCCCACATATGCCAAAAACTAGCATGCTGTATGCTAAATTTCTGCTAGATATGAGTGTGAGCATGTTTTTTATCTCGTTAAGCCTTATGATTGGCAATCCACCAATTCAGGGTGTGTCAGAAAATGTTAGACTCCACCCACCATGCAAAACTTGACCCTCCTCCAACATGGACGCCAAACTTGATGTTCCGGATGAAGTACTAGACGAAGACAGATTCTGTGAAAGTGGATTTGAAAAAGAATCACATTATTATACCTTTTGTCAACCCTATTTATTTATTATTTTTATTTTTTTTACCTCATGGACGTCCATCAAGTTCTTTTTTGAAGCCTTAACACGAACTATATATATTGGAGGATTTTTTTAAGCACTTTAGCATCTGAAGACTTTTTCAAAAGGACTCAGTTTGACCCTCAAATCTCTTCGGAGTCCCGGAAAAGATGACGGACGGTTTTTCATTTCTACGACAAAAAGGAACATCCTGCCACAAGGCGACTAATCTCCATTTTTTGTGGCCGAGACGGAAGACACAAAAAAAACAATTGGTATGAATCACCGCTGTCATTTGCGGTCATTACCGCCGGCGCTAGTGATGGACGACACAGCCACCGGGGGTGCCAAAGATTGGCCCCTCCTTCCAAGGATCCTAATGATGATGACATGAATGATAACAAAAAATGCTTATCTTTTGTGTAAACAGTTTGATGACATTCAAAATCGGGGAGTTGAAATCTTTTTGGAGGAAAGTGCAACCGGATTATGAAGGATAGCTTAACATAATTTTGCTTGATAAACTCTAGCTCCACCCCTTTATGTTATATTTTTTTGAATTCATCTTTAGTTAATTTATTGAAGTGTCTTTATCACTCATTTTTGAGGCTTTTCTGAAACAATTTATGGGCATTTTGTTGTTTTTAGTTCCATGTAGAAAGATATATTATATTAATTATCTTTATAAAATGTACGAACATAGAAATGTAGTTTTTATTTGAATTTTTTGAATTGGAATATCGTTAAAAAAATTTAAAAAATAACTCTTTCAGCGCAGTAATCCGCACTAGAATTAATATTGATCAACTATTACGTTTTATTCTTTTTAAGGGAAATAATTTGTTGATATTTTTTTCATGTGACAGCATGTACAGCCTGTGGCCAAAACAACCTGATTTCACATCTGGACCACCAAGTGGGAAACAGAAGGACATTTTTTTAGCGAGTCTTCAACACACAACGCAAACCTATTTTGAAAGAATTCATCACATCACAAAAACGAAATGTGGAAATGACCAAATTTGGGCGAAACGCTTGAATGCTAACCCCGAATTTCTAACAGTCGATACTGTCAGATTGATTTCCACAGGGACAACAACTAAAATACTCAATTCAGGATACTTTGTTTTGTTTTTTGCACGTTTGTAGGTTAAAAAAGAAACAAATAACGGTAAGACAAAGTAAAACGAAGGCATTTTCTAACCCGTATTCCTTTGGGATGGATTTCTATCTGAGAGCTTTACGTATCTGGTCAAGTATGCCAAGAAAATGAGCAAAAACTCCAATTGGGTTGAGGATAACCAGAGAAGCGTGACTTATCCATAAGATCTTGTGTGTAGGACCCATGTAATAAATACTTTTTGTGGGACTATCTATGAATATTATATAGAAAGATCTACAGGGATCTTGTTGAATTTGCATACCTGTTAAAAGAAAAACATACAAATGCAACATAGCACAAACTCCGAGATGGGAAGCCTATCTTTTGGCCAAAGACACCTTCAAGAGGGATTTCCTCCACTCAAACTCTTTCTCCCTCTCGTATTCAGTCAGGTTTCATTAACACCCCGTCTCGCGAGCCCAGAAATAGACGTGGCGCTCACTTGCCCACCTGTTCTCCACCATATCTCGCTCCCTCCAATCAGAGAGCTCACTTCTTATCTGCCCTTCACAAAGTCAACCCATCGCTCTTCTTCTTTTAATCTGTCGGCGCTCTTTGGCTAACATTTTTCCACATGTGTTATCCATCCCACATGTTGCTATCTTCTGGGATTTGTTCGCATTTTGAGACACTATCAAAATATATTCATGAGAGTTTAATATCTAAGTAATGTTTAATATTTATGTACTGTTTAATACCTAAGTACTGTTGAATATCTAAGTACTGTTTAATATCTATGTACAGTTTAATATCTAAGTACTGTTTAATATCCAAGTACTGTTTAATATCTAAGTACTGTTTAGTATCGAAGTACTGTTAAAAACAGTAGATATTTTGGTATTAAACTCTCTCATGAATATAATTTTGAGAGCTGGTTTCAACAGTACTTCGATATTAAACAGTACTTGGATATTAAACAGTACTTCGATATTAAACAGCAATTGGATATTAAACAGTACTTGGATATTAAACAGTACTTGGATATTAAACAGTACTTGGATATTAAACATTACTTGGATATTAAACAGTACTTGGAAATTAAACAGTACTTGGATATTAAACAGTACTTCGATATTAAACAGTACTTGGGTATTAAACAGTACTTGGATATTAAACAGTACTTGGATATTAAACAGTACTTAGATATTAAATTCTCTCTCATGAATATTATTTTGAGAGCTGGTTTTAACAGTAAACTCTCTGTCACCATTTGACCGGCGACCAATCGTCCGGTCACGGATACGAGGTATCAGATAAGGTTTTCAAAATTTGGAAAAATACACACGGATATGTCATCGTCCAAAAAAAAGGCTCTTTAATTTCTCTAAGTGATTCATTACAGGGTGAGGGCGATGGTTGGTCTAGATAAGAATAACATCTTTAAATCACCTGATTTAAAGTCGCTCGTTAAGCAATCCGAAGTGACGGAACAAAAGCAGAGATGAAATCGGAATGCAAAACAGCGGAACAAGGCGTGCTGAATCGGAAAAATGCGCGTGTTGCTACAATCGTAACAAATAGGCCAACATTACACCGTGTCGGACTGGTGAGTACAAAAAATTAGTGAGCGACTATAAATTCCTAAGGAGATTACACAAAGATCACACACATACATTATATTCATAGCAATATATAAGACTTATAAATAAATAAGAATAAAGTAGTATCACCAGGCCCTTTTGCGCTGTTTTATGGCCTCGCAAAAGAGCCAGTGAAGAAGAGCCCATGTTTTTAGTGAATAAGACACCTCGTGCTGGTCAACGCCGTCCAGAAAACCGTCTTTGCAAGTTGTGATCATGTGGACTGCCTTCGTTAAAGTCGTTCCTTCCAAAATGTCTTGTTTTTAGCTTGAAAAATGTCATCTGATTTCCTTCTGCTTCGTTCTTTTCCCTTTTATTTGGTCTTGGTCAACCCCTGAGGGAAATATTGGAATTTTTAGCTACTGGGTGGAGCTATAATGTCACTCTTAAGGGACTGACTGGCCAAAAAAAAACAATAAACCGTGGTGCTACGTTTGTTTTGTAGTGGGAACTTCTGGCTCGATAAAAAAGGATTTTGTGGACTGCATTTTCTCGCATATAAGCCGTATTTGTCGCAAAAAAAATGCTATCTGACTCAAGGGTAGGGCTTATCTGCGCATAAATTAGACTTGGCATGCTTTACTTGATCAGGGCAACGCCATCTTAGCTAGGGATGACAAATTAAACACACTTCTAGGTTGTAGTGCTCACCTGACTTCCTTATTGAATTTGTTTAATAGGAATGTGTGATCCAGTAGACGATCCTTTCAATTTATGAAGTAATATCCTTGAATTCATTATTAAAACTATAAATATTGAGGTGAAAAATATGAATCAGGGGGTGTATTATACAAAGATTGTAAAATTTATGTATAATATATAAATTGTAAGATTTTAAGGTAATTTAAAGGGTACGGCTTATACGCAGATGCGGCTTATATGCGAGAAAATACAGTACTTGGCAATTCGAGGCTATTGGTAATGTTGTAGTAGTGACGTATACCCTTAAAAAATGGTAAATATTCTTACTTATTTCATATCGCGTGCAAAGTATTCAAAAATATACAAAGTTGGTGTAATCCTTGGAGATGGAATAATATATATGTTTAGTTTTTTTTGTTTGTTTTTGTTTTCCCATACAATAAACTTTACGAAGTATGATTTAATATTAGGTTTAGTTATAATAGGACAAATATATAATTGTAAATGTTTAAAACTGGGAGCTGCGGTAAAGGGGAATATTTGGAAAAATGGTTTTAAGTTAGCATTTAAGATTTAGGGTTGTCATTTTTAGTCTGGCATTGCACCAATTCCCATGAGGGGTCCTTCTGTCATGTTGTTTAGTACAACTTGGACATGTAGTATTTGCTAAA
Source organism: Stigmatopora nigra (assembly GCF_051989575.1). Taxonomy (NCBI): domain Eukaryota; kingdom Metazoa; phylum Chordata; class Actinopteri; order Syngnathiformes; family Syngnathidae; genus Stigmatopora; species Stigmatopora nigra. Next base: position 10,709,308 of record NC_135525.1, read on the forward strand.
TCCTCCAAAAATCGCCAATAATATCAAAGCCAAAAACAAAAAGGCTACGCATCCATGCATTTGTCTTCTCTGCCAGTAACAATTTCAAGTGCTATTTGTACTAAAAATAGCTATCCCACCACCACCACCACTACAAACAAGTTACCTGATGTCTCCTTTGCAGACGTCTCAAAGCGATGATATCATCCTAGAAAAAAAAGCACTACCCTGTCACCAAAAATTCAGGCTATCATTCTTTCTTTGCGTTCCGTTTTTTTTGGCTGACAGTTTGAAAAGATGTCATGCTTTCATCCCCCTCTTCCCCCACAGCTGGTGGTCTCGACACCAAAAGTCTGAATCCCAATCCACAGTCAAATATCAACGCCACGAATGCCACAGCATGAAAACTCTGGTGATACTTCAACCAACGAGTGATTCGGTGTAGACGAAACGCAAGAAAATCCTAAAGAGTAAACAGTGCAGGTCTATTTTGACACTGGGTCTTCTAACAAATCCACTTATCCAACGTTCTCCACAGTGATTCCTTATAAGTTCTCCTTGGCTGTGTTTTTTTTCGGGGGCTCAAACCTCCGACTCCAAACTGGACACCCGTTTCCACGGTTGGAGTATACAAGGACTCCTTGTTGCCCCGCCCAGTCCTCCTTGACTTCCTTGAGTATCCGATCCAGTCTGAGAACTCTGATAGACGCCATAAGCACCGTAGACACTGTCCTGGTACAGCAGGGCCGGTTGCCCCTTGCACCGTCCCCCTCCGCAAGCTAGGAATTGACACACGGGACCGGTCGCTCGATGACTACGCGGGGTCTGGTAGCGGTTCTGCGGGTTGACTGGCGACTGGTAAGGAGGTAGCCCGGGATAGGAGTTTAGATAGTGGGCGTATTGTCTGCTAAGGAGGCTACTAGCTCTCCGTACGGCACCCCGGCTGAAACCGGCACCGTGCTGGACCGCTTCGCCGTATGTCGGCAGGTGGGCGGACTGCGAATATCTCAACCGTTGACCTTTACGCCCAGTGGACCTTCTGTGGTCCTCCCTTATGTGTAGGTAGGCTCGATTCCGTGGCAGGCACAAGTTATTCCGGAGTTGGGCCGGGTTGTGGGCCTTGGGGATTGGCGTGAGGTGGCACGGGAAGAGGTCTGGAAGTGTAGAGGGGGAGTGGCTAGAAAGGGAGGACTGGGATTCGTCCAGCTGGTGGATTTGCTCACTACCCCACGTGGCTTTGAGGAAGGACGAGCGACGGCGCCGGCGTCTTCCTCCTAACAAGACGTCTTCTGGAGGCCAGGATCTGTAGTTGTCCACTAGAGGGCAGGTTCCTTCGACTGAGTAGATGCTATCTACGCTAGGGGCGGAGACGTGGTTGCCCTGGAGGTTGTTGGCTTTTAGTTCGCAGAGGCCGATTTGGTTCTTCTCGTGGTCCTTGTACTTTTTTCGTTCTGCGTCGCCATCCCCGCACTGGAAGCTTTTGGATCTTCGTTTTCTTTGGTAGAGACCCGCTTCCATGTTCTGGTTTTGGGGTAGAGGGACAGGATGGGATGTGTAGATGTCAGGTAGCTGTAGATCAGTGCATGAGATGAATCTGGATTGAGGATGGGGGTCCATGTAGAGTCGACCCGTGGTTTGGTAGTGGCGGGAATAAGAATCGGGTTGAGTCTCGTTGACCGCCAAGTGCGGAGAACTGAGACTGGAGACGGGAAGTGGACGTTCGTAAAGACAAGACGTGGAATGAGTGGGGAGAGTGAATCTTAATGGAGTGGGCCGGTTGGTGTTTTTTTGAGGGGAAACGCTTTCCCGGGGGAAGGAGGTGTGGTTCTCCATGATGTACGCAAAACCTCCGGGCGCCGTTTCGGAAGCCAGGTGGGGGACTCGAACCGGCAGGCCGCCGCCGTGCCGGCTGAAATGCTCAATGGTCTTGGTGGCGTTCTCTAGGGAGCTTTCGACGTTGGCGGAGGAGACCAGCTCCTTGGCGGTTCGGAGCATCTTTAACATGTTGGCTTGGGCATAGTTGGAGGTCAGGTCGGGTTTGGCCAGGTGGGAGAAACGGCCGTGATCTTCCACCCCCTTGAAGCAACTGTAGATACCCTGGAAGAGAAGGACGGTGGAAGGAACTGGGTTTCATTTTGCTCGGACGTTTGGTGGCCGGTCTTTTGGTCGTCGGTCAAATGGTGACAGAGAGTTTACTGTTGAAACCAGCTCTCAAAATTATATTCATGAGATAAAGTTTAATATCTAAGAGAGAGAGTTTAATATCTAAGTACTGTTTAATATCTAAGTACTGTTGAAAACAGTAGATATTTAGATATTAAACTTTCTCTGATGAATATAATTTTGAGAGCTGGGTTCAAAAGTACTTAGATATTAAACAGTCCTTAGATATGAAACAGTACTTAGATTTTAAACAGTACTTAGATATGAAACAGTACTTAGATATGAAACAGTACTTAGATATGAAACAGTACTTAGATATGAAACAGTACTTAGAGATTAAACAGTACTTACATATTAAACAGTACTCAGATATTAAAGTCTCTCTCATGAATATAATTTTGAGAGCTGGTTTCAACAGTAAACTCTCTGTCACCAAAAGACTGGCGACCAAACGTCCAGTCACAACATTCTTGAATTCTATATACAATGATACTTTTAATTCCAAGACACAAAACCAGGCCTTACCCGGCTGATGGCCAATAAGAAGTCAAGCTTGTGCGACTTGTGTAGCGAATGGCGCAGCTTCCAGTAGAGCAGATGCTCCCAGGCGAAGACCAGTAGGCTGAGACCCATCGCCACCAGTAGCATGTAGAAGACCCCCGCCATGTTGTCAATGTCCAGCTTGCTGCTCATCACCTCGTTCTTCTCATTCTGGCAGATACCCGAAAGCCAGACTGTCTCCAGGCGTTGCGTATCCCCTGGAATTAAATTTCAAAACATTGGCGCCTTCCACTACTCGTAATTTGCGTGACTAAAGCGTTTACGGATGGATGTTGACAACAAAAAGCTTTTTTCTTCACCATCGCCAAGGAACTGTAACAGAGCCAAGTCGATGAGCCTCTTCCAGCGAGAGTCTTTCTGAAGAGCGATGCCGTAGCCGGTGGTGGCGAAGACTTTGCCGCTGCCGATGGTAACCAATTTACAGCCTTCGTCTTTGCCCGCCATGTAGTTGAGAACTGCCGCGTCGTAAATGAACGCGTCTAGTTTTCTGTAAGTAGAAAAAGGCCTTGTTTGCCTTCTGGACAAATTTAAAGAGCTGTTACCAGGCAAAGCGGAGAAGGATATTTTAGCAGAGTGGCCCGGAATAGTATTTTTATACAGGACTTAAGGTATAGTACATTTAAAATGAAGAACGAATGGATGAGAGAAACTATAGAAGACTTATCAATCAAATTATTCATTTGATGTACGTATACAAAAACAAAAGGTACTTGATTAAAAAAACAAGATCGACTAACTTATACATATACATATATATACACAGATATACACATATAGATATATACATATATACATATATATATACATATATACATATATACATATATTTATATATATGTACATATATACATATATATGTATATATACATATATACATATATACACATATACACATATAGATATATACATATATATACATATATAAACATATATATACATATATACATATATTTACATATATACATATATACATATATTTACATATATACATATATACATATATAGATATATATGTATATATATACATATATATACATATAAACATATACATATATATATATATACACATATACATATACATATATGCGAGAAAATCCGGTAAGTGAAAATATAAACTAAAAATGATTAAAATGATGAAATATTTCCGCCTATTTCTCTCTCATAAACATTGATCAATCCGTCATTTGAATCTGGCCCGACTCCCCCTCCGCCCACGACATAGACATCACTTTGAAATACAAATGAAGCCCTAGAAGTCTTTTTTTCTGAATCTAAAAATAATCCAGCGCCTTCCTAAAATATGCACTTGTAAAGAAAAAAGGGCCATCAATCGTTTAGTCGTCAAGTGGGAGAGGGCAATTTAAAAATAAATCTTTTGTTGCAAAGACGGGCAGGAAAATAAGTTTAAAAAAAAAAATTAAAAAGCGTACCCGGTTTTGAGGCTCTTGAGCGCCTCCTCCACTCCTTTTTGGTTGTACTTCATCATGTGAGTGTGCATGTCGGGATAGTTGCTTCGGATGTTGCGTTCGGTGCTGCCGTTGGGGACCGTCCCGAAGCGGAAGGGGGGGTAGTGCTCGTGCGGCTTCTGGAACTGCGGGGAGACCAAGGAAACGTGATGACGGAACAAAAAGGACCAGTGGGGAGGAAAGAACGGGGACTGACGGGAGCGGGAGTTTGGGGGAAAAAACTAAAAAAAAAAACAATAAGGAATGCGTGAGTACGAGTCAAAAAACAATGGGAATGAGGGTGAATCCGGGAGGGATACTGAGGAGGAATAAAGGCTGTCGTGGAGCCAAGGAAGACAGATAAGGCACTGTAATCCTATTTGATAGTTTCGTTCTAGTTTTTTTTCATAGTATCAAGACTCAATGGCCGACAAGAATAAGCGCACTTTGGATATCAAAAGGTCAACAGGCTATTTTTAAAACAAAAATATTTATAAGTACATTATAAGTACTGTTTAATTCCTAAGTACTGTTTCATATATAAGTACTGTTTAATATCTAAGTAGTGTTTAATATCTAAGTACTGTGTAATATCTAAGTACTGTTTAATATCTAAGATCTGTTTAATATCTAAGTACTGTTTAATATCTAAGTACTGGTAAATATCCAAGTACTGTTTAATATCTAAGCGCTGTTTAATACCTAAGTAATGTTTAATATCTAAGTACTGTTTAATATATAAGTACTGTTGAAACCAGCTCACAAAATTATATTCATTAGAGAGTTTAATATCTAAATATTTACTGCTTTCAACAGTACTTCGATATTAAACAGTACTTCGATATTAACTCTCATGAATCAACAGTAGATATTTAGATATTAAACTCTCTCTCATGAATACAATTTTGAGAGCTGGTTTCAACAGTACTTAGATATTAAACACTATAGTACTACGTCCGAGCACTACTAATAGTAATGTTTATTGGTGAACCCCAAACAGTATGTCGCTTGTGATTTTGGTAACATTTCAAAGCGCTGTAGTATTTTTCCAATGGATTTCAATAACCTTCAAATGTATCGGCAAAACGTCATGCTCCGATATTTACAGCTCGGCTCAATAAAATCGAGTTTCTTTGGCGCTGACCCGAAGGTTTAACATGCAAGAACTAATGAACAAGGACTAAGACTTAGGCTTTGTTCAGACTGGCAACCATTTGACCCACATGACGGCCTTCAAGCCTTCAAAAGCTCTTACCTTCTTGTCAGATAACCCCGACACGGTGTCGATGTATTGCTCTTGGATCATAAAGGCGGCCAAGTTGGCGGTGTACGAAGCCAGGAAAATGACAGCGAAAAAGGCCCAGATGAGCACCATAATCTTGCTGGTGGTGCCCTTGGGGTTCTCGATGGGTACCGAGTTGTTGAACACAATCCCCCACAACAACCACACCGACTTTCCGATGGTGAAGGTTGGGCCACCTGGATCTGCAAAACAAGACATTCACAAAAAAAGTCAGTGATTTCTGTTTTATGATTAAATTCAGGGAATATTTCCCATGTTTCCCCTATAATCTTAGAAAGCAGGATTTATGGGTGTATGTTAAGCTTCCCTCGCTATGTTTGTCCAAACTGTGTAAGGTAGAACGTTGAATTTTTTTAGGGTGGTCAGAGACAGTTGTCAGATCCTGATTGAATATTTTCACCTTTTCTAAGTATGATTTACAAGTTTTGCCGGGCCATCTGCTTGTAAATCAATAATTGTAGAAGATTTGTACTCATTTGAATGTCCAAAAATTGTCTATCAATCATCATGATTGGAAAACCAGTTAATTCATTGATAGATGAATTTTGGCAGCCTTGTTGGAAGACTATGTCACAAAAATGAGTTTTACCACCAATAATCTAATTTAAAAAAAATAAGAGAAACCTTATACTTGCCTAAAACAGCTCTTCAAATTATCTGTCTTAAACATCTGACTAAAAACAAAGGTCTTTACTCACTTCTTGTTACGAACCGAGCGGGAGTCGCCATCGTCATCCGTCTTAGCTTCGATTACTACACTGACGAACACTAATTAAAAAATGAGGGAGTGACCTTTCGGACCCTGTAGACGCGGGTGTGTTCTGTCAAAAGTGCACGGCGGGATTGATGAGCTGCTGTCGAGTAAGTAAGCCGAATCGGGCCGGGGGATTTATTAATTTTTTTCTTGGGGCTCACCTTTGGCGCTGATCAGGCTACGGTTGTACCCGACCGGACTGAAGTATTCGAACACGAACACGGTGATGGCCACCACGGTCAGGCACATGACGAACATCATCACCCAGACGGCAGGACTGTAAGGCTCTGGGGAGGGAGAGGAGCAAAAAGTGGAAAATGTGGGGGGGAATTTGTGAGTGGCGGGATAAAAAGCTTGCTGGGAAGATTCCCCAGGAGGTGGTGGCGGTTTTCAAAAGTAGGCCATCAAGGGATGGGATGCCTACGTCCTCACCGAGGAAGGCGGATGGGGAGACGGTGCCGTTGCTACGGGCGACCATGACGCTGATTCCCGTCTCCACGAAAGGGACGGAGAAGTCGATGATCTCGGAGCGTTCTTCGTTGATGGTGAGTGAGCCGATGGCCATGTCGGCTCGTCTGTACACAACCTGAATGGACACAGTATGTAAAAATGTATTTTAATAGGAGTTTTCAGGGCATCAACATCTTTTTTAGGACTTATGTAATCAATTGTTTTCCCTCCATAGCCTCGCCAGTTATGTAGAAGCTCGGACGTTTGGTCGCCAGGACATTTGGTCGCCAGGATGTTTGGTCGTCGCTCAAATGGTGACAGAGTTTACTGTTGAAACCAGCTCTCAAAATTATATTATTTAGAGAGTTTAATATCTAAGAAAGAGAGTTTAATTCCTGAGAGAGTTTAATATCTAAGTACTGTTTAATATCTATGTACTGTTTAATATCTCTGTACTGTTTAATAATTATGTACTGTTTAATATCTAAGTACTGTTTAATATCTAAGTACTGTTTAATATCTAAGTACTGTTGAATATCTATGTACTGTTTAATATCTATGTACTGTTTAATATCTATGTACTGTTTAATATCTATGTACTGTTTAATATCTAAGTACTGTTTAATATCTATGTACTGTTTAATATCTATGTACTGTTTAATATCTATGTACTGTTTAATATCTAAGTACTTTTTAATATCTAAGTCCTTTTTTAATACCTAAGTACTGTTTAATATCTAAGAACTGTTGAAAGCAGTCAGAAAATATAGTAATAAGTGTACAAATGTACAAGTGGAATCTACTAATTACTTATTCCTGATTCCATTTCAGTCCAAACCAATCAATTCATCACAAAATTGACCATTACATTTTTCCAGGGCAGAACAAATGAATATTTCCACCCGATTGATAACAAAGTACCGAATGGTGCATTATTTTCCGCCCTTCTTCACGCTATAAGCAGCAAAATGGCTCCCAACGCACACCTGCCTCGTCTCTTTGATGGACTTTTAAGTGGGTCAGTGGTGTGACAGCATACACCCACACATACCCACACGTGGTCCAACACACACACACACTCCCGCATATGGGCCACATCAAACAGCTGCATGTGAAAGCGAGCAGGTGTTTTTCTAGAAAACTTTGCATGTACACCTGCTCCAAATATGGACGCTAGACTACTTTGTAGGTGCAGATTATTATTTTTTAAATACTGTCATTATTCATTGTTAAAACTTGCATAACGAATAATATTGTTTTGTCACTTTAAAAGAATCCTAAAGCTCCCCAAACAGAAGCTTTTGAATCTGTTTTCTTGTGACTGCGAGCTAAATTAAAGATGCAAACGCTTGTTTTTGCCTCCAGGTGGAAAAGAGCAACAACAATCCATGGAACCTGCAGCGTTTTTTTCCCTTTATAAGAATGCTTTTAACTTTCAAAGTCTTTGGCGAAGTTCTTGTGTGAAATGGCTTACCTCGCCGATCATGCCGTTCCAAGTACCGCGAACCAACTTGCCGTGTTTGCCGTTGGTGACCAAGTAGAGGTCGTAAGAGAATTTGATGGTGCGGGAAAGCTTTTTTAGGATATCGATGCAGAAGCCTTTGCAGCATAACTTGGTGTAGGACTCGGAATGGCCGATAATACTGCAAACAAGAGAAGAAAAATACTAATATGTCCACTTCAGTAACAAATTATGTTCAGTATTTGCTGTTTTGGTACCATTTGTGCCAGATACTAAATCCAGAGTTAAAAAATATTGCAGTGGAAGTATAAATTGTATTTTTGGGAGGGATTTTTAAGAATAAGTAACAGAAAAAATAAAAATTGTGGCACGGTGGTGTGGTGGTTTGTGCCTTGGTCACGCAGTTCTAGGGTCGAAGCTTTGATCCCAGGTTGGTCTTCACTGTGTGGAGGTTGCACGCTTGTGTGGATTTTCTCCGGGTAGTATTTAGATTAGGCTAGCATTTAGATTAGATTAGATTAAACTTTATCGGGAAAATGTCATTGTCACTGTAGCAAGAGAATACAGACAGCAAAATATATAAATAAATAGGTCATAAATAAGTTAATAAATAAAGAAATACAAATATTAATATTTATATACGATTAAATAAAAAAAACTAAAAAAACAAATGAACACCTCGCTATGATTGGTTGGCCATATTTTTGAGGATAAGTGGTTAAAAAAATTCTGAATGAATGAAGAAAAACAAAACCAACTATGTATTAGTTATATCTATTAATGCTAAAGGTCTAATGACCATCTCCAAAACTATTTCTGAAGTACTAGCACTTTCTTTATGAAACAAATGACTACTTTTTTTTTAGTTTGGCGCCCTTTCTCGGTCCTGTACACAAAGATGGCTGGCATATCGACTCCTAAGAGGCAGAAGTTCTCCAAACGAGAGCTCGGCGCATCTCATTTGCATAAAATTGCCAAATTTAGATTGGGCTGTGGAGCTTTTTGATCAGCGAAACAAACAAGCCAGCCAGCTCCACGTCTCTTTCGCGCTTGACCTTGCAAACGAATCAAAAACTCTTCTCGAGCGACACGTTCGCGCCAAAGTCCGCGGTGGGGGTGGCGTGTACCTCTCAGAGTGATTGGACTGTCGCCTGCAAGGCACCGTGTTGCGAACACATGTGCCCGTACCCGGGTCCACGTTTTCCACGATGACGAAGGGGTGCTCCTCCAGAGTGGCCACCGTCAGGTGGCGGTCGTCGGTCACGTGTTCCAGAAAGTTTCCGTAGCGTGGCCACACGGGGTAACGCGCCTGTAATATGCCTCGCCTATAGGTGCCAACCTGCAAGGGGAGTGGACACATTAGTATTAAATTCAGTCTGCTTACTTGTTGCTAGGCGGAACACGTGAAAAATTTTATCAATCACTATCGTCTAAATTATATTCATGAGAGAGTTTAATATCTAAGAGAGAGTTTAATATCTAAGTACTGTTTAAATATCTAAGTACTATTTAATATCTAAGAGAATGAGTTTAATATCTAAGTACTGTTTAATATCTAAGAGAATGAGTTTAATATCTAAGTACTGTTTAAATATCTAAGTACTGTTTAATATCTCAGAGAGAGAGTTTAATATCTAAGTACTGTTTAATATCTAAGAGAATGAGTTTAATATCTAAGTACTGTTTAATATCTAAGTACTGTTTAAATATCTAAGTACTGTTTAAATATCTAAGTACTGTTTAATATCTAAGAGAGAGAGTTTAATATCTAAGTAGTGTTTACTATCTAAGTACTGTTTACTATCTAAGTACTGTTTACTATCTAAGTACTGTTTACTATCTAAGTACTGTTTACTATCTAAGTACTGTTTACTATCTAAGTACTGTTTACTATCTAAGTACTGTTTACTATCTAAGTACTGATTAATGTCTAAGTACTATTTAATATCTAAGTACTGTTTAATATCTAAGTACTCTCATGAATATAATTCTGAGAGCTGGTTTCAACAGTACATAGATACTAAACAGTACTTAGATATTAAACTCTCTCATGAATATAATTTTGAGAGAACATAACTATTATCACTAAAAAAACGGGGATTCCAATCATTAATAAGGGGACCAATTGGCCTAGGTATGCCAACTTGACTTATCTTACAATCAGAAAGTTAAATTTCCAGCTACCTTGTCCCACATCCTCTCCCGGTCCAGAGCGACTATAACCATAGCGGGATTAGCCAGGAATCCACGAGTGTTGAACGACAGGTCCTTTTTTTCCCAGGTCACGTTCAACATGTGCCTACACACAAAGTCACACCAGGGTCTTACTTGCAATCCCCCAAAAACTTTAAGCGCATATCACAAGTAAATTTGCATATCCATTTGCACGCTCGCAATCAAGGCTTTCTAATTAAACCTGCCGTTCCCCCGGGAGGCTTCAATCTAATGCCGAGTAGTAACTCATTAGGGAATAATAGGAGGCCGCCGCCGGTGTTGTTTTCCGAGGGCGCCCATTTCCGCCGATTGTGATACGGCGATGGTAGGACGCCGGACGGCACTGACGGATTGGCGCTTGAATTATAAATCAAGGTTAATTTGCATGTTAGGCCACGGGCAGGGGAAAATAAAAAGAATGACTCTTGAGTCGGAGGATTCGGGAAATAAGTGAATCGATAAATAAAAGATACTAGATAAAGACGATTGTAATAATTGGGGCTATTCAAGCACGGGATGAAATACAACAAATTTAAATTCTTACATCTGTCTACATGATCATCACATACTGTGTTTTCTCGCATATAAGCCGTACCCTTAAAATAGTCTTAAAATCGTACATTTCTATTTTAATGCTAATACTAAAATGATCATTATTTCATAGAACGTGCAAAACTTAAAACATAACAAAACAAAACAAAAAACATTTTATCGTATATTAACCGCTTCCAAGTATAAGCCACACCCTTAAAATTGCCAAAAAATCGTTGAATTTGACAATCTCTCGCATATAAGCCCCCCTGTGATTCACAAATTTCATCTACATATTTATAGTTTTATTAGGGAGTACAAATATGTTACTTTGAAGGGAAAATCTTAAGAAAAATCATCGTACATGGTATTTCTGAGATACTCTAAGTATCATATGAGCGTTTTATCTGTTTATCTCTTCTCTATTTTGAAATAAATGACCTTATCGGCCACATTGTCTTACATTACGGCAGTTCGTCTTAGTCACCTTGGAATTTTGTCTATGTCAAGTCTAACTTATGCGCAGATAGGCCATACCCTCGATTCAGTCATCATTACTTCGAGCGCCAAATACTCCGAACATACAACTTCAAAGCGTACCTGAATAGCGTGTTGTTATCAGAGTATTTTGCCAGCTTGCTGCAGTCGCCGAGTCCCTCTGGAAGGAAGCCGAGCTGCTTCTTGAAACTCTGAGCGCCTTTAGCCACGATGGCCACGCCCTCCCGCACCCTCTGCCGCAAACTCTTGCGCCACTGTTCCGTGATGACGCCGATGACGCCCACGGGGAAGCTGGCGGGCGGCGGTACTTCGGGGTTCCCAACGGCCAAGCTGGGAACGATCCAGATGTAGCCCGGTCCCACTAGGCCCACTTCCGTGGCTTGGTGGAAGAGGAAGTGCGCCTCTTCGAGGGAGCAGTACACCATGAGCACCTGGGAGTCCACCTGAAGGCAATGCGCATTAATCTCTGTCCCAGTAATTTCCACCCACCCACAACCCGGATCCTCCACTGGAACCCGACCGTTTGGTCACCGGTCTTTTGGTCGCTGGTCAAATGGTGAGAGAGAGTTTACTGTTGAAACCAGCTCTCAAAATTAGATTCATGAGAAATAGTTTAATATCTAAGAGAGTTTAATATCCAAGTACTGTTTAATATCTAAGTACTGTTGAAACAAGCTCTCAAAATGATATTCATGAGAAAGAGTTTAATATCTAAGAGAGAGTTTAATTTCCAAGTACTGTTTAATATACAAGTACTGTTGAAACAAGCTCTCAAAATTATATTCATGAGAGTCTAATATCTAAATATCTACTGTTTTTTAACAGTACTTAAATATTAAACAGTACTTGGATCTTAAACAGTACTTGGATATTAAACAGTTCTTAGATATGAAACTCTCTCTTGGATATTAAACAGTACTTAGATATGAAACTCTCTCTTGGATATTAAACTCTCTCTCATAGGTATTAAACTCTCTCTCATAATTTTGAGAGCTGGTTTCAACAGTAAACTCTCTGTCACCAAAAGACCGGCGACCAAAAGACCGGCGACCAAAAGACCGAGCACCAAACCCAACGAACAGCTAAGAGAATATAACAACGTACCTGTTGTAGAATGCGCCTGGTCCTCATGTCATTGGCCCCAACGGACATCTCAATGGACAGGGTGTCCTGGAGATGCCAATTGAAGTAAGACGTATCCGTGTAGGCCTCAACGATCTCCACAAATGTTTCGTATCCGGGCAGCAAGCTGGTGATGATGGCAAACTCGCCCCAGTCGTATTCCTCCATGAGCTAACAGTCAAAGTCAAGACGGAAGAATGTCATTAGGCATTGAACCTTCTGGTCCTAGTTCCCTTGAGCCGTGTATACCTTGAACATGCAGAGGACTTGCTGCTCCAGAGAAGCCCCCATCTGCAGGAACGAAGATCCCTCCGCCTACCGGGAAAACCAGAGTTTTATGTTTTTTTGTTGTCACTGGTTCGTTGATAAAAAGTAGCGAAGGCGCCTTGTGTTAAACTGTCAGAAAGCCTTTTGGGAGATGACTCTCGGGGGGCTCGTTTCCCAGGGCGAAGAGCTGTCATCTTCACGTTCCCCCTCCAAACGCAAACCACCCCACCCCTCGTCTTCCAGAGCTGCGAGCATGGGGAATAGCGAAAAACTCGCCGTCATTCAATTTAATCTCAGTTTGGGCCGTAAAAATAGCGTCTCAGACCAAAAAAAACTCAATTGTGAAATGTAAATGCCTGTTTATGATGCGTCACTAAACTTAAATATATTTTATTGAAATTTATTTTAGGATTAGATAAGATTTATGTGATAGATTTGGAGAAATTGATAGAAATTCTGACCATTGTCAAGAGTTTTTGCACCAAAAATGAGGCAATGCATCTGATTAGGTCACTGTTTCTGTTTTGGGGTATTTATATCTTTATTTATTTGTTTATTTTTAATGGGACAGTTTGACCTGTTTTCTCCATTTGTCTTGATGATGGTTCACTTCTGACTTTGCGCCCCGAAAATGAGGCCAACCCCCAAACGAAGCCCAACGGTATTCCTTCCACGAGAGCGTTTTTCCGGGCTATGAAACTTCATTAATTAAAAGGCAACGTGCCTACAGACTTCAACTTGTTGGCCTGATATTTTGACAGGCGGCATACGGCTGACTGTAGTTACACCGACCTTAAATGGACAGTAAAACCGCCGATTTAAATTGAAATGTACGATACAGTACATCTTTTCCTTGAGACGTTTTTGCCTATTTAATCTTGACAAACGTCAAATTCTCACATACTGAATTTTACTGCACTGGTTTCCTCAAAAAACATGGTTTGGGAACCTTTTTAGACGAAAAGAGCCAAAAAGTATTCATATTTTCCAATGTTATTTCTTGTGAGCCATACTACGAATTTAAAAGTCAAAATACATCCGTTTTTTGGTAATTTCACTACTTTTAAAGTGTAATAAAATGAATATTTTTTAAAAGATTCTTATATGCTGTTGCTAATCAATGATGAGATTCGTTCCAGAAGAGTCTACTGCAAAAAAAAATGAAGATTAAAGCAGTTCTAGATGTAATATCTCTAAAATATGTTCCCCGACCCCCAAACCAAGTATAAAAAACTACTTTCCAAGCAAATCCAGTTAAAACCATCATCCAGGATTACCAAATTCCAAACCCTAGACCTCAAAAACTTCAACCCAACCCTAAAACCCGAATTCAAAACCATCCAAGACCTTAAATCGCAATCAAAAAATCATGACCGTCTTCCCATAACGAGTAAATAAAACCACCATCTGATTAACAGAATCTAAAAACTCTTGCATAATGGATCTCCTCAGTTTATTCCATCTATAATAATGATTGCCTAATGACATTCTTGTATTAAAATATCAATTTGATTAGCTCGTGACATCTTAAAAAGCAGTTCTTGAAATAGACCCTATTGGACAAAGGGTACCTAAAGAAATGTCTGGCAAATGTCGAAGGTTTAGTACACATTTCACATCTGGATGTTTTGCCTTTAAACAAACACAAAACCCGGACTTATGAGACATCCTCCATGACGGATGCTGGCTATTGATAATCAACTACTATTGAGAAGACTAGAATCAACCCTCCCACCTGCAACATTGTCTCCAGCACCCTCTTTTTCAGTCCCGGTTTATAAAGACATGAATAGTGAAAGAACGGGACAAAACCGGTCCGATTAATAGAGCCAGTGTTGCATTTTGGGAATTTTTGGGGTGACGGATAAGAGCTACGGGGATCCGAAGTCTCCTGAAGGGTCTCATTAAGGGTTTTTAATGGAGTCCTGCAGCTTGAGGGGGGGAAAATGGCCGAGCAGGTGTGTCCTTAATTGAATTGAAGACACAAGAGGGTGAGGGAAAAGTTGAACACGGTATCCAAAAATATGTATTAGTCATAGAGCCATTCAAAAGTAAGTGGCCTCCTACTTTACGTACATATGGTACTCAGAAAATACCAGAAAACCTTTAAAACAAACTACTAAACCTGAAATACACACATATTACATACATTTTTGTAAAATATATTTCTAATTTCTAATGAATAAATAAAACAGAATATTGCATTGTGTGGTAATCTCAGACTTAGTCAGCAGAATGTCCCTACCTTGTGGACTTCCAATATGTGGTTCCAGTTTTTTTAACTAGATCTACAATGTCTTCTGTGTCTGGTTTACTACTACAACCAAAAAAATTCCCAAATACAAGTTAAAATAAACTTCTAACCGAACCTAAACCAAACCAAATAAAACATCTAACCTCATCTTTGATTGGTTGATTTAATTGAGAACCTTAATTTACCTTAATCCTCCATTTTAAACCTTAAACCTCAACAATTCCTTGAAAATTTCCCACAAACTTGAATCACTATTTAAAACCTTCCCCAAAACAACTTCACCCGAACAAAAAAACCACACATTTCCACCTTTTAAACCCTCGTTTAAAACCCTATCCATCCAACCTCTCACTGTAAACCACATTATTTCATCAAAATCCTAAATTAAAATATAATTCAAGGCCTACTTTTCAACCTGATGGCCGATTAACTCAAATAACAACTGCTTCTCCCGCTATTATTCTGAGAGAATGTTTGTGTATCTATACGTGAGAGCGAACGCTAAAAATATAAGGTGTTGATGACGGATGATGCTTAGAAAATGAGATGAAGATGTGTGAGTAGATGAAGAGTTTCTTGCTTCTAAAACCAGAGCAAGAACTCCAAAACACCTGATTATGGTGTCAGCTTTCTCGCCTTCATCCACCTTGAAATGATCACATGCTCAAGAGAGATGGAGGAGCCCCTTCATCCTTGTTTTTCCCCCCCAAGTCGGTTTTCTTCAAGCTTCCCCAGATTAGAAGATGGGGAATGAGGTCAAAGGCTGACGTTTGCTAGCTTCATCTAACGTCATCCCTTAAAGTGTCAATGTTGTATCTTGCTTAATTTCATGTTTGGGAGATCTTAATGTTTCATTGACTGGAACGTTTGGACTTTGGAAGATATGAAAATGACTTGTATGAAAAGATGACCCAGTAAAAAAATTATATGAATTGAAAATATATTGTTTGGAAAGTTTAAACGTAGTTTGTAAGACTGACAATGGTTTGAAACCAAATGATAGTCTTGAAATCCCCATTTGGAAACATTAGTTTCCTATTTATATTTTAAATTGGTGCGTACTTTGACATTTTAGGCGAGTTTATGAAAGATTGAAGTGGTTAAGGTAGGAAAGAAAAAGGGAAATGGCCAGAAAAGCGGAAAACGCTACCAGAACGTCTGGAAAAAAAGCAATTATTGGAAATTGATGCGTACATTTGATATTTTACGCATGTTTATGGAAGATCGAAGTGGTTTGGGTAGGAAAGAAAAAGGGAAATGGATCAAAAAGCAGAAAACGCTACCAGAACATCTGGAAAAAAGTATGGAATTATAGGAAATGGGTGCGTATATTTAATATTTTACACGAGCTAATAGAAGGTTGAAGTGGTTCGGGTAAAAAAGGGAAAAAATTGATGCCTACCTTGTAGGGGATGACCACAGCCGAACCACCACTGATGCCCACAATCGGTAGCGCCGTCTGCGTTGACAGGAAATCAAGAATTTGTGCTACCTCAGCCACCTGAAGAACACAGAAAGAAATTTCATTGAAAATTGCGTCAATGAATCTCGGCCCTGGATCAATTCCCTCAATGCCACCATCGTCATAAAAATGGCAGATTGATAGCCAACGTTGTCCTGAAAAGACGAGGACGCTTGACGTTTCGGTTAAACCGACATTTGTAGGTTTTCATTTGACGATGAACTTTGCAATCGTGAAAAAAATCAGACTTACTCACATTTCCCAGCATGCCTCGAAGTCCACTACGTAAAAAATTTGCATAATTCTATACGAGATAAACCTGCAATTTTTCTCTCTCTCACCGTTCCATTTTTTTTCCTCCTTTATCTTTCACTTTTCTATTTTCTAACCCTACTGATAATACCCAAGGGCAGATCGTCATCTTGTTTTAAAAGAAGCATTTAGCGGTCATGTTGCTATTTTGGAAGGTATTCCCAAAACGCAGTACTCTGAGAACAATTTCCAACGATAACTTGACGTGGAAACCTGGAATACTCGTCTAGACAAGCTGGTAATATCCTTTTTTTGGGAGAAAATTGGCAAGACTGTTGTCATGTACCATTAAATAGATTGCACCCGAGGCATTTGTCTATAGTACCCATAGTAAAAACCATATCTGTTTGGATGTGTTGCGGTAAAGTTGGACATTTTTGCATGAAAATGAAGCAGTATGGGAATAATCTCGAGGAAGACCACCATCTAAAAATCTTTTAACTTAAAACTATATTAACAATAGTCCTTGTCATCAAATTTTTTCCATTAAAAATTACATAAACCACCCAATTTATTCCAAAATCCAATTTTTTACACTGACTAATGTCCCCAAAATTTAATGTCTGCGGACTCTGAACATATTCTTGTTCAAGTGATGCAAAACAATAAATGCCTTGTTTTTTAATCGCATAATTTCATAACTTTTCTCCAAATTTGACCTAAATCGCCCAATATTACGCAAAAAAAACATTATGTCGCCAAAACTGAATGCCCCAAAACCAACCAATTTTGAAAATAAGCCAAAATATGCCTGTTTCCCAATTTGAATCTTGCAATAATATCCTCTATAATTTAACCCTGTAATAGATCAATTTTAATGTAATTATTTCTATGTTCCCCTCTGAAAATTACATTGGACGACTTCTTATCATTTTCCCTGATCTGAAAAACCAAAAACCTGAAAACAAAAACTCCCCGCCTCACCTCCGAACTGTCCCCAGATCCAACATCGTCCTCAAAAACCACACCATGCAGTTTCTCCGTGGCCATGGTATCGCAAAGTCGGGTGAGTAGGTCTCTTGGGTTAGTATCATTGACCAGGACGGTCACCGGGTTGACCACCACAGGCAGGTCCACAAAGTTATCCCCACTCAACCGGCCGCGGACCTCCCTCTGGTAGCTAGAACCGCTGAAGACCACCGCCACGTTGATGGACGAGTGAAGGAGGAGAGGCCGGGCGAGGAAGGGTACCGGGGACGCCATGAGGAGGATGAGGAAGAGCTGGCTCCGAGGAGAAGGTTCAGATTTTCTCCTGGGAGAGGCCATGTTGGCACCCTACTGCCTGTAAAGACGAGACAATATGTCATAGAGTCAACTTTATTTCAGGAGTACCCTTACCCTATTTTCTGGAGTATTTCCGGAACAATATCGATATGAAAGGTAAAAAAATAAATAAGCGTAGGACAATTTGAATCAAACTGTTATCATCATGTTTTACAATAACTATAGCATAATGAAAATTAGTTTATCTTTGTGTTTGGGTTCTTCTTCGGGTGTTTTACAGTCAGCAATTGCATCCGTGACCGGATGTTCGGTCGCCGGACACTTGGTCGCCTGGACATTTGGTCGCCCGGACGTTAGGTCGCCCAGACGTTTGGTCACCGGACGTTTGGTCGCCTGGGTGAATATAATTTAGAGAGCTGATTTCAACAGTAAAATCTGTCATGTTGTCAAACGTCCGGTGACCAAACGTCCGGCAACCATACATCCGAGTACCCACTATGCACTCTTGTTACCAAATTCTTCTGGTTGAATCAAGATGGCGGAAGCCGTAGCAATGATGTGAATTTTGAGGCATTTAAATTGGAAATTTGGTTCTTTTCCAAAATAGTTGCTTCCCAAAATGATTTGATTAAATTTTTTTGATGATTTCCAGAGTTTAGGGAGGCTGTCTGTCCTCCAGGAAGCTTTCCAAAGGCTAAATATCGTATTGTGTCATTGATTATTTCAACCCCACCATTTACATGTGTCTTTAATCCAATATCTTTTTGAAGATATCAATAAGCTTTGATACGGCACAGGTGGGCTCTCTCCAAGCCAATAAAGAATGGCCACGGACTTTGTCTTTGATAGACCGAGCGAGTGTCGGCAAAGGCCGTCAGAGACCTCTGAGATAATTAACAACGCCTTTGATTCAAAGCCAGAGCCGAGCGGGTTAAGCGCGTTCTCGCTACTCTTGGCGGCCTATCAATCATTCATCTTAATAAGGTTTTCATGCTGCCGGGCTTTTGAGGTGCAAGGCGCCAAAACAAAAGCGCCGGTTATTAGTCGGGAGATGGCTTCGGGAGGGTCGCGCTCGGAAAAAAGGGGTCTTTGCTTTTAGATTCCGCTTTTTTTACAGTGACAACCGCGAACATTGAAAATGAGCAAAATTTCCGGACCGCTTGGTCTTAAACGGGGTTGTCAAACTCAGTTTGGTTGCCGGGATACTCAAGTGAATGCTTACCAGATCTTACTGGTTTATTTTTGGCCCTAAAAGTTCACTTAAATGTGACAGATGGGTGGGGTCAGCACAAGATAGGATACATACAAAAAAGTGCATCCGTTAACAGTACATATGAAACATAAACCGAAAAAAAGTATTATTAACATACTCATCAGTCATCATTAAAGTCAAAAGTATAAAGTACAAAGTCAAATCTAAAAGGAATGTATTAATAAATATTAAAATGTCATTTAAAAAAAAGATAGAAGGGCTGTAAAACACGAAAAACTATTAGAAGTGGACAGATTTGTATATTTTGGTTCGTATTTTTTTTTGGTTCGTATTTTTTTGGTTCCTATTTTTTGGTTCGTATTTTTTGGTTAGTATTTTTGAGTATTCTTTGGCGAGTGCGACTTATCTTCCGAAAAATACGTTGTATGGATAGTATGCTAATATACTTTAAAAATCAGGTTCTGGACATATTGTACTAAATTGAAACTACAAAATTAAAACTAGTTTCAGTGGGTGAATGTATCTCAAAAATTTTCTCCCATCTTAGACGAAAAATATAAAGTATTAAAGGTTTTTCTGACATTCAATCTGGATTGTTTGGTCTCTTGTACTTTCTATAGTTTGGTAAGTATCCCCGGGTTCAAAGGGAGGGATTATTAAATCCCCAAAAGATTTCCGTGACAGCAGCACTCTTAGTGTCAATTTTTCTTTGAGTGTCAGAAAGCCAATTGTCCCCCTCCAAGTCACTCATCTTTTGCATCTGCCAACGATTTCCTGTAAAGCTGTCAAGTCGTCACGGGTGGCACCGGCGGGTGAGTGAGGGCGGGTTACCGCTTAAATGCTAATTGTGAGAAATGTTCCTGGCACGTACTAATGCGTTCTGCCATTCCGTGCTTTACGGTGACACTATTTATGTATTTCAATCAAGAGTTTGTTTATTCGTCAAAGAGATATCGAGTAAGTCAAATCTATGTTCATTGATTTCAGGCAGAAATAGAACAATATGTGCAATATTAGAATATGTGTCTTGGCCCAATTAATGTTGGGGAACACTCGTCTTAAAGTAGGCTACGGTGTTGTGTCAGTGTCACTATGTGTGGACACTCACTTAGGGTTCTCGCGGCCATCCAGCAAGCTCCGTTCCCGACATGGATTCCTTTCCTGGATGGTCCGATGTCAGAATCAGGTGGTGGTCTTCCAACGTTGGTGATTGATTGTTGTTGTGGGATTTTCAGTATGAAGATGAACTGGATACAGTAGGAAGAATCTTTAGTAGAAAACTCCAGTTAGTACCTTCCTGGCTTGTTTGTTTCTCCAGTACAAGCTCTCCTGATCCCGGATCAGCTTAGTTTCGGTCCCAGTTGTTGGTTTCTCCAGAGAAAGGTCTCCTGATCCAGTTCTTGGTTACAGCTCAGCTCCATAGGGTTTGAGTCTGGGGAAAAGTTTCCCATGGTGTACTCCTCCAGGAAAGAGAAGATGTCAAGACCAGGTAAAACATGGGGGAATCAAACAAAACTAGTCCAGGTAATGACATTTGGAAAAAAAGTGCATATCTTGCTGTTAATTTTTGCTCTTTTGGTTTATATTTTGTGTGCCGTAATCCCGCCAGGTTCACCGATTCATCTTTTTGCTCCACATGCTCCGTTAGAGGAGGGGGCTGCATGTGAGTGGCGATAATAAAAGTCTGAAGATTTAGGTGGCTGGCTCTTTCCCCTCCCCCTTTTTGCCGCTCACTCTGATCTGCTTTCCTCACCACGATACACCTTTTATGATTGCCCCCGCCTCCAATAAATCGGCTTCATATCTCGCTCATTCAACAGGTCCCAAATGAATGCCGCCATTAGGAATACTGGACCACAAATACTGATCTAAAATTGTATATTTCACTCTATTTGCAAGGTTCTGATTCCAATGAAAAATTACTTACCGCGCATATAAGCCGCAATTTGTCACTAAAAAAGATGACTGAATCGAGGGTGCGGCTTATATGCACATAAATAGCCATGTACAATGATTTTTCCCTTGAAACTAACACATGTTTACTCCCTATTATTGTAAAATTGTGAATCAGGGCGGCTTCTTCAAGAAAAATTGTGAACGATTTTAAGGCAATTTTAAGGTAAGGCTTATACGTGGATGCGGCTTATATGCGAGAAAACACGGTATATAAGTCTATATGCAAGATAGCTTTTGATTACAATAATTTTTTTTTCTAGTGTACCAATAGTGGAACAAAAGCAATCTTCGAGAACAACATGAGGAATATATTGACTCCAATTTTCCTTCATGCTCTTTATACTCGCATTTAGAAGCTTGACATGACATTTTACGTGTGACAACCATTCAACTTTTGTCAATCGCTCAATATCCAAGACATGGAAGGACATTGCCAACATACCGTTTGACCTTGTCTCAAGACATTTGACATATTAGCTCGATCACCTGACCCATATATTGTCCTCATCACGACTCTGAAAATCAATAGCGTTCTGACAGACCTTCAAGCTTTGTTCAAAGTCATTTGAAAAAAAATGATATCCAATTAAAAACAACAACAAAACTAATACAATGCCATTCAATTTTGGCCTTCACGACAGTCAAAAATATTTCTAACACGCAAATGTCTTTGTTTAAGGATGAAAAACTGCAAAAAAAGCCAATCCATCTCCAAGAAATAAATAAATAAAAATACACACAATAGCGAAGAAAAATCAGATCTTATCGAGTGTCTTCATGGTGACAGATGAACACGTTTTTTTGTCTTTTTTACGCCTGTCAAGACGGCGCCGTCTGACGGGAGTTTTTGATGGTTTTTAAAGAGTCACTTCTGCTGATGAAAGCTGGGCAACGTGGTCAGGTGACAAGCCTTTTTAAGCTATAAATATGCGCACGGCAGCTGAAATAGAGCATTTCAATTGAGGTGACTCAGGTGTACCGGATTCTGATTGTACAGCCACTTTAACACAACAACAAAATGTTCATTTGGGTGATGAACAATAAGAATGAATCTTATTTTGCAGGTTTTGAATCATAACACACCTTTTTGCTTATATTTCTCCACTGATTAATTAAAGAGGAGTTGTGTCAGCGCTATCGTCAGCAACTTCAGCGGCGCTCGAAGCTAAAAACAAATACTCCGACTGTCAAAATGAAATCCGATCCTGCTTAGACGAAGAGTTAGCCACTAGCTAAAAGGTAGAAAGCTAATATTAAAAGTCAATAAAGTCATGCATCGGCATATTTCTCCTTTTGCGAGGTCGGGGGAAGTGTTCCGTCCGTGTTCAACCTTCTGCTGTCCACTAGAAGGCGCTACAGAGCCATAACAGACAAGATCAACAGACTCAAGACCTGTCACCATACTTAACTCAAGTTCTGGACCAAAGACCTAATGAAGACTTATTACTACTACTACTCATACTACTTATTTACTTACTATTTATTATCATTACTATATATTGCTTGTCCAGGTTTGTTTGTTTATCGTTTTCTTAACATCTCCAAAACCATGGAACTCCAAAGACTACTTCACTACTTCTGAGGGACTATGTGGTAACAGTCTCAGTCTGCAGAAAGTTGTACCTTGTGGAAATCCTGGGTGTGGCTCCAGTTTTTTTTAAACTAGGTCGACAATGTCTTCCAAGTCTTGTGTCTGTCTTGCTACAATAACAAAGAAATTTCCTGAATACGGGATGAAATAAAGTTCTAATCCACTTTTCTACTCATCACACGATAAAGTCAACGAATATACACTACCATTCTATTCAATTCAGTTTAATTTAAGTCAAAATTGAACCCTTGATCTGCACTGGACTGATATTAAATTGGAAGACAATTAGCCTAATGTGAACCTTTGGAATTCAGATGGATTTCTTAAGAAAACTGGACTGGTTTATTACTATGAAAGGAAGAAAAAATGTAAGTCCAATCGGTCAAATACCTTTTCCATGTTGCACCTTGACAATATCAGCAACGGAGTAATTGTTTGTGTGGTATCAGCAAACTATTCTTCTATTCTTGTGCCTGTAAAAAAACAGTCCATTGTTAAATTTGCAGATGAAATCATGTTTAATAAAACATTTATCTGATTAAATCCAAATGATTGTATTCCCAGAGAAGGAAAGAACTGGAAAAAGTACTGATAAGATCAGTTACAAGGTCTCGATCTAAAACACTCGGTATTGAGGACTAAGAATAGTGAAAAGAGGAACAAGACTTCCATCTGTTGGGGTTAGTTAGACATTGCATCAGATAGCTACACTCATCCTATTGGCCCTGTGAATTTTCTCTACATTTTCAAATATAAAAACTGTGGACAGATTGTGTGATGTGCAAAATATGTAGATACATTTTAACATTTCTTAATACATTCCTTTACTTACTTTACATTGTACTTTATACTTTTGACTTTAATAATGAGTGGAGAGTATGTTAACAATACTTTTTTCTGTTTGTTTCATATGTACTGTTAACGGATGTACTTTTTTATATGTATCATATCTTGTGCTGAACCGGGTTCATCTGTAAAAATTTTAAAGTCAATGTGGCAAAAGTTTGCCCACCCCTGGTCTAACCATAACTTCAAATTGCATAACCACACTTTAAAATCTATCAAGTCCTGGTAAAACTATAGTAAACAGTCTCCAAAAACACAACCAGATCCACAAAAAAACGTTTCTTATTGGTTGAGTTCCGATTTATAAATCATTTTACACCAAGACATGAAAAGTGGATTACAGAAAGATGACTTTGACAAAGTTACCTGAAAGTAGCACCTTCACGATCTGTTAAGTGTGTGTGGAGGTGTGTGTGTGTATGTTTGTCCTTTCACATCCGTTACGTCACAGAAGCTGTGAGTCAGCTCCCCGTCTGCCTTTAGTCACTCATCCACCGGTTGCCTGGTTACTAGAGAGTGGGGAAAGTTTCCCATTGCCAATTTGTTTCCATAGATAGATAGCGGCCTTATATTTATTCAGTGACCCAATAACACATGTGTTTGTGGATCATCTAATGGACAAAAGCTGACAAATCAGTATTAGAACATCCTGTTGTTAAAGCAGGAGAAGACATGTGAGTGTGTGTCCTGGCTTTCAAATTAGGACAACCAATGGGCCATGTACACTTTCCTACTTCCATTTTTTGCTACTGTCGTTTACATATGGTTTCTGTGAATGGTTAGCTTGGTTAAATTAGTGTACCCGTGCGGAAGTATCTTGACACTATGGTCATATTTATTAGTAGTAAATGTGAATATATTGATGTGTTAAGCACAATTGAATCCAAGTCAATCAAAGTGTAAAAAATAACAGTTCCGATAGGCTGTTTTGATAAAAAATGCATGTATAGAAAAAATCTGATGTTTTATTTACAAAATTATCGCCTTCAAAAAATTATCTCTATATTTTAGTTATGTTTTATCTGTTCACAATATTGCATGGAAAGTCCTTGAATAAAATTGTCGCAGAATTTCATGTAATTCTGCGAAGGATTAATCTTAAAACATTCGGCGCCTCTATAAAAGCTCCTCCCCTTTTCACATCCCATAAATATTTTCCTAGCGCCGCCCCTCCTGCACACAAAAGTCTGGAAAAAACATCATGCACAACTAGCTTTTTAACTCTTATTAAATCAGATATTTGCTGACCTAAAGATCGGCAAAGTTTCTCCCCTGAACCAAACCCCAACAAGTACAGCGAAATATATTTTTTACGAACGCAAACTTCAAATTCTATACTCCCACCTCTAAACATCTGAAAATCCTTCTAACAAATAATTAAAAGAAAATATTTTTCCGCTTTCCACATACGAACGTTAGCGTTCGCCAAACCAAATGCTAACAAACACTAGCATAAGATCAACTAAACATTGACAAAGTCACACAACTTCCCTGTGAATACTTGTCATCATTACACCTGCAACCCAAAAAATAAAAACTCCTGACCCAATCCCCCCCTTTCCAAACCACCTCACCACCATAAACTCAACACCAACATCCGTTTTCTCCCTCATATAAGCCCCCCCTCAAGCATGTCATGACCTTGACCTACCAGATAACAGGTTAGTCCCATAATCCCCTGACTTTTACTCCTTCGTAGCAAACCCTGCCAGCCAAACTGCACTTTTCCACCTGCCTGCTCGACCTACCCGGATAAAGGCCAGGCTCTATTTTCTACCCCATACGGCCTACGCTTGTTTTTCTTTTCAGACCTGATGGAAAAAGTGACAAGGAGTCCAGATCTGATGGATTCGGGGCACCTGCTCGCCGTGACATCACAGAGCGGCCATGAAACGATTAGCCACCACTCGGTGAATACACACTCGCTTACGTAAGACCTCCTGGTACCTTTCCAGCACCCCCCCTGCCCCTTTGGTTCGCATCCAAAGCCGTCCTTGGACCCGAGCTGTGACATGACCCGAATGTTTTTGGCTAATAAACATTGAGATATACTCATCTCTTTAATGTTTTTTTTGTTTTTGACTGTTTTTTTTTAGCCTTGTGTTTACACGCCTCATTACTTGAGTGTATTCAGCATTTATCAAGGCGGTCTTGACTAAAATAAACAGTGTAAAGCCTTCAGGCTAACTTAGTTAGAAACTGAACAAACGCAAACTAGTAGATAATGTTTCCACAGAGCGAGTTTGGGTTGATTAGATACAGAGTACCTGGGGAGGAGGGGGAAACTTGGCAGGATCAGTCCGACACACAAAAACATGTTCATCGAGGACTAGGAAATTTGGTTCTTGCCATGTACGTTATTTTATAGTCCGCCTAGCATGAACAAGTTGTTTTGGTTGTCATTTGTTGGGTTGTAGCTTTAAATAAAGTTGTCATCAGGCTTTTCCTGAGGTAGAAGCTTACATTTTTGTTTGTAAGAGAACAAAAAAGATCATTCCTTAGCTATTTTATCCTAAATTACATTTCATTCTCTAAAAAGCAGGTAGTAGCCTTTTTATATTTGTTGAAAACAACGTATTTGCTTCCTACTTTACAATTTTAATTCTTTTTTTTAAATACTTTTACTAGGTAGCGCAAATATATAGTAATATCTTGACATAACAGCACCTCAACATACAATTGCGATACCAGTAGAATTTAGAGCAAATATTTGCCTTGAGATAGGAGAGAAATTTTGAGATACGAGCATACAAAATAAAATAGTTTTTTTGTATGTAATATTCTGTCTTTGGGTTTTTTCAGAGGGTGGGAACTAATTAATTTGTATTTACTAGTTAATTTCTATGAGAAAGGTAGATTTGAAATAAGTAAATCGACGTATGAGCTCTGTTGTGGAACACATCAAGCTCCTATCTCAAGGTATTAGTGTATTTTTCTAACATTTATTCAACGTCATAGATAGTAGCCCTCTAGGCCTAACAGTCTAGGTTTGTTTACATTTATTTAAAGAAGGGGTGTGTCCATATTAAAGAAGGGTGATGTAGTACTTTATCTATGTTCTGTTGATTTTTCCAACTGTGCAAGATTTGGAGCGAAAAAATGGGAAAATGCAAGAAATATAAACATTTAACCTTGAAATATCAACAAGCCTTATACATTTAATTCTTCAAAATATGGATTTAATGTAGGTTAAAAGTCTTCTACTTGAGTTTTTGAAAGAATTGGCTTTTGCTACAGTTGTATAAAAGGCCCATCAAAAGGTGGTGGAGAGTAGGGGCGGAGTTTATGTTTGTAAGGTGCCATACGATTGGCCGAGGAGCGCGACGTGTACCTCATTCTGCCACAGGTCCCTCGCATGTGACAGTGACATTTGCGAGCGTCCACCGCCGCACTGCCATGCGCCGCACTTTGCTCCAGCGTCTTCTCATCTTCTTATGATGGTCAACCCAAAAGCTGATTTCCAGGCCACATTTTCCCAGTGAACTACAACCAGTGGAAACAAAACCAAACATTTTATCCCAGGTAAGACTCTAACACACCTTTTTTATACATTACCTGCTCTAAAACTGGTCCTTAAAGATGAATCCATGGATTTTGTCAAGCCAAAATGTCTGCAAACAATCAATATTCAAACCTAAATTGAGTAAGTTTGAATTAGTCATGTTTGAGGACCGTTTGTGAGTCTAACCTTGAAATTGAGTTTATCTCGGGAACGGGGGAGGATAAGCCGGGGTGCAGGCGGGGGGAAACATGGTGGTCTTTTCACACTGCAAACCACTGATTAGATACAGCAGGATGCATTAGTGTTTGAGTTGGAGACGTTGGAAAACGGTACGTAAGCACAAACCTTTAGACGTCCTCATTGGTCAGGCCTCAAAGTGTCAAAGGACAGGGACAGCACCTGGTAGAAATCACATCCATAGAAAATAGAGCTTGCTTTATCTTCATTCATTCGTTTTTGGTACTACTTATCCTCTCAGGGGGGTGCTGGAGACTATCCCAGGCAGGGAAAGAGTGGGTAATTTGGGGATACTCGGATTTGATAGGCTGAAATAAACCAGTAAGCATGAAATAGCAGGAAAATATTGCAGTTTTTTTCTATGGTTAAGAGGACAAATGCTTTATTATTTAAATGGTGGAAATGTTACAGGACTAATGTATCTGTATACAGTAAAATATATAGACTAAATAACCCACTTTCTAAGTATTTGTATTACTTAAGTCAATATTTTTTCTGTCATTACTCTTGTAGGGGGAAAAGTACTTTCACCTTCAGGAAAAGAACATGTTTTTTATTATTATTTTGTATTTTTTACCCTTGACACAGGTTGAGCTTGTCCCTGTATACTTTATGGGTGTATGAAAAAGGTAGAAAAACTTCTAGACAACAATAAAAAAAACTACAAATTGGTATTGTACATCAATGTGGTTTGATTGAGTGTCTTTGAGTAGGATCTGTATGTTAACAAAGTTCTGAATTAGATATGTTTTCCATATTAATGGCATCTAGAGGGAAGCAGTAACCCTACAAAGTAGTACAAGTTACCCATCATGCCCTTCTCAGTTCTCGAGGATCTCCAAGACATTTTACTCATCATTCTGTTCTTGTAGACCCACAGCCACGGCGATCATCTTCCGAGCGAGATGAAGTCCAAAGGGAAAGCTGTGAAAACACCCCAAAGAACCTGGTCCGACCCCGAGCCAGAACTGGAAGCAGACACCGAAGCAGAAGCAGTCTCCAGCGAACAGGAAGACTCGGAAGCCTCCGACAGGATCGGCGGCACTTGGAGGGGTTCCCTGAGAAACCGGAAGGGCGGTCGGCCGAGAGCTGGGGGCGCCCGTCGGCGCCGTTCCCACGGCTCGGCCACCAAGGAACGTAGCGTCCGGCGCCTGGAGAGCAACGAACGCGAACGCCAGCGCATGCATAAACTCAACAACGCCTTCCAAGCCTTACGCGAGGCCATCCCGCACGTGAAGACGGACAAAAAACTCTCCAAGATCGAGACCCTGACCCTGGCAAAGAACTACATCAAGGCCTTGACCTCCATCATCCTGGACATGTCAGGAGACCTCCCGGCCGGCGAGGTACCATCGGACGCCAGCGCCGCCAAGCTCCTCCAGTGCTATCAAAAACATCTGGAGGAGGAAGGCGAGGAAGGTCTTACCCAGTACCTCACCCACATGCGTAGCTTAAGTCAAGTTAGCTAGCGGTTGGGGAGGCTGGAGGATCTGGATTTGGAGGTTCTTCTAGCTTTGGTGGTCGAGAAAAGGACTCTGTGGGATCGTAGTGGACTTGAATGCAACTCTACTGGACTTCGCTTCATAAAAAAACCCACATTGAAGGCTAAACATAATTGGGCCAAGTCTTTGGGTGCTCGGACATTTGGTCGCTGGTCTCTTGGTCGCCGGTCAAATGGTGACAGAGAGTTTACTGTTGAAGCCAGCTCTCAAAATTTAGTTTATTATCTAAGAACGAGAGTTTAATAACTAAGTACTGTTTAATGTCCAAGTACTGTTTAATATCTAAGTACATTTGACCGGCGACCAAAAGACCGGCGACCAAACGTCCTGTCACAAGTCTTTGAGAGTCTTTGAGTCTTTGAGAGTCTTTGAGAGTCTTTGAAATTCTTTGAGATTCTTTGAGAGTCTCTGAGAGTCTCTGAGAGTCTCTGAGTCTCTGAGAGTCTCTGAGAGTCTCTGAGAGTCTCTGAGAGTCTCTGAGAGTCTCTGAGAGTCTCTGAGAGTCTCTGAGAGTCTCTGAGAGTCTCTGAGAGTCTCTGAGAGTCTCTGAGAGTCTCTGAGAGTCTCTGAGAGTCTTTGAGAGTCTCTGAGAGTCTTTGAGAGTCTCTGAGAGTCTCTGAGTCTTTGAGAGTCTTTGAGAGTCTTTAAGAGTCTTTAAGGGTTATTGAAGGTCTTTGAGGGTTATCGAGGGTCTTTGAGGGGGTCCTGTCTTTAAGCTTTGGTTGAGAAAATGGGGATTTTTGCTGGGTTTTTCTTTTTGCATGTGATCTTCCTGCCTTTTTGGGGGTGCCGGGGAGCCGCCAAGAATCACTTGTCACAAGATGCAGGAAGGGAACACGTGCATTTAAATGAAGAAGTATTTGCTCATTTGCTGGTGGTGTTTGCCCCTCCCACTGTGGACACAAAGGACTTGTTTGACTTGTCTGTTGAGACATTGTTTCAAGAGTTGGATTATTTGTAATACCCTCAGGTGGGATATTGTACTGAAGACGGCGATTAATAAATATGTATTTATTAATATTTTCACTCAATTGCTTGTAGTGAATATTTTTTAATTGTTTTGTAATTATTGGGAGAATATTTTTTAAAGCAGAAAACATTCGACATGCCATGGAAGATGTATATTTTAAGAATTTGTTAAGAAAATTGAGTACAATAGTAGCATTAGTTGAATTTAAGACTTAAGGATTTGCAAGGTGGGGCTAACCGACCCACCCTAGTAAACCCTCTTAATTAGTTCATCTTATTGGTTTATTTAACTCCTCAAACAACGAAAATCATTGAGGTCTATGCTTGGGGCTGTTTGTCTTGACTTGAAAGATAATCTGGTGTGACTGGCTTAGATGCTTCTGGCATATTGTAAACTTATTTTCATATAATATCACCTACCCCGAATTTGGATGACTGAAAACAAAACAAAAAAACATTCAATCTATACAACATAAGCACAAAATACAGTGTTATGACTTAAATTGTGCATTTAAACTTTGAGTTTCCTTTACTAATACTGTACATACCTCTGACTATATAAAATAATAATATAAACATCTCTATAATGACATCATGGTACAGTACGTGCTGAATTGTGTGAAAATTTTTGGTCGAAAATAACAGCAGAAGTGTTTTTGCACAGTAAATAAGAGAAAGATTGCAAAAAACCCATAAAATACAGTAATTGCACATTTAAAAACATAGTCGGTATGTTTATAACATCTCATTTTTTAAACTTAAAAATGTCATTGACCTTTTTCTCCCTGAGTTTCGGGGTTGCCAGACGCCAGAGGGTCTTCCCGACGTGGGACGCATAAACTGGGGGGCTCCATAGCATTCCCTCGAACTGTGATGTGGTCCCACCCACCCTTTGTGGAAAAAAATACACTAAAATTACCATTTTAAAAGGTAAACTTGAATTATGAAGAGCAAACCCGGATTCCTATTATAAGATGATCGACATAAACTAGTACTTAACTAATACTGTATTTTCCGATTGTTCTTGCAGTGTAAACTTTTCAAGAATTTTCAAGGCCTTTCCTTACCCCGATGCCGTAATCCCACGACTGTCCTTTAGGCTGAAACGGATGGATTCCGAGCCGATGACAAACCGTCCCACGACTAAGACTGTGACTTCCCTGCACTTTGTCAGCAATGATCCAAACCTAAAACCAGACCAGAACAGAGTTACTTTTGGTTTATAACTTCCCATTTATTTCCCACTCACCTGATCAAAAGGCCCGACCGAGACTTTGCGTACATTATTCGAGACAAAATCCCACGATGAGCCCTGAGGATAACTCGGGGTCAAACCTACCCGGTACCATAAATTCCCTTAACAAGAAAAATCAGAAAAAAATTAAATCAACAATTCATTAAAATACAATACTCAACACATTCAATATATTTTCACCATCTTCATCAACAGCATAGACTGAAGTCCTTCCAACAGACACTTGTTTCAGTTTCCGTTTCATCGGGGAGGGAATGTGGTACCAAGACTCGCCTACAGAGGGACACAAAGCAGACTTTCCACCCTCAATCTCCATCCTCGTTGCAACTTGAATACCCTTCACTTACCTGCAGGAGTTTGAGGAGCCACAGAACCCCTAAAAAATGCCGAGCCGTCCTTGGCAATTGCCCAAACTTGACTTGCGGCACCAATGGAGATGGACACAAAGGGCTGGTCAGTTCCTACATGAAGCCAGGACGTTCCCTAGGTGGTCAAAAGCAATATCAAAAGTCATTCAGGGTGAAGAAGAACGAAAAACCCATGTTCCCAGACTCACCGCAGGATTTAGGACTGTCACTCCCAGTCGGCAGAGTACATCCCCCTTGTTGCTAATTGCCCAAACAGCCACCAAATCCACATCGCTATCAGGTGGGCATGGAAGGATGGTCACATCACTCAGTTGAATGGGCGGGACTTCCTGCCAGGGACCTGTCGTAGTCAATCTGCACTTTCTTTTTCATAATAAAAGTTCAATGTTATCGACAATAACAAAAATACTACTATGTTACAAGTTTTTAGGGACTACCTGGCCCATCTTCGGCGTCTTACAAAATCTTTAATAGTTTTATGACTGTGATACCACCTGCAAAGAAATTGTAGTTTAGACAGAAATTACGGCGCCAGGATTGGTTAGACTCGGTAAAGGATTTTCGAGACCTACGCTGGGAAATCGGCCGCGTACTGCCAGCCTTCTCGGTCCGTTCCCCCAGAGACACCGTAATCAATGGCCCAGTCGGAAGCCTAGAGAAAAGATGGTGGTACAATAGGTTTTGTTTTTCAAGGTCAGCCACTGAATGTATATGTTTACTTACCCATGTCCACTGAGGGGATGGAGGCTTGGTGTTTGTTTTGGTGCACTCACGAAGACCTGAGGCATTACTCCACATGTAGCGGTCTGTAGGAAGACCTCTAAAAGACATTGGATGGGACAATAAGTGACTTTAAAACTTCTATAAAACAATATGCTAGGAGTATTCCAATTCCTAACAATTAATTAAAGCAGCGAAAATACCGGTTTGTGTATCCAGTGACAGGGTTCCACCTCTGGTTCTCGTAGATGTAGACACTCTTGACATCAGTCTGGGTGTAAACATGGTCATTACACGTGGGAAAACTCTGATGGAAGCCCCCGGCGTAGACCCAGGCATTGTGATCGTAACCGATCCCCCATACGATGCCGACGCTGTTGCTTTCCACCATGCGAAGATGACCTCCGATCTGACGCCAGAACCTGGATAAATAGACCAGAGTTTTTAACAATGTCTATTTGTGTGGTGCTTTATTTTTTAACTAGGTCTACAACGTCTTGTCTTGTCTGTCTTGCTACTGCAAACAAGAAATTTCCCAAATACGAGATGAAATTAAGTTCTCATCTTATCTCATCTGAATCTCATCTATATCTCATCTCATCTAAATTTCATCTCATCTAAATTTCAACTCATCTAAATTTCATCTCATATAAATCTCATCTCATCTATATCCCATCTAAATCTCATCTCTAAAACTCATCTAAATCTCATTGAAATCTCATATCTAAATCCCATCTAAATCTGATCTAAATCTCACCCAAATCTCACTTAAATGTCAATTAAATCTCACTTAAATCTCACTTAAATCTCATCTCATAAATCATTCAAGTTATAAAAGAAATTCCAACTTGAGTCAGTTATAATCAACAGAATTTTACATCTGGTCGCAGGGGGTGGGGTACGGCATCATCTCAAGATCAGGGGTTGGTTCACTGACAAAAATGTCCCCTTTACAGGTGATGGACCAGATGGCTTGTTTAGAAGGAGGACCTTGAAGGCCTCTGGAGTCGCAGCAGGAGACGCTCAACAGAGCCAGCTAGAGGCAGAACAGAAATATGGGTAACACTAGGACAGTCTCCTTAAAGTGATCTGAATTTTCCAGATCCGTTTTCTTACCCAGTCGTGCATCTCCTGCTCCGTAGCTGCCGCCACCCGAATGGGCCACCTCTTTTGAATCCGTTCGGGTGTATAAATGGCAAATGTGTGTTTGGCGTCATTGAGGACAGGCACCAGAATGGTCACCTCGTTGATGAAGGCGTGCAGGTACTGAAAGGAAAACAAGTGAGTGAGTCAATGTGCATGAAGTATTATAGGCTACAATAAAATGATTCTTCTCACCTTCTTCTCCTCATTGTAGTTATAATAGACGAAAATGATGCCATCTTTGTTGCCTTCTGGGCCTGAGAACTGCTCCAGTGCAAAATGAACGTCGATCCATTTGTGTGGTTTCCAGTCCCGCCACCACTGCATGGTTCCCTTCTTCACCCAAACACACTTGCAAGAAAACAGATAAGGTGGAAATAACATTTTAGTAAATGCCTTTATTTCAATTTTGCAAGAACTGGCCAACCAAGCCAACCACTAGTCAGAGTAAATTGACTATTTGACACTTTTTACCTGCTCAATAGCTTGTTCATAATGTTTGAAGTCGTCCAGTTCTCTCTTGGTCCTTTCGCTAAGTTGTGCATAAATCTGTCTCCGCCAATCGGCAACCTGGGCCGAGGTGACGGACAGGCTCATGGACTGGACAGACTGGGCCAACACTGGAATGAGAAAGATGGAAATAAGAAGATAGGAGTTAGGAGAAATTAATCTTGTCAGTAAATATGATTGGTTTAGAATCTGGGGAGGAATTAGTCAACCTACACGAGGAGTTTACGGCGCCAGAGAACCATGGCGGCTGGGAATGAGAATCCACAGAACAGCCACCTCCGTTGACCCACGCCCAAAGGGGGTGCTCGTCCACCCCGTAATGGTCTTCCATGGCGAGGGAGTATGTGGCTACTGAAGACAGGCTGGAGGTCTCAACGGAATCGGACAAGAGTCCGATTTGCTTCTCCCGCGCCTCGGCTAAATTCACATTACTCCACTGGGAGTCGACTAGGTTTTCTACCGGAACCGAATCGACAGCTGGGGGTTCTTCGGGGACACTGAGCTCCGGTGGGACGATGGTAGGGGTAGAGACAGGGTCTCGATCTGAAACCAGCTGAGAGATGAAGCTGTCGCTGGTGACTTTTGGCACGCGTGGTGTGGAAGTGTCAGCGCTCTGCTCTGAAAGTTCATCGTTGGCATCGGGAAAACTGGGTTCGTCTGTGAAGTCTTTTTCTGTGGCATGTCCCACGTCACTGGTGGCGGAAGGAGGGGGATTCACCTCGTTGAAGTAAAATCCGGCGCTGTTGAAGGAGCATAACGTCATTAATAGAAGAATTAAAAGAAATGGCTGAATGTTATACATGTACATCTGTGTATGTATGTGTATGTATGTATATGTATGTATATGTACATGCATGTAAATGCAAGTAAATGTATGTACATGTATGTACATGTATGTACATGTATGTACATGTATGTACATGTATGTACATGTATGTACATGTATGTACATGTATGTACATGTATGTACATGTGTATGTATGTATATGTATGTATATGTATGTATATGTATGTATATGTATGTATATGTATGTATATGTATGTATATGTATGTATATGTAAATGCAAGTAAATGTATGTACATGTATGTACATACATGTACATACATGTACATGTATGTACATGTATGTACATACATGTACATGTATGGACATGTATGGACATGTATGTACATGTGCATGCATGTACTTGTATGTACATGTATGTATATGTATGTATATGTATGTATATGAATGTATATGTAGGTATATGTATGTATGTATATTTATATATGTAGGTATATGGATATTTATATATAAATGTATATGTATGTATATGTATAGACATGTATATGTAGGTGTATGTATATATGTATATTTATATATGTAGGTATATGGATATTTATATATAAATATATGTATATATATATATATATATATATATATATATATATATATATATATATATATATATATATATATATATATATATATATATATATATATATATATATATATATATATATATATATATATATATATATATATGTATATATATATATATATATATATATATATATATATATATATATATATATATATATATATATATATATATATATATATGTATATATATATATATATATATATATATATATATATATATATATATATATATATATATATATATATATATATATATATATATGTATATATATATATATATATATATATATATATATATATATATATTTCAGCAACACACTTAATAATTAATTAATTTATTTATATATTTATGTATTTATTAACTTATCTATTTATGTCTAAAATGTCTTCATCTAGGTCTGTATTCCTACCCTTTTGCTACAGTGACAATAAAATTCCCCAAATACAGAATAAATAAAATTATCTAATTTAATCTAATTTAACCTAATACCTAACAAATATTATTATTTGTATTTCTTTGGTGATTCTAGTACAGGGGTGGTCAAAGTATTCCATTAAGAGCCACAGTGGTTGCATAGTTTCATTCCAACCTCAGAAGAGAAAAGCTTTCCTCAATACTAATGTCCACTGCGTGCAATCAGTGGATTGCCATCAGGTGCTGCTCATTTCAGCCCAACCCCCGCTGGTGCAAAACTCTGTCTTGGAACAAAATGCTGTAGCCAGCCACATCGACCCTTGAGGACTACTTTGCTCACCCCCGCTGTAGCAAATAACAAGTGGTGTCAAACATACGGCGCTGGGGCCAATCCAGGTTATTCTGCTTTAAAGGCAATTTTTAGCTTATTCATACTATACAAGCAAAACCAAATGCTTTAGTTATATTATTTTTCTCTTCCTATCCACAGTCACATCCAAATATACAAAAAAATAGTGTTTAAATACCCCTAAAATTAGACTTTTTGACTACCATTGACAACAATGGCGGCCACCAATTGAACTTTTTAGCCCAAAAATTAATAGACACACCCCTTCTATATAAAAATTTGAAAATAATGGACATTAATACCTCTGTTGGCTACTGGCACTAGAATGCGACCGATCCCCATCTCTGAGAACTGAAATAGCCTTCCAAGTTTTACCACTCATTTCACTCGCCGTGACGCCCTGACGGAAATACACGGCGCGATCCTCACTGCCAATGGCCCACACCTACATGACAACACAATACATTATTTTGAGAAACACACAAAACAGTGTACTTGACAGAAAGGGGGAGGAGCCACACCTGATCATTGAGTCCAACACTGATGGTGAGCATTTCTCCAACCATGCTGATCCAACCGGAGCCACGAGGATTGTGGGAATTCACTCCTCGCCGAAACCACACCTGGTATAGAAGTACAATATTATTTATTAGTCGAAAATTGGGTGTTTTTCCTATATTCTGTCAACAGGTGGCGAGCATATTTTCCCCTTAACTTAGCTGAATTGAGGACCTAAATATGACCAGTGATGTATTAATGTACAATTCACAATAACAGTGATTGAGTTAAGATCATTCATCATCATTTTTCATACATGTTTAACCATTATTGACCTCAGTAAATCTATGGAAATCATCATGGAGACTTACTTTGTTGTCTTTTGTCAAAGCCCAGACCACATTGACTCCAACTGCTACATGCATGACACCCACATCTGGACTAGGAGAATCCAGCATAGACCACAATGTACCTGAATGGAAAAAAAATGAAGTTTAGAGACGTAAAATCCGAAAAACGATAGAAGTCGTCTTACCTTCGGGACAGTCCCGACCAACCCCTTCCCTAACAATCAGCTGACCCTCCCAAAGCACCGCCCACACCAGTTCTCCGGGTCCACAGCTGATCTGGACCACCTCCCCAGGGATTGAAATGTCATTCCACAGAGAGCCTTCTGGATTTTCATGGCAGATACCTTCTCGGAACCAAACCTGGGTACACAAAGAAGAAGTATTACTGTAATTTCTCGCATATTAGCCGTATTTGTTATTAATAACAACAACAAAAATGACTGAATGAAAGGTATGGCTTATATGCATACAAGATGTACAGCTTTGCTATTCTCTTTTTCACCAGTAGATGTCGAGAAAATTAACATTGACTATTTGTTGGTTATTTTCTGTTTTGCAGTAACAAAAGAGCTATTACTGAATGGATTACTAATGTTGACCCTAATAATGTGCTTTTGAGTCATACATTATCTTAGAAATATGTTTTTTTATATAAGATTTTCCCTTCAAAGTAAGATATTTGTACTTCCTATGGAAAATTATGAATATGGAGGGGAAATTTTGATTCAGGGGGGCGGCTTATACGCGAGAAATTGTGAGATTTGATGGTTTTAAGGAATTTTAAGGGTGTGGATTATGCATGGGGGTGGTTTATATGCGGGAAAATACAGTATTTTGATTCTTATGGAGGTTATAAAGAATTAAGAAGAAGTACCTTCCCCTGAAGGGAAACAGCCCAGAGTGAAAGTTGGCCACGGGGTTCCTCGGTAATCTCCCAACCACCGCAACTGATGTCGCTGAAAGGATCCGGTAGAGTTGTCTTCTGTGAAGGAATCTTGAAAAAAAAAAACAATTCCATTAAGAAAAAATCTTAAAGTGATTACACATAACAGTTAACTCTTGACTCACCTCAGCCCAAAAGTCCATGCTTTTGTACCTCCTGTGACGAAGCCATCTTCGACGACGGACGCAAGAGTTCCACTTTTTATCCTTGGTGTAAACAGCCGGGAAGTCAATGGAGTAAGTCCATCCCTGCAGAAGATGTTCATCATTTAAAAAAAGCAAAGGAAATAACCCTACATTTGGAAAAGTATAAACACCGAACCTCTTTCTCTGTGTCTTCGCCCTCAAAATTCCCATCCACATACCAGTCCCCTTCCCACTCCCAGTGTTGAGAGGGCAGCCGAAAACTGGAAGGAGGTTGATGGTGCAAACCCGTGATGTCACTCCACTGCCATCGGTCACTGGGTAGCAATCTTTCGGAGAAACCATCCACAGGATTCCATCTCTGAGAGCATAGAAGGCAAATTACATCAGTTAGTAAAGTTGTTATATGGCGTATACACATTGAAATGATCCCAAAACGTATAAAATACAGGAAAAATGTATAAGTTGGTAGGTAGGGTAGGTGGGCATGTAGGGTAGATGGGCAGGTAGGGTGGAGGGGCAGGTAGGGTGGAGGGGCAGGTAGGGTAGAGGGGCAGGTAGGGTAGAGGGCCAAGGAAGGGTAGAGGGGCAGGTAGGGTAGAGGGTAGAGGGTAGAGTGGCAGGTAGGGTAGAGGGCCAGGTAGGGTAGAGGGGCAGGTAGGGTAGAGGGGCAGGTAGGGTAGAGGGTAGAGTGGCAGGTAGGGTAGAGGGTAGAGTGGCAGGTAGGGTAGAGGGTAGAATGGCAGGTAGGGTAGAGGGTAGAGTGGCAGGTAGGGTAGAGGGTAGAGTGGCAGGTAGGGCAGAGGGTAGAGTGGCAGGTAGGGTAGAGGGTAGAGTGGCAGGTAGGGCAGAGGGTAGAGTGGCAGGTAGGGTAGAGGGTAGAGTGGCAGGTAGGGCAGAGGGTAGAGTGGCAGGTAGGGCAGAGGGTAGAGTGGCAGGTAGGGTAGAGTGGCAGCTAGGGTAGAGTGGCAGCTAGGGTAGAGTGGCAGGTAGGGTAGAGTGGCAGGTAGGGTAAATTGACATAGGAGCACAGTCCCGGGACGCATTAAGGTCGTATCTCAAGGTATGACTGTACTTACTTGATTCTCGTAAGTTTCCTCCTGGAAACGGATGGGGACATCCGAAGCATAAACATTCAGGTAGATCTTGTTGTCGCAAGCGATGCCCCAGCAGCAACACCCAGTCGCGCTCACCCGCTTAAATTCCAGCTGGGCTTCACGGCACTGCTCCCATTGTTGACCCGCCGTGGACAGGCTGTAGACCCGCCCGTGGACGTCCACCGCCCAAAGCCGGGACGCCGGCATGGCCGGACTTTGCCGGAAGGATGAAGACCACCTATTTGTTTTGGATCATAAAATATTGTTAGTCAATATTTCATCAGATTAGTTTTCACAAAACAGTTTTGTTATTGATGTGTATTGCTTTATTCAGGTAATTCTTTTATGATTGTGTTGAAATGGAGTTTTTGGATGAGACTTTTTAGAGTTTATATTACATCTGGAAAGTGAAAACATTGATTTTATTCTCATTTCAGTTTCGTTTTCGGGAAATAAGGAAGAATGGTGCAAAAATCTGGAATAAATAGATATTTATAGAATAGATCTTCTATGGAAAGAACTTTTAGAATGCATCGTAGATCGTAGTGGTTCATCAACATTATTGCACCTGACAAACATCATTAAATCATGCGCTCGAGTGATTTTTGGATTGTAATTTTTCACAAACAAACTTGCCACATTCAGTGTTTGATTTGCGTGATTAGATTTAAGGCGATGAGCGTATGAAAAGCATAATAATCAAAAGTCGCATCTTCGGCGATGACACAGTTATATGTTTGGCGTTGGATTACAAGATTAACACTCCTCAAATAACGAGATCGCGGAACATCTCACAGTTACTTACCTCAAAATTCGATAAACGTTGCTTTAAGAAACGATTTCTTAATGCACGGAGAAAAACACATCGTTCATAGTTGTTATTTTAGCTGGAACGTGATTATTGTAATCGCAAGCAAACCCGGAAAAGATGGTTGGTTGCTTCCTTCTGAATGGCTGCCTCAGCGTCTGACAAGGACTATATTGTCCGCCAGAAGGCGTAGTTTGCTCTGATATTTTTGTAGTTTTCTGGGGTGAGTCTTGCACTTATGTAATTTATGTCCTTGTTGATTAAATTCTGATAATGTAATAATAACAATAACAACAATAAAAATAACAACAATCACAGTCAAAGTTAGAGTCACAATCACACTCAGTCAGTCACACTCAGTCAGTCACAATCACAGTCACAATCAGTCACAATCACAATCACAGTCACAATCAGTCGCAATCACAGTCGCAATCACAGTCGCAATCACAGTCGCAATCACAGTCGCAATCACAGTCGCAATCACAGTCACAATCACAATCACAATCACAATCACAGTCACAGTCACAGTCACAATCACAGTCACAATCGCAGTCACAATCGCAGTCACAATCACAATCACAATCACAGTCACAATCACAGTCACAGTCACAATCACAGTCACAATCACAGTCACAATCACAGTCACAATCACAGTCACAATCACAGGTGTTCAAATATAAACATTACTGACATTCAATATAGATTTGTGGACTGTATCAAGTTTTATTAAAGAAAAAAAGGCTACAATGTGAACACAATGGCAAGATACACCGAAGGAGGGACTACTGATGATGATGAGTACTAACTAGATATGATCAATTCTCCAAGTATACACATTCTATAAAGCAAATGAGTGTCCCCAAAATAATTGTCCTTGCAAAATCTACTGTGTGTATTTCAAAACGGTGACCCAATACATTAACAAACAACGTGAATGTCAACCTGTGAGGAATTTGGCATATTCATATTCATATTGCTTGAACAGCAAACCTTCCCAAACAATCACAAAGCGTGAAAAAATATTCCCTTCATCAAAAACTTTAAACATTGTTACAGTCGAAACAAAACCAAATAATGGACATACGCTGTATATTTATTTAAATAACTCCAACACAAATTCTGTTTATAAATATAAAATATTCTCCGAGATCCTGACGTACTTCTTTGCTAAATTCTGTTAAAAAAACACAGCAGGTTTTCCTTCATTCTCACATCATTAGCGCTCTTATTAAAAGACAAAATTCATTAAAAAAATGATATTATTCTTCTGATCTTTTTAAATCAGGAATATAATCTGGTGGCCGGGAAAATAGATCAAAAATATGGCAAAAATAAAGTTTTATTACTGCAAAAACAGCAGCACAAACAATAATATTAACATTTCTTTTAAAAAAAACACTGTTTATTCATTTAAACTAATGTTTGTTTTGCTTTTTTATTTATGCAAAAAAATGAGTTAAAATTTAATTTAACTGACATATATTACTAAACGTCCTAATTTACAAAACATGGCACTTTAAAAACACTTAAAAAGTTTGGCTGGGAACATAAAATTAGATTTTTAGCCTAATTTTACAACTTTTTTGCTCATTCTGTCGTTTAATGATGCGTTATTGAGTAAACATTTTTAAATTAAATAGACACAAACTATATGCACGAACCAACAATGTATGAAAATGACACTTGATGTCCTAAATATGTCACAATAAAATGTATTATTAACTTAAGTTCCATTTTTTGGTGGATTTTTGGGGGTCAAAAAATGTCTAGATGACGGGGGCGGATCGGTCGTTGGTGACGGTTGGTCGCAGCTTGACTGTCGCGAAAGGATTTCCACCCCTGAAAATTGAAAATAAAAAACATAAAAAGCGCTTTTATTCTGAAATTCTTGCCATTTTGCAGACATTAGTCTTATTTTGTAACTCACCCAAGAAATGGAGCTTTTCCTGTCCCATTCACTAAAGAAACCTATCAAAAATAAACAAAAAAATCAGAAATAACCCTCAGAAATCCCACCCATCTCTACAAAAAAGACAGTGTGACCAGACAGGTTTTTAATTCAAATCCACGTGTCATTCCGCCTGATATTGGCGTGAAGAGTTTTAACAAGTAAAACAACTCCTGTGAAAAAAACGAAGAGGTGGCCTTTCTGGAATCTGGTTGGTCGAGAATTCACTGCAAAGGACACAATGCTCACTCATCTTTTATTTTTTTTCTAGCTTGAGGATGATTGTTTTATGAGCGGTCTAAATATAATGTAAAATTTTTGCATTGTTGCCAAGCAAAATTCACATTAGAAAAAATATACTGTATTTTCTCGTATATAAGTCGCATCCACGTATAAGCCTTACCCTTAGAATTGCCTTAAAATCGTTGATTTTTACATTTTCTCTCGTATAAGCCGCCCCCTTAATCACAATTTTCACGGTGTATTTATACAATATATGTAATATT
The DNA here is from genome assembly GCF_051989575.1 of Stigmatopora nigra. Lineage (NCBI taxonomy): Eukaryota > Metazoa > Chordata > Actinopteri > Syngnathiformes > Syngnathidae > Stigmatopora > Stigmatopora nigra. Next base: position 10,751,602 of record NC_135525.1, read on the forward strand.
CATGGTTTAATACTTTAATAAACTTTGAAGGGTAAATCTTAAGAAAAAAAACATCATACGTTGTATTTCTGAGATACTTTATACATTGATTGCGGAATTTCACATTCCTATTGACTAGACAAATTCAAAAAGTAAGTCAGGTGGTCAGTACAACCAGCTTAATTAATGTTTAATGCAAAATAGGGTTATTTTTTTATTGAAATTCAATTATAGAGATAAAAATAAATGTTTTTAACCATTTTATCTGTTTATCTTTTCTCTATTCACCATTTTTTAACAACAAATACGGCTTATATGCGAGAAAATGCGGTACTATATATATTGTATAGTTGTAGTAGTATAAAATGAAGACAAATGACAACTTGTGTGTAAAACCCTGAGTCAGCATTTAGGTGAGGACATTGTGTACACTCCCCCTGATGAGAAATTAGAGAGGAGAGCTTCGTCTGGACTTGCAGGTCAGATTATTGGATAGATTTATCTTTTATGGTTAGTTATCTCACTAACTCATATCATGACTGGACTCTTTTGTCCTTTATGCCAGTCCGCAATGCCGTTTATTATGAATATAGTACATTCTAACCCATAATAATCTTCAAAAACAAGACTAGAAGGAAGGAAATTTTGAGTGTCACAGCAAGGCGTGGTTAAAAAAAAACTGATGATAAAAGGTAATTAGTCAGGGTTTAAAATGCGTCATAACATTTGTATGGGGAAGTGGGAGTGGCTTATGGATTACCCACGCAAAATAAACTATAACAACACTATAAAAAAAATACTTAAATCTTTATATGTCAACAGAGGGGAATTTCCTGAGCCAAAATAGCTTAACATAAAAATTAAAGTACTCCACATGTACTTTAATTTCAATTTAAAAAAGTGTGTACAAATTTGCTTGATTGGTTATGATGAAAATGACAGTAATACCTCGTTTATCGTGGTTTATACGATCCGAAAACCTTCCGCAACAGCATTTTTATGGTGTACATTTTATATTTTTGGGATTTTTAAAAGTTTCTTTGAACTGTTATTCGATGCTAGTCAATGAAATAATCGCCAACTGTGATTGGTCGAAATGCTTACCCCATTCTTTCTCAACGCCATCGACGAGATAGCCGTGTTGGAAGCGTAGTCGTCCGAATAGTCCGCCGGTGGCAACAATACCGGTTCGTCCTGGTCCAGGTCGGTCAGACTATTCACACTTGGACTTCGCACTGGGGTCTCAAAATGGCTGCTGTGTAATATTCAAATACCAGGCATATATTTCATATAAGTCTTCTGATATTATATAGTATATAAATTGCCTTCTTACCTATTTGATACGTGGGAATCAGTACACGGTCTGCAGTAGGACGAAGGGAACCAACCCCGTCTAAGAGATCCAAAGATCATGTTAGACACCAAGTATTTACTAAAAAAACAGCATTAAACACAATGAGATTATTCGAGAGAAACACAATAACTATGTGAGACAAAATCTACCTAGCAACACACATAGAAAACACGATTCCAATAACACAAGCTGCCGTTTAATCGCATCAAAATGAGTTGTTTGCATTACAAAATAATAGCAACAGCAAAAGGTTGCCTTCACCATACTTGAAATACTCGTGTACTAACATACGACGACATATATTGATTAGGACAAAGCAAGTACTTGAAGTGCCACTTAAGCAATGTGTTAAAAAAACCTGTGTCAGTCACTCAGGTTGATTGTTGTTTTGAGTGCACACAATTGAAAAGAAAAACAAGGCATTCTCCGACAGTATATTTCGTTACGAAGTAGCTATGTCAGAAGTACAAGCTCAGTACTTTGCAACAAATATATATTTTTCATATACGATTGGGACACTTTGACCAGTTTTAAAAGGTTTAGTTGGTAGTTGCTTGAGGACGGTTGAACCAATTATAGATTTACATATAAAGTACACTTCTACTTACAAAATATTCAAGTTATGAAAAACGAATTGAAACCAATTAGGAATTAGGAATTAGGAAATTTTGCAACTAAAAATGTACTTACCGCCGTGTTTTCTCCAATTCGCCATAAAGCCAGCCATCTTTGTCTTCTTTTATAAGCAAAGCGATGACATCACCCTCATTGAAACTGAGTAGGGTGGCGTTGTTTCCAGCCGAGTGTGGAAAGACGGTCCTGACCCGCCTACTTTTGCTCAAATTCACACCCGAAATCCGGGTTGGACTGTCCTCGCCGAGGCTGCTCTGGTCTGAAATGCACATTATAGTTCACAAATCCAAAACAAAACTATTGTCTATAATATCAAAATTGCCATATATACTGAATTTCAATATTCTTACTCTAAAGTACATTTCTTCTTGGTTTCTGAACCACAAAAAGACCCTCTAAAACTGCAACCTGAAGATGGTGCAACTAACTTATAGTCCAAAAATACGGTAGCCTTAGCGAATCAATTCAAAAAAATCATTAAATTAAATTTAAATTGTAGTCCAAAACAAATCAAATGTTAAACTAGTCTTCTATTTGACAATTTCTGCTGATTTTACAAGTTTTTGTTTCCCAGTTTTACATATTTCTATGCTTAATATAACATTGACAAGGTTTTGATTGATTGAATCGGCTTGGCTGATCTATCCAAGTGCATTTTTTCTGCTGAGCTATGCTAAAAAATTGCTGGCAATCGCAATAGAATAAAGAAATGATGTCATCCATGTCATAGTTAAGAAAAGCATTAAGAAAATTGCAATTGTTTTTGGAGGAATTGGAGACTCCGCCTTACCCGAGTGGTTCTCTAAAGACGAACTGGTTGGAGATCTGGGTTCGGGGGTAAACATGCTGGCTAGGGGGCTAACCTGTGCCTTCAGTGGGGGGGCCGGCGGCATTAGCACAGACTCAACGCTATTCTAAAAGGGGGGCGAGAAAGAATATAAATGAATGCACTCCATGATTGGCCGCCCACAAACACAAACCCTGTTAAAACGGTCAGCAAGGATAGATCGCTCCGGATTGGCCGAACGTCCGTCAATCATGTGCTTGACGTTGTCCGGGACTTTGCTGATATCGCAGCACATCTCCTGCCAGCCGGGGAGTTTTTCATTCAGGACGTCTTTGGCCTAGAAGGACGGTAGAGCTTAAGGTTTTTTCAGTTTTTAACCGAGGCGGCCCTGAAAAGGGAACTGGTCCGCTCTTACTTTATCGTGAAAGTTGCTGAGATGATAGGAGAACATGCAGTGTTTGTCGGCTAGGAAACAGAAGCGGCGTTTTTCTTCCAGGAGAGCTTCTCGGCAGCCGTCGGCGATGAATTTCTCCATGTCCATTTGGCGGGATGAGATGGTCTCCATGTACTGGGCAGAAAATGGTGAGTTAGGAGAAAGAAGGCTTTTTTTAACTTAAAAAGGTCTGGTAAGAGAGTCTGGTAAAGAGAGTCTGGTAAAGAGAGTCTGGTAAAGAGAGTCTGGTAAAGAGAGTCTGGTAAAGAGAGTCTGGTAAAGAGAGTCTGGTAAAGAGAGTCTGGTAAAGAGAGTCTGGTAAAGAGAGTCTGGTAAAGAGAGTCTGGTAAAGAGAGTCTGGTAAAGAGAGTCTGGTAAAGAGAGTCTGGTAAAGAGAGTCTGGTAAAGAGAGTCTGGTAAAGAGAGTCTGGTAAAGAGAGTCTGGTAAAGAGAGTCTGGTAAAGAGAGTCTGGTAAAGAGAGTCTGGTAAAGAGAGTCTGGTAAAGAGAGTCTGGTAAAGAGAGTCTGGTAAAGAGAGTCTGGTAAAGAGAGTCTGGTAAGAGAGTCTGGTAAGAGAGTCTGGTAAGAGAGTCTGGTAAGAGAGTCTGGTAAGAGAGTCTGGTAAGAGAGTCTGGTAAGAGTCTGAAAAGGTCTGGTAAGAGTCTGGAAAAGTCTGAAAAGGTCTGGTAAGAGTCTGAAAAAGTCTGAAAAGGTCTGGTAAGAGTCTGGAAAAGTCTGAAAAGGTCTGAAAAGGTCTGAAAAGGTCTGGTAAGAGTCTGGAATAGTCTGGAAAAGTCTGGAAAAGGTCAGGAAAAGCACAATTTGTCTTAGTATAGGGGTTCAGTGGTCACCTCATTCTCCTTGATCTCATACTTGGACACATTCTTGCCCTGGCTCTTCCTCCTCAGCTTCTTCAAGTCAGTCTGGGACCGGTCCAGGAAATCTTGCTTCACCTTGTGTTCCGATTGGTAGCGCTTAAAAGTAGCCTATAAAACCAGAATCACATTAATTGTATTTGTATTTTTGGGAAACACCATCCAACAAAACATAAATCCCACTCACGTTCATGTACTTGACGTCCATTTCCGTCTTTTTTTCCAGCTCGCTCAGAACTTCTCGGTGGAATCGTTTGAGCTGCCGTCATAAAAGACCAAAAATAAAAATACAAAAGCATTATAGTGCGGTTTATTCTTTTGTTAAGCCTTTCCGAGAAACAGGGAGTCGTTATAATGGATTTTTAAGAGCTTCCTGGTTTAAAAATTCCCAAAATTGCCACAGAACAATGACGACGCCAAGTAGATATTTTAGGACGGCGTGCTTCAAATCTGAGGAATGTCATGTTGCAGTCAGACAGACGGACATTTGACACGTGTAAATATTCTTAGAATTTCAGCCTGAAGCAAAAAATCTGAGAGTTAAAGAAGCTTGACTCCACTTGACTAATGTTCGTGCATCCTTTCTACATTTTTAAATGACACAAATGTGATGCAAAGTGGGTTTATTTGAGTCGAAAAGTTGTTTATCTTTGACATCTGTTATTCTAATTTTCGTCTAACATGAAAAAATACCCCCAGGATAAAAGTAGAATCTTCTGGAGATTTATATGATAACTATAATCACATTAATTTGCAGATAGATGCTAAAAAAGCTTGTGCATAACCGAGGAAGGTTTTTTTTAATGTAAATGTGCAAAAAAATGATTTTTCGTAACAGTCTGGATATGAATAATAAGTTTTTCTGGTTGAGTGGGAGAATTTGAACAAAATTAACATATTTTATTGCTTTTTAAGGCTATGTTTGGTTGAAATTTATTATTTTTTTGATAGAAAAAGGTTGTTGGCACTACTTACATTTTGTTCCATCTCAAAATGAATCTTTTTATGGACATCTGCAATCTCAATCAGAACCATACCTATAAAAATAACAAGTCTCAGTCAATCATAAACTCAATTTCCATTCATATTCCCATTAATTTCATAATATTTCAAAAAGAACTACAATATACACGCACATTAGAACAAAAAATTGAAAAAACGACTCTAATCTTGTAAAAATGAGCCCAATTTGAACATCATTTCACCCTGAATGACTCATCTTCTTCTTTCAATATGTAAACAGCTGTCAATCTCCGTCAAACAATCAGTGTGTATAGTTCTGGTACTTCTATTTAGAACGGTTTCCATTCAAAATCCAGACTGCAGAACAGCATGTGGCATTAGACAATGGCAGCCAGTCAACATTGGCAGCCAATTGTAAATAAGCACTAACACACCACAATGAGGTGAAATCTAGACTCCAAGTTGGCTAGCGGGTGTCCAGCTTACGTAAACATTTGCCCCGTGTCCACCCACATAATGGATGAAGCCATGGAAGGCCAAAAAAATGGGAGCTCTTCAGGTATTTCCCAGAACAAATTCCACACTTGGGTGTTAAAAGAAGCTCTTTTTACTAATGATGAGTTTTTGGAGGGTTTTAAATTGGTGTAGTTTGCTAGAAAATTGATTTTCTGGGTTGAAATAGTCAGATTTGACTCAATTTGGCTCCATTAAGAAGAATTTGAAGGGGTATTTGAATTTAGTTTTAGGGGTAGAGGATTGTAGTCTTTAGTTTTTGGAGGTTTTGGTGAAAAGGCATGTGTAAATGTTGGAAAGTTTGGAAGTTCTATCAACTGCAATTGGGTAGTACTACATTATTTGGGGGCTATATAACAATAAGGACAATAATGTAAATTTGCCTAAGCGAGAAATAAGTGAAATGTACTAAAAAGGGCGGGGCATTTGCAGTTTTTGGCATAATGAAACTATAACACATAAATATTGTCACCAATTGCTCTACATTTTTTATTTTCCAATGACATTCCAGGAAAATCAAATATTTTCCAAAATTTTCCAAAATTTTCCAGACCATTGCCAATAAAATTCCACTTCCATTAAGATGACCACATAAGATGACCTTTGGCTTTCAAATTTCATCTTTGACCTTCTTTTTCACCAAAACAGCAAAGTTTGAATGCCCCAATTCAACCAAAAAAATGTTTTTTTCAAAACGCTTGTCAGCAAACCACCCAAAAAAGAACCCACACACACTTTCCACTCTAACCAAACAAACATCTCCATACAGAGTACTACTTCAACCCCCAAAAAAGCAGCGTCCAGCTACAACAACATTGCCCTCCAAAGGTCACTAGAAAGCACCAGTAAATGCCGTCTTTGTCCTCCCCGTAGGGGATGGGTGGGTTTTATGCTCGGTACTACACCGACCTCAACGCCACGGCCCGAGATTGCGGCTGAGAATGAGCGTCGGGGGTCAAAGAGGTCGCTGTGCACCTGCAGCTTTTAATAGGGTGTAAAAGAAAAACTGCAGCTCCAATATATTGCACTACTCCAGAAAAAAATACAAGAAAATATCAGTTCAGTCTTTTCTCTATTTTAGAATAAATTACCATATAGACTTTTAAGTGCGCCTTATAGTGGTGAAAATACGGTAATTGCTATTGACTTCCAGGTATGAAGCACTCACTACTTCACAGTCACCTCTAGAGCCAGCCATTGTTGATATTTTGGATTTTATTGAATAAAATCTTGCAGTGGGGAAGGAGCTATATGATGGAACATTTTGTAAACTAAGATGACATCTGCATATTTAACAGTATTGAGTATTCAGTTCAGGCCTTTGTGTTTTTTTAATATCCGACAGTGGTGGTTTATCGTTTTCGTTTTTTTGTTTTTGTCCATATATAAGGCGCACTGGATTATAGGTCACACTGTCTATTTTTGAGAAAATTTAAGACTTTTAGTCGTGAAAATACAGTAGATATTTTGCAATAAAACAATTATCCAGAAATTGGATAGGTACTTAAAGTCAGATAACCCGGAATCGGGTGCAAAAACAAGATTAGAACGCCTCTACACAAACTGGTTCTACGTATATATCAAATGCCAGTCTGACGAGATATTTACAAGACGAGTATGGAGTATACAAACACACCCCTCTACTTAAGGGAGCCTAGTGAAAGTGGTATGGCCCTCCGATGAGTAAGCTGTTGACGATACGACATCCAATAGGATTACGGCGCAATGCAAGTGGAAGTTAGTGCTTTTTACGAGTTGATTTCACCCTTGACAGCCCTTCCTCTTTTTACCCGGCGCACTACACATATCATTTGTTCTTTCAACTGGCACCGAGCCCTCCAATCAAACGCATCGCTGAGTTCACCCACGCAAGCACGGTGTGTTTTTTTGTGCACCATCCCTTGTGACCACATCCCCTTTGGTGAGCGTCACGATCCAAAGGTTTTTGGTCCTGGGATTGTGCCACACCTGAATTTTTCTGTCAGTTATCTGGAAATCGGGATAAGAAAGTTAAAGAAGACGCTTTGTGGAAAATATGTGGTTGATTGAATGGGTTAATTTGGGGTCTATTCATCGTGTTTTTTTGGTTGAAGGGTTTTTTGGGGGATTTCAGTGGTAGCCAATGGGATATAAATTATTATTTTTTTAAATATAGGCACAGTGTTGTCCTATAATTTGTTAGAAAAGGATATTAATTCAATAATTGTTGCTATTTTATGATATTTTTCGATTCCAGAAGCTAGCCCTGCCTATTTACGAAGGTTATGCTAGCTGATAATTATGCAATATTCATTATTTCCAACAGGGGGCAGTGTATTAACTCAAACAAATGCAACCAAATAAATCACTTTCAAAACAAACCATTTCAACTTTACTTAAACGATTAAGCAAAGCAATAAAATTTAATCGGAATTACTTTTGCATGTCCAACAGGGGGCAGTGTAACAACTCAAATAAATGCAACTAAATAAAGCACTTTCAAAACAAACCATTTAAACTTTAACTAAACAATTAAGCAAAGCAGTTAAATTGAATCAAAACCGTTTTTGCGTAAGCACCAAGACCGCAAATAGACACATTTTTACCCACTAATTAACGGTAAGCTCCACCCCCAAAAGAAATCTGGCGACGAACCTATTCACAAATGCCAAACACATTCCCAAACAACCGTCCAAACTGACATTCCCATCTATGTACAGTTTAATTAAACATTCAAATTAGCTAAAAACTACCCATACTAAACCCCCAGTCCGAACATTCGAACCCCTACACAACAACCAGAACAAATTCCACTCCACATTAGAGCACCGTTCCCAAAACAGGCGCACATTTGGTGGATTAGGGCGAGTCAACGTAAGCTGTAAGAAAGACTCAGTGGTGAGAAGACAGTCTTGTGTTTACCCAGCATGTTTGCCGTATGACGACTGCCGCAGACTGCTAGAGAATTCACACCCTACCGTCAAATAGCTCCCCCCGCCCTCCCAAAAAAGGACCGTGTGCAACCACCCATGCATTTTTAGACCGGACCACTGCAGAGAGTCGTTATGATTGAAGAACTTGGTGAACTTAAGTGCAATCATTATTCCTTGCAGGGTCTTCAAACCTCATAAATAAAATACAACCCACCATTTTCCATAAAAAAACAGACTTTGGCTTCACTCTAATAGAATCCAATACAAAGTTGCTATCTTATTTTGAGCAGATTTAAACGTTAGAACTCGAAAAGTGCCATATGTTAAAATATTGTTCTAATCAGCCAAATGTTTGGAATTAAACAAAGAAGATAACATGTATTTCCCCTGAGTGAGTTCAAGTAAACAGTTATATTGTTCCCTTTTTTGCCAGATATGTACACACCCCATTCCATCTATTATCTTCGATTTTATCTGTCTGACATTTTATCCCTTCACACGGAATAGAAAAACTTGTGTTCAAAAGCATGGTGAGGAATAACAAAGACTTTTCTTAAGATGAATCAACATGGCAACACATTCACAGGGGCTGGTATGGTCGGCAACAATGGGCAAATCAAAGGATTGTAAAAATATGCAACATACCAAGTTCCCTCGACACTGGAGACATAGTAGCATTTTCTCCGATTTTCCCGATGGCATCAAAGTAGGCCTTCCCGGCGCCAGTCATACCTGCAAAAAATCCAAAGTGAAACATTTTGAGGGGATTTAGCAGTGGATCGCTACATGCTAGGCAATCTAGAACTTCATCTGCTGAAGTACTCGATACAATTTTTGTACATTTAGTGAATGAAGTTGGACTAAAATAAGAACCAGGGATCTGGAATAAAGTCAGTTTACCTGGAATTGACTTGAAATATTCCGCAAAACTTTAGTTTTCTTACCCGTGACGGACTTCTCGTAGCTTTTCCCCAGGTTGACCAGGTTCCTCAAGCTCGGGTTGAACTGGTCCATCACATTCTGGCAAAGGTTTGCAAATTTTGGGCAAAATTAAACAATATTGTCCTCATTAAAGTCATAGATGTGCTGAGGTTTATCCCAGAATTAATTTACCGTATTTTCCCGACTATAAGGGGCATTGCATTTAAAGGCGCACCCTCAACAAATGACACATTTTAATTGTTTTTCACAAAACTTTTTGGGGAGGCAAAATCAGCATTGTGGCCTTTTCATTATCGATCTAAAACCAAAAAACCAAGACCTGGTCTACCAATCAATCCCATTCCACACGCCCTCCATCGATCAAGTTGTTGACGTAATTTTTTATAGCCGGACTCCAATCCACGTGCAGACCGCTTGCTCTTTAAATGCCGGCGCAATAAAAAAATTCAATCTTTAACTTGACCTCCAGTCTATTCCTTTACACTCCCCGTAAAGAGCAAAGTCTAGAGCCAACCACGGCACCCCCGCCCTGCCCCGTCGTCTCCATTGAAATGCCTGAGCAGTCACGGGCCGTCTTGCTCTCCCGACACACCCGGGAAGAACAATAGGGAAGCCGGTATGACTTTACAATGAGAAAAGTGTAGAATGGAGTAGAGAGAAAGGAAACAGGTTCTGGGTTTTTTGGGGGGGTTGTTTTTCAGTTTTTCATCTCTTGTTCTGTACCACTGATACTCGGGCATGTCTGGACTTTGGTTCCCAGATTTCTCCTTCAGATTATTTGTTGTTGTTAATCAAGAGAAGCCATATTTGAGTCTAATCAGGCCACTGATTAGATCAGGGGTGATTAAATATGGGTCCTAGGGCCATTTGGGGTTCGGTTTCAAAATAAAAGCAGGATTTTGTAGGATTATTGATGTGAATGTATTGTTTTGATTTGATTTTGTGGATTGATAAAGCTTGAATTGTTATTTGAAGGGTATTTTTAATGGAGTTTGATAGTTTTTGGGTTTGTGAAGATATTGCAGTGGTTTTTATACCTGAATATAAGCCGTACTAACTAAAATACGATGATAATGATTAAAAAAGGTAAAAATATAAGTTGCACTGGACTTTGAATTGCATTTTGTAGGTAGAACAACATCATATGTTAGGGTAGTAGTAAAATAAGACAAAAATAGGGACTGTTTAATGTTATTAGACTGAAAAACACAATGTAAACTATTAGAAGTCAGAGTGACAAAATAAAAGACAAAAATAAGTTCTAGACCCAGACAAACTATTTAAAAAAGTGCATCCTATAGTCCGGAAAATACCATACTCTGATTTAAAGACACAATATAAAGTTCTAATCCATTTTGTTTTAAATTCTAGTAGAATACAGGCACAAAACCCAACTAAAACTATCAACCTTATAACTTTCTTTTAATTTATGTCATTTTAGCGACATTATAATGTTTTTTACAATTGCTCAGGTGCATCTAACACTAACAAATTGGCCCATTAACTCATTCTGGAGTGTCTTAACCCTGCAAAAATAAAAAAATGAAACATTTAGGCAGCCGGATTGGATTAAATGAGATGAAATGTAAATATTAGCATCCATCCACTCATGCATGACTGGCACGTTGTTCTAATCACACTTTCCAACAAAGTGATGCACCAGCAGGCAATAATAACAGGGCGTGACATTCCAGAATGGCTTTTTTGTTGCTTGACAGCTAAATATACCGACGCTTCTGTCTAACGTGTTTTGCACCATGGCACGTGAAATACGCATCAACCTTTAAAAAAATACAAAATTCCCAAGAAAATCCATATAAATTCACTTCAACCAAGTCAATTTGTTCCTTTTAATGTCATATTATAGAAGATTTCCACTCAAAAAATCATTTATGAGGATTTAGAATAACAAATGGCTGCCAAAAATGATAAATATTAGTAAGTAGACTCACCTTATAAGTCAGTTCGGTGAGTTTACTGACATCCTGCGGAGTTCCAGACATTTTTGGAGATGGACAAAAGAGACAAATGTGTGTCCCCAACCCCAAAAATGAAAAATAGATGGGTAAGGGGACTGTTTAGGTCAAAAATTATGATGATATTAATAATCCTGGGAGTCAGTTGGAGAGGAGAATTGCTCCAGTGTGAACCTCTTGCTTCACACGTGTGTGTGTGTCTGTGTGTGTGTGTATAGACGGACTCGTTACACACACACTTGCTGAAAGGGACGCAGATTCAGGGGTGGGGCTGTGATGTCATAGGTTGAGGCGCAACTGGTGAATTATGGAAATTAAAAGGGGCGTGTCTCTGTGTGTGTGTAAGTGTGTGTGTGTGTGTGTGTGTGGGAAGAAATATTTTGAGTTTATTTTGTTCCTATTTGTTGCTCCATGTTAAAATAAGTTGGATTTTTGTGGTTGGCCATGGGAGCCAATTAAAGTTAAATGGGTGGAAATTGATATTATTATTGTTAATTAGAATTTGGGACAGGAATATATATATATATATATATGATATAAAAAATGTAATACATGAAGTACTATATGAACAATGCATATGATAGACTCACTTTTGAGACTAATAGATGGGAAAATGGAATGTATAACTAAAAAAAATGGTTGAAATTGATAGTATTATTATTATTAATTAGAATTTGGGACAGGAACAATATATATGATAAAAAAATTAATACATGAAGTACTATATGGCGTAAGTGTTACTGCCATTGTGTAAAATATAATATTTTACTATATTTCGCATTTTGACAGCAATTTAACATATAAAAAAGTCTTCAAAAAACCTTTAAAATAACTTCTATATACTCAATACTATTCTCAAATACCATCAAAATCATAAAAAGTTACCTTGTCCTTCTTCCATTTGATTTTAGCGCCACCATATGACAAAAATGTGACATTACCCCACTTTCCAAATGAAAATTAACAGTTTTACACCCTATTACCTGCAAAAAATACATAAAAAACATCCTACAAACCTTATCAGGGAAAAAACTTCATTAAATAAATACTCTAACTTTAACTTTTATGTCAAAATTGTCATACTTACTGCAAAGAACACATGACATGCAACTCATGGTAGCAATTTCAAGCTTCTGTCCAGCGTATCTGATTGGCTGTTGGGAATATCTACCAAAGACTCATATGTACTTTGTCTCTTCTCTCAGTAGTATTTCATGGGAATACTTTATTTTCCAGCTCACCAAACATGGAGAGGTAAACTCTTATCCATTGTATATGTTTTATATATTCCTTTAACTGGATTTTACTATTCCAGAAGACTGTTATTCCTCATTCTACGGTTATTCCTGGGTGTGGCAGAGTCTCCCGAACCTTTCACCGATTTGGGTACGTTGATTTTTAACTGTTTTAAGCGTACCTTAAAAACATATCATGTTTTTGTTCAAACAGAAAACATAGCCGGTAAGTTAATTTTCCACCAAATGGACGGAAACGCCACTTACGTAAGGAATACCGGAGAATTGGCAACGGATATCCCAACCCAGACTACATTTGAACTCTCTGATCCACATCGGAATTTCACCATGGCGAATTTCAGCTTCACGTGGGATTTAGGAAACGGGTACGAACCCTTTAACGAATGTTCCCTCTAATTTTTCGTTGGTCTGGGTTAGAAAAGCAACCTTGTTTTTATTTGGTGGTTTTTAGAGAGGTGATTCAAGGGACTGAGCCCGTTGTTCGATACCACTATGGCGCATCTGGGAATTACACACTTCGGCTGAAAATTGGGGTTCATGTCGCTCAATATGAACCGCCGTTAACTGGGATTTACTCCAAGGATATTCAAGTACTTGGTTTGTATTGTTTTTGGAATATGTTGGAGTTAATAACAGTTGTACTAAAAAATAATTGAAATTATTTATACTTTGTTCAATGGCATTAATGCTAATTGGGGTCTTAATTCTTTAAGGCCAGAAAATTACAATTATATTAAATTTTGGGCTTGGGGGAACCAAAAAATGAGCCAAAATGAAAAATATAATGTCTAAAAAATCTTTTTTTAAGTATCGGGGGAAAATATGTTGTCTGAAATATCATTTTTTAATGATTAGGGAACAATATAATGTCTGAAAAATCATTTTTAAATGATCAGAGAAAAAAATCATGTCTAAAAAATACTTTTTAAAAAATTATCAGGAAAAATATGTCTGAAAATCATTTTTAAGAGATCAGGGAAACAAAATACTACTATATTACACAAAACTGTATCAAATATTTGGTCAAATACGACTAAAAATCAGAAATTTGTGTATGAAGTCACTCTCTCTACACATTAATTATTTTTTGGAAAATTATTACTACATTTCCAGATGCCATCAAAAGTATTGAGTTAAAAGGCCCTTCGGATTATGAGATGTCCAAAAACACTGGTCTATCTTTCCATGTGGATGGGAGGTACAGTAAGTTTATGTCTCGTCGTCTTATTTCAACTCGGAAGAAAAAACTAAGTTATGTATTATTATTATTATTTCTCCCAGTCCGCCAATGTGGGTGTGCTGGAGCTTCATCCCCAACTGCGTACCCGACACAACCGGGGGTTGTACCCTGACCATGTTGTATGAGAACACCCTGTGGCTCAACCATACTTTCACTTCAGCCGGTGTTCACTGCTTGGACATCAGTGTACGCAATGATGTCAGCAAGCTGGAGACCTCCTTCAGTCTTTTTGTTAGGAAAAATAGTGAGTAAAACCCACACACATGCACGTTTTAGGGGGAAAAATACATTTTTGAAGAATTTAACGATAATGATAACACTTGTCTATAAGAAAAGATCTTTCTTGGATGAAAGTAGGGTATTTTTACTAAATTTGAGTCGCTAAAATGATAAAAAAGTGGTCAAAATATCAATTGTCTATAGTTTTTTTTAGATGTGGTATTGCGGAGATTGTTTTCTGTGACTCTAGCGACACTTGTGGTCAAAAGTGGTAGTGTTTTTTTGCAAAACAACAGCAAATTACTAAGTTTTGGTCGCTAAAAATTAAAATAATGTCAGTGTCAATTGGCTATATGTAGTTTTTTTTGATTCGGTATTGCGTTGATTTTTTCTGTGACTTTAGCGACACTTGTGGTCAAAAGTGGTAGTGTTTCGCATAATGACAAATTTCCGATTTCAAGAGGAAAGTTAATAAATCCTTGTTTTATGTGCTAGTTATGGGATTAACTGAAATGTTAGTCATAATTGATGGATTTAAAATAACAATATAGATTTATTTTGTACATTTTTTGTAGTAAGAGGTCATGGAAAAGGGTGGGATTTCCAATGTTTTGCTATGTCACGAGGTGTTTTGGATAAAAGGCTCAATTTTCTGCATAAATTCCAGAGGTAGAAACGACCAATCCAAAACGAAGGAATGCGTCCATATCGCCGACAAAAATCTAACACGCCTCCAAACGTTATCTTCACTCAATTGATTAGCGATTGTGCCAAAGCTTACCATTTTTAGACAAAAAATACAGTTGAGGAACAACAGTCGATGGGTGAAACTGTTGAAATTCTTCACCGATTATTATATGTTGTTTTTTTAATTCCAGACAACACAAATATGTTCTTCATCCTGTCCTGCGCCGCCATTTTGGTGACAACATTCTCCTTCATTACGGTCATTGCTTGTCATCCTCGATACCACAACAGATCTCAGGTACGACAACCAAAAAATTTTGCACCAAAAAACCCAAGTGATTTTCAATACTCATAACAATACACTACATTCAACACATTTTACAGATATTTTCAATATTTTAGAACCTATGGGATGAATTAGACCATACATTTTATCTGAAATAATTCCCTAAAAACCATTTTTGTTCATGTTTTTAGCTCACAGTTTCCAGCAATGCTATGTTCCTCAAAAAACCCACAAATGGCCAGGGCAGAATACTTTTCAACGTATCACGTGTTGAAAAAGAAGAGAAAGAACCATTGTGGGTGCCCAATGGGATGCAGTACTACACTTAAGTATATTCTCAAAAAGTTCGTTAATAAGGCGGAATTAGATCTTCAAAATATGCTAAATTGTTTTTGATATAATGTACATATTTCAAGGTACATATTCAATTCAATGCAATATTCCTAATGATGACAAAATCGTGTATCTATGACATTATTTGTGTAAAAAAACAATTAATTAGCAACCCACAGTGCTCAAGCTGAAGCTTATGAATTATTAATTATCAAAAAGGTGGCTTATAATGCACTCTGTGTTAAAAAAATGTAGCTATTGATCAGTAAAATCTGTTTTAATATTGTAATTGTTTGTATTTTTGCATTTGTTTTGCAAATAAAACGGAAAGATTAGCATTCCTTGTAAATGTCGATTTGATGACACGAAAAACGAACGATAATTGTTAAAAAATATAATAAAAGGTCATTGATAATAAGAAAAGAATATTTATGATTTTAATTGAGGATAGTTTGCCAGCTGTGATGAAAAATGGCGCAATTATTCAAGCGACATTCTAATGACAGCTTGTCCTCGCTCATTAATTATGCTGACATTCTTAATGAGCATGTCCTGATGGAGACACAGCGGGGGAGCTGCTGGTCGCTTGTTGCTAAGGTAATCTTCAACCTTGACCTCCACTTGTACCGAGTGTTAAAGTAGCCTAAGTAGTTATTCCGTATGCTACTGTATGTTTAGTCTAAAACACTTCAATTTTACTGTCTTTATGTCTAATGGTCATTAAATATTCATGTTAAAGTACTTCAACTAAAACTACAATTTATCTAACGAACAATTTAATAGCTTTTCGGTTAGAACTGACTAAAACACTTCATTTTCCAACTGAACGCATTTAATTGTCAATATTATTTCGCACCAATGATTTGCATCCAAATTGATTGAAACATTAATTAGACACTGACACATCTCATCTGTGGTAACGTCATGCCTTTAAAAAGTCTATCAATCCTCATTAGTGTTGTCATAGAGGGTTCAGGTTTTTTTTTTTTAATTAGAGACGATTTTCTAGTACAGTAATCCCTCAAATATCGCCGTTTTACGATATCGCTGTTTTTTGCTGGGATAAATTTTTTTTCTTAATTTAAATGTTTTTGTAAGTTCATAAAAATGTAAAAATCCATGCTGAAACGTGGAAGCCACTCCCCTTTCCTATAGTAAAAAAAATATATATATAAATATATTTTTTTAAATTGGAATGACCCTTTTTCGCTATTTTTTGCTTATCACTACCCTACCTGATCCACATAAACCGCAATAACCGAGGTATTACTGCATATATCAACCACTAACTACAAAAAAAACCCAATAAAATCCAGTTTATACAAGTAAATCAAACCCAAATTAACTATTTTATTGCTAAAAAGAACCCGCACAACCACCACCATCAAGCCATGCCACCGTTGACCTTTTGGCCTCTCCTTCTTTTAAGCGTCGCTAATGCCACCCGTGCCACCTGCTGTCGTCCTGAAGCCAGGTCAGCTCACTTAAAAGATCCCACTCAGCTGACGATATATACTACTTATGTCACACCCACGTATCTTATTGTACCTGACATTTACCACTAACTAATGAATTTAAACACAGCGTAAACGCGTGGGTGAGCCATATGCTTAAACACAGTCCTTTATTTTCCGATTCTATGACTCACCACAAATAAGCTTAGAAATTTCCTCAACCTGTTCCCTAGAAAATACCCTGAATTTTTTTTTTAAAAGAAAAATAGCTACTTTGTGCAACACTAATATTTTAGCATTGATAAGCAGTTATTTTATTAGTCTTAACCCCCCAAAAAAATACAAATCTCTTTTTAAATTGCACATTTAATATCAAATACATTTTAAATACATACAAAATGGCACTTGAGTCCCTACAAAGGCCACACGAACAATTATGTAGCATAAAAGTGCAAAAAAAGCTACACATTTTGATAAAACACTTGCAGGTACTTACACTACTACAACACATACACATGTATGTATATTAAAAGTAGACCTCCATTGTTCTTATACTAACAATAATAAATACTATCCATACAATAACAGTGTTTTTTAACAATAAACCAGTCCGCCATGAACAAAATTCAATGGAAAAGGCAAGGGAGGAAAGCACTGTGTTAAAATTGACCGTCTAATAGCAAGCTTAATGCGCTTTTATTGATATTTTATTTCTTTTTATTCCTCCCAAAGAGCGACTTTCCGTACTAATGACGTCAGGATACGCCATGTGATTGATTTTGGCTCCAAGCCGATTTCCCCCGTTAAGCAATAGACATAACATTAGCCAGACCTTGGAGATAATCTCCTATCCGACTCTCTCTTGGACGGCACGCAACGGCGACTCACATGTCAGGACGAGTCCGGCTCTGTCCGATTGGCGGCGTGGATCTACAATCTACTCATTCCACACCCAAAAAAATGAAGCTAAATACTTTACGGTTATTTTGCAACATGAGCTTTTCACAGTTTAAAGAGGGAAAAAAAACAAAAATGGTCGGACATAGTGGCTAAGGCAGACTCTTAGTTATTAGGCAGCCTCTCTTGACACATTTCCAAGGGTCTCTTAAAGGCCCCCCGCCCAAATACCTCCACATTCGCCGCGAGCCACGAAATCACGTTACCCGGCAAATACGAGGTGCAGTTAGCCATGGACTGGATCTCAGCTGGTTTCAGAAGACGATCCCAGACGTTGACTTGACTCAGTTCGCCCACAAAGGCCTGTCCGGCGTCAAAGCGTCCTCCGACGACATCCTGGAGACGTTTTAACG
Source organism: Stigmatopora nigra (assembly GCF_051989575.1). Classification (NCBI taxonomy): domain Eukaryota; kingdom Metazoa; phylum Chordata; class Actinopteri; order Syngnathiformes; family Syngnathidae; genus Stigmatopora; species Stigmatopora nigra. The sequence continues at coordinate 10,769,754 of NC_135525.1, forward strand.
GATTATTAGCGACAAGCTGAATTTGGTATGAGATTTTTTATATCTATTAGGACCGGACAGCCGTTTCTGACCATCATACAAAAATTCAACTCTCTACGTTGCACGGTTTGGACAAACGTAGCGAGAGAATCTTAACATACACCCATGAATAACTCTTTATAAGGATTATGGATAAAATTCCTGTTATTTATACATAAAACCCAATAAATAGAGCCGTAAATGTTAAAATACCTGCTCTTGGCCCAGGATGATAACCCCTCCCGGTTTAATGGGGTGCCACGCTGCCAAGTTGTCTCCGCCCCCTTGCTTTTCTCCGTCCTGAAAGGCCTCCCACTGACCATCCCTGGTGGTCCAGCTGATGCAGATGTGGTGCCACCTTCCGTCACGCACGTCCAAGGGCAGTTGCGCTACCTAGAACGTCAAATCCCGTTACGATAACGGCCATTTTACGGGGAGAAGCGGCGATGGCTCACCTTATCGTTGATGAGCAATTCCATGGGGTTGTTTCCCCACTCAATCAGCACAATCTCGTTGGCCTGCCCGGGCACGCCGTAGGAGAAGGGCGTCCCGATGCCCGGCGTGGCGCGGGACTTGATCCACATGCAGAGGGTGAAGGCGTACATCTCCGGGAGGCTCTCGGTCACGCGGCCAAACAGGTAGTTTGTACGCTGGGGGAGACAGAGCTTGAACTGCTCGGCGGACTTGTAGTCTTCCCCTCCTGCATTTGGGGAAGGGAGATGCCATCAATACTTGTGCCTACTTACATATGTTGCCTACTTACATATGTTGCCTACTTACATATGTTGCCTACTTACATATGTTGACTACTTACATATGTTGCCTACTTACATATGTTGCCTACTTACATATGTTGCCTACTTACATATGTTGCCTACTTACATATGTTGCCTACTTATATATGTTGCCTACTTACATATGTTGCCTACTTACATATGCTGCCTACTTACATATGCTGCCTACTTACATTTGCTGCCTACTTACATATGCTGGCTACTTACATATGTTGACTACTTACATATGCTGCCTACTTATATATGTTGCCTACTTACATATGTTGCCTACTTATATATGTTGACTACTACTTAATTATTATGCAGACGACTTATATATGTTGACTACTACTTAACTATTATGCAGACTACTTATATATGCTGACTACTACTTAATTATTATGCTGACTACTTATATATCTTGACTACTCCAAAATTATTATGTTAACAATTTATATAGTGATAATTTATTCATTAATTATGTATCTGTTCTATTATTTGTTGTTGTTTGTGCACTTCCTGACTTATTTATGTTGTTGACAACTTATTCTTTGATTATCCATGCACATATTTATTAGTTATTGTTATTATTTGTTGATTCTTTATTTGTGTGTTGGTTTTATAGTTGTTATCTGTGCACTTTGTGGAGAAAGCATTAAATCGCATTCAATTTCAATGTGTTTTAGAGGAGGATGTGGCCACGGACTTTACCTTTCTCCAGCTCGCTTATCCTATCCACCAGCTCGTTGAGCGTATTTTCCGTCTTGAGCTGGTACTCGGCGGTGACGTTGGTCAGCACGCTCTTCTCCTCCTCCAGGTTGTCCACTTTCCTGAGGAGCTGCTTTTCCAGTTCCACCAAGCGACGCTGCAGCAATTCGCGGAGCTCGCTGGGAAACGGCGCGCCAGATAGGTTGGCCCGCAGCTGCTGTTGCTAAACAGGGATAAGCAGGAAGTGAACGCAGGTGATTTCGGACGTTGGACGGCGGGGATGCTTTCCACGGCGCCGCGGGATTCCCAGTACATGTCTGACTTGTTTACAAATGGAAGAATTGAGAGCTGGAGCACCATTTCTCAAGCACTTGTTATTTTGCTAGTGGGTATCTGGCAGTATGACTTTGGAAAAATGAAATACTTTAAGTACTATACTCTCAAAATTGGATTTGTAATAGGTGTTTTATGGCATCAGTCCTAGATTTTTATTTTTAGGGAACTGGTGACTATTTTTTTAATTTACACAATCCAATTTGACATATTGCATCTATTATATATATTTTTTTATTTGATTTTTAACTTTAGCTTTTACTGCCATATGATTGGAATAAAAGCCCTGAATATTCAGCTTTTTATAGATCTAAAACAAAGTTTATTTTAGCCTTTTTAATATATTTTTAGATCTAAAATAATTTTTGAACCAAAAACACAGAAAAAATGATTAAAAAATGACAATTATTAAATTAAAAAAGGGAAAAATGCGCAAATCTAATATACATATATACTCTTCATTTTCATTTCATCCTAAAACAGAAAGTCCACACTCATAATTGACTTTCCCGGACCACAAAAAATGATGCGAAGGACCAGATTTGGCCCCCGGGCCTCCACTTTGACACACGAATGAAAAATACTGAATTTACCTCCATTTTCAGGTTGTTTCTAATCAATTTTCTGAATAAAAACAACTTTTCCACATAAAAACTGATCACTAACCTCCAAGTTCTCCAGCCGGTCCTTCAGCCCTTGCATGGTTTTCCCCAGATTGTCCACAGTATCATTGGGGTCCCTTGGCACGTCCCCCATTGTATTTTGCTTGACTTGTCCCCCCCACAAAGCCCCCTTTTCATACTTTCTATCATCAGTACTTGACCCACAGAGGGATAATTTAGTTGTCAGCTCATTAATAGTAACCAATTGCTTGGAAATACTCTCTTTCTGCATCACGATGGTCTCCCGGAGCTGCATGACGGTGTTACGGAGCTCCTCTTCCTGTCCTCCCCCGCCAACAGCACCGATTTCGGGCAACAGAGTCACCGGACACCCGCTGTCTCCAACCAGTGGAACCGCTCGGCAAATATACCGTTTTCCATCATCGGCTTGTCCGCTGGCTCGATGTCGACACCCCGGGGTGCATAACATAAGCAAAAAAGTAGTTAAAAGAGAAAACATACCTGAAAATGACGTTGATTTACGCTTAAAATCGGAAAAAAACGGACTAAAGACTTTACCAAGCCATGCGTAAATAAAAACAAAATCGGGTTTACGCACGGTTAAGATTCGGAAATAGAACGTTAATTATGGAAAAAGGGATGATGAATGTGTGAAATATCAAGAGTTAAAAGCCGTTGTAGGAAAATGTGGGTTATTTTGCGGAGCGATGACTATTCCTGAACAAGGTGTTTGTTCCTGATCTGACACTTCCTCTTTAGGGAAAGAGGATTACCCCCAAAAAGGTGTCTCCACAAGGACTGTGATTGGCTGTAGTAGCTTGACGTCACGAGTCCTTTGGCTCACACCTTCATTTTTTCATTTATTCTTTTTTAGCCTTGAGTTAAAGAGTAATTATAGGCATTTCAGCACGCCAAATGCTGGACAGCGCACCAACCTCACATGTCTAGCATCATGGGTTCAAATCCAGGTCATGTCTAACTCTGTGGAGTTTGTATGTTGTTCCCTGGCCTGTGTGGGTTTCCTCTGGGTACTCCAGTTTCCTCCTACATTCCAAAAAAATGCATGGCAACCTTATTGGACACTATAAAATTGTATAAGTGTGACCAGGAATGGTCCTGGGATTGGCTGACCACCGATTCAGGTCCGGAGACATCTTGGGATTGGCTCCAGCACCCCCAAAACCTCTATGGATTTAGTAAACAATCTTTTGTGAGTTCTAGGGTTGAGGGTTTGAACCCAGGTCGGTTCTCTTGTGTGGAATTTTGATGTTTTCTCCAGGTTTGTGTAGGTTTTCCATGGGTACATCCCCAAAAACATTGTCCCTACATTGGCTGATCATGGATTTAGGCTCTAGCACCCCCTGCAAACCATGTGAGGATAAATAGCTCAGAAAATAAATGAATGAATGAATTACCTTAAGAAATATGAAACAAATAACAACCAAAAACTGATTGGATGGTTACCAATTCAAAGATGTCCACCTTTTGGGGTTTGAAGTTAGCTCCAGCACCCCCAGGGATCCTTGTGAGGATGACATGTTCAGAAAATGAATGGATTAACTCTTGGAATATGAAATAAAGGACAGTGAGAATTTAGGCAATAATAGTGATAGCTTAAAAAACATAAAAAAACGTGTTAGTACTATCATATGAATATTTATTGAAGTATTTGTCGCTCTAGCTATTAAAGCATGATACTGAGGACAAATGAGGATGGCAGTACGTCAACAATTAGCATCAGCTGTCTCCCCTGGTTGCGAAAGGTCAATAAATCCTGGTGGGAAGACTGGAAGACAAACTGCTGAGCCCAGAACAGCATCTCTAAATGAAATAGTCCCTCAATAACATCATATTTATGCACTTAGAAGTACTTTGCTCATGTATTAGCAAATTGCTAAGAATCCTTATATGGTTCACATACAAAAAAAGTGGTTTATTTGTCATGGATTCCAATAAAAATGGAATAGTTGGTGAATGAATGAAGAATTCTCAATTCTAGTTTAATACTGAATCTTTTTAATATGTAATACTAGCACTAAAACAATTCCTTGCAACATTGCCCACAAAATAAATTAAAAAAAATACATTATGGTCATTCTAGGCTTCTCATGAAACAAAAATCTTTTTTTATGCCCACCATGAAAGGAAAAAGCTGCCTGAATAGGTTTTCAGTGTATTATGAATCATTCTGTATACTGGAGAGTGCACTTCTCTCTCTATGTATGATCAAAATGAACAAAAAAGGTGGTCACCTGGTTACAACAACAAAAAAACACCAGTCTAATGGACAGGCAACTCGTCTTTTATAGATGGAGTAATGCAGTTTTTAATCACATAAAAAGACAAAACAACATTCTCAGTATGTTTTAGCAATGGTGTCAATTATCATCCAAATTGTGTGACATTTTTTAAAGGAATATTGTGTTCAGTAGCTTCTCAGCAGGGCTTTAAATGACAGACAATTGCTAATTAAAGACCACCAGCTAGAAAGGATGAGGGCAGATGGACTGGAAGATAAATCAAGACTTCATTATTGTCCCTGCTGTTACCGAGACACTTTATTTTTTATTTTTTTTGTCCATTGGCCTTGCTAAAAGAATGTTTTCACTGTTAGTGAAGTAGCACCACAGGAAATAAGAAAATATAGTCCCAATGTTTTGAAAGATAACAAAGGTAGGAGTTTTAAATTGCAATTTGCATACAAAAAAAGCTAATTTTAATGGGTGAGGGTTTGGTTGGGGTTAGGGTTGCACTAAGTACACAGTGACACGGGTACACAGGGAAAAATAATTCAAAATATATGCAAAAGTTTATCTCAAAATGCAAGTAAATATGGATTAATCCCACTCAGAGCCATTCAATGTTTAAAATCAAAGCAAATTCACTTTAATTTGGAAACATTAATCTCTTATGATTAGTATAAGAATGTTACTTAATATTGTTGTTACAAGAACATTGATACTACAAAGTATACATTTGATATGATCAATTTCGCGTCCACATATAGTTTTGTCTTTTCCCAGCCACCGTAGACGCAACACAGACCATCGAAAACGATGGTCATACACCGCCCTCCTGCAAGAATTGTCTCCTTACGCTTGCACTAGAAAAGCATTCATTGCTCAATAACATTCCCGGAATGCACTAAATTACCACAATTAGAATACATTACCAACAAAATCATCCATAACATTTACATTTGTGGTGAAAATACATTAAAACTGAACGATTGGTGCACGACACGCGGAAGGATATTGTTCACATCCATGCTCCCAAGAAGAAGAGTACTAGCGCGGCGGTTGCTTGCTAGCTGCACGCTCCTTATGTTGGACTAGGTAAGACTATTACTTGTTTACTATAGTGTTGATATGCTTGCATCACATGATTCTTTTATTTCCGATAGTCTTAAATGCATCTTTTTGGATGCTCCTTAATAGTGTGCACGCGTTGGGAAAATACAAACATTTTTCTTCCTACTGATGGACAAAATCCGTTTCTCTTTTGTTTTTTAGACGCTAATTTATAGGTCATCAGGCTTAAAAAAACATTTTGGCACAATCAGCATTTATATCCGATCGATAAAGTGCCACATAGTTGATGCATTTACCCGAACACGTCGTATGCTGTGCTAAAAGTTCCGCGAAGGTATCCTTGCAGGTATTTGTTATATTTAACCACTTATAAACATTGCGATCGGTCATATTTATGGCTTTGAAGAAAGTATAAAGTCTTAGATTCACTATTTTTCATCTTTTGGAGCTTTATTGCGTTTTAATGTATAGGATTGTGGATCAAATGTTTGAATATAGGCCACTGATCGCGTCCATAATCGAGTTAACGCCATATTTTACTGTGTATTACTATGTAATTTTATTTTATAACATTTCTTCCTGCTTTCTTGAGTTTAATACATATTTTTTTGTCTTTTCTTTGCAACAGTGATGAAAATATGAGGGCCCACTGAGATCTACCGCTTTTCCCAACCCTGTCCCAGTCTTCCCAGTTGCACGCAATGGCTTTTGGACCAGCTCCCAGTCCAACTGTGGTGGACCAAACCACACTGATGAAGAAATACCTGCAATTCGTGGCAGCGCTCACTGATGCCAACACACGTAAGTCACTTCATTTGTTGTTTTTAGACTGAAAAAGTTAGGCCAGGGGTGGGGAACTTATGGCTCGGGAGCCGTATGCGGTTGCATATGGCTGTGAGTTTCAAATATGATGACGGAGCGGAGTCCCAAACAAACCAATAGGAGCATCACACTGTGGTATTAACCATTAGTCTCTTCTGCATGAATACTCTCATTGATTCTCATTGATTCTCATTGATTCTCATTGGTTCTCATTGATTCTCATTGATTCTCATTGATTCTCATTGATTCTCATTGATTCTCATTGATTCTCATTGATTCTCATTGATTCTCATTGATTCTCATTGATTCTCATTGATTCTCATTGATTCTCATTGATTCTCATTGATTCTCATTGATTCTCATTGATTCTCATTGATTCTCATTGATTCTCATTGATTCTCATTGATTCTCATTGATTCCCATTGATTCTCATTGATTCTCATTGATTCTCATTGATTCTCATTGATTCTCATTGCATCTCATTGCATCTCATTGAATCTCATTGAATCTCATTGAATCTCATTGCATCTCATTGCATCTCATTGCATCTCATTGCATCTCATTGCATCTCATTGCATCTCATTGAATCTCATTGAATCTCATTGAATCTCCTGGAATCTCCTGGAATCTCCTGGAATCTCCTGGAATCTCCTGGAATCTCCTGGAATCTCCTGGATTCTCCTGGATTCTCATTGATTCTCATTGATTCTAAAAATTCATGTTGATTCTCCATGATTCTCCATGATTCTCCATGATTCTCCATGATTCTCCATGATTCTCCATGATTCTCCATGATTCTCCATGATTCTCCATGATTCTCCATGATTCTCCATGATTCTCCATGATTCTCCATGATTCTCCATGATTCTCCATGATTCTCCATGATTCTCCATGATTCTCCATGATTCTCCATGATTCTCCATGATTCTCCATGATTCTCCTTGATTCTCCATGATTCTCCATGATTCTCCATGATTCTCCATGATTCTCCATGATTCTCCATGATTCTCCATGATTCTCCATGATTCTCCAAGATTCTCATTGATTCTCATTGATTCTCATTGATAAATGAAAATATGAATTGTTTATGACTCTCTCTGCCAAAGAGGTTCCCGACCCCTGGGTTAGCCACAATATTTTTTTTGGTAGCATTGGAGATGTGATGAGAGCGATACGCTTTAGTCCAGTTAAAGGTACATGCATGTGGGTGTGCATCTTTGGGTAAAAGTTTGGGTGTATGTGTGAATGAGTGAGTGTACCTTTTTAAACAAACTGGCGATGAAAGCTAAACTGATAAGATCTGAGAATCTCTGCTCGACACACAACTACATTTACGGTAAACTTTTCTCAAAAAATGTGATTAACAATTGACTTGTATGTCAAAATTCAGCCGATGAAACCAAGCTCAAGATGATGCAAGAAGTCAGTGAGAACTTTGAGGTGAGTTCCCCCCAAAAAAACAGATTTTTATCCATTTATTTGACTTCAATCGTCAAAAATAAATACATTTTAGCATCAATCTAATTATTTGTTTTGACCCTAAAATAATGCCTAGTTTATTTAAGGGACTGCAATTTTTTTGTCAAACTGACTTCACATTTCTGCAAAAAATATTCATAAGTGGCTTTTGAAAATAATAAAAAATCAGATAAAACATTTTTTGTAAACCAGCCTAATTGGATATAATATGATACTATGTAAAATATTTTTTATCTGGCTTATAGCTATGATATTGGACTCTAATATTTTCAATGCAGTGTTTATAACTTTTATACATTTTTGTTTGTATTTTATTTTGACAGAATGTAACATCCTCGCCTCAGTACTCCACTTTTTTGGAACACATAATCCCTCGCTTCCTCACCTTTCTTCAAGACGGAGAAGTACAATTTCTACAAGAAAAGCCAACACAGGTTTGTGGATAAGCAGTAGTCAATGCGTAATGCATTACAGATGTACATTTTCAAAATAAAAGCATGTTTTATCCCCTTAGCAATTGCGGAAGCTGGTGTTAGAAATCATCCACCGCATTCCTACCAACGAACACTTAAGACAGCACACCAAAAACATCCTCTCGGTTATGTTTCGCTTCTTGGAGGTAAAGTTTCTTGGAAATTCAAAATAAAATGAGTTTTTGATGTAGTTTGATTGGAGCGCTTTTGTTTTGAAATTTCTCTTTCAGATTGAAAACGAGGAGAATGTCCTGATATGTCTTCGGATTATTATTGAACTGCATAAACAATTCCGGCCGCAAATTTCACAGGAGGTGAGAATATGTTATTATTTATGAAATATGTTATTATACTTTTTAAAATTAGGAAATGTTATTGTGATTATCGCATTATTTGGGGATTTTTTTCAAGGGAAAATAAGAGTAATGAAAGGACTATTTTTCATAATAAATATATAATATCATTTAATTTTATGTTCTTTTATATTAAATAGGACAAAGTATATTTGTACTCGTACAATAGTATTTTGTGTTTTTGCTAGTGGGAAATTGAAAATCATATTCCTAAACCTTAAACATAATATGCACCATTTTTAAAATAAGAGTATTTTAAGGACTATTTTCAAATATTAAATTCATAACATATTGTAGAATTATTAAATAGGACAAACTATAGTTGTACTTTCATAATAGTATTTTTATGATAGTGTTGTTTTTATGATAGTGTTGTACACAGTGGAAAGTTGAAATTCATAATATTAAATAATATCGCCATTTTCCCATTTTTATATATCATATATGTATAAATATATTCGTAATATTGTTCTAAACCTTTAACATTATTATTTCAGATTCACCACTTTCTGGATTTTGTCAAGCAGATTTACAAAGAACTCCCTAAAGTAGTCGTAAGTTTCTTTGGTGTTTTTCCATCTTTTTCATTTTCTCATACCTCTTAATTTTAATATTTCATACCGCACCAAAACATCTTTTTGTGTGTCTTTTTGCACTCTAGGCTCGCTATTTTGAAAACCCTCAGGTGATCGCCGAGAACACGGTGCCCTCTCCGGAAATGGTCGGAATGATCACCTCAGTTTTGGTGAAAACTGCACCCGAGAGAGAAGACAGTGAAACACGAACGGTAAAATATGAATTTTATCAAATTCATCACTTACCACTTTCAAGCAATGGGTGGTGCCAGAGCTCCACATTTAACTTGAAACATTACTACAGAAAACACATCAAGTGTATACTTGAATGATACCATTCCACATTATTCCATTTTGTTGATATGTATCGTATTTAGTCCATAAAATTACATATGTATTATGACTTTTTCCATAAAGCATTAACATTTTTATTTTTGTCTTTCCTCTAGCATACTATCATCCCAAGAGGATCTTTGTCTCTAAAAGTGTTAGCAGAACTGCCACTCATCGTGGTTCTCATGTATCAGGTGAGAGACATCTTTAAAAAGGAGCAGAATATTGGGAGAATATATAGTGGTACTTTGAGATATGAGCTTAATTTGTTACGGAGCTGGGCTTGTATGTTGGGGGGACTTTTTGCATCGCAGCGTGCAAAATTTTACTCGTATCTCAAGATAAATATTTGCTCAAAATTGTACTCGTATTTCAAGATAAATATTGGTTCAAAATTATGCTCGTATCTCAAGATAAATACTTGCTCAAAATTTATCTCAAGATAAATAATTGCTCAAAATTGTACTCGTATCTCAAGATAAATACTTGCTCAAAATGTATCTTCTATCTCAAGACAAATACTTGCTCAAAATTATACTCGTATCAAGATAAAAACTTGCTCTAAATTTGACTCGTATCTCAAAATAACAACTTGCTCAAAATTATACTCCTTTCTCAAGATAAATATTGGCTCAAAATTTTACTCGTATCTCAAGATAAATGTATCTCGTATCTCAAGACAAATACTTGCTCAAAATTGTACTCCTATCTCAAGATAAATACTCGCTCAAAATTTATCTCGTATCTCAAGATAAATACTTGCTCAAAATTTAACAAAATAAATACTTGCTCTAAATTTATCAAGATAAATACTTGCTCAAAATTTATCTCAAGCTAAATACTTGCTCAAAATTTCACTCGTATCTCAAGACAAACACTTGCTCAAAATTGTACCCTTATCTCAAATTCGTCATACGTCGAGGTACCACTATACTGCATTTTTTAAAACTTAAATTTGTTTTCTTACTGGAGACAGATGGTATGTTACAAAGTACTTTATATTTAACTCATTTCCATTTTTTTTGCATGATTAAAGTTAGGAAGCGTGTTACCTCGAGTTTATGAATTCCCATTCCCCACAAGTACAGATGAATCCTCCAATGAAATCCTCTCCTATTTAATTACATTCCAATCATTTTGTTTTCCCACTTTTTGCACTCATTTTTGTGTCTACTCCCCTGCAGCTCTACAAACTGAACATTCACAACGTGGTGTCAGAGTTTGTACCCCTCATCATGAGTACCATCATGCTGCAGGTTTCTCCACAAGCCAGGTAACCCAATCCAAGTCAATTCATTTTCATTTTATAGCCCCTTTTCCAATCAAATTGGACACACTTTTTTAATAGGATAGTATCCCCAACAACCTCCTCTACATTACTTCTTCCCAGCAGCTTATTTTTTTCCGTTTTTTTCCACCCGACGTGTCTCTAAAGCGGCTTTCGTTCCATTTAGAGACGTTAAAATAGTAGAAATTGGCTTAGCGGGAGGTGAAATTTGAGTGCGAGCTTGTATTAGAATTGCCGAGTAGGAAATAGGGAAAGGAAATGGAGCAGAGTTAATTAAGGAAAACAAACCTGAGGACTCTCTGGCAGGTATGGAGAAAGTTTCTAGGGGGAGGAACAGATGCCAGACGTAAATGAAAAAGCTTGAAAAAAGCAGTGGAAGGAGAAAAAATGGAGTTCTACATTTCATACTTGGTTAATTGTCACCTACTGGAGCTAACTAAATAAGTTTTTTGTGTGTTTTTTTGCAGGCAACTCAAGCTTTATAACAAGGAGCTTTATGCGGATTTTATTGCAGCTCAGATCAAAACGCTTTCGTTTCTGGCTTATATTATTCGGATTTATCAGGTATGAATGGTTTTGGTTTTTGGGGGTGTTTATGGGGGGGTTTTGTTTGGGGGAAAAATTGGACATGGGTTAACTGTAGTGGATGTTTTTAAAAAATATGGTATGTTTAAAAATAATCAATTTGAATACCTCTTGGTGATGGATACATTAAAATGTGTAGTTGGTATGCTAACAAGAAATTTTTTACAGACTTTCAAATAATCGTAAGCAACGATAAAAAAATATTATTAAGCAATTATTTATTATTTTTATGACAACTTTTATTATTATTGTCATGACAACCTGTTTATTTTATTATTGTTACAACAATTTGTTTATTATTATTATGACAACTTTTTCATTATTATTATGACAACTGTTGTTATTATTATGACATTTTTTATTATTATTATGAAAACCCTTCAAATTTTTATTATGACAATTTTTAAAATTATTATTACTATGACAACTTTTCTCATTTCAAGTTAGAGGGCGAGTTCGAAAACCTGAATATGGTTGGTGATAACTACATAACACTAAAAATGAATAAAGGGAATATTATTGCAGCATATATTTTGAATGAAACAAAAGATGATACTTGAGTATATTCAACTCAAATTTGCAGGGTTGGTCTTTGATAGGATGTAAAAAAGGCCTCAAATATGCCGACACTTTGAATATGGTAGCTTAGGCGAATTCATACTGTTCCTCTAGTGTACTAAACATACTAAAAACATTTTTATTTTCTTACATAATATTTGTTTTTAAAGTGAGACACAGAGTAAACTCCTCCCACTCATATTTAGGCTTTTTGCAAGATTGTGTGCTTCTTACTCTAATCATATATGTGTGTGTATTTGTGTACTTTTTCAGGACCTGGTAGGAAAGTATTCCCAGCAGATGGTAAAGGGCATGTTACAGCTGCTCACTAACTGCCCCTCGGAGACGGCTCACCTCCGCAAGGAGCTGCTTATCGCCGCCAAGCACATTCTCACAACGGACCTTCGCAGTCGTACGTCCATTTGCATGCAAAAAAAAAGGATCATTATTATTATTATTTGTGTGTATATAGTTTGATCTTGTTTCTTTTCAAAAATATTTTTTTCTTCGACAGTAGATCTATGCATCCTTATATTTTTCGGGGTATAAGACGCATTAGTCAACTAATATACAATATAGTTGTTAAAAATTAGATATTATTCACCTTAAAGTATAAGTTGCATTTTTGGGAGGGTATTGTTGTTAATTTGGTTAAAAAATAAGAACAAATGTTGAAGTAACAATAGTGAAATACAGGTTAAATATAATCCAAATCTTGGATCCAAGATGGTGTCTCTTATGGATGCAGTGGTTCTTTGCTCTCCAATTTGTTGTTTTGTTTTCTCAGTTTTATCATTATTGACATGACTATTTTTATAGTTTTATATTATGTTTTTACTGGGAAAACACACTTTGTGGAGTATTTATGAAAAAGCGCGACTTATAGTCCACATAATACAGTAATGAGAATGTATTTGTTTTTGTTTTTATTGTTGCAGAGTTCATACCTTGCATGGATAAACTTTTTGACGAATCCATCCTGATTGGCTCCGGCTACACGGCTCGAGAGACTCTTCGGTAAGTTACGCTTCTCTCTTTCAATCATCTCTTGGTTGGCAGAGGACGAGTCCAACCGTTGGGAGTCCGGTGCATATTAACGAAGCCCATCACAAATCCCCTTGTCCAAATGTCATGTAGCGTTCCCCTACATCACTCCTCCCTCCCACGGGCACTTATTTCAACGGTCAATTTTCAAACGTCTCTAACCTGAGACACACGGGAGTCGTTCCTTCACAGTTACTTCACACAACTCTTATTATCATTATTTTTTGAATGCCTTTAACATTTACCCTTTGGCTCTTGCCATTTTTGGTCATATCCACCAATAATTTACCCCTCTCTTTTCAGACCTTTGGCCTACAGCACTCTCGCCGACCTGGTTCACCACGTTCGCCAAAACCTCCCCTTAACGGATCTGTCCTTAGCCGTGCAGCTCTTCGCCAAGAACATCGATGATGAGTCGCTCCCTAGTAATATTCAGACTATGTCCTGTAAGCTGTTACTCAACCTGGTGGACTGCATTCGCTCTAAGTCGGAGCAGGAGAATGGCAATGGGCGGGATATCCTCATGAGGATGTTGGAGGTAATGAGGTTTGGGCTTTTTAGATTAGGGATTAGAACTTACTCACTTTTCTTATATAAAATGTCCAGCTACATTTCTGTATTCTCTTTGCTTCATAGGTATTTGTGTTAAAATTCCACACCATAGCCCGCTACCAGCTGGTCTCCATCTTCAAGAAATGCAAACCCCAGTCGGAAATGGGCGTGGTGGAGCCCTCAGGGGTCCTTCCCGGTGTCCCGGCTACACCCACCCCTTCCACAACACCCGCCATACTCCCACCCGCACCCCCTACGCCCGTTCCCAGCGCACCCCAACCACCCGCGGCGGCCCTCGACCGGCAGGGCGAGAAAGAGGACAAACAGACGTTTCAAGTGTCGGACTGCCGCAGTTTAGTCAAAACGCTGGTGTGTGGTGTGAAAACCATCACGTGGGGGATCACATCATGCAAAGCCCCTGGAGGTACGACTACAAAATGAGACAGTCTTAAACCCGCGTTTTTCGGAAGTCCGTTTATCTCACTGCATGTTTCAAACAGAGGCCCAGTTCATCCCGAACAAGCAGCTCCAGCCAAAAGAAACGCAGATCTACATCAAGTTGGTCAAGTATGCCATGCAGGCTTTGGACATCTATCAGGTACAATGAAAAAACGATTGAGAAAATTGATAGGAATCTGTGTACAAGTCTTAAGGTTTTTTTTGTTTTTTTCTTATGACCAGGTCCAGGTTGCCAATAACCAACAAGCGTATATCAGGGTAGCTAACTGCCAAGCAGTACGAATGAAGGAAGAGAAGGAGGTCCTGGAGCACTTTGCTGGCGTCTTCACCATGATGAACCCCCTTACGTTCAAGGAGATTTTTCAAACCACGGTCCCGTACATGGTCGAGAGGATTTCCAAGAACTATGCACTGCAGGTATACACACTAGAAGCCAAATAGTCCACAATGAAAAGGAAAACCAAATATGACTTGCATGTTAACTGCGACTTATAGTCCAGAAATATGTCATATCTGAGAAATTTGTCCTTGAATTCAATTGATTTTTTTTCTCCAGATTGTGGCCAATTCCTTCCTGGCCAACCTATCAACATCAGCCCTTTTTGCCACCATCTTAGTGGAGTACCTACTTGAAAGATTACCCGAGATGGGCTCCAATGTAGAGCTCTCCAATCTCTACCTCAAGCTCTTCAAACTGGTGTTCGGATCCGTCTCGCTGTTTGCGGCCGAGAACGAGCAGATGCTCAAAGTAATTCGCCATCTTTCTATTTTGCCACGTCATGACATTAAAATAATTCTTCTTCCCGTAGCCACATCTTCATAAGATAGTCAACAGCTCCATGGAACTGGCCCAATCCGCTAAGGAGCCTTACAACTACTTCTTGTTCCTACGGGCTCTCTTCCGTTCCATTGGTGGAGGAAGCCATGATCTTCTTTACCAAGAGTTCTTGCCTCTTCTACCCAACTTACTTCAAGGTAGAAGCTCAATAAACATGGCTGTCTCATGTTTTGGGGGATTTAAAACTAAATACCTTTCTATTATATCCTTACTTTAGGTCTGAATATGCTCCAGAGTGGCCTCCACAAGCAACACATGAAGGATCTCTTTGTGGAATTGTGTTTGACGGTTCCAGTCCGTCTGAGTTCTCTTCTGCCCTACTTGCCCATGCTGATGGATCCGTTGGTTTCGGCCCTCAACGGTTCCCAGACCCTAGTGAGCCAGGGTCTTCGCACCCTGGAGCTTTGTGTAGACAACCTCCAGCCGGATTTCCTCTATGACCATATCCAGCCGGTCAGGGCTGAGCTCATGCAGGTAAGAAGAATTGTTTCTGCTCGGAAGTGAATTAATTGTGTAGTTTCCGACTCAAACGTAATCCAAATTGTAATGTACGGGAATAAGTCAATTCCCCCCTGTTGTGAGTGTTTTTTGTAATGTACGGGTATAAGTCAATTCCCTCCTGTTGTGAGTACTTTTTGGGAAATGAACAATGATGAAGTAAATCTCTCCGCTTCAAGGCATTGTGGCGCACTCTCCGAAACCCGGCCGAGACAATCTCCCATGTGGCCTACCGAGTTTTGGGAAAGTTTGGAGGCAGTAACCGGAAGATGCTGAAGGAGTCCCAGCGGTTGCATTACGTGGTGACGGAAGTTCAGGGGCCCAGCATCAAGGCTGAGTTCACTGATTGCAAAGCATCCATACAGCTCCCAATGGAGAAGGTAAGACAGCACTACTAGCAAATGCCAGAGCTGGGTTTTTATTTACATGGGTCTGCCTCTTTCTACACAGTCACCTCTTGAGCCAGCCATTGTTGATGTTTTGGATTTTTTTGGTATAAAATCTTGCAGTGGGGGAGGAGCTATATGATGGAAGATTTTATAAACTAAGATGGAATCTGCATATTTAACAGTATTGTTTCAGTTCAGGTGTTTGTGTTTTTTTATATCCGACAGTGGTGGTTTTTGTTTTTCAGTTTTTTCCATATATAAGGCGCACTGTCTATTTTGGAGAAAATATAAGACTTAAGTGCGCCTTATAGTCGTGAAAATACGGTACTCAACATAGACTGTGTGCTGTCTTCCACTCTAGGCAATCGAGACAGCCCTAGACTGCCTGAAGAGCGCCAACACCGAGCCATACTACAGACGGCAGGCGTGGGAGGTCATCAGGTGCTTCTTGGTGGCCATGACAAGCCTGGATGATAATAAACACGCCCTATACCAGCTGCTTTCTCACCCCAAGTAAGCCAACCCTCGTTAGGCAAACTCAGAAGTTGGTTTGCCACCATTCGAGAGCTTTTCTTGTGGGATAAGTTAGTGACATTACCAACATTGATCCCGGGCAGGGGCTAATTGACTTTCTTCTGTCTGTTTACGCTGCACTCGAGCCCTTTCCACTCTCTTTTCATTACACTGGCATAGAAAAGACAAGGCTGCCCGTGTCCAAGCTTCGGTCCGGGTAATGAAATGTGTCAGTTATGATCAGGAGGGCCTGGCGACCACTCGTGAGGCATCTTGATTCCAAATGTGCTGTTTTTCTTTCCTGAGGTTGATGCTCTCCTCGCCATTTTCCCTTCTTGATTAGCTGACTTTAAATCGAGCCTTGGGGAAAACTTGTCCGGCGAAGGAAAAAGGTCAATTGATGTGGCATTCTTGACAGCCACACCAGTTTCCCGCCTGCCTAAATTCCCTCTTGGTTTTTGTCAACAGTCTTGTGGCTTCACCTCCTCCCACTCTAGTGCAGTTTCAACCTAAATAGCAGCCTTTTAAATGGCGCTAATTAAATTAGCTGATCTATTAGCTCTACCTTCGTCACTTGGCATTATAAAGCTCGAGTGCGGTGAAAATAGCGGCTCGATAACACGCTGCCACTGTTGCCTTCAGCTGTTGTAAATATCCAATATGGAAGGGGATGCGAGGGAGCTGGAGAAGGGCGGCCACCCACCTCAAAATGGAGAACAACCTATATTCTCTCAGAACGTTGTATTTGTCTTTAAAAAAAATGATTGAATCGAGGGTACGTCTTATATGTGCACAAATGAGACTTGACATACCAGAAAAAGTGTAAAATTCAATGATTTTTAAGGCATTTTCGAGGGTGCGGCTCCAATTGGGATATTTTCAGTTTCAGTTTTTCCCCTTAGACATTTGATAATTCTTAGTTTTTATTCCTCCTAGCTTCACCGAAAAATGGATCCCCAATGTTATCATATCGCATCGCTACAAGGCCCAAGACACACCCGCCCGCCGAACCTTCGAGCAGGCCTTGACTGGAGCCTTCATGTCCGCCGTGATAAAGGATCTAAGACCCAGCGCTCTCCCGTTCGTAGCCAGCTTGATCCGCCACTACACCATGGTCGCCGTGGCCCAGCAATGCGGTGAGAACTACCATCATCTAAAACGTAGATGGTCCAATTGCTTATCGGGTATATCTCATCCACAGGTCCATTCCTGCTGCCTTGCTACCAGCTCGGCAGTCAACCAAGCACTGGCATGTTCCACAGCGAAGAAAACGGGTCAAAGGGTATGGATCCGCTGGTCCTGATTGACGCCATAGCTATCTGCATGGCCTATGAGGAGAAAGAACTGTGCAAGATCGGAGAAGTGGCCCTGGCGGTCATCTTTGATGTGGCAAGCATCATCCTGGGTTCCAAGGAGAGGGTGAGTCATTGGTTGACTACCTCTACTGTGAAATTCAATGACACAACTTCAATCTTTTTGCATTTCAAGATAATTTTACATTCTTCTTCCATCTCCAGGCATGCCAGCTTCCCTTGTTCTCCTACATCGTGGAACGTTTGTGTGCTTGCTGCTACGAACAGGCTTGGTACGCTAAGCTAGGTGGCGTGGTGTCCATTAAGTTCCTAATGGAGCGCTTACCTCTTATCTGGGTTCTACAAAACCAGTTGACCTTTCTCAAGGCCTTG
This sequence comes from Stigmatopora nigra, assembly GCF_051989575.1. Classification (NCBI taxonomy): domain Eukaryota; kingdom Metazoa; phylum Chordata; class Actinopteri; order Syngnathiformes; family Syngnathidae; genus Stigmatopora; species Stigmatopora nigra. The sequence goes on from NC_135525.1 coordinate 10,787,964, forward strand.
TTGTTTGTTATGATGGACCTCACTGGAGAAGTAAGCTCCCATCATCTTTTGCAAAATGACTTGAATAGTCTTCAGACCTTCTTTAGTCCAATTTCATGACTTGACCTGTTTTTGTTCTTGTCCCAGGTTTCAAACGGAGCTGTAGCAATGGCTAAAACCACCCTAGAACAGTTATTGGTCCGCTGTGCAACTCCACTGAAGGACGAAGAAAAAACCGAAGAACTCCTGACCGCCCAAGACAAATCCTTCCACATGGTGACGCACGACCTAGTCCGAGAGGTCACCTCCCCCAACTCTACAGTCAGAAAGCAGGCCATGCACTCCCTGCAGGTTCTGGCCCAGGTCACTGGGAAAAGTGTCACTGTCATAATGGAGCCACACAAAGAGGTAAATCAAGGACTGGATGTTGTTTATCAACTCCGCCAAGAAATGAAACCGTCAATGCTGTTTCTCATCAGGTTTTGCAAGACATGGTCCCGCCCAAGAAACATCTTTTGCGACACCAACCCGCCAATGCCCAGATTGGCTTGATGGAGGGCAACACGTTCTGCACTACCCTACAGCCACGTCTTTTCACGATGGACCTGAATGTCATGGAGCACAAGGTCTTTTATACCGAGGTATGCCTGAAAAAAAAACATTTAGACCTAAAAAATTAGCCTTTAAGGTCACATCTGACTTTAAATGAGGTTGTATAGCTTCACTAGTTGAAGCATTAGGATGTAGAAGACCATTTTTTGGATCGAGCAGTGACATTCTGACCTTTTGCTGTTCTCTTTCGCCAGTTGCTGAACTTGTGCGAAGCAGATGATGCGGCACTTATGAAGCTGCCTTGTTACAAGAGTCTTCCCTCTCTGGTGCCTCTACGTATTGCAGCTCTCAGTGAGTAATGTCGTATTAAACAGGTTTTTTGTAGAAGTAGAATCCACTGCTATTGACTAGACATATTTTTGCATGTAAGTCCATGTCAGATCATTTTGAAAATATGCCTCTAGTACACGCAAATGCATTTTATTTCCGCCAATTTGTACAAAGCTATTGGAATTTTATAATCATACAAAAGTGGGTCATTTTGACTAAGTAACAACAAAATAAATATAACAGATCCAATTTGTACACATTAGTTGTGTAGAGACAATATAAGATTGCAGGCAAATTGTTTAAAAAGTATATTTTCATAAATAAAATTAGACAGTGAATAAAGTTGTGATGAATTGAGATATTTTTTAATTTTAAAGTTACATGCTTTAGTAATAAAATGCAGTTTTTAGACCTTGCCGAAGATGTTAAAAAAGAAACAAAAAGTATTAGTTTCAGTTGATCAGAAACCAAGAAAAAACAATTTAAACTAACAATAACAACAACAACAGACTAAATAACCACCTCTTCAAATAACAGTTTTTCAGATAACTAAAAAAAACAACAAACTTGCCTCTCAACCTCAAAGAAAAAAAATCAAAGCCTCCTCTTAAGTATTACCAACCCCAACAACAAACAACGTGTGACTGATAGTCCAGAACATACAATAAATAACCCTTAGAAACCTGTTATTTGTCAAAACATGGTAAGAATTTGTTGCATTTTTTTTTTTGGTGCCATGTTAGACGCTCTAGCGGCCTGCAACTACTTACCACAGTCCAGAGAGAAAATCATTGCTGCTCTATTCAAAGCCCTCAACTCCACCAATAGTGAACTTCAAGAAGCAGGAGAAGCATGTATGAGAAAGGTAAGTTACTTCCATTTATATAAATATATATATATTTTTAATCTCCTACAGCCTCGTTTCTCAGAAACCCATTGGTCTTATTTTGGTCTCCACCCAAAAACCTTGAGTTCCTTACACACAATACTCCTCAAAACTATTTCTATATCTTTTTTTAACTTCCCCTGGAGCTCTAAACTCATGTTTTTTACAAAAATCTTTAACAAACTTACCTTTTCCTTCCATTTTAATGATTCTTTTCAGCCTCCCAGTTCATTGGCTCGCGTCTTTCCCAATCGCAAGGACCATTTATTAATCCATCGCAACTTTTCCGTGATTTATCAGACTTTTACTTAGCCTTATTTATCAAATCAACCCCAATCAATTCACCCTGGATGCTCTTTTGTCCCCTTTTCCCCTTCAATTTCCGTGTCCTTCATTTTCTTTTTTTGCCGCCATCACTCTTTATTGTGTGGTAAACCCCTCCCCCTCCCTCTACTCGCCACCCTTTCTTTCATCTCTGCCCCTGATAACACTAATGAGCATTGCCATGGCCAGATCAATACAGGATGGGATGTTTGTTCTCTCCACTGTGTGGGGGATAAAGAAGAATATGCATCTTTTTCCCGGGGGCACGTGTCCGTAACAACGCCGTTGTTGTCGTCTCATTTCCCTTTTGTCTATCAATGGATAAATGAGAGTATTCAGTCGAGAGTTGACTGGGTTTGACAACTGGACTAAAATAACTCCAATGTTAAAGATTGGGCTGTTACAATGTGTCAAAACCGGGATACATATCGTGATGTTTTTATACTGCAAAAGCTTGTTGATATAGGGCAAGATTATTATTTTAAAAAAGGAACTGGTGGATAGAAATTTGTATTTTGATACAATGATCTTATTACACGAGTTTCTGCCCAAAAAAACTATAAAACCAATTGAAACTAAGCTTTGAACGTATCGGACAAAAAAATAAGGCACCAAAAATAAGGAAATCACAAAAACAAATTTTCCTACCAACCTACCCAGTCCAAGTGTATTGAGTTTGATTTATTTAAGAAAACAACACCACTTATTCGTCAACATTCGCTCATTTCCATGTTTTTTTTAGTACCTCAAATGTATGGAATTGATAAAAATGGCTGTCTTTGTGTTGTTTTTTAGTTCTTGGAGGGCGCCACCATCGAGGTGGACCAAATCCACACTCACATGAGGCCACTACTCATGATGTTGGGGGACTACCGCAGTCTAACGTTGAATGTTGTCAACCGTCTGACTTCTGTCACCCGCCTCTTTCCCAATTCTTTCAATGACAAGTTCTGTGATCAAATGATGGTAAGAAACACTTTTTTAAATCACAACATTGACCAACACCCCCATAATCAGTTCCTGCCATTCTGTACTCTAGTTTTAATGGAAATTACATTGTTCTACAGACTGTGTTCTGGACTATAAGTCGCACCAGCCAAAAAATATAGATACAAATATTCAGGTTAAATTTTTGGATGGGCTTTTTACAAAAAAATATCAGAAATCAAGGACAAATGTAGCATAACATAAAATACCTTAACATAAAAATAGTAAAATGTCTTAACAACATTTTTTCAGGTATCTTTACCGTAAAAAAAATAATCTACATAATGGTAAGAGAGAAAACTAATGGAATATTAATTGGTAGGCCAGAAAAATGTTTTAAAAAGTTTTAGCTAGGTCTACAATGTCTTCTGTGTCTTGCTACTGTAACCAACTTGATTTATAGCCCAGAAAATACATTCAAAGCATTTTCTTGCCACTAAATGTATCACATTTTTGTGTATTTATCGAGCAATCCATTATTTTTTAATTCATTATAAATTTTTTGGGGGGTTTCTTAGCAACACCTACGAAAGTGGATGGAAGTGGTGGTGATAACACACAAGGGAGGCCAGCGCAGTGACGGAAGCGTGAGTATAAAAGTCCAAATACAGACACGTACATATTATTGACGCATCTCGGTTGACATTTCGCGGGAATCCAGTCTTTAAGTCCCTTCCAATAACGAGCATCAGCACGCCATTGGTCCAAACCAAACCAAGGAAACAGCTCCAGTCTCAAGTCGTCAACATGGCTCGCTTGTGGCAATATTACAATCGATGATTAATTAGACGTCAGTGGTTTTCCTCATTATCCTCCTTGACAGATAACCTTGTAAAGGTGAGAACTTTAAAAAGGGGGGAAACAGGTCCCCTTCGCTTGTGGAAATGAAACCATTTCAAGCTTCCATTTCAGGAGACTTCCCCCTCCGTCCATCTATTAATGTTTGGCATAATGACATGCAAATTAGACTCTTTCTTCTTGACGGAAATCGCTAGTCGAGCTCGGGTCACGCGGTCAATTAGCCTAGCCTGATAAAGACAACAACGAAGGGAAGAAGAATGGTGCAAAACCCACGAGGATAAAAGGGAGGTCGCCTCAATTGACTTTTTGACATGAGACGAAGAAATGCTATCTTCATTTTTTGACCTTTTATCTCCAAATGGGACGCTTTGATGGCTGGCTACAAAAGTTTTGCCGAGGTCGTACTCAAAGGTTGTCATTGGCTCACTATACTTTGCTATTATCGGGATAAGTCGGATATGGAATTCAAGGAAAGGGATGGCCCTGATTGGAACACGTTTTGGAGGAAATCGGGCTACAAAATGTCATTTTTAGTGTAAAAAAAAATATATATATTTTTACTATTACATAAACACACTCAGAAACACAAAACACTGTGTTGACTCTGACCATTGTCTCCCATTCTGGTACAGCCTGCATTGGAGGGCTTTGAGGTGAGATTTGACCCAGTATTGCGCCACCTGTGGCTGACGTTTGAAGCGTATTTGAACCCATTGTTGTGACCGTGAAGTTTCCCTGTACACGTACTTTGGAATGTGTCCGTCCGTGTGTGTATGTGTTTGTATTCCGACTGTCATGTTAGTTCTACTCACCTTTTAACATTTTATCGAAAGACAGACGTACTTCGCCAGACGAAAATATTTACTGAATAAATACCCGTAATGTCTTTAAAAATGTTTTGTCTGCTCTGGCTTTATTTTACTGATTAGAAGTCATCAGTCATTTTTATTAATGGACACCAATGTGTTGATGTCTTACTCAACTTGAATTCAATGGCGTTTGTCTTATGTTTTTATTGATTTATTTTTCTAGGAAATGAAGATCTGTTCCGCCATCATTAATCTTTTCCACCTGATCCCCGCCGCACCTCAGACGCTCGTCAAACCTCTGTTGGAGGTCGTCATGAAGACGGAACGGGCCATGCTCATCGAAGTAAGATACAGTCAGAAATTTGATTTTTTACTTATTGTTCTCAGTCAGTCAATAAATGCCAGAAAAACAATTATCCGATAAAATACCTTTCTAAAATTGGAGTTAAACATGGATATTTTTAAGAGTAATTACATTAACCAATTATTAGTTTGAAATTCATGTAAAAATATGAACTCAAGTACTTTCCAGGATAAATTCCAGGACATGTATTTGAGGACTAGTGGTCAAATAACTAGTTTTTAACTAGTGAGAAATTCCTATTGCAGATCCAATTTTACTCCTTATCTCAATTTTTTTTTGTAAAATATTGAAGTATTTCCTATATACATATCGTTGTCATTCAGTAAATACAAGCCAAATAACCCATTATACCTTTTTAAATTGGATTTAGTTATGGATATTTTTAAGAATAATAAAATGAACCAATTATTAATTAGAAATTCATCTAAAAATAGGAACTCAAGAACTTTCCAGGATAATCAATACAATGCAACAACCATTGGAGGACAGATGAAAATATCCTATTGCAGTTTCTCTATAATAAAATGCAGATGTATATTTTCCAATTTTACTAATCTTTCATATTCTTTTAATTTTTGCTAACATCCAGGCTGGCAGTCCATTCAGGGAGCCATTGATAAAATTCCTGACCCGTCACCCTTCGCAAACAGTGGAGCTGTTCATGATGGAGGCGACTCTTAACGACCCCCAGTGGAGTCGCATGTTCATGGTTGGACATATTTCTATACTTATTAGTATATTCCATGACTGAATCCAAGTCTCTCAAATATTCTAGTACAGCTTTACTTTCTATACACCTATATATCTAGTATTGCATTACTTATTTTTGTATGTGTGTTTCCACGCAGAGTTTTTTGAAGCACAAAGATGCCAAGCCTTTACGAGACGTTCTGGCATCCAACCCCAACCGCTTTGTCACGTTGTTGGTTCCCGCCGGGACTGCCGCTACTGTCCGACCCGGATCTCCCTCCACGGCCACAGCTCGATTGGATCTCCAGTTTCAAGCCATTAAAGTATGTATTTTCTATTTAGCTTTCACTACTAGCCCAAAACTAGCCAAATCTACCCTCTTTTCTGGACCTTAAGTACCACTTTTTCAATACTTTTTATAGTGTGTTTCCTGTTTTTTTTTTTTTTTTTTTAGGCCAAAGCTATAAAAAAAATATCCTATTACTTTAACTTTCCTATTTGATGTCTTCCCTTTTCTGCGCCTTTTTAGATCATCAGCATCATCGTAAAAAATGACGAAGGCTGGCTAGCAGGCCAGCATTCGTTGGTCAATCAACTCCGACGAGTTTGGGTCAGTGAGGCCTTCCAAGAAAGACATCGGAAAGACAACATGGCTGCTACCAACTGGAAAGAGCCTAAGCTACTAGCTTATTGTCTACTGAGCTACTGCAAGTATGTATATTCCATTTTTTTTAATCAATTGCCTCATTAGTTAAACTCATGGGCAACTGTTTTTAGTTTTCAAAACACAACAGATGGGCCGTTTAGATGATAAATGTATAATAGACGCCATTTGTAATGTGGAAAAACATAACATAGTGCCTACCCCCAACAAAAGGAGGAACTATTCGGAGATCGAACTGCTGTTCCAGTTGCTACGGGCCTTCACGGGTCGCTTCTTGTGCAACATGACCTTCCTGAAGGAGTACATGGAAGAGGAAATTCCCAGGAACTACTCCATCGTACAGAAGCGAGCCCTCTTTTTCCGCTTTGTGGAGTTCAATGACCCGCACTTCAATGACGAGCTCAAAGCCAAGGTATGTTCACTTCAATTCACCGTGAATTTTCTTCAATGCTTCTGGCATTTTCAGCTATGGGAAATTCCAATTGATTGCATAGGTTGACCTATTTTAACAACAGACTTGGACTTTAATGATGTTTTTTAAAGTGGGTAAAATTATTTGAAGGCCTGGGGGTTTGTAAAAATTACGGTTTTTGGAGATTTTAATTGTTAGACATGGTCATTTTTTGGGAAAAAAAATTTGGAACAATTCTAGAAGAAAGGAAGAAATTGAATTAAATGCTTTTATTGACATTATACAAGTATAATGAGATTTAAAGCTTTCAACACAAAGTGCACAAATAACAACAACAAACAGACAAATAAATAAGAAATAAATAAGTGTTATAAGTGAGATCTACAGAGTGAAGTCCAGAATGACTTTTTATGAGGGTATTAAAAACATTTTCTTATTGTTAACGGAGTTACCAAATGGTGGCAAAATTGTGTGTTTAAACATGTCTAAGCAGACATTGTTTAAATGTACTTTATATACATACCAAGTATTTTTTTACTTGGTACGTACAAAATATGCCACACAATCGACTCAAGCAAACATTTTTCAGTGTAAGAAAATGACAGATTCAGATGGGGGGGCTTCATAGATAAAGATCTTGTGTTCGTGGTCTTGTACCCGGACTCGGTGTGGTCGGATCGCTTCATCTAATCACGTCGCAAAGATGACTATGATCGATGGTAGAGACGCTGAAAAATGATCAGGCCGGAGAACTGACGGGCTTCTGCATTTTCATTCCGGGTCGCTTGTCTCTGTTGGAATCCATCAGATTTGCCTTTACGCCGTACGAGTAATGACCCAAAGGAGGAGAGTGTGCCAGATCGTTCTTCACCGCCTAATGATGGATCGAATCGGGGGGGGATCATTAACGGATAGCAGCAGCTTCTTTAATACATGCTGTTGTTAGCCCGGCGAGATCTTCATTTTCGCACTTTCAACAAGGCGGCTGCTTATTTTGCTGTCAGATTCCAATGCCAATTTCTCTCTTAATCAAACGTCAAAAATGGAAAATGCTGATTTCAGTCTGTTTACGATGCGAGAGAGGGTTTAATATCTAAGAGAGAGAGTTTAATATCCAAGAGAGAGTTTAATATCCAAGTACTGATGAAACCAGCTCTGAAAATTACATTCATGAGAGTTTAATATCTAAATATCTACTGTTTTTAACAGTACTTGGATATTAAACAGTATACTTAGATATTAAACAGTATACTTGGATATTAAACAGTATACTTGGATATTAAACAGTATACTTAGATATTAAATAGTATACTTGGATGTTAAACAGTACTTGGATATTAAACAGTACTTGGATATTAAACAGTACTTGGATATTAAACAGTACTTGGATATTAAACAGTACTTGGATATTAAACAGTACTTGGATATGATACAGTATACTTAGATATTAAACAGTATACTTAGATATTAATCTGTATAATTAGATATTAAACTGTATAATTAGATATTAAACAGTATACTTGGATATTAAGAAGTATACTTGGATGATAAACAGTATACTTAGATATTAAACAGTATACTTGGATATTAAAAAGTATACTTAGATATCAAACAGTATACTTAGATATTAAACAGTATACTTAGATATTAAACATTATTTAGATATTAAACTTATCTCTTAGATATTTAACTCTCATGAATATAATTTTGAGAGCTGGTTTCAACATAAAACTCTCTGTCACCATTTGTCCGGTGACCAAAAGACCGGCGACCAAAAGTCCAGGCACCGTTTATGAGAATTCATGCCATGTGGTTTTGTGGGAAACGGCTAACCAAAATAAACACACGTAACCCGTGAGGGCTTCTCACACCGTTTATTTTTACAATGCCAAGTGTTGTGAAGCGCTAATTTCCATTGCAGTATTTAATGAAGAGCGCATCTAGAGTGCTCTGCTGTCACTTTTTATATATTTCTTTTTTTAATGCCATGTCTTTGATTACTCTTGTTATTGGTCATAATTGCCTCACACATCTGTCTGTATCCCACATATACTTTATTTCCCCAGCTAATTAATGATGTTATCCTACTCTGTAAAGTCCTTTCAATTAGTACAAGTGAGTCCCAAGGCTGAAATTGCACCCAAGTTTTTCCCACCATGTCGTTTTTTTTTTGACAACCAATCCCGCGGTAACCCGAGTCTCGGTTTCTGAACCATTAGTTCTGCCTGGCTTCTCGGGAATGTGAGCAGTAAAATCAAATATTATGGGCTGTGAGTATCGCTGCTAATTTATTTGCTCTCCTCACTGAAGGTGCTGCAGCACATTTTGAATCCGGCGTTCCTCTACAGTTTCGAGAAGGGGGAAGGAGAACAGCTGCTCGGACCACCCAATCCCGAAGGAGATAATCCAGACAGTATTACCAGCGTCTTCATCACAAAGGTGCCTTCATTTGATCTCTATTTTTTGACCTTTTGGGATAAGTTAGCGTATTTTCTCGCATATAAGCCATATTTGGCACTCAAAAAAATAATGAATGAATTCAGGGTAAGGCTTATATGCGCATAAATTGAACTTGATATGCATTGTAACGAACACCTGCCCTATTTTGCCTGGTTGTAGTTTCCATTTTGGATGGTTTAACAAAAAATCCAGAAAGCATTACCAGCCTCTTCATCACAAAGGCGCCTTGAGATGCCTTTATTTGACCTTTTGGGATAATTTAGTGTATTTTCTCGCATATAAGCCGTATTTGGCACTCCAAAAAATAATGATTGAATCCAGGGTAAGGCTTATATGCGCATGAATTAAACTTGACGTGCATTGTAGGGAAGATTTGCCCTATTTTGCCTGGTCTAGGTTTCCTTTTTGGGTGGTTTATAAAGTGCTGTGTTTAGTGGAGATGTCCCAGATCAGATAGGGGAATCGGGTCAAAGAAAGAAGGGTTTTGAAACTTGTTTACTTATATTCATGTAGTAACTCATTGGCTGCAATTGGTGGTCAAAATTTGATCCGTCAATGCCAGCCTTTTCAATTGAAGTGGATTTTATGCCTAAAACTCAAAAGTAGTGAACAAAAAATACACGTAGAGTCCAAAATCAGGTGACTCGGACTCAATTGGAGAATTTTCTATCACTTAACAGACCCTGAAAGTAGTTTTATAAAACATTTGTCTTTGGTTAAAAGGAAATTTAAGTTTAAAGCTATCTCCATTAAAGGCAAACAGTCATTATTTTGAGCGAAATCAATGTAGTGCACTAAACAATGTTTTGCATCTTTAAGGTTCTGGATCCCGAGAAGCAGGCCGACTTGCTGGACTCCTTACGAATCTGCTTGCTCCAGTTCTCCACTCTACTGGTAGAACACGCTCCCCACCACATCCACGACAACAACAAATCCCGCAACAGCAAGCTACGCCGCCTCATGACTTTTGCCTGGCCGTGCTTATTGCCTAAAGCCTGTGTGGACCCGGCCTGTAAATATAGCGGGCATCTACTTTTGGCCCACATCATTGCAAAGTTTGCCATCCACAAGAAGATTGTTCTTCAGGTAATTAAGAGGAGAAATGGAGTGTAAAATGGCCTTTTTTGTTCAGTTAATGCGAATATTGAGCATTGGCTTAATGTCAGTGTTACTTAGTAACTTTAGCTAACATCAGAACAGAAGTTGAAAATACGGTTATACCTCATTTATCATGGTTAATAGGTTCCAAGACCTAACCGAGATATTTATTATGTAATATTGTTATACTTCTTATGAGCAGCCTCTCGCGTTTGCTGTCTGCTCGTTTATCAAAATATTACTCTTATCTCAAGGTAAAACATTTACCCGAAATTTTACACCTATCTCAAATTGCTCGTATGTCAAGGTATTACTGAATAACAGGGGTAGGGAACCTATGTGGCTCTTTTGATGGGTGTATTTGGCTCTCTGCCTTTTTTAAATCATAATTTTTCTTCATTAGGCTCTTTTGCATGCATTCTCTCATTGATACTCATTGATTAGCAACAGTGAAATCATGCTCTCAAAAGTATTTAGACTATTTTTGACTTTCGAAGTGCTGAAATGAATCATATATACTCATATTTGCATGTATTTTTACTTTCAAATTCGGAGTATGTTTGAAAATATGAGTTGTTTATGGCTCTTTTTGTCAAAAAGGGTTCCCGAACCCTGTATTACTGCATCTGATGTTATTTGTATTCTGTGGAAATTGTACTAAAATATGTTATTGCTGTTTAGGTCTTTCACAGTTTGCTGAAGGCCCACACCATGGAGGCCCGAGCTATTGTCCGCCAAGCCATGGCTATCCTCACCCCGGCAGTACCGGCCCGAATGGAGGACGGTCAACAAATGCTGACACACTGGACCCGCAAAATAATCGTGGAAGAGGGCCACACTGTACCACAACTGGTCCACATCCTGCACCTCATTGTTCAGCACTTCCGGGTAAGTCAATACAAAAAGACTTGAGCGCCATTTTCCTCCCATTTGGCTTCTTGTCTAGCTGACAGGTTATTCTCATCAAGCCAGACGACCAATCTAATGTAATCACATAAGCATAATTGCACTGGGCGAGATCACGTATCATGTATCCGGGTATACCGGTTAACGTGATGGACGGGGCTTAGCCTCTCTTGTCATTAAGGGGCGTTCAAGTCCTGCTCCATCGACTATAATTAGCCTCAAAGTGAGAAGCTTTAATATTCTTTGGAGCACCAGACTACTGATAGACATCTTATCTTTTGCCCTCGATTGGCGTGTTGGAGATTTTGACTTGTGAGGAAGTTAAGTGAGGTTTTTGAGTGATGTTTTAGTCTTCTGACGCGTCCTTGAAACTAAGTGCGAGTGAGTTGTGATGGGAGTTTTGCCGGTGTTGTTTAAATCGGTGTAAACGCGCTTGGAAAATTGCAAGAACAAAAAAAAAAATCATATTTTAGGTTAGTTTGGAAATGTGCAGAATGCCCATTCATACTTGATTGAATTGAATTGAATGCTTTTATTGTCATTGTATAAGTATAAGGACAGTTAAAGGGTTTTTTTTTTGATTATGGGTCTTAAGTGGAACTACTGAAATATTTTGCGGTAATAGCTGAATGAAAATTGGCATAAGAAAACATTATATGACATTTAAATTGGATTGGATAACTTAATTTATCGTGTATTTGAGAAATGTCATTGTTAGAGTAGCAAGTGGGTGAGTATACAGACATAGAAAAGACATTTTAGTTATAAATAGATGGGGAATAAGTAACCTTCATATCTATGTAATTAATTCCCAAGGAAAGTTTGCAACTCCCCAGATTTTGCATCTAAAAATATCCTTTATTATTCTTTTGGCCGATTCAGGTATACTATCCAGTGCGCCATCATTTGGTGCAGCATATGATCAGCGCAATGCAACGTCTTGGTTTCACCCCCACCGTGACCATCGAGCATCGGAAACTGGCCGTGGACTTGGCCGAGGTGGTCATCAAATGGGAGCTGCAAAGAATCAAAGACCAATTGGTGCGTTCACAGTACTGTTTAATATCTAAGTACTGTTTAATATGCAAGTAGTTTAATATATAAGTACTGTTTAATATCTAAGTACTGTTGAAATCAGCTCTCAAAATTATATTCATGAGAGTTTATTATCTAGATATCTACTGTTTTCAACAGTCCTTAGATATTAAACTCTCTCTTAGAAATTAAACTTTCTCTCATGAATATAATTTTGAGTCTGGTTTCTACAGTAAAAACTCTTCTTGTTCCATGAACCATAATCCATACCCATGTCCTCTTCCAGCCCGAGTCCGAGACAGAAGGAGGTTCCGGTGGCGAGGGAACGAGTGGCGCCGTTAAAGTAGGACTTTCCGCAGATGGCGCTACACCCGGGCCAGATGCGAAAAGATTTCGTACAGCAGCTGGAACAGCCTCTACTGTAAGCTTATTTCACGTTATTCCACTTATTATTTCTGCCATATAAATTTGAGCATCTCAGAAGAAAAAGCTGTCCTATAGTAATGTAAAGATATTTTCCATTTGGTACAATTTTTTACGTGTGCCAATGGACATGAGCCGCCTTGAAATTGATACTTATAACAATTTAATTTTATTTTTTTGGGATATTTAGTCCAGTCCTCTAGTGTGAAAAGACTTCTATTGTTTTTATTTATTTTTCTAGGTGTTTGGTCGTACTCCGTCCATGCCAGGCACGGAAACAATGCTCACCAAACCCGTCGACAAGCAACATACGGACACTGTGGTCAATTTCCTCATCCGGATTGCATGCCAGGTAACACCGCCTCCACGTTCTGCTAATAAAGTCTGTCCATTTTTTTTGTCCCTTAACAACAGAGGATTGTGTTATTAAATTGAACCCCATAGTAAATTGTTGACCATAATTAACCGCAATGACATTCCTTGTCACATAAATGAAAGACTCCCAATCCCGACATTCTTCCCTCTCGAATGTCCTTGACCCGTTTGCCGTCCCCCGCGATATCGGGAAATGAAGACTCTGTCAACGGGGATGAAACGTGTCCGAGACCTTCGCAAACCTAACCCTTCTCTTCCCCATTTCCAGGTGAACGACAGCACCAATGTCGCCGGGTCTCCGGGGGAGCTACTTTCCCGGCGCTGTGTTAGCCTGATGAAGACCGTCCTCAGGCCCGATATGTGGCCTCGTGCCGAACTCAAGCTACAGTGGTTTGACAGGCTGCTCATGACTGTGGTAAGAAGACAGATTCTGTATTTTGTCAATAATTAGTCACCCCCAATTATCTGTTTCCTCCATGTGCAACTATTAACCTAAATGTTGCAAAGTTTTGGGGTACTGTGTTGTTTCCATTAGTATGATCATATGTTGTACATATTTTCTTGTTATACTAGGTTCGGTTATAACTTTATTTCAACCCGTATTCGTTAAATTCCCTTGGTTGCAGTAGCAAAACAGACACAGAAGACATTGTAGACCTAGCTAAAAAACTGGAGCCACATACAGAAAGTCCACAAGGCTAAATACTTGATTTCTCTTATAAATAGAGTGGAAGTATAAAGTATTCACTTCATAATGTGCTTCCAGTTAAAATGATCAAAAGACAGGAGAAAAACATAACTTGACTAGTATGAGTACTACCTTGTTATTGGAATAAGGCTAAATACCTGATTTCTCATATAAATAGAGTTGAAGTATAAACTATCAGCCTAATTACTTCATAATATACTTGCATCTATTATGCCTATGAGCTTCATCCCCCCAAAAATACTTTATTAATCCAACCAAGGAACTTTGAAGGTCCCTTACAAAAACAACTCAAAATAAACACTCTTATCAATAACTTCTTCCAATCAAGTCCCCAACAAAGTTTCCCAGTCGAAAGCATAGGTCTTCTTCATTGGTATGCTAATTCCTCAATGCTTTCTTATCATGGCAACAAGCGACAAGCGCCTTAATGACAAAATAATGACCGTGGCAAGATAAGTCAAGTCTAGCTGGGACTTGTTTTCCACCATCTTACCTCTTTGTCTCCAACCATGTCCTTGCTTTCCCTCTGGTCACTCCACGGTCATCTGGGCTCGAGTTTTCACTTTGTCTACCCTATCTGTAACTTCTCAGCCAGAGACGAGACAAGGTTATCAACCCGTATTTTCTTTGTACTCCTTCGGGGGTCTGGCTTCTGACAATCTATACATGTCAAGAACATCCTCCAATTTTTATGCAGATGTCTCTGACAAGCAAAGGTCCGTGTAGGTCTTCCTTTTAGACGACATACCATTTTGTTTCTCCGGGTAGTGTGTCCGACAGGTTAATGAGCAATGCCCTCCATCAGATTAGCTTTTACTATCTCTCATTATAGGACAGAAATTGGCTAATATGAAAGCCCCTGAGGGAAGAGCCAAATATGCAATTACAAATGCGTATCTCTAGAAATATTTGTGTTTTATTCTGTCATGTCGTGTCCAGAATCGATACTGCCTAAAGAGCCAATAAGAAGTCAAGATTAGGGCTATAGACTCAATTCAGATGATTTTTTTAAGTCATCTTTGTGCACTTTCATTATTATTTTGAGAAAATTGGTTTTGTGCAAATCAACATGGCTTGTTTATATTGGAAATTGACACCCAGATGTCACAGTATTGATTAGACTTTTCCTGGTGTTTAAGAGGATAATTACAGATACTAAAACAACCCTTTCCCCATGATGGCGCCGTTTATACGACAGCCAGTGGCAGTAGCTCTGTCCACTCTTATGTTTTTTCGTGTTTTACAGCATGTTTTACATAAAAAATTAGAGGGAACATTGACATGTACCTACTTATGGCAAGTGTGATACTGGTATGTCCATAGCGACCAATGATGTCACTCATACTGGTACTCAATACACTCAGGAAGGTTGTCTTTCTGCCCAGACCAACGAAAAATTAAAAGGAACATTGTACTGAAGTACTTGTTAATCCATTTCTTTGCTCGTCTGTCATCCAATTCTGGAAATATTCTTCATTATACTATGCAAAATGTTCCATTTTATACTCATCTTAAGAACACCCATTCTTTCAAAGATCATTAATTATGAATGACCCCACCATTTGGAAACTTCTAATCCGTTAACCCCGAATCTTCTTTTTAAAACAACGAAAAATTTCAAAAACGTTGAAGCCTTTCCCAGTATTTCTAACTATTCGTTCTTGTCTTTTCATTTTCAGGAGCAGCCAGCCCAAGCGAACATCTCCAACATCTGCACCGGATTGGAGATCCTCTGCTTCCTATTAACGGTCCTCCAGTCACCGGCTATTCTGGCCCACTTCAAGCCCCTCCAGAGGGGCATCGCCGCCTGCATGACTTGCGGAAACACCAAAGTCCTACGCGCCGTTCACTCTCTCCTCTCTCGCCTGATGAGCATTTTCCCCACCGAGCCTAGTAAGTCACCACCATTTTACATTTTGGATTGAAACTAAGCCAAAACACGGCCAAAATGTGGAAAATTCTGTCTTATCTTTCACTCCAGGCACATCCAACGTGGCATCCAAGTACGAGGAGCTGGAATGTTTGTACGCAGCCGTGGGCAAGGTCATCTACGAGGGATTGACCAACTATGAAAAAGCCACAAGCAACACCAACCCTACACAACTCTTTGGTAAGTTAAACTGATTCTATGTGATAGTCACATTAATTTTTCACTATTTTCTCTCCTGCGAAATAAAACAACTTCCCAGTTGGTAGTCGTAAAAATGCATAATTATAAAGACAGCCAAGATTACACTCGTTTGGGAAACGTTATTTGTGGCTTTCAGTACAGCAAAATGACTCTGTGATTATTTTTTTATTTATGTATTTCTCTGCCACAAAACAGTATAATCTCTTAAATCCTACGTCAACCATTTTAGTATGACTTGTCACATGTTAAACTTGAGTATTCCTTGCGTCTAATTCCAACATATCAACAAGGGCTGGCTCTAGAGGTGACTGTGTAGTTCCCTTAAAAAACAGTGCTAAATTTGCCAAAGTACCTTCATACCTCGAACTCAAGACCAATTAAAATATGTAAACTCCTGTTTTTGAACCTCTTGGCCAATCATCTTAAAGCCTGGCTGTTAAACGAACAAAATTGACATCACAATGCCGACTAAAACTGTACTACGTTTGTGTGTTTCGAGTACTTGTCATTTTTTACTTTCAATTTGACTTAAGATGGAAATTATTCCTTGGCTACAAACTTATATATTTACATATATATATTCATTAATATGTGCTGTCCCTTATTAAATAAATCAAACTCAAACTCCTCATAGATTTCTACCATAGTTCCAAAATGACTTTTCAGACACTTAGTGATTTTTTCGTTTTGTTTAAAACTATATCAATAAAAAACGTTTATATAAACATCCATATTGCCAATTTCAAAACTTGTCACCCAACATACCATTTTTTTCTTCAAATCTATGTTCACATTTTAATCAATTCCCTTTTCAATATTAGCATATTTCTACACATTGTTTTTGCCAAGTTTTCCAAGTACATATACCAATGCCAAAAATCTGTGAGCTCTGTGGCACTACCATTTTTTTCTGGGGTCAATAAAAAGCCTTTAGTCTTTTTTTATGTGAGGAGCTTGTGTAGTAATGCATCTGTTTGGCCGGGGAGGCTGACATTGGAACACTAGCTCAAGGGACCCATAGCAACAAAGCGAGAGTTAGTATCCTTCCTCATGTAGTCTCCATCCTTACTCAATGCCACCATAGAACTGTTGTTATATACCCACTCGCCATAAAAAAGATTCTTTTCTGTCTTTGGCTGGGATGCTATTGATGGGATTTTGTTTTTCCTCCCCAGGAACGTTGATGATTCTCAAGTCCGCCTGCAGTTACAACGCCAGTTACATTGATCGCCTCATCTCGGTGTTTATGCGATCTCTGCAAAAGATGGTGCGAGAACACCTGAACCCTCCCCAAACCAATCCGACGGTCACTGAAACAAATACAGGTAATTAAATGCATAACTTTAACAATTTCAGTGCACATTTTTTGAAGTCTAAATGTGAAGACTTTAACTAAATGTGAAGAAATAATTCATTAGGGAGTTCAGTTAGTAACTAAAGTGTCAGAGTGTTTACTTTCTCAAACTTATGCTCATGTCTGCCAATGTCCACTTAAAAAAGAATCCAGAATGCTTTTAATTTGTCACTTTTTGACTTTAATTTGAACAAACTGGGTCGTATCTAGACACAGAAAAATACATTTTAGACATAAATGAAAAGGTATTAAATAAGGTATCAAATAAATAAATATACTAATAAATACAATAGTTTTTTTTAATTGGATTAAAAGAAATGGCTCAAAATCACTAAATATTCAGTTTTTTATAGATCTAAAACAATGTTAATTTGACGTCTTTTAATAATTAGTTTTTCCTTTTAAAGGGAAATTAATTTGAATTTTATGTTCAATAATAAAGTAGAAAACAGAAAATACTTAATTTTTTTAATTTTAAAAAGTGCTTTTTGAACTAAAAACACAAAAAAAAACATCGGATTAAGAAAATTACAATTATAGATTTAAAATGAGGAAATATAATATACATCTATAATATTCATTTAAATTTTAATCCTAAAACACAAAGTCAGCATACATGATTTACTTCCTCGGACCGCGAAAAGTAATACGCCGGGCCAGATTTGGCCCCTGGACCGCCACTTGAACACCTATCCTTGATCCCTCCCCCTCTAGTCACGAGCGAACTGGTCATGTTGAGCCTGGACTTGGTGAAGACACGCCTCTCCGTCATGAGTTTAGAAATGAGAAAAAACTTCATCCAAGTCATTCTCACGTCACTCATCGACAAATCGCCCGACCCGAAAATTCTCCGTGCCGTGGTCAAAATTGTAGAAGAGTGGGTGAAGACTAATTCTATGGCTGCCAATCAAGTGAGTTTGACATTTTTTGGGGAGTTCAGTCCGTCCTCTCAAAGAAGAAATAAAAAGCATTGTGTATTTCTTTCCTATTTTTTTTCTAGATGCCAAATATCCGTGAGAAATCCATCTTATTGGTCAAGATGATGACCTACATTGAGAAACGATTCCCCGATGAACTTGAGTTAAACGCCCAGTTCTTGGACCTCGTTAATTACGTCTACAGGTAATTACGTCGATTCATCATATAGTAAAGTGGCCGTGTCATCGACTCCCGGCTAGCTACCCTTGCATCCGTCTCAATATATGTTATGAAGGTCAAAACTAAAAAATTGAGAATGATCATAGAAGCTAGCAGACCCTTAAATAAATACACCATGGATGGAAGGAATAGCTTAAAGCACAATTTTCCACTTTTGGTAATTTCTCGCATATAAGCTGTACCCTTAAAATCGTTGAATTTGACAATTTGTCTCAAGATGCCCCCTGATTCACAATTTTTACCTCCATATTCATAATAAAGGACCTTAAATTCATAAATGATGGATGGATAAATAGTTTAAACACAATTTTCCACCTTTCGTAATTTCTCGCATATAAGCCGTACCCTTAAAATCGTTGAATTTGACAATTTGTCTTATATAAGACGCCCCCTGATTGACAATTTTTACTTCCATGTTCATATTAGGGAGTACAAATGTTATTTTCTTATTTTGTTATTAAACTGTACCCTTAAAGTCACAGTATTTTACCATTTCTCTCGTATAGGCCGCCCCCTGATTGAAAATTTTCACCTCCATATTCATGGTTTTAATGGGGTGTACAAATGTTTTACTTTGGAGGGAAATTCTTAAGAAAAATCATCACACTTTTTGAGATATTATACCAATCGATTGCTAGTATTCACATTCTTATTGATTGCACATAGACACAAGTCTAATTTATCCGCATATAAGCCTTACCCTCGATTCACTCATTAGTTTTAGATACAAATACGGCTTATATGCGAGAAAATACGGTAATTAAAGTTGGAATCACGGAGAAGCCAATTTTAATGGCTTTAAAATACAATACCATTTGTCTTATACCGTCCCTCTTGGATGTCAGAGCTCGCCATCTCCCAACCGGACGTCTCGTAGTTCGCCGTTTGACTGCAATTCGTCAAACTTGCGGTTCTCTTTTTGGCCGTGACTTCCTCACATTATACTTTTAATCAGGCAAATGTATCCTCTTTCTCTCCACCCATCTGCTCTTCCTGTCAGGAGTTTTAAAAGCAGTAGTTAAGCCGTGATGGACAGCGAGTAATGATATTGGAATAATAAAGCAGCTGTGCTCAAACAATGTATGATCAGGAGAGTGCTGCCAATAGAAGTCATGTCCAGCTGTTGTGGCCTTGTCTTTTTTTGTCTCGGTTGGGTGAATCGTACCCTTGAGAGACCGTCAATTCAGCATAATATCACAGGTTTTATATTCAGAGATGAATACAGTCGTTATAGTCATCGGACAATCTCTAGAGTTCTTTTATGAATGTCCAGTTTTTATGAAGATTCCTTTGCAGTGGTTTCTTTCTGGGTTTTGATTCAGCAACCATACGTACTAAGCACTTTTTTGTGGGCATGGAATTTCAATCTAGGCTTATCTTGCTTGCGTTTTGTCATTGGTGGAAAATATTTTCAAGTATGGCAGACTTATGTACAAACTTGTTGCCATTTTTATAAGGTGATTGAATTACTGAGTAGAGAATGTATTGACTTCAATTAGTACTGTACTTTTTGCGTATGTATGCTGTATTTGTTGCTAAAAAATGATGACTGAATCGAGGGTACGGCTTATATGCGCATAAATTAGACTTGACATCCACGAAACTCCAAGAGGACAAAGATTTTTTGGGAAAATTCGATTTTTTTTGCAAAATAGAGAAAATGTAGACAGATAAAACCTTAAAAATGATTTTGATGTTTATGAAATTGAAGAAAAAAATTATCTTGCCTAAAATGTTAAAAAAAAAACATTTGTAAGGCAAGTTTTAAGGGTATGGCTTATACCCGAGTGCGACTTATATGCGAGAAAACATGGAATTTGCCATATTCGTAAAAGATGGCAATCTGTCAACTAAACCAGTAACTCATTTGTCATT
The DNA here is from genome assembly GCF_051989575.1 of Stigmatopora nigra. NCBI lineage: Eukaryota > Metazoa > Chordata > Actinopteri > Syngnathiformes > Syngnathidae > Stigmatopora > Stigmatopora nigra. Next base: position 10,808,286 of record NC_135525.1, read on the forward strand.
TTGGAGATCAAAACAGCTTGAATATTTTTCATTTTTTCCCCCCATGTGCTTGTCTAGGGACGAAAGTCTGTCCGGAAGTGACATCACGTCAAAGCTCGAACCGGCGTTTCTCTCTGGACTCCGTTGCACTCAACCGCTGATCCGGGCCAAGTTCTTTGAGGTCTTTGACGGCTCCATGAAACGGCGCGTCTACGAAAGGCTCCTCTACATCTGCTGTTCCCAGAACTGGGAGGCCAAAGGTAGTCATTTCTGGATCAAGCAGTGCATCGAGGTAAGCCAATTAGACGTGGCGTCGCCCACTCCAATCTCAGCTCCCTTTTTGATACACTTGAAACCCACCTTCTCATTAGCTGCTGCTGGCAGTGTGCGAGCGCAACACCATCATCGGCACCAGTTGCCAGGGATCTATGTTGCCGTCCATCACCAACGTCATCAACCTCGCCGACAGCCACGACCGGGCCGCTTTCGCCATGGCGACCCACATTAAGCAGGAACCCCGTGAGAGGGAGACCAGTGAGACCAAGGAGGAGGTAGCGTCCCATCATATCGTGTCAAGTGCCAATTTGCACAATCCCTTAAGGAAATTGTTACTTTCCTTCACACGTTCCCTTTTAATCCCAAAGTCATTTCCAATTCTTTCCTTGGCAGGACGTGGAGATCGACATTGAATTAGCACCAGGTGACCAAAGCGCCATTCCCAAGACCAAAGATCAGTCGGAAAGGGACGCCGGGAACCAGTTGCATATGCTTACCAACCGCCATGATAAGTTCCTGGATTCTCTACGGGAGGTCAAGGTAAGGCCCCGAATCGTGATCGGACATTTGGTCGCCGGTCTTTTGGTCAAAGAGTTTACTGTTAAAACCAGCTCTCAAAATTATATTCATGAGAGTTTTAAGTTTAATATCTAGTGAGAGGGTTTAATATCTAAGCGAGATAGTTAAATATCTAAGTACTGTTTAATATATACAGTAGATATTTAGATATTACACTCATGAATATAATTTTGAGAGCTGGTTTCAACAGTACTTAGATATCAAACAGTACTTGGATATGCAACAGTACTTAGATATGTAACAGTACTTAGATATGTAACAGTACTTAGATATGTAACAGTACTTAGATATGTAACAGTACTTAGATATGTAACAGTACTTAGATATGTAACAGTACTTAGATATGTAACAGTACTTAGATATGTAACAGTACTTAGGTATTAAACAATACTTGGATTTCAAACAGCACTTGGATATTAAATTGCACTTGGATTTTAAACATTACTTGGATATTAAACAGTGCTTGGATATTAAACAGTGTTTAGATATTAAACAGTACTTAGATACAATACTTAGATATTAAACTCTCTCTCATGAGTATAATTTTGAGAGCCGGTTTCAACAGTAAACTCTCTGTCACCATTTGACCGGCGACCAAAAGACCGGCCACCAAACGGTAGACTCCGAAATACCTTTTGAAATGCCATCCTTCCTTAGACCGGGGCCCTGCTGAATGCACTGGTCCAGCTGTGTCACATCTCCACTCCTCTGGCCGAGAGATCTTGGGTGCAACTCTTCCCTCGGCTGTGGAAGATTCTTTCCGACAGGCAGCAGCATGTGAGTACATTAGCGTGAACGTCTCCTCGGGGGACTCGGGAGGCGTCTTAATTACCCAAAGCTAAATTGTCTACGAGTAGCAAAACGCTCGAGCGGCACGTCGCGCAAAACCCCGAAACGGTCACACGCGTGCGACCTTCGTCTTTGCCGTCTCATCGCACGCGATTGTACTTAATGAGCTGCATTTATGCTAAAAATGGAAATGAGAAGCAGAGGAAGAAAGCTTTAATGAGCTGAACTAATAAGCAAATGAATATGGAGGATTTGAGTGGGATTGCAAGGACTGATTTTAAGTGATTGAGCTCTTTAGTATATCAGACAAGTCTTCATTTTACTCTGTATGCTGTATTACGGCACCCTGAAGTGAAATCTGCTTACCACCACAGGCGTTATCAGGCGAAATGAGTCCTTTCCTGTGTAGCGGTAGCCATCAAGCTCAGAGAGATTGTCAACCCAGCGCCCTAAATTGCTTCGTGGAAGCCATGTCCCAATGCGTACCGCCCATTCCCATCCGACCCTGCGTACTCAAGTACTTGGGTAAAACCCACAACTTGTGGTTAAGATCCACGCTCATGTTGGAGCAGCAGGCCTTCGAGAAGGGCCTGAGCCTTCACAGCAAACCCAGGCAGAGTACGGAAGTCTACGAGCAGGAGAGCATCACACCACCACAACAGGTTCTGTCTTGGTTTTATTTTCAGGATATTTCCATACTGTGTACTCAAGTATTTTGTTGTATTTTATTTTTTTAAAGGAGATTTTGGATTCTCTAGCTGAGCTTTACTCACTGCTACAAGAAGAGGATATGTGGGCAGGTCTGTGGCAGAAAAGATGCAAGTTCCCTGAAACTGCTACTGCCATTGCTTATGAGCAACATGGCTTCTTTGAACAGGTGAAGTTTTGGAACTTTATTTACTTCTATGACTGTATTTTCTCGCACATATTGACAAATTAATTGAGGGTACGGCTTATATGCGGATAAATTAGACTTGACATGGACAAAATGCCACAATGTTGGTCATTTATTTCAAAATAGAAAATAGATAAACGGGTAAAACGTTAAACTAAATTAATTTTGAGGTCTATGAATGAAATTCGTGAAAAATCAACGTGAAAAAACAACCTGAAAAAAAACAACGTGAAAACACAATGAAAATCAATGTGAAAAAACACCAAAAAACAACGTGAAAAAACACAGTGGGCTTATATGAGAGAAATTGTTAAATTCAACCATTTTAAGGCTATTTTAAGGGTGCGACTTATATACGGATGCGGCTTATATGCGAGAAAATACAGTATGTCAAGGTCTTTTTATTTTTGAAGCTCTGCTGAAATATCTGCTTCTTCAGGCTCAGGAAAGCTACGAGAAGGCAATGGAGAAGGCTCGAAAAGAGCACGAGAGGAGTACTGTTTCACCTGCTGTATTCCCAGAGTACCAACTATGGGAAGACCACTGGATACGGTAGGAATTTGTCCAAATCAAATGCGTTTTTTTGGGGTATTTTCACATGTTTTTGAGTCCAAATCACCAAAATAAACTAAATCTGATCACTCTAAATAATAAAAGTTTGTATTCCAGTTATAACCAAGCTTTTAATTTGGTATTTTTTCATCCAGCATAGAATGTTTGTAGATTTTAATGGCAGCGAAATGTCAGATTTTACGATCCATCTTCACTTAAATCCTCAATTAGTTTGACACAGTCTATTTCTTCCCATTCAACCGAAGGATTTTTTTCCCTTCTTTTTATAGTAATTAACATTTTATTTGCATTGCGAGGCACAAACTGTTTAAAGTCAACATGTTCTTTGTTGTTGTGTCCAGATGTTCCAAGGAATTGAACCAGTGGGAACCTTTGACGGAATATGGCCAATCTAAAAACCATTCTAACCCGTATTTAGTGTTGGAATGCGCTTGGAGGGTTTCCAATTGGGCTGCCATGAAAGAAGCTCTAGTGCAGGTGAGGAATAGCACACACTTTAGTCTGCACACCCTCATAAAAGCAGAGCATTTAAGCACAATCTAAAGCTGTGTTTCATTCAATTTTTTTGGGAGATTTGCCACACTTTTTGCATTGAAAAATCTCAAGGGAAGTTCTTTTAATTTCAAATTATGTCACCTATATTGACTATAGTCATTCTTCTAAATGTTTTAGGAGCAGGAATCGCATAAACCATCAAAATGATTCAAAAATTGAATTTTTCCACCAAAACTTGAAGTCTGTGGACCCTGAATTTTTTTAAAAATTAGTGACTCTTCTCCAAATTGTATTTCAATCTCCTAATATTACGGAAAAAATACTTTAAGATTTTATTGATAATTTTCTCATTTTCCTCCTTTTTAAATCAATCATTGTCAATTTTTTAATCATTTTTTTCTGTCTTTTTAGTTCAAAAATCATTTTGTAAAATCTAAAAATATATATAAAAAAAGCTAAAATAAACATTATTTTAGCTCTATAAAAAATTTAAATATTCAGGTCTTTTAATCCATTTCAAAAACAAAAAATCTAAATATTATACCTAAAAATCTCCAACCCACATAAAAATAGTCCACATTTTCTATCCCCCCTAAAATCTCAACCAACCACTCGCTATTAGCCCATCCCGTCGCTCAACGACCAAATCTGCGAATCAGTCATAAAGAAACGTCGTCGTCGGCTCTCCCATTCGTCGTGCGGGTGTCTGCTAAGAGGAAGAAGCGTCAACGGATTGAAAGTATGCGATAGTCGCTGACACTTAACAAATAATCCCGCTTTGCTCTTTCAAGGAGACTTGGAACCAATCCATTGAGCTGATGTGTCCTAAGGTGACACCTAATTAAATTGTCTGGACGGCAACAGCCAATGCACTCCATCACCTCCTCCCTTTCCTCCGTCACCCAATTTTAACGTTGACTTTTCATCTTTACTCGTCCGTCTCCTTCCTCTTTTTTGGCCTCGTCTTGCTCTTCTCGGCCACTAATATTTACGACTTCTAGACGCGTGAATAATTACCCTGGCATCTGCCGCCGGCTGATTTGCTTAATGGCGGCAGGCGAGAGACAGAGAGAAGAGAGTCGGGTTTTTCCCCTTTGCTAGCTCGAGACGGAGAATACGAAAAAAATAAAAATACGCCCCGGCTTTCAATTAAAACCGGCTTTCGATAAGGCCATACTCGTCTCCGGGACATTCATCAAGCCTTGCTGATAACTACGCTCTGACCAATCGCTGTAATTGTCTTAGGAGACCATGTAAAGGTGCTCCATAGCGCCCCCTTTTGTACGCGGTTCTTTTCATAGACATTGTTTTAAGTTGAAAATGTACCCAAGGTAAAATCAGACAAAATTTATTAGAAGTTTCGGAACAAACTGATATTTTCAGACATTTGTACTTTTAAAGTTGTTTGTGGTATTTTAATGGAAATGGCAAATAACCAATATTAAAATACTTTTCATAATAGTTATATTCGCACACTAGCTATTAGAATTTAACTACAATACGTTTTTCGGACATTAGCCAAAGTGTACATGATGAGGAAGAAAATATAATCATTTTTGAAACAGAAGCCAAAAAGAAATGTACATTAAAGTAATAATAATATAATGGAGAACAGCTGGCATGTTTTTCTGCACGGCAACGCGCTAGTAACATAACATAAATACATTTAAATTAACTTGGATTACAATGCAGACACTCAAAAATAAATTTAATCTAACTTGACCCTAAACTCCTAATTTTGTTTGACATTTTGATACATTTCTTGGCTCTATTGGCCCCGCCTCCACCCTGACTTTCAGATGCAACTTATCGAGGGTTGTTTGCTTTTGTCTTCCCTTCAAAATATTCCCAAAATGATGCACACAAATGTCCACACAATAGCACAACCACTTGCCAACAAGGGGTACTAGGGTACTATAGTATATACTCCTCTCAAAAAAGTACTTGAACATTTTCAAATTGAAATTCACAGGCTCACCTAAAAGAAACTAAGAAAAATAATGTATTGTATCTAACCGTCTGCCGCTAATGATATTCAACCACCAGCTCATTAAAATTCTCTTTCCATATTCCCGAACAGGTGGAGATGAGTTGTCCCAAGGAGATGGCCTCAAAGGTCAACCTGCACCGTGGTTACTTGGCCATTTGCCACCCGGAGGAACAGCATGTCAACTATATCGAGAGACTGGTAGAAATGGCGTCCAGTCTGGCCATTCGAGAGTGGCGAAGATTGCCTCACATCGTTTCTCACGTACACACTCCACTCTTGCAGGTATGAAACGTATAAACCGCCATGTTTTTGGGTTTGGCTTAACATATTTTAAGCCATGATGGCGCCTGATAAGTTCAATAATTATTACCTTTCTCTATAATTATCAATCACTACAGGCAGAAATCTTATTCAATTATTGTCTTTTAATTAAATAATTTGGTCAAGAATCCTATATAAGCGTAGATACATCAAGACTTCCTTCCGATCTCCAAAGTATCTCCTCAAATAGTCATTTGTCGTACAGCTTTAAAGCCATAAATCAAAACAATTATAAGGTTATTGATTGATCTAACATGTGTAAGCAAAAGCAACATCTGTAACTCAAAGAACAATTAAGGTATTTAACAATACTAAACAGAGGAAACTAAAAACAAACTCGACTTGGAATTAAAACAAACAAGCCTTCATTTGACATAACCATTACATAGAAGAAGCACAATGTGCGTCACGATATAGGTACACTATGCAACTGTTCCTGGAAGTGATTGATATCCATCTGTTGGTAGCAAGAGTCCTTGACAACTTTTTGCTGCAAACCCAGATCATAAACAGTCATTTTTGAGAGAACTTGGTGACTGGTTACGACCCCGAGTACTCTCCGAACAATTGGAAGAATGTTTTAACCAAGAAATGATTAAATACATACATATATATAATAGTATTACAGAATAAACCCAACAGCGCCATTTACACAACAGCCAGTGGCAGTATCTCTGTCCACTCTTATGTTTTTGGTGTTTTACAGCATGTTTTACATGAAAAATTAGAGGGTACATTGACATGTACCTGCTTATGGCAAGTGTGATACTGGGGTATACCCATGGTGAGCAATGATGTTACTCATACTGGTTTTCAGTGTACTCAGAGAGGTTGTTTTTCTGCCCAGAAAAATGAAAAATTAGAGGGAACATTGGTTATGACGCAGGTGTAAATGTGTTTTAGAAGCCAGTGAGAATCAGTTCTTTTTTAAAGCCTCTTTAGTTTCTCCACCAGAGCTTTAAAATAGACAGGACAAAAGACAAAAAAGGGTGGGTGATGGAGTTTAAGGACGAAACAACTGAGAGGAGAAGAGTTAGCTTAGCAGTAATTACTTTGCCTGCCGTAAGATAGTGTTTGATTAAATACCTGCGGCTGAATTACATTTACGTGATGAATGGGAGGTCACCAACGGGACATGGACTGATATGAATTGATAATTGGGAATAAATATTGTAGGAATCGTTGTCATTTGCTTGAAAATTGACGTTTACAGAATTGGAATGTAAATTAGATGATTGCTTTCTTTGTTCTTTGTCGAGGTGGGTGCAAAAATGTGGGTGTTCTGGCATATGGGAGGTCTATTTATTATCCGGGGGAAAGGAAAACAACGCGTTTAGTATTCCTGGTAGAGGTTTTAACGGCCAGATGGAAATTTCAAACCTCGGTGAGACATCGGAAGAGAAAACTCCAAATATCAAATTCAGTTTCCCCCGCGGCGTCTGACAATCAATGGATGATCACCGAGTCCATCGCCTGGGAGAGCCGGCGTTAATATTGATTGAGGAGTTACTATAATGGGATGATTGATTATATGTTCACGAAGCGGCTTTAGGCCAATCAATGCGGCGTATTTCCACAAAATGTGTTGGAATAGCTTGCTTATTAATTTTACTTTAGCTTCCGGCTATCCTTCTTTTTTTGTCCTAATGGTAAACGTGTTTCAGGTGAAATATCAATAGTGCAAATCAAAATGTATTTTTGGGTTTTCAAGCATTCTAGATCACAACTCACTTGGATATTAGACAGTACTTGGGTATTAGACAGTACTTGGATATTAAACAGTACTTGGATATGAAACAGTACTTGGATATGAAACAGTACTTGGATATTAGACAGTACTTGGATATTAGACAGTACTTGGATATTAGACAGTACTTGGATATTAGACAGTACTTGGATATGAGACAGTACTTGGATATTAGACAGTACTTGGATATTAAACCGTACTTGGATATTAAACAGTACTTGGATATTAAACAGTACTTGGATATTAAACAGTACTTAGATATTAAACAGTACTTAGATATTAAACAGTACTTGGTTATTAAACAGTTCTTAGATATTTCTTATAGAAATTACTTATATATTTCTATTACTCATCTTGACAAAAATTTTGTCATTTAAATTTTGATGAGGATAAATATGGCCTTTTTTGCCATTTTTCAGTTTTGTTCACTATTCATGTTAGATGGAGACATGGAGAAGAGACAATATATTCTCTCTGGAATTCTCTCCCTAGGCTGCACAGCAGATCATCGAGTTGCAAGAAGCCGCTCAAATTAACGCGGGATTGCAGCCGGCCAATCTCGGACGCAACACCAGCCTGCACGACATGAAAACGGTGGTCAAAACGTGGAGGAACAGACTTCCCATTGTGTCTGATGACCTGTCCCACTGGAGTAGCATTTTCATGTGGCGCCAACATCACTACCAAGGTATGATCATCCACCAAATATAATCTTGAGAGCTGATTTCAACAGTAGACTCTCTGTCATGTTGTCAAATGTCCGGGCGACCAAACGTCCGGGCGACCAAACGTCCGGGCGACCAAACGTCCGGGCGACCAAACGTCCGGGCGACCAATCGTCCGGGCGACCAAATGTCCGAGTACCTTTATTTACCCATTTATCCATTTTACTATTGAAAATTCAACATATATTTTATCTTGCTATTTTATAAAATATAAAGAAAATTGCCCAAAATACTTCAATACGACTTGTTTATATATATACAATATATGTATTTCCCTAGTTTTTGTGTATTTTTTTGGCTAATCTGTACATTATTTGTGTGTTAGTATACCTACTCTATTGAAAATATTTTTTTGTGTGTAAAACTACACAGCTTCAGTTTTATAGCTATTATTTTGCCAATTTTTGGCTTAACGAATGTGAGTTGTAGACACGGTGAAATTTTCATTTCAATCCACTTCACTTCTACATGACAGCCTTGAAACGTCTGTTGTGCTACTGAAATTGATTTTCTTTAAAAATCCATCGCTATTGGCTGTTCAATATCTTCACATCCCCAGTGCTTTTCTCTCTTCTCAATAATAGTACTTGTATGATAAATAGAGATGCCATTCAAACCAATGTTTTCTTCTCTCTACGTCTGTAGCCATAGTGACGGCATATGAAACTAATACCCAGCATGATCCCAACAACAATAACGCCATGTTGGGAGTTCATGCCTCGGCATCTGCCATCATTCAGTATGGCAAGATTGGCCGTAAACAAGTGAGTTTTTTTAATACAATTCCATGGTCTTAACCATATTTTTTGGTTGTACAAAGACAGTTGTGTGTAGATATTTAGTGTCTTATTTTTTCGTGCAGGGTTTGGTGAATGTAGCATTGGATATTTTGAGTCGAATCCACACCATTCCAACAGTTCCGATTGTTGACTGCTTCCAGAAGATTAGGCAGCAAGTTAAATGTTATTTACAGCTGGCTGGCGTCATGGGAAAGAATGAATGTATGCAGGTGAGAATTTGGATTAATGTATTTTTTTGCATATATGCCATATTTGTTGTTAAAAAAATGACTGAATCGAGGGTACGGCTTATACGCGCATAAATTAGATTTGACATGCACGAAACTGAAAGTTGATAAAGCTGTAACGCAAGACAATGTGGCTATTGCGGTCACATATTTCAAAATAAAAAATAGATAAATAGATAAAATGGCTAACAACATTTATTTTGAGGTCTATGAATGAAATTAAAGGAAAAAATTAACCGTTTCTTGTATAAAACTTGAAAAAAACTCACTTACGTGCTTGCTCAGGGCGTCGCCATCTTAACTTGGGATGACAAACTAGACTGCTACAGGCACTTTTCATGGTTGTACTTCTCACATGACCTCCTTTTTGAATTTGTCTACGTGTAGTCAACAGGAACAGCAATCGATTTTTATAGAAAATTTCAGAAAAACCATGTGCAGAGATTTTTTTCTCAAGAATTTCCCTTCAAAGTAGCACATTTTTACTCCCTATTAAAACCATAATATAATGGGGCGGCTTATACGAGAGAAATTGTAAAATCCTGCGATTTTAAGGCAATTTTAAAGGTAAGGCTTATACGCAGAGGCGGCTAATATACCAGAAAATATACTGTGTCAACGGTATGCTGTAAATGTATTTTTCAGCCTTGATATATTTTGTACAGTCTATCCATTTATCTGTTCTAACATGGTTCTCTGGGAATCCAAACTCATGCTTGGTTTAACCTTTGAATGTATTCTATATTATTGGAAAGGAAAGATGGCTTTATCATCCTACAATGAGAAGGTCAATTGACGGGAACAGAAAGACGCAGCGAGCGACTCGGCAAACAATTTGCAGCAGCTGTCTCGTGAAATATTTTATGGAAACAACACGCGGACGTTACGTCTCATCAAAACGCATCAAGTCGTCCCTTTTCATTTCAATTATTCAAATTGAAATCCTATTTAGACCTTGTGTTGCCATTGTTTCCGACATTCCCGAAATATACTGCCACTTTATTATATAGTATTAACAAATACACAACTGGAACAGTTTTTTTACTATCAGTTTTGATATACAATTTTTTTGCAGCCCTTTAGCCAAAATTAGTAGCAAAATATCGATAAAAATGTGTTAAAATGCGATCAATTTCGTTGTTTTGGATACCAATTTTTGCCATTTAAATCCACTGAGTTTTTTTGATGAATACGTTTTAATACAAGAGGTGCTTGAGCACACCAAAAGCTATTAGAAAGCCGCCTCTCTCTTCCTCCAAATCTGTTCTGTTCCGCGGCTACACATCGTTTGTCACAGCGGCACATTGGGGACGACCAATCAGAGACTTTACTTCCCTCAGCGCGTACTTCCTTAACATCCTAATAATCATTCGTTATTATGCCACTATCCCTCCGCGGGTTTTTTTTCTCCTGAAGCTTTACACCAATGAGATTTTTATTTGCCATACGGTAATCCTTTTCTCGTCTTCTGTCCGTCAGGGTTTGGAGGTGATTGAGTCCACCAACCTCAAGTATTTCACCAAGGAAATGACAGCCGAGTTCTACGCCCTGAAGGGGATGTTCCTGGCTCAGATCAATAAGTAAGATTAATGGATTGATTGAATGCTTTTATTGTCATGATATAAGTATAATGAGATTTCAAGATGTCACCATGCAGTAAAAAAATAACAGCAAACAAATGCACTAATAAATCATCATAGACAAGTCCTAAATAGATAATACTAGTCCTTGTGTTCCGTTTTTAAGTCCAGGATGAGTTCTAAGGTCTTGGAGTTGTCATTCTTTGGACTAAACAACAAACAAATACAATAATAATTAATATATAGTCATGATTAATACATAATCAGTAAATAGTAATAGATACTTAAGTGGTAGAAGTAGTAGTCAACATGGAAAAGTGCTACAAAGTGAGTATACTGACTAGCAATAAGTCTTGATTGCAGAACTCAAGTTGAGTATGGGGACTGCTCTTGGGAAGAAACTGCTTTAGTCTCTTTGTCTTGGCTGTTATGGTTCTGTAGATCCTTCCAGAGGGCAGCAGGTGTATGTAATTGGTGGAAGTCGGGATGTGTTTTGTCTTTTTGAGGATTTCTGCCCTTTTTAAGGCACCTGGATTCGTAGATCCTGGACAATTTGTGGATTTTTAAAATCATGAAGTCCAGGTTTTCACTTCTGTTCATCAGGTCTGTTTCCCGGGGATGTCCTCGATCAGAAATAGAATGAAATCAGATTTTCAGGGTATCGGATTTAGACGAAGTATGGTTTGATTCTGCAAAATTGGGCCAGTTGGACTCTAGTTCAAAAATATGTGATCTGGGCATCCCTACTATATGATCCAGTTTTAGCCTTCCCCATCACTGTACTTGAAATTTGACTCCCCAGCACATCTGTTTTATTTGTTCGTCACCGTTTCATGCAGAGTTCTGTTCCTCAGCTCCAGGGCTAACTTGTAAAAATCTGTGTTCAAACCCCCCTCGCTCAAAACCCCAGTCGTCTCGGACGTGACACGGCTAGCCTAAGGGGTAAAAGACTAATTGAAGGAGCCTTATTAAACGTACACGCAGCTCAATAATTAACCACAGGCCGTTTTCAAGAATCTCTACAATCAGCAAAACTTGCCTCTACCTCAGCAGGGTTTATTGCAATCATTAAGTTTCTCTTAACTGGGGCGGTATTAAGAGCTGACTTGCGGACACGGGTTGAGAGAGTTTTTATGTGAGTATGTTTGAGCATCCGTGCCAAGCCGAAGATTTGAGGATCGTTCAATTTAACGGCTGTCAAAGATTTTGACACTCTGTCGGGAGTCCAGACTCCTGCTGAGGTAGCTTTTGGAAACATTTCATGTACTTTTGATACTCACACAAGTGACAGAGGCAACTCCATTAAGTGTTACAAGAGGGTCTTTGCCTCTGACTCCCATAGCAATCAAGCTTCCATTTCCTAATCACACGGCAAATGCCTTTCATAATAACCGATTTTAATTGATCGTCTCGGGAGACGTTTTGCCGGATGTCGACGGGGAAAGCGCTCGGGGACGCCATGAGTGGCTTTTTCGGACTTGTTATGGCGCCAGGTTTGTTTATTAATCAAATGGTGACAGGTTTAAGTCATTCAGTCCACCTGCTAAGGATTGCTTTAAGATGAACGGGCTGAAGTAAAACACTTAAGACTCACGATCAGTCAAGTCTGTTGCTACATTTCAACTGGATTTCCCTTAAGTAGGCAAGACTTAATGTGCGGGGTTGAAAATGTGATAAATTTGCCTTCTTGTTGGATCTAGATTGGAAAAAATTGTGTTAAGATGGAAGGCAGATAACATTGGAAGTGTTAAAAGCCGAAAACTTGTTGATCTTTGCTCCATGTTATCGTTGAGCTCAACGTATTATAGTCAAATTCTTAATAGCTTGAGGATTTAAGATTACGATAAATCCATATACACTGAAATATGCTTCATGGGTATATGTGAAAGACATATTTCTCTGAATTTCTCTTTCTTTATCCAAGTCAAGCCTTGTTTTATCAGATTTTTAAGTCATTTGCCAAAGCGCCATGAACCTAATTTGCACTTTGACCTTTTCCTCACAGGTCAGAGGAGGCCAACAAGGCCTTTTCCGCCGCTGTCCAAATGCACGACGTCCTGGTCAAGGCCTGGGCCATGTGGGGGGACTACCTGGAGAACATCTTCGCCAAAGACCGTCAGCTTCACCTGGGAGTCTCGGCTATCACCTGCTACCTCCACGCATGCCGCCACCAAAACGAAAGCAAATCTCGCAAGTATCTGGCAAAGGTAGTTCCTCCTCGTCAATCTCAGTCGTCCATTGATTTCATATATGAAGATATGACATAAATACACGACTCTAAAACAGTTTTTCCCAATTGAATAATCTCATCTCATGCCAAATTTCCCTTGAATTTTCAGGTACTCTGGCTTCTGAGCTTTGACGACAAGGACACGCTAGCAAACGCCGTGGACAAGTACTGCATCGGAGTCCCGCCCATCCAATGGTTGGCATGGATTCCCCAGCTGCTAACCTGCTTAGTGGGTTCAGAAGGCAAACCTCTACTCAACCTCATCAGCCAGGTGCCCAAGTCCACAACCTCCCTTTAATTTTTTAGTCTTGTTACAGCTGTCAGCCTGGAGACACACTATGCAGTGTGTGTCTGACTCATTGACTGAATACTTCTGCTGTGGTAGTTGTGATTCCCTGGTATATCTTACCATCAGGGAGTTTCAACTACCACAGCAGAAGTATTCAGTCAATGATGAGTCTGACACACACTGCAAGTAGCCTTCAGTGATAGAGTTTTGTAATATGATATTTAGAGTTTTTAGCCTCACTTTTAAACCAGCGAGTCTGTTACTTGGCTATTTTTTCATTACAGCATACATGTCACCTTACATACATTTTCCCACATATTTTATACGTTTTTCCACATTTTATACAGTTTTTGTTTTGTTTTATGGCTCCCCCCTGATTTTAAGATTTCCAGGGAGTCGCAACTACCACAGCAGAAGTATTCAGTCAATGATGAGCAAGTAGCCTTCATCATTGACTGAATACTTCTGCTGTGGTAGTTTTGACTCCCTGGTATATCTTAAAATCAGGAGGAGTCGTGAAACAAAACAAAAACTGTATAAAATATGTGGAAAAACGTATAAAATATGTGGAAAAACGTATATAAGGTAACAGGTATGCTGTAATGAAAAAAATTGCGAAGTAACAGACTCGCTGGTTTAAAAGTGAAGCTAAAAACTAAATATCATATTACAAAACTCTATCACTGAAGGCTACTTGCAGTATGTGTCTGACTCATCATTGACTGAATACTTCTGCTGTGGTATTTGGGACTCCCTGGTATATCTTACCATCAGGGAGAGTCCTTTTTTAAGACTCCCCCCTGATGGTAAGATATACCAGGGAGTCGCAACTACCACAGCAGAAGTATTCAGTCAATGATGAGTCAGACACATACTACAAGTAGCCTTCAGTGATAGTCTTTTGAAAACTTTGTGGTTGAAAGCAAATGGCGTAGGCAATTTTGTTGCCCGATTACGTCGGACCCGGTCAATCATTTAAGAGATGGCTCGGATAACAAGTATGGCCTCCGTAACTGGGCGCCGCTAATCCGTGAATGTTTGGCACTCGCGCTGATGAAATATTTTGCGTTCTTCATCACATCCATTCAGTCCGCCACATCTGCCGCCCGCGTTGGCAGCCGTTTTCACAGGCTTCCTAATCGTGATAAATTAAATGGCATTCACGCGGAAGTTAATCTCCCCTGGCTTGCATTCTATTTACCAAATTAAGCATTCAGGAGCCCCCCCACCCCCACCACCACACACCCTCTTCCCAACTTCCACTTTGACACCCATTTATTGGCTTTCACTAGACCCCGGCGAATTGGATTTTGAATTATTTGCACGTGAAGTCATTATAAAGTTAATACAGTACGCATCCACACGGCAGGAACCGAGCACGTAATTAATGCCGGGCCTAATTTGCGTTGCTTAATGGAGGATTTTTTTCTGCACAATTTGAAGAGGGTGATCTTCAAAGACTAGAAAGCTGTACTAAACCTCTAGCCATCCGTCCTCTTGATAGGTTAAGGATATTGTCCGGAAGATTTAAGCTAACTGAAGAGTTTTGTAATACGATAATTAAGAGTTTTTAGCTTCACATTTAAACCAGGGAGTCTGTTACTTGGCTAATTTTTTCATTACAGCATACATGTCACCTTGTATACGTTATTTCACATATTTTATGTTTTTCCACATTTTATACGTGTTTCCACATATTTTATACGTTTTTCCACATATTTTATACGTTTTTCCACATATTTTATAAGTTTTTTCTCATATTTTTTACATTTGTCCACAAATTTTATACTTTTTTTTCTACGTTTTATACGTTTTTTATACGTTTTTCCACATTTTGTACGTTTTTCCACATATTTTATACGTTTTTTTTCTTCAAATTGTCTACGTCGTAGAACAAAGTTTTGAACGGAAGTATTTTTTGGGGAAGATGTATTAAATTTTACCCATTTTGGCTCTAATTTAGATCGTCTCGGTCACTGCAATTTCTTTTTACCCCTTAAATTAAACAACAACAAAAACATACTACCTCAAATTCTCACATGATCAGAGATTGACTCTAAAACTATAAAACAACAATAACCAAATCCTATTTAAAAATCCGATCTTTATCCTTATTTCGTAGACATCCCCTCGTTAACGCTCTTCACTTTACGTCCTTTTTATGTAAAGAAGAATCCAATTTTAATGCATAGCAGGCTTTATCTCTGCCACTTCCCTGAATTATTTAGGATTTTTCTTTGGCGGTGGAATGTTTAAAAAAAGAAAAAAAGACCAAGAAAAAACGTACGTTGAAAAATTGATGAAGGTGAGGCAAAGAGGGCCTGGGGGTAGGTGACCAGATGAATGGGAAGTTAACAGACATATCAGCAGCCTCTCTCCTGCACCCCCAAGCCTCCTTCTTGTCGGCAGTTCACCCCCCCCCCCCCCCCCATCAGACCAAGTCCAATAAGACTTAGCTTTCCATTAGCGTCCTGATCTCTGCCTTCCTTCCAGTTCTTTTTTATCTTTAATGTTGCTTTTAGACGCCAGCTTGATATGCATCTGCTTAGTCATCGTTTTTTAAATATATGAATCTTTGAAATATAATTTAAGACCCTCTTTTTATCCGCCAGGTGGGACGAGTTTACCCTCAGGCTGTCTACTTTCCCATTCGTACCCTTTACCTGACGCTCAAAATTGAGCAAAGGGAACGCTACAAAAGTGGTAAGAATGATGGATTTTTTGCCTTGAAATATTTTTAGAACCGAATGGTGTGCCATCTTTTGAAGATTAGTCAAAAATATAGATTTATATATAGTTTTTTTTCATTTATTGATCTTTTAATCCAGTATCACGTGTAAACACAAGTTCAAAACAAACTACGGCTTATATGGGCATAAATTAGACTTGACATGCACAAAAATGCAATCTACAAATATCTACAGGAATGGTTTCTTTATTAATTCTTTTTTTTGTTGCTGAGTACTGAAAAGTTGTTGACTCCTTTTGTAGAGTAACATTTGTTTGTTGAACGAGGTACTTGGACGTTTGGTCGCCTGGACGTTTGGTCGCCGGACGTTTGACAACATGACAGAGTTTACTGTTGAAACGTCTGGGTGACCAAACGTCTGGGTGACCAAACGTCTGGGTGACCAAACGTCTGGGTGACCAAACGTCTGGGTGACCAAACGTCTGGGTGACCAAACGTCTGGGTGACCAAACGTCTGGGTGACCAAACGTCTGGGTGACCAAATGTCTGGGTGACCAAATGTCTGGGCGACCAAATGTCTGGGTGACCAAATGTCTGGGTGACCAAATGTCTGGGTGACCAAATGTCTGGGTGACCAAACGTCTGGGTGACCAAACGTCTGGTCACGGTTGTACAATAATGATTTTATTGATATTTTTAATTTTTTGTACTTAGACGCATCTGGACAGCAACAACCCACTTCGGTGGGCTCCCAGTCGCACTCTGGAGCTTCTGACCCCGGTCCCATCAGGGCCACGGCGCCAATGTGGCGCTGTAGTCGAATTATGCACATGCAACGCGAGCTCCATCCCACCCTCCTTTCTTCCCTGGAGGGAATCGTTGACCAGATGGTGTGGTTCAGGGAAAACTGGCACGAGGAGGTGAGGAATCAAGTGCTATTTTTACATGGAAGGAAAAATTCATCTTCTTTTTGTCCTTGGTATTTTTCTGGGGAACTTTCCTCAATGGTTGCACCAAAAAAAAATCACATTTTAATGGTATAATCTTGATTAGAAATCACCGATCTGATCACATATTTTTTATTATTTTTTGCAATCCTGAGGTCTTTTTTGCTATTGCAGGTTTTACGGCAACTCCAACAAGGACTGGCCAAATGTTACTCTGTGGCCTTCGAGAAGAGCGGCGCCGTTTCTGACGCCAAAATCACGCCGCATACGCTGAACTTTGTCAAGAAACTGGTCAGCACTTTTGGCGTGGGCTTGGAGAACGTTTCCAACGTGTCCACCATGTTCTCCAGCGCCGCTTCCGAGTCTCTGGCGCGTCGGGCTCAGGCCACCGCCCAGGACCCTGTCTTCCAGAAAATGAAAGGCCAGTTCACCACAGGTGCGTTGGAAATACCATCACATTGCTTCCGATCTGATGTATTTTAGGACCTCCCTAACTTATACAGTAAATTCAACGGGCCAAAAAAACGACAGTCGCCAACAACACCAGCAAATGAGTTAATACCATAAAAATAAATGTACTATCCGTTTTGATTTGAGCCAAATTTTTGATTTGATGGGTTTTAGGACCTCCCTAATTTATAAAGTAAGCCCAACGGGTCATAAAACAGCAGTCACCATCAAAATCAGCAAATGAGATATTAACCTGAAAATACATTTTCAAAACTGGTTCAATGTTTTTAGCCGCTTCGAGCCAGATTTCTGATCAAATGTGTTTTAGGACCACCCTAATTTATAAAGCAAGCCCAACGGGTCACAAAACAGCAGTCGCCATCAACACCAGCAAATGATGTAATAACCTAAAAATACATTTTCAAAACGGTTTCAGTCTGTTTTTAGCCAATGTTCAATCTGATGTATTTTAGGACCACCCTAATTTATAAAGTAAGCCCAATGGGTCATAAAACAGCAGTTACCATCAATGCCAGTGAATGAGTTAATACCCTAAAAATATATGTTCAAGACTGGTTCAATCTGTTTTTAGCCAATTCGCGCCAGATTTCCGATCTGATGGGATTTTAGGACCACCCTAATTTATATAGCAAGCCTTGACGTGCACTCCCGGCTACGAAGGATCTTGCCAGATGTCACGGCTAGACTTGATCAGGGCTCGCGGCGTACCCGTCCCCCCCCCATCCGCCGTCGTCACCCAGCTGTGTCCCCGTGGCAAAGCGCGAGCGGCGCACCAGCCTTCGCCAAAGCGGAACAAAAAGGGTTTACGGAGCGGCTGAGCGGCCAAGCTAGTGGCTCACTCGCTTTCACGGGGTTTGTGGGCCGGAAAATATGGGTTTATGTGTGCATATATAACATCTGGCAGCGGGGAGGCCTTCAAATCCAATTACGGCAAATGCTATTTGCACCAGTTGCTGTTTTCGTCGCAGATCTGTTCGGGAGACTTGTCTAAACAGGAGAGGGGGGGGGGGGTGATGATCATATTTCTTTTCATTTCAATTCTACGTCCTTTTGGACCGATAAGCGTTTAGTCGGATTTTGCTCTCGCACCTGCTGGTGATTGCTCGCTGAGCATTTTATGTGTCTGGCTCGCTGGAGAATTTAATTTGCCTCCAGTGTTCAATTGTCAGCCGTCACTCTTGTCTCGGCATTACCAACTTTTTACATTTTGGTGTTAGCTTAAAGAGCAAATACTCAGCAGGGAATTACAGTACACGTGACTCGATAAATATTCTGCGATATTGAGATGTTGAATATTTCAGAACTATTACTTTATTTTTTCGCAAATAAGCCATATCAACAATGTGAAAAAACAACAACGTGAAACAACAATGTGAAAAATCAACAATACAAAACAACAACAACGTGAAAAACAACAACAAAGTGAAACAACAATGCGAGACAACTATGCGAGACAACAATGCCAGACAACAATGCCAGACAACAATGCCAGACAACAATGGGAAACAACAATGCACAACACCAATGCACAACAACAATGCACAACAACAATGCACAACACCAATGCACAACACCAATGCACAACACCAATGCACAACACCAATGCACAACACCAATGCACAACACCAATGCACAACACCAATGCACAACACCAATGCACAACACCAATGCACAACACCAATGCACAACACCAATGCACAACACCAATGCACAACACCAATGCACAACACCAATGCACAACACCAATGTACAACACCAATGCAAAACAACAATGCACAACAACAATGTGAAAAAAACAACAAGTAAAAATGTTAAAAAACGCAAAAAAAACAACGTGAAAAACTCACTCGTGTGTGGGACTGTTTCAGAACCTTGTTCTCACCATTTGCTCTCTCCCTTGCCCACTAGACTTTGACTTCAGCGTTCCCGGCTCCATGAAACTCCACAATCTGATCTCCAAGCTCAAAAAGTGGATCAAAATCCTGGAGGCCAAGACCAAGCAGCTCCCCAAGTTTTTCCTGATCGAGGAGAAGTGCCGATTCCTCAGCAACTTCTCCGCCCAGACGGCCGAGGTGGAGATCCCGGGGGAGTTTCTCATGCCCAAACCCACCCACTACTACATCAAGATCGCCAGGTTCATGCCTAGAGTGGAGATCGTCCAGAAGCACAACACGGCGGCTCGGCGCCTTTACATCCGTGGTCACAACGGGAAGATCTACCCTTACCTGGTGATGAACGACGCTTGCCTGACGGAGTCTCGGCGGGAGGAGAGGGTTCTCCAACTCCTCAGACTACTCAACCCTTGCCTAGAGAAGAGAAAGGAGACCACCAAAAGACATCTTTTCTTCACCGGTAGGACATTAGAAGTTACTGAACCATTTTAAATGACTACTATATCATGTTATGAGGTCTTAGCATTGTATTATGTTCTGTTTTTTTAAAAATAGAAGATGCAATTTTGAGATAGGATTGAGATGTATTTCCAGTAAATATGATATGACATGGAATCTAACCTTTAGAGATCAAGAACATTATGTGGCTTATTTTTTTTTACTAACCTTTAGAGGTCAGGAACATCATCTGACTCATTTCTTTTTCAATCAGCCTCAAACATATCTTTTGTTTTTGTTCCTCAACTTTAAAATATTTCTGTTGTAGTGTTTTAAGAATCAACATCGAAGTCCAGGTTCTAAAATACAGTATCCAAATTTATATATTGGATTTTATCCCCAGTTTCCTCAGTATGATATTTTTAGACAGTCATTTCAATTTCGACAGTTGAGCTTATGCCCGTGCTTGTCTGCAAACTTTTGTTTTCCAGTCCCAAGAGTAGTCGCAGTGTCTCCCCAGATGCGTCTAGTAGAGGACAACCCTTCATCTCTCTCATTGGTTGAAATCTATAAACAACGTTGTGCCAAGAAGGGCATCGAACACGATAACCCTATCTCCCGATATTACGACCGATTGGCCACTGTGCAAGCCAGAGGGACGCAGGCGAGCCATCAGGTACTCCATCTTCACCAAAATGGTTTCCACCAAACTCCATCTTCTTCCATTGTCTTTCATTGAAGACATCTTGTATATTTGTAAAAAAAATCTGACTGGATTTTGGGACATCTCAATGGAAGTGTCCAATAAATGATTCTAACTTCTTGTTGCCAGGTCCTTCGAGACATTCTAAAGGAAGTCCAGGGCAACATGGTGCCCCGCAGCATGCTGAAAGAATGGGCTCTCCACACCTTCCCCAACGCCACCGACTACTGGACCTTCCGTAAAATGTTCACCATCCAGTTGGCTCTTATTGGTCTGGCCGAGTTCATGCTACACCTGAACCGGCTCAACCCGGAGATGCTGCAGATAGCACAGGTAAGACTGGGAAGAAAGGGTAAGGGTAACATGTGGCTTGGGAGCCATATGTGTGACTGGATGTTTGGTCGCCCGGGTGAATATAATTTGGAGAGCTGGTTTCAGCAGTAGATATTTTGATATTAAACTTTCTCTCTCAATAATATAATTTTGAGAGCTGACATTAAAACGTCCAGGCGACCAAACGTCCAGGCGACCAAACGTCCAGGCGACCAAATGTCTGGGTACCAAAAATCTTTTTGTAAAAATTTAAAAAAATATTCTACAAAAGCTAAAATAAACATGGTTTTAGATCTATTAAAAAAACAGAATATTCAGGGCTTTTAATCCAGTTCTTTTAATCCATTTATTAAAATTTAAAAGTCTAAATATTATATCTAAAATGGTCCGGCCCACTTGAAACCGAGTCTGCCACCCTCCCGCTAGACTCTTTTTGTTGATAACAAGAAATGAGTACTCATGTTAAGCATAGCCTTGCTTTGTGAAAAAACCCACCATATCAAAATATGAACAAATAAATCAAACAAATTCCTCCCATCGGCCCAAGCTTAGAAACCCACTCCTAAACACACCAAGTATTTTTCCCATTTTTCCTTTCAAGGGCACACAAGGCTCCAATGCGCCTTAATTTGATATACGGTTACGTTCTACCCTGGTATAGATCACCATTACTGACTTTGTATCTGTCTTTATGACTCATGCCTCTCCCCTCTGACATTCACATTAACGTCTACCCGTCAAGCAGCTGCTATAAAATGCAGCGGATGTTTTGACAGGACGTTAGACGCGGCACCCCCGCACACCCACCCTCCCACAGCACCGCCACTATCAAGCATGTTTCAATTTGAAGCGGCCGCATCTGGGCGCCTGCTAAAGGTCCTCAGACAGCTTTTTCAAAGTCATTATTCAAGATGATTGTGTCAGCCGGACACCCCCCAATTCCCCCCCGCCCCTCGATCCTAATCGCCCTTTGCTGACAGGCGTTCCTCCGGGCAGCTAAGCGCCGGTATTAAGTCCCCGCTCTGCCTGTTCCATTCCGTAGATCCCATTTAGACGCAGGAGGATTATAGTGCGGGGAGTACACCCAACTGTGATTGCAAGGACAGAACACCGTTGCCATATACTGTATGTTCAGCACTTATCTTAGGGCCCGTTATCGTATCTTTTCGAGAAGACCTTTCATTTCCTTGTGCGATTAGCAGTGGGTTTTTTTAGGGGGGTTTTATTCATGCCTATTTATTGGGAGAATAGCTTGTAGTTCACAAATGGGGCTTTCAGATAGACACGGAATCCAGGGTTCTAAGGGATGGAGTATGTTGGTTCATTTTTCTTTGGGCGGAGAGTCGACACTTTAAGAGCACAAGGGAGATGCTGTCAACATAACTCACGTCGCCCCCGTGGTCACACGTATATTTGCAGACATCACATGTTGCCCAGTAGAGCCCACGGTGGTGTAACAAAGTATTGTGCGAAGATATACAGTCATCATTGGAAAAAAATTATGTGATTTGTGTTCTTTTATGGAATAATTTAAGGATTTCCAAGATGCTACTTGGTCTTTTGTCAGTCCCTGCTGATTTCCAGGCATTTTCCAGACACTTCAAGGCATTTCCAGGCATTTTCCAGGAATTTCCAGGCATTTCCAGGTGACCACCTGTTGGTTTTGGGGCATTTCAAGGTTCCCTATACACTCACTGGCTGTCATTGAGGGCATGGACCAAATGAACGAATAGAATTGTAGATAAGCAAGATCAATAAGAACAGTGTTCCTCCACCTTGTAGGTTGACGCAAGTCAATAGCATCCATCTTTGGTAGGGTAACATACCCGCTTGTCTGCCGTCTTATGCTTTCAGGACACTGGCAAACTCAACGTCTCCTACTTCCGCTTCGACATCAACGACGCCACGGGCGACCTGGACGCCAATCGACCGGTTCCCTTCCGGCTGACGCCAAATATCTCGGAGTTCCTGACTACTATCGGCGTTTCTGGACCCCTCACCGCTTCCATGATTGCTGTGGCGCGTTGTTTCGCACAGCCCAACTTTAAGGTAGCGTTTGGTCAAAGGTCCAAATCGTATTTGCGATACTGTGTGTCTTGATTCCCAAAGGTCACCAATATTGTACTTAAATGCTGGCATTGGTATTGGTGAGTACTAAAATATTATATTTTAATGTCAGTTATGGTTCATCTTTTTATTACTGTGTCGGCTTTTGAGAGCCATTTAACACTCTGTTTTTTTGTTTATCTGTTTATTTTTACCTAAACCAGGTAGGCAAAAAAATATTTTCATTTATTAATCTTTTTTGTAAACTATTATTATTATTTTTTGAAAGATTCCAGATGTTAATTGTTATTAACGAATACCTGATATGCCATTATTGTTGCAGTTGTTTTTCTTAGCTTACACAATTGGACAAAATCAATAACCTTGTATTTTTTTATTTATTTAAGGACTTAAATGGGCAGGAGAAAATGCTGTTAATGTGCCATAATTCATGTCTTCCTTGTATTGTTGTATAATTATATTAAAGTATAATTATTAGTAACCCTAACACATGGCAATTGCTTCCCTAGGTGGCGCCACAGAACTAACCGAATCAGTCCTGAGACATTTTTTCGCATCCCTCATCCTTAAAAATACTTCTCTCTCATTAACAGGTGGACGGCATCCTCAAAGCGGTCCTCCGGGACGAAATCATCGCCTGGCATAAGAAAACTCAAGAGGACACGTCCATGCCGCTGTCCCCAGCCGGACAACCGGAGAACATGGACTCCCAACAGCTCGTCTCGCTAGTCCAGAAGGCCGTCACCGCCATTATGACCCGCCTCCACAACTTGGCGCAGTTCGAGGGCGGTGAAAGTAAAGTTAACACGTTAGTAGCCGCCGCTAATAGCCTGGACAATTTATGCCGAATGGATCCAGCATGGCATCCATGGCTTTAAAGGTACATAAAGGGCTTTTGACTTTCAGGACCTTGGACAGTAGTTTTTTCCCAGGTAAGTCAGTACATTTTGTAGTCTGACTTTATTGTAAATACTTTGTTTTGTTTATCTCTTTCGCGCTAGTGTATGATATTTCGAAACGATATTCGACTCGGCTTTTTATTGGATAATTGTTTAGCGCTATTGGTTGTAAAAAAATGGGCGGAGTAAGATGGTTATTATTGTTATTATTGTTATTCTCGTGTTATGCTACTTATGGCGATAAAATGTGTGTATTGTTGTTGTTCAGTCCCAAAATAAACTTTTATTTTTATTTTTTTACGTCTTAAATTTTGGGCTGCAACAATACACACATGTAATCGTTGCTTTTCCGTGAACAGCTACATTATCAGGGAGGAAAAAAAATACATTTTCTACACTGACTCCAATTGTATTTATTAAGTTTGTTGTATATTATGATTACGATGATTTGAAAGTAAACAAAAGTTAGGAAACTTTTGTATTCACTGCAGTTTCAATGTTGGAACTTTATTGTTTTTTTTGTCCTTACAATTCTTGTTCATTTTTATCCTTTCTTCTTTGTACATAGACATTGACTTAGTTGGAATAAATTGCTCTATTTCAAACCAGTCTTTTCCTCAAAACTCACAACTACGCCATTAAAAACTTGCAATTAGTTTTTCTTCAAGTTAACCAAACGACAACAACGGGCGGTAACGGCCATCTGCGCCCTGAAGGACGCGTTCCTGGTTGTTATTGCGCTCGTAACTCACGCCACGAAACGACTCCACGCCGTTTGGCGACCCCCCGACATTCAGAAAAGCGGATCTTCGTCCCTTGCCAATTACAGCGAGGCGTCGGGGTGCCGTAACCTCGGGGATGTTACTTCCCCCACTACTCAGAGACGGACTACACGCATATAGCTGTTTCTTTAGGCTCCTCCCCCGCTGCTTGATGAATGGTCGGCTTTAGATCTCTCGGTGGGATGTCCTCGCTTGAATCGCGTACCCCGACAGACGGGGGAAACGTGGAACTTCAATGGCATCTTTTTGCAGGCACGTTAACTAACGTCCATGTGAGGAAATGTGGCAAAATACATGGTGGAATTTTGGGGAAAGGGATAACGTACACTCAGGTTGCCGGAATTTGACAAAGAAGATGTCAGGGGTCATTACAATCCAATCTAATATTTTTCTGGGAAGTGGTAGGGTCAAGTAATTTAGCCTAGGAGGGATGGCAGTGTTCGTTTGATGCAATTATTTCAATGTATCTAATCTATGTTAAGCTAAGTCACTGACTATAGGTAGTTATATCTTAAATTATTCAACCTTATTTTATGTTCTGTTTTAGCGATT